>NC_046363.1:33639150-34369496 GCF_011125445.2 Fundulus heteroclitus
TTTTTTTTTTTTAGTAGGGAAAAGAGTCCATGCATCTGATGCCGAGCTACTGTTCGGTGTGCATATGAAAGAATGAAATATCGTGTGAGTTTGTATGTGTTAGAGCAACTCTATGTGTGTTCCCAGAAGGTATTTCTGTCCAGTTAACAGACAGTGCAGAACCAGACTTCATACTGCATGATTGGTTAAACAGATTCAGAAACATCGTTTTTTCTGCCATGAAGGTCATGTAAAACTCTCAGGAAACTAAACAATAAAATACACCTATAGATATAGTGCCTTGCAAAAAAATTGATAGCCGTTGCTCCTTTCATCATTTTGGTGTCGCAACCTCTAAATTTAGTGTATTTAAATTTTATGGAATGTGACGTGATAGGCCAAGACATAGCAGCACAAAGTTATGAAGTGCTCGCTAAACCAGACATGGTTTTCAAATTTGTTTGCAAAATGAAATCAAAAGAGTGTGACAAGCATATGAATTCAGCCCCCGCTTATCAATGCTCTGTAGAACATCCTTTCCTTCCAGTTGCAGCTGCAATAACTAGCATCGTTGCACATCTAAAGACTGGAATTTCTTCATTGCAAAATTGCTCAAACTCAGACAGATTGACTGTAAACCGTTCTGTTGAGGCTCTGGATTTATAACCAGGGCTATTGTGCTGTTGGAAGGTCAATCGCTGCTCCAGTTGTAGCTTCTTAGCAGGTTATCTCCACGATTTTCCTGCATTCGCTCCATCACTCTTCCCATCAACACTGACCAACTCCCTGGTTCATGCAGAAGGGAAATATCCCCTCAGAATGATGCTGCAGTCACCATGTTTCATCATTGTCCTGAACTGCCAGAGGAACGTCTCGTGGATTAATTTCAACAGTAGTTTTCTTCTTGTCAGGTTTCCATAAATATTTCCAAGACTAATAGCTATCATTTTGACAGACCCTCCCACCTTGAGCTGTCGATCTCTGCAGCTCCTCTAAAGTTACCAATGGGATTTTGGGCCACTTTCCTAAATATGGTAGTTTTACAGCTGTGGCGTATTCTTTTACTATTTTAGTCAGCTTTACAGAACAGCAGTATTTATATTGGAATTCAGTTCCACACTTTCCAGGCTATTCACTAATTAGGTAACTTCTGCAATTGGTTGATATTATTTAGGGGTATCATATTGAAAATGGGAATGCCGGAGATAGGCACCAGCAACCCTCGCGACCCCACAAAGGACAAGCGTGACGGAAAATGGATGGATGGATATTGAAAATGGCGAAATTTGTATGCACGCCATATTTTTCAGATTAGTTTTATCTTTATCTTTTACAACAAAAAGAAAAATCCAAATAAAACACATTGAACATGACAAAATGTGAACAAGTACTAGTATACGTTCGCAAGGCACTGTGATGCTTGATGCTTAAGGAGCGACCTAAAGAAAAGTAGAAAATTTGTGTGAAAGTAAATAAAATGAACAAACTGAGAAAGAACCGGAAAAATAAAAAGGGAGCGGTGAATCCGACTACAGCTTTCCTCATTAGCCATACAGAGCTTCTTGGCTCCTCTCCCACACCTCCCGGCTCATCATCGCCTGGGCCATGGCTGCCAGCGCACCCCCACTTCCACGAGCCATCCCTCCTGCCACATCTTCCCAGTCCCTCCCTCCCTTTGCTCCCATCCCCTATAATCACACCCGCAATCACAGTCCCTAATTAGGTTAATTAATTTGTATCAGCCCTTGTAGGGACTTGGCTGATGAGGCAGCCATAATAGCGTCAGCAACTCCTTCCCACTAAAAAGAAGGGGGGGGTAGACAAAGATCTGATGCAAGACTAGAAACCAGGGGTCACATTTTTATCCCCCATCCCCAAACCTCTCTCTCGCCCCATCACATTGCACCCCCCCCCCTCCCCTCCGGCTTTGTTATTCAAAAGGATGACACTGACACCTAAACAGTGATATATAACCCGTCATGTCACAATACGCCTCTCTGTCCACGGGAATGGAAACATTCTGTGCCATAATAGTTGAGTTTACACCTTTCCAGTGGCACGGCACTTCCCTGCATTTATCCGCGTGTTGTTCTGCTTGTTTGTTTACACTGCTTTCGTGGTGTTTTCAGGAGCGGAGCAAAAAAAAAAAAAAAGAAAAACGAGAGGGGGGGGGGGTGCAAAAAAAGAAAACAAAACTGTATGATAATGATTCTCTTGGCGGTTTGTCTGCGCGAGTCGTCAGAGATGCCGATCGAAGCATCGCATTACAATCAGCGGCCCTCGTCGCCCCTCATCAGGCCACTGACGAACAAACTCTGATTAGCACAACCATCTGATTACCGCAATCACCCGGCTAACCACGCACGAGTGCTGTCCCCCATGCCAGCGCGCGCACACATCCATCGGTGCTATCTGAGCAGATCCGAGGCAGACGCAAAAAACAGCTCTCATCATGCATTGTCACACAATTCCCATTAGAGAAGTGAAGGTTAGAGAAACACGCCGGAAAAACTTTGAGTTTTGAGGCCGATGAAAATGCTAAGAATATTATAATGGAGTGGAAAAGGGCATGACAAATCCGCAGCTTACTGTATCAACCTGTCCCCCCATCTTTGCATTTTTTATCTTTTTTTTTTTTATATCGCGGATTTCTTCGGAAACACACAAATGCCGGTCCTACGGAGGGACCGTTGTGAGGCATGCAGACGCATGCATAAATATACATACGCGGCAATCTCAGGCAGACAATGACACAAGGAGGCCGCAAGACAAGGACAGATCCGGTAGTTAAAGCGTAATGAACACGTCCCCAAGGCACGAACCTGGCATTCCCCTGAATGATGGACTGACAGTAATGCAGAGGCAGATGGGTGCGCTCCACGCCCCGTTCAACACCACACACACACAAACACACACGACTGTGCACACACTCCCTCCCCCTGGTGCATCCTGGGCCTCTCTCCTGCAGAGAAATACCCCCTGTAGGTCTGATGTGGAGGTGGGGGCGTAGCAGGGGTCCTGTGTGCATAAATGCGTGTGTGTGTGCGTGTGCGAGCAACGAGAGGTGGGGTGCGCAACTATGAGGCCCCTGTCATGATTTAGGCTCCCATGCAAATTTAATCAATTCGAGTACCTCTCACCAGCCAGGGCTCATTAGTGGCAATTTAAAAAGGAGGCTCTGTGATCCCCACCTCTTCGCAAGAGCCAGACTTTTAACTCGGGCATGCACTTGCAAACCCACACAAACATGCTAAGATACACATTGAAATCCAAACACACACACCAAAAGGCACGCACATCAGGGGCACTGTCAAGGCCCCTGATGTGCAAAAATTTTCCTTCAGACATCTTCCCTCTGGCGTGGAGAAAGACACTGCCTCTTCCTTCCCCCCACTCATCTGTCCCTACTGTCTTTCCACAACTTCAAAAGCCCCTTGACGCACAGCCTTAAGTTAAAGGAGGTGTGTGTGTGTGTGTGGGGGGGGGGGGGGGGGGGGGGGGGGATTCACTGATAAATACTACCTCTCATCGTCCCTTTGCAACAATGGCACATACCCTCCCAACACTAAAATTCCAGGCTACCTCTCTCCTCTCCACACTTCTCACTCTGAAGCTCTCCGTAATTGGGGGGATCGATTAGCACCGTCCTTAACCATCCTTAACCCTGGATCTGTATGCAGGGCAAGTGTGTGAAGGAGCTGGGTGAAGGTGCAGCGCTTTCTGAGGAGCAAGCACAAGGTGAAAGAAATGCAGGAGAACTAGATTTGTATACATATCGTTTATGAGTAAGAAAATATAGGCACAAAGCATGGCCTGCCAATGATCTACGGGCACAGATAGGTTTGTAGAGGTAGAAATATGTAAAAAATTAATTCAGCTTTTAATGCAGTATCAGAATCTCACACTGAAAATAAAATGTCTGCCCTGGGTCTTGTCTTATGAACCGTTCAAGCTCACCCCACAGGACTTCAGGATTTAGTCCTGGGAGACGAGAAGGTATGTTTCTGGATCATTATTCAGCTGAAAGACCAAAGGGCAACCCATTTTCAGTCTTCTGTCAGAGTAATGGCAATTGTAACTTTAAATGTTCAAGTTTCAAAATTTAAGGGGCTACTACTCCAAACAAGGCTCCCGGAAGCTTCAAAAAATAAACAGACATAGACCATTATACACCCTCCACCATGCCTAATAATGGACATGAGGTGTTTTTCTCATTCAGTCTCTATTTGATGTCTATTTGTGGCATGTTTCCCGCAAAAAAAGGTCTCTTTGTCTCTCCTGACAAAAGCACACAATTTTTTATATTATGTGCACACTTCATGATAACACGACAGAAATACGTAGTTTTAGTGTCTGACTTGGTGGCCCTAAGTATCGATAACGCTCTTTGTTGCAGTCCTCCAGTGGTACGCCATGGAGTTTTTTTTTAAAACCTCCCTAACCATCCTGCATGGTGGGATAATAAATATCGGTCCTCTACCATCCCCGTGGCTGTTGGCTAAAAGAATGGGCCTCTGTGTCGCGCCGTATTTGCACTCCAGGGAAACAGAACGTTTTTAAGAACTTCCTTGACTCCTTGGTCAGTTTAAAAAAGTTCGAATTGGGTTCAATTTATTCTCAGGGGGATTTTGCTAAAAAAAAACAACAACAACAAAAAAAAAAAAACATTTTAAGCACAGAAAGAAATATCCCCAACATAAAGGTTGGATTTTCCTCCAATCTTTTTTACATGCGAGAGAAAGCTACTGTTTTAAAAGATGTGTTTATTTAAAAGCCTTTTTTTCCACACATTTTAACAAGGGTGATCAAAAAAGTATTAGAACCTGTAAGTAACTCTTTCCTTTCAAAAAAAAAATCCAACGTGTCAGCTTTTACAGAGAAATCATTCTATGTGTCAGTTCAGATAAAATGTCCAGTGCAGACCAGAAGATCTGATAGCTGTCACTGGATTAATAAATGCTCATATCTATAAGCAGCAAACATATTGTTAGAATTGTTCTTTCTGAACTGTAATGGTGGCCCAGGATTAGGCCAACAAAACTAAATCTGGGCTCTGAAGGATTACAAACGCTGGATCTCAATTGAAGAGCCCCTAACAACGCAACCGTATAATACAACATCGGAAAACTGCGAAACCTTAATGGAAGTTATATCCTGATAATTACATTTGGAAAACAAGGCTCTATTGTCCCTTACTTCCTCTTAACCAGGCTTCACTTTCCCTCTCCAGCAGCACCAGGGTTTGTGTCATACCCTGCAGCTGTGCGGCTGCCACCCTGTGCTCCACTTCCAGCTCCCATTCCAAAAAGTGACTATTCGTTAACAAACCTCACGGGTCATTAACTTTAGAGATGGCATATGGGATGGAAAGACGGCCTGTGCGAGCTGCCAAATGAGTTATGGGGAGGGGGGGCTCAGACAAAAGAGGAATGCCTGTCTATATCTTTAAAATCAGAAGGTCACCCTCTGCCCACCCCTGAGCTTTGCCACTGCGCTCCAGCGCAAGAGCCCCGTCGCTGGAGGGGGGGAATAAAAGGAGAGCTTGAGTAGGGACAGAGGCTTGTCTGTGCTCGGGTTGCATAGTCAGCGAGGGGTCCCGGAACTGCGCACACAGTGTTTTGACCCCTGGGCTCCTCTTAACGACCTACAAACCTTCAGCTTATGGACAGTGGGCCCCGGGGTCCTGGTTCACGCACGCTCTCTCAGCATTGTGACGCATTATGGGGGGGGGGGGGGGGGGGGTTAGGCAGAGAATGTGATTTACAAACACGAACAGGATACACACTGCAAAAACAGAACTAAAAATAAGTAAAAAATGTCTTGAAATTAGTGTGTTTGTACTTGATTTAAGCAGGTAAATAAGATTATCTGCCAATAGAATGAGTATTTTCATCTATAAAATATGATAATTAGATATACTGAACTTGAAATAAGATGATGGAGATGAGTTGTTCTTATTTAAAGTGCATACATTTTATTCCATTGACAGATAATCTTATTTACCTGCTCAAATCAAGGAGAAACGCACTAATTTCAAGAGATTTTTACTTATTTTTAGTTCTGTTTTTGCAGTGCACCAGCTCTGAAATGAACAATCAAGCACTGGAACATGGCAGAAAAGCTCCGCGGTGTTGTCTCTATAAAAAGTCGCTTTGAATATTTTAAACCACCACGTTCTCAAAAGCAACATGATTCGTTTTAAAGCGTTCAACGGTTTCAAAGCTGATGGGTTTGATTTACAAATCAGACATGAGGTGGACTCTGTTTGTCTTCGGCTGATTCGGCTCATCCTGAGCTGTCGGCTGTTCCGATGCCCTCTCCCCTTCCTCCCCTCCCCACTCAGTGGCTCCCTGTTGAAGCTGATGGACGAGGTCCGCTTATGAAGCTGCGAAAAGCAAAATGATCAGTCAAGTCAGCATCACTGTGATCTGCTGCCGGGAGCCAGATCTTAGTCTGCACCACAGGTTGAAGGAGGCGCCGATACTCATCCCACACACGTGCGACCACATAGGACGACAGACACACAACCTTATATGGTCATTTTGATATATGACTGCCAATACGACGGGTGTGCGGTTGTTTTGCTGTATCTATAGTCCTTTACAAAAGTTTTTGTAAGTAAAAAAAATCTGAAAAGCGTGGTGTCTATTAGAATTGTTTCTGTAAGTCAGTACTTGTCATAGCCGCCTTTTGTTGCAGCTGCATGTCTTCTGAGGTGGCAAACAGTTTTTGCACATCTAGAGACTGAAATGTTGCCAGTTTGTCTGTTTTCTTTTTCATTTATTGACCTCAATATGTGCTTTAAGACATGCAAACAAGGAGACTAAAGTGCATAGCAATAAAATATCTCTGCAAAATAGCTTACGCTTGTTTATAGCATCTGAAATTAATATTTCTCAATTCTTATTCAAAATTCTCTTGTGGATTTAGGTCTTAATTTTGACTGAACAGAGATCCCATGAGATGTTAAAAACCTGGGATGCTGTTTTGTACCCTTTTGTACCCTTCAAACGTCTCCAAAGGTTTCTGCCTGACCCGTTTACTCCGTTCCTTGGTCTTCATGATGCTGTTTGTTCACCCATTTTCTCAGAAGCCTGATTTCCACAAGAACATAATTGGCTCAATTAAGGGACGGTTATCAAGGGCCAACAGGGGCCAGTACCCCTGTAGAACTGGTCCTGGCCCGTTATGGCCCCTGTACTAAATACATTACTTTAAATACATTTCTTATGATATATGGTGACAAAGATATTGTAACTGATTGGTCACTTGGACCGACTGCATTTTTTACTTTTACAGTTTTACTCTAACAATAATTTCAATATTAAACTATTTCACGTTTAGCTCTGTCTGTATTGAGATAGGAGCAGGGGTCTGCAACCAGCAGTTCCAGAGCCACAATTGGCTCTTTGGCTCCCTCAATATATTAAACGATTAAATATTGATCCGTTTAGTTTTTTATCCCTATCTTTTTTTCTGTGCCCCCATGAAAGAACAGTGGCCCCTCTGCTAAATTTGGTGTAGAACCCCCACTAGCTCGATTTGTTTTTAGGGTTATCCATTAGGTACTGGTAGCCCCTCTTTTAACATCTACTTGGCCAGGGCTTCTAACCAAGCCAAGCAGGAGATATGACTTCAGATGAGATGCAAGGATTTTTGAGCATGACGGCTTATGAGAGCTTAGGAGGAAGGTAGCCGGCAGTTTGTTACTTTTCAGGCTACCTTGCTATGATGACCCCACCCATAGTGAGGTGGGGTCATCAAGGGGAAATGACCCGAACTGTGTAGAATCGAGCGGAGCTGAGTCGGATTGAGCCGAGCGAGTGCTAATGTAAAAGAGCCATAACAATCCTCCGAGGCCTTCACAGAACACCTGCATTCATACAGATTACCTTGACAAGCAGGAGGACTGCTTCCTATTTAGGTGACCTCTGAAGGTAATTGTTTACATTTGATTTAATTATAGGCATGTCATAGTGAAGAGGGAGGAATCCACACTTTTCTGATTTGAATTTTTTTTTTAAACTGTTGAAAACCATTTACTTTACAACCATGTTGTAGCCGCTGCAACCACAAAATCCAAGTAAAACAGAGTACGGTTTGGAGTTTTAATGAGAAAGAGTTCAAATTGTATACTTTTGTGTGCAGCTGTCTAATTTTCTGAACTATACCAAATTTTGAACATGCGGCAATTAGCAAAAAAATTTCAATAAAACAACATACGAAGAAGAAAATGTTTCAAATAATGAAAAAAAAACAAAACAAAAAAACAGACTACAACTGGTTTAGGATTTTTCTGACTGCGATTCATTTCCTAACATTGGAAGGTGATGAGAACACCTAACACTTTGTGCAACTTGCATAGATTGAACAATACGGCCAAGGGCATCATATTCTCAAATTCAGATCAGAACATGCTACTATATTAAATGAGTTGGTGAAATGTGCCTGTGCTATTCATCCAGTGGCTAAAACATATATTTAAGGAGTCTAAACGCATTTATCACAAATGTAACATCTGGAGCACCCTCATACTAGAATTCAGATAGAAAAAAAAATGCTTAGTCAAAGATCACTAATGCCCCCTAGTGGTAACAACATATATTGGCACCATTTAAGCAGCTGTTGACCAGGGCATGAATGACATCTTTTCAAACTCAGCCTAAGGCGCCTTCAGAAATCATCCACTTCTTCTCCTTCCTGCAGCAAAAAGATCTGGAAACTCAAGTTTCTAAGTCAACAGCAGCGCATCTCATTGTGAAGGAGACAAACAACGCGCATGTGTTGGTTTTTATTTGAAAGAAACTAATATGTTTACACAAATATGAACAAAGCGGCACCACTGCAACAATTCAGTGGAAAAGATTTGTCGTCTTCTCCATCTGCTGGAATCAAAGGTAAGCTCCTATCCCAAAACTAAGCGGTCCAAATAGTCCTTCCTTAGCGTTTCCTCTTGGAGTCAAACTTGTAAATAGCTGCAGAATACACAGTCTCATTTTTCACCTTCACTTTCTTGTTTTTATCCTGGAGACAAAGTAAAAAATAATACATAAGAAACACAAATGTAGGCTATAAAGATCCTGGTGGTAAAGCTTTAAAGATCTACTCACCTGTAGATCTTTACGGGTCTGAATTTTCTGGCTGATGACAAACATTTTCTTCTCTCTGTCAATCCTCTGGGAAAGGATTTTATACTGATGCCTTCTCTGCCTGGCCATCTTCTGCAGGTGAAGCAAACATAAGGGGACGTTTTGCTCACTGGGCTCAACAGAAAAATCAATAATCAAATAGCTAAAGTGGAATTTTTTTTTTTTTTTTGAAAGGAGCTGTCAGTAAAGACTCCACATGGCTAAACCTGTAGCTAAAAACACAAAAACAGCAAGCAACCAACACTGTAAATACAGCAAACCTTTATAATTTCAGGCTGCACGGCTCCTTTGATGCTCTTGGTCTCCAGTGTTTGCAGAGTTGGTCTGTTGTACGCGCGATCCACCAGCTCTGGAGCAGTGTTGAGGTGGCTGGCCAGGTCAAAGCTCTCCACTGAGGGAACACATGCAACAATACAGCGCTTTATACCAGTATTCAGCCCCGATGGTTTTCACATATGTTGTTTCAGATTGCCTGAAATTGTGAGGGATCTGCACAATATAGTCTAACATGTAGAAGTGAAATGAGAACAGTAAAAAAAAAAAAAAAAAAAGAATATTGGCATGTGCATATTTATATATATATAACTCCTTTTCTATAAAGCCTCAAAAATGTTCTGTTGCAACCAATTACCTTGAAAAGTCACATAATTGGTGAAATGTCCACCTGTGAGCAATCTAAGTGCCACATGGCCTGTCAGTATAAACACAGCTTTTCTGAAAAGCTCCAGAGGCTGCAGCATCACACCATGAAGACCAAGGAGCTCTCCAAACAAGTCAGGGACAAAGTTGCTGAGAAGTGCAAGTCAGGGTGGGGGTATACAAAAAAGAGAAAGAAAAAATGGATCCAAATCTTTGATGTTGTCCTGGATCACAATCAAAATCATCATTTTCAAAAGCACGTTACAACAAAAAGCCTGCCAGGAGAGGGCAGCCCACCAAAACTCTCAGACCGGGCAAGGCGGGCATTGATTGGAGAAGCAGCACAGAGACCAAAGGTAGCCCTGAAGGAGCTGCAGAGCTCCACAGCAGACACTGGAGGATCGGTCAACTGGACCACAATAGTGTCCACTCTATAGAACTAGGCTTCATGGAAGTGTGACCAGAAAAAAACAACATTATAGTGTGTATAGCGTTAAAAATAAGAAGTTGACCAGAAGGCATGTAAGCGACTCCCCAAATGATGGACGATGATGCTCTGGTCAGAAGAGACTAAAATTTTACTTTTCGCCCATAAAGGATCTGGCAAGTTGTCACGGTCTGACAGACCCGCTAAGTCTGACGCAAACCCAACACATTAAAAATTTCAAGACCACCATCCCCACAGTGAAACATGGTGGTGGCAGCATCATGCTGTGGGATGTTTTTCAGCAGTGACAGGGAAACCGGTCCAAGGCGAGGGAAAGATGAACAGTGCTGAATGCAGGGATATTCATAATTAAAACTGCTAAACCTGTTGAGCGTTTCTCTTATTTTGTCCTATTTGTTTGCTCCACAATGAATAAAAAACGAAATATAAATTAAACGAAAGCAAACTCTCCAACAATCCCTTTTAATTCCAGATTGTGAGGCAACAAAACGTGAAGAATGCCGAGGTGGATTGACTACTTTTCCAAGGCATGACCAACTCTGCAGGTCTGTGTTTGTTCACAGCAACTCCTCCGCGTCCTGGGCGAGCAATAATTACATTCCAGGCATCTACAATTCAAAATCTCCATCTACTAAACACTCGTCCTTACCTTCCTTTTTGGAATCAACAAAAAAAGTGTGCTTGCTCCTTTGTTTGCTCTCTGCATCCAGAAGATGGAGCTCTCCTTTCAGCTTCTCTATTTTCTGAAAGAAAACAGACATTTGAAAAAGTCAAGGAGAATCCCTACAGACAGAAACCATCAAGCCCAAATTATCGCAGAATTCATCACACCAGTCAGCTAGGTGTGTGTTTGTCACCATTACCAAAATACATTTAAACCCTCTATCCTACATTGAGCGTGTTTCCATTATAATCCTTCTACAATTCGACAAACTCAATTCATGGTTCAGACTTGATCTCAGCTTCAGAGGTACACCTCCAAGCCCATGTTGACATCTTGATCTCAATAATTTAAAAGTTCATTTATTTTAGCGATTAAGAGTCATAAAGTGAAATTCATATTCTATTTATTACAGCTACAAATGTTTTTTTCATTTTCACGTCTTAAAACTACAGAAGTTTCACACACAAAAAAATTACACATTATGCAAGCCGAGTAACAACTGTATTCATGTACTGTGGAGTGCATGCACACGATACTTGGTCTGGTGTCCTTTTGCAGGAATCCCAGCATCAATGCGGCGCAGCATGCAGGCGGTCAGCCTGGGCCTCTGCTGAAGTGTTAAAGAAGCCCAGGTTGCTTTGATAGCCGCCCGCGTGGTTTACGCTGGTGTCTTGTCTTCCTCTTGGCATTAATCTATAGATTCTCTTTTGGGCTTAGGTCTAGGAAGTTTGATGGCCAACGAAGCACAGCGACAGTTACGCAAGACAACAATGACTGTAAAAAATGTCTCGTTGAAACTCCAGAAACTTGGATTCTGCTCCTCTTCTAAGGGCTTAAGTAGAAGGATGCTGGACTTCTTCTCTTGTTTGTTGAAGACATATAACCTCTAATCCAAAATGTTTCTCCAGCTCTTAACATGGTTGGAAGTAACAGGCTTATAAACACTTAGGGTAATAAGCACTTAGGGTTGTCCAGAACACTTAGGGTTGTCCAGTTCTTGCTGACCAAGAACCCACTCCCGTGTTATCCGTTTCACACCACTCTTCCTCTGGCCTCTGGAACCTTCATTTCAAAATGAAACGCAAACTTTCCTGGCTTTGGACCACAGAGAAACAATCCAGCTCTTTTTTTCTCCTTAGCCCAAGTAGGATGCCCTTGATGTAATGTCTGGTTCTACAGTGGCCTAACACAGGTAATGTGATTGCTGTCGCCATTCTGTGTGTGCTGGCTCTTAACGACCTAACTCCAGCTGCAATCCAAGCTTTATGAAAGTCAACCAAATGCTTAAAGGAGCTTTATATATATGATTATTCACCCTTTCTTCCACTAAACTTTCCAATAGCAGTGACTTGTTGTGATTTATACACTCCATGTGGATCATTTCAAAGACTGCCTGGTGAACCAGTGTAAAGTGTTCATCATAATTGTATAGGTAACACAACATTCGTATATTAAACTGTATTTTATTGGTCCTGTTTTAAATTTTCTGGGAAACTAAATTTTGTGAATATGCTGTTAATCTATGCAAGCCGAGTGACGCTGTTGCCTTGCAGCAAGAAGGTCCTGGGTTCAAGTCAGCCCTGGGTCTTTCTGCATGGAGTTTGCATGTTCTCCCTGTGCATGCGTGGGTTCTCTCCAGGTACTCCGGCTTCCTCCCACAGACCAAAAACATGACTGTCAGGTTAATTGGTGTCTCTAAATTGTCCCTAGGTGTGAGTGTGTGTGAATGGTTGTTTGTCCTGTTTGTCTCTGTGTTGCCCTGCTACAGACTGGCGACCTGTCCAGGGTGTACCTCGCCTCTCGCCCGGTGAATGCTGGAGATAGGCACCAGCAACCCCATGAGGGATTAAGCGGATCGGAAAATGGATGGATGGATGCTGTTAATCTATGCATTATACATGTTTAATTTTTTTAACAGAATTACACTACCTTTTCAATAACATTGCAATTCACTGAGGTACCCCT
The DNA here is from genome assembly GCF_011125445.2 of Fundulus heteroclitus. Classification (NCBI taxonomy): domain Eukaryota; kingdom Metazoa; phylum Chordata; class Actinopteri; order Cyprinodontiformes; family Fundulidae; genus Fundulus; species Fundulus heteroclitus. The sequence continues at coordinate 33,651,995 of NC_046363.1, forward strand.
GTATTACTGCTCGTGGAAACAGACTGGACCTGGGACATGCTGACGCACCTTGGCCTCTGCAACCCGTTTCATCTCCACATATTTTATGTCCTGCGACCTCATCACTTTCTTCTGCTCTTCCGTCATCTCCTCAGTGGTCTTCATCGTATGAACTCCATCCTGTCAGCATGCCACCAAACACAGCAAAACAAAACAAGAAGAAAACACACACACATTTCAGTCAGACCCAGATATAGAGAAATCTATAAAATGGTCTGAAAAATGATGCTGGGTTGTTTCTAACCTCCAGTTTGGAGCTGATCATGTTGAAGTAAAACTCATCTGGGTTTTTCTCCAGAGCTTTCTTCCGAAGAGCAGCAAGGGTGTTTTGTTTCTTGTGATAATCACTATAATAATTACAAGAGACACAAAGATAAATATGCATTCTATCAATATTAACATATATTTAATCAAAAATGAATAAAAACCGACCGAAAACAAAACTTACTCTGCTCGAAGTTTGTAGTCTTTCTTCTTCTCCAACAAACCCATATTTTTCCTGAAACCAAGCTGGTGTGACAAAATGAAACCATTAATATTTTATCGTTATGAGAAATTAATCCTAATATGAGAACCGAACCACACATTTCTAAGCATAACTGCTTGGCTGACCAAGAAATCATTTAAATGTTCACCTGAGATCTCTCATGGTGGTTCCTCTGTCGGGACTTCAGCGCTTTTCTGAACGAGGACATGATTGGAAAGCCTGCGAACGCACAATAACGCCAAAAGACCGTCAAAACCGATAAATCTGAAGTTGTTTATCACAGAAACGCAGCAAGCTAACCGATGCTTCGGTTGTGATGCTTCCTGAGTGCCGAGCACGTGGTTTCCTGTATGCCACGGCGTGTGTCTCATTTCCTGGCCGCAGATTCGCAACTGTGTGACAAAACTTTACGAAAAAGGAATGAAATGAAAATAAAAATGTGAAATTCGCCTTCTGTTTTTGGTTTTTAGATTTTTTTGTTGTTTTGTGAATAATAGCTGACACAGTAAAAAAAAACGTTTTTCATCAGTCACGTTGGAGTTGATTTTGGGCACTGCAGATAAGCGCAACAACACTAGAGGGCGCTGTTGCACAGAGAATTCAAGTTTTAAACGGTACCTAAACCTGAGTAATTTGTAGTAGTGGTAACTGCAGTTATTTGACGTATAACCTTTAATCTTTGTAGCCACTGTCTTATAATTAAGAGTCAGTATTATAGTGCAAGTATAGTGTTGGATTATGAGTACATCCTTTACTTAAGTCCAAGCTTGAACACCGCTTGTTCACAAGTCTGTTATAAAAAAAACTATTAAAGTCTAATAGCTTGTAGTTTTTCCTGCTGTTCTTGGTGGGGACTTAACTCATGTTCAACAACTCAGAAACAACAAATAATCTTTTTGTTTTTCTTAACAGATCAACATCCTGATATTTTTCTTCTATCAACCAACTTTAAAAACACACAATCTAAATGCTGTTGTTTGCAAAAGTATCCAAACTTGTATACTACCTTGAAGGTTTTCAGCTTTTCTTTCTGAATACAATTTAAAAACATGCCTGTGCAAATTGTCAGTTATCCGGGTCAGCGCATCAGCAAACAGGCTTAAATCGGAGGCAACCGGACTTTCCCTCAGTTCTTTCTGAAAAGGTTTCGACACTCCTCCATGAGTCTTTGTCAATTCTGGTGGCTCACACTTGTGCAACCTGATGTTGGTGGGCTGCTGTTTTTAAGGACATGGAGGCCCATAAAATTTCTGCATTTATTTTATTGTGATTTTATGTGAAAGGCTGAGTCAATGCTTTAGAGAACCATTCCATTCTAGCACTGGCTGTATGTTTAGGGTCACTGTTTTACTAGAAGCTGAATCCCAAACTAGTCTCAATTTGTTTGCAACTTATAACAGCGTTTTTTATTTATTTATTTCCTTTTTTCTCCATTGTTGCCCTTTATTTAGCTTAACCCTTCTTCCCTTCAACTCTGACCGGCTTCCTTGTTCCTGCTGAAGAACAACTCCCCAAAGAGACAAACTTATGTATATATATCTAATTTGTCTACGCCATCAACACTAAGTCAAATTCCTTGTACGTGCAAACCTACTTGGCAAAAAACTTGATTCTGATTCTGATTCTAATAAGCCACTGCTAAGGATCCCCAAACCATCACGGTCCTCCCATAAATTAAACTCAGATAGACTTTTATAAATGCTTGAATTTTAACACAGAGAATATGTCTTATGTTTATTTTTTTTAGAATATGCTTTATAAGTAGATTTCATCATAGATAAATACATTATTTTGAAAGGGCTTCTATTTTTTTATTTAAGTTTTAAAGGAATATCCAAGTGTACAATGTAAAGGAATAAGCATTGTTGTGTTACCATAGGTACATCTCAGCAAACTATAACCAATTATCTGTGATTGCTTCTAAAATCAGGCCCCCTCTCCCAGTTCCACCAAATCTGGATTGAAACACAGTTAGAGGTGGTGATGTTCTTAACAAGAAAAGACCTCATATAAACCTTTGCTTAACGTCCCATACAACCATGCTCCACAGCATTATGCTGCCAATAACAAGTTTTATTCTGTGTAGTGGTCTTTTCTAAGTCATAGACAGTGTAGGTTTTCCATCACATATGTCATTTTGCATTTAAGTTCCTTTTACCTAATTTGACCAGGGCACCTTCTCACACTTAGCTATGGGGATCATTGCATTGCCTAAACTTCAAACGATACTTTTTATGCCCAGTGGCTTTTTTCTTGTCACTTTTCAATGAAGGCTGGGTTTGTGAAGTGCACACCTGGAAGTTGTCCTATTGGCAGATTCTTCCATCTGAACTGTGGGTCTCTGCACCTCTTCAAGACCATAGGCCTCGTGACTGCTTCTCCATTGCACTCTTTGCCTTTACTTAATATACTGTGTTTAGGCTTTTCTTGTATTGACTGTCATTGCGTTTTTGTCACAGCAGATTGTACCAGTTTTGTGTTTATTTTTGTAAAATATTCTGCTTTATGCTTCTGTAAAGTAGAAAGATGCATGCAAAGAGGAACTGAAAAACTTGAGTTGCATTCAACCAATAACTTTTACATCACCCTGCAGGGATAGTGTTATTACTATCATTATTACTAATTATTAAACATTTATTTATACAAGCAGTCTTTTTGATTAGTCGAATAATAATATAGCTGTATAACAAAAACATATTTACTTAATGATGTTAATTCAATGCGCTATGTCTTTCTCAAAGCATTCAGGACAATAAAAGCTGCACAACTCAGATCAATTGCAAATCATAATAGGATTAATCATTTCACGTTGTTAACACCAAAAGCCGGGTAAAATGTATTCATTGGCTGCACTTTACAGACACAAAATATTTTTAGTAATGATGATAAAGGTTAGCTTTTGTCAGAATGAACAATTCACTTGGTAACAAGTTTGTATTTTTCAAACATCAGTTTGGTTCCCCAGGGTCGAAAAACTGTCTGATTTATGCACAGGCCCAACAGACTCCAAAGAGACCAACTCAGGCAGGAAATAAACTGCAACTTTCTTATTCAAACGTTAAGGGGTTTTATGAATTTGAACCACGGAGGAACTGTACAATCACGATTTTGCTCTTGAGACGGATACATATGGAGTCTCTTTGTTGTTCTTTCCTCTCCATTTAGAGATTCCTGCTGGAATTCAGTAGATTAGGGGGTCACTGCTCTACCCTGGGAGAAACCACTGTCCACTTCCTGAGACGATATAGACTGCAGCAACAAGAGACAAAGACAAAGCCACAGTGGCACCAGTCCCTTAATCTTACACAGACTTCAAGCTCTTTGTGGATGTAAGAAAAAAGCCAGTGAGACAGGGAGATATTCCACTCAACAACTATCCCCCCCCTCATCTAGGAAGGGTCACTGTCCTCGGCCAACCACAAGGAATTTATTTTATATGTGTGAGATTTGCCTGGCATGCTGAATGTTTTGTGGGTTTGCAGAACTGTGAATGGGATCAGTGTTTCCACATTATGTCACGGGCTTGTTTATCAGTCTGATGGCCGATGACCCTGTTCCCTGTGAAGGTTTCAGCCCGAGGTCTGTCTGATCCACCCAACCGCTAGCATGTTTCAACCAGACAAATACAGATGGCAGGCAAAACATCTTACGCCCTGACTTACTGGGCTCCATGCTGTTTAATTCATGTGAGTATTTATCATTACAAGTGAAATGCCTGGTGAGCCGCAGCAGGGGTAAATGCTACTTTGGAAATCAGAGGCTCGTAAGAAGCTGATGCAGGAGCAGAAGCACAAGAGCTTGTGGGTTTGTTCAGGGTCAGCAGTGGAGGAATGCCCTCGTGGAACAGATGCAGAACCGTTTGGTTTGCTAAAATGACCCTGTAAAAATAACACTGCTGACATATTGTAAGACTTCTGTGCTCAGGCTTAGCTCAGGGCTTTGGTATGTCTCCCCACACTATGGTTGGTCCTCATCTAGAGCGAGCTGCCAAGTCAAAAAAAAAATAAATAAAAAATGCATACGCCAAAAGATCCTCCTGTGTGGTGGTTTAGATGCATCTCCTTTTATTGGTTGTGATGAAACATAATGCATTATGGGTTAGAGCTGCCTATCATTTTCTCATTTATCTTGTTTTTCATAATCTAATGCTTATTTTAAAAGTGCATATTCTCTCCTGAATAAGATACCACTGCCTGGAACATCCTGTTTTATCACCAAGCCTTTTCTTTCCTTTTTTAAAATGACATCAACATGTAGCATGTCTGCAGAGGTGGGTAGTCTCTGGTTACATATACATTTGACAAAAAATAAGTACTTTTAGGAGCAGTTTTACAACACATTTCTTAACACTTCCACCTGAATGATATGATTTTAGTGTAATGTAACATTTTACTTAAGTGCGATCTCTAGCTATTCTTGCTGCCCCCAGTCACTTCAGTGAATGAAGAACAACCTCAAAATTAACCCAAAATTGTAAATGAGACAAACACACACCAGTTTGTTGAATACCTTTTGTTTGTACCTAAGCTTCATTGTTCTGTTATTTTCTGTCTGCTAAACCCAGTTTACCATCAAGTGAATATACAGTCAACAGTGCATATTGTCACTGGGAGAACTTTGCTCTGTTCGTGGTGAATGGGACTCAATAGGTGTATCACTTGTTTTGCAATCCAAAAGTTGTCAGTTCAAGTCCAGCTTCCATCCTGCCACATATTGATGCGTTGCTGGGCAAGGCACTTAATCCCACATTGCCTACCTGTCTATGTAGCACTTGGAGTGGTCAGAAGATTTATGTTGTGAAAAATGTTACACTTTCAAATTTTTATGATGCATCCACGAAGCACCAAATTTAGACCTGGCCAACTGGATTTTGAGGTTGAAATCCAGACTTATTGGACCAGGCACCATTTTTCCACCACGGTTGTGCAGTTTTGGTGAGCCTGTGTGAAATTGCAGCCTCACTTTTCTGTTCTTAGCGAACATGAGTGTGGTCTTGTGTTACTGGATCCCATATACTTCCAGTTTAAACTTGTTAAGTATTTAGAGATAGTATTCCGCATTCCTTGTAGTGAATGATTTGACCTAATGTTGCCTTTCTATTAGGGCTGGACGATAATTCAGTTATAATATATTTCGATCAATAGATGTGTTTCAATGATAGAAAAAAAGGGTCAATAAAAAGTTCAATAGTTTCCTTCCTTTTGCACTCTAGCCTATCATGTGGGTTAATATTACATTCTCCCATCCAATCACAAACGCAAACCCAGGAACCAAGCTTCGCCTCCTTCAGAGTTTTCCTTTCTTTAAAAAAAAATTAAGTTTTGGTAAAAAGTTGGTTGAATAAAGGGTTGAGCTTGAATTCAATGTGTGTTCTTTATCTAAAAATAGGTCATTAAGCAAATAAATTTGCCACGGCTGCACTTAAAATATATGGTTTGAATTTGTTGATAATTACTGACATCGATTAATATGATTTCTTTTTATCAATATGCTTTTTTCCCCTATATCGTCCAGCCCTACTTTCTATTGTCAGAGACTAATCAGCTCATCCTAATCAACAAGGTATTTTGGTCCACAAAATAAAGAAAAAATAAATAATCAGACCATCTTATCTGGCAACAACGGTACCACGTTCAAAGTCATAATGGACATACTGAACATCCATTATGACCACTAACAGGTGAATGAAAAAATAATCTCATCATCACGGCTTCCGTTAGCAAGTGAGATGTATCAGGCAGCAAGGGAACATTTTGCCCTAAAAGGTACTGTGTTAAAAGCAGAACAAATAGCCAAAGGTAATGCTTTGGGTGCTATTTGAGCCAAGTCGTGATTGCAAGATAACAGGATCAGAGCATCTCCAAAAACTGCAGCTATTGTGGAGTGATTCCAGGTTCTTGTTGGTCAGTATCAAAAGTGGTCCAAGAAAGTGTTTGAACTAGTGCAGACAGTGTAATACTTTGGGCAGTTTACTTCTTAAAAAACATTGTTCTTCATTAAGAGTAGCATTATTGTATTCTTACTCAAGTAGAAGTAAAAAGTAATCATCCAAATATACTACAGAGTAAAATTTGGTAAAAATGCTACCTGAGGGCTGAGTAGCCTTTTTGATAATAACTTATTGATTATATTTGTGAAAATTATGTAATTAGACAGACAACGTATGTTTTTTTGTCTATCTAATTGCATTATTTTCACAAATAAAAAGATACAAATATAAAGTTATGAGTAAATTCTGATATTTTAAATAATTTTATGATTCATCCATCCATCCATTTTCTAACACGCCTATCCCTCATGGGGTCACAAGGGGTGCTGGTGCCTATCTCCAGGTGTGAATGGGCGAGAGGCAGGGGTACACCCTGGACAGGTCGCCAGTCTATCACAGGGCAACTTAATGATTCATATGAATTTAATTTAAAAAAGTGTAAAACTACATAATACCATTTTTTCCCCCAAAAATTATTTTAGTAAATAAAGCTAGTTATTACCAAATTTTAGAAATCTTGGGCACCACCATCCATGTGGTTATTAATCTGGCACATGCCACCTAAGTGCTATTCACCTAAGTATCATCTCTATCCTTTCATGGAGCTACTGTTTCTTGATAGCTGTTGTCTACTTAGCAGAAGGATGTGTCCTGACATTCAGTTCAAATAGTTTTGGAGTGTTTTGAGGAGCACAACAACAAGTTTGAGGTGTCGAACCCAGTACTGTGGGATATCGGACAAAGAAGTCTAATCCATAGAGGCCACTCCCTGCATCTTATGGCTCCTAAAGGATCTGTAGTGAATATACAGGTTATCAAAATGTTGTTCATAAACAGTGTATAGTACTAGCGTAAACATTAATCAAAGCAACAGCATCTGAATACACGTTTAATAGGATCAAACTATGTGACCAGAAGGGGTGTGTCATCTATAAGATCCAAGTTTGACCCCTTTTTTGAAGATATCCTTCTATATTACAGTTCTTGCTATGAACTTTGTTTTTGATTTCAATCACATTGCCAATTTGAACACAATGGGGCTGACTTTAGCGAACAAAACAGGTGGTGTTTTTAGATTTTTCTCATTATAAACTGTTAGACTGAGAACCTTGTTGTTTGCGCTGAAATCAATTTTTTATCAGTTCTTTGCAGTATCCTGTCGACTCCTAGCAACCAACAGCAGAAGAATGTTTTTATTAGAAGTTGGGAGGAAGGTGGATGTGTTGAGTGTATCTCCAAGAGAGCATCGCCATGTAAAATGTTTGCGAGTCCTTGGTTTAGGTAGTGAACCACCCTCTGCTCCAAATCTTTGTTCTGAAATACTCGTTAACTAAATCTAAATCTGCTCTGACATGAATAGTAGCCCACTGTTGTTTCAGGTCCGCAGAGTGTGTAGAATGTTACCAAACATTAAATAAAAGGTATGCAACCAATAAATAATTTATTGAGAAAAGGTTCACAACTAATGCTTTATTTAGCTTTGAGCCGTTGAATAAAATTAGCTCCACCTGCAACATGTGAAAGCATTAGTGTCCACAATCTAATAACGTAAATGCTATAATTCGACACTGAATGGGGCTATTTGATTTGCAGTACAAAACATTGGCTTGTTCGTCTTTGATCCTAACTTAAATGCACTTTTCAGAAGAATTTTTAACCCAGTATCCTAAAACAAAAATTCTCAGCTAGCGATGATTGGATTTCCCCCCTCCCATTTAAGAGAAAGTATTTGCCACAACCAATGTATCTAGTGGGCCATGAGGTTAAGCATTAAAATTAGGCAAACCTCTTAACTTGAGAAAGCATTTGGTTGTTACATCTGTGATATGTATATATATAGTTCCTTCAAGAGCAATTGATGCATTACATCTTTTGGAATGCACAAAAAAAGTCTTATCTTAATTTAAAAGCAATGCATATTGTCTGATTTTTCTACATCATACCTTTGATATAAAAAAAAGATTGCACATGCCACCTTTAGAAACATTGTCATTCAGTTGCAAGCCATAACTCTATAACTCAAGTGCTACTGTATAACTTTTAGTCTTGTGCTCAAGGGCATGATTCTCATTTAAAGTAATTTCATTCCGATGCTACGAGAACACAAATGTCAAGAAGAATTTAAGGTTTACATTGTTGCACTAAATTAAATCTCACTGTAACCCTATTAACTTGTTTATCAAAAAGCAAAACAGAGGCACCTAAGGTCAGCTACCCTTGATATTTCCTTTCAAAGTAAGACACCATGTGCAAGTTGTCCTACCCCCTCTACCTCGATGAATTGACAGACGTAAGAATCCTCTAATTTGTAGCATACAGCCTGATGGGACCACGCCTTGGAGTGTAAAAGTAGAATTTATAATTAAGGGGTTGTGGGGAGTTTAGGGGTCAGCAAAGTGCAGATCACATTCCCACAGTTGTCACAGGACCATGTAAAACACAAGTCACAAGCTTTATTTAACAAATCTGCACGCATTATAGAACAATTCTCAGTGTTTGCACATACTTTAAACTGGGGAAAAAATTATTCACTTATGCACTTATGTTCCATGTATATATAGTTAAGTTCATAATTATCTAAACCCCCAGCAGATTCAATTTTAAAACTATTTGCATTCAACCAATACACTTGATTACAAACAATGTAAAAGTAGTCTATGTAGTGAAAAAAAAAATTGTATCTGCTTCCATTTATGTTTTATTAAAGCATGGGTAAGTATATGCTGCTCGTAAATCAATGCTGACCAGCTTTCCACTTTGGCAGGGGCGGAGCTGGAGGAAGGGAGACTAATACTGTACAGAGTAGTTGGCGCTGTGTGACACAAATGGTTACAATCCACCCAACTAGAGAAGTAACTTTACAGCACATATAAGTAAATCAGAGAGAAAGAGTCTGTCAGTCAAAAACTGAAGAAAGAATGGCAGACAATGGGAGACTGTGGAAGAAAAGGAAGGATGTTTTTTTAGAAGCAGTAGAAAAAAGGAAAGATTAATAAGAAGAGTAAGATTTAGGCATGAAGGACTTAATTATACCCTTTATTAATGCAAATGCATATTGCATGGAACTGTGACCACTGTGGGGAGGATACAACAATAGAAAATGTTATATTGGAATATCTGAAATATAAGCAGGAAAGAACATTTATGGGGAGAGAATTTGAAAATAATAAAGATAAGTTTAACTTAATAGACACATTGCAAATGAAGATATGTAGCAATCATATACAAATTATTTATTGATATTAAAACAAAATATTTATGGTAATATAATGTTATAGTAGGCTATATACATGCACACATTTAACTTACTAAATCATCATGTATTTTAGCTTTTTTTTCTTTTTTGTTAAACTGTTAATAAACTACAAATCACATGCACATCTCATCACCTTTGTGCCTGATATTTCCTTAAGTATATTTACCATTTAGAAACTCCATTTGCATAGGATTGTTGTAGGAAACAAATTCAAATAGCCATGGCCCCCATCAGGTCCCCAGAACAAAAAAAGTCTAGCTCCGCCACTGCACTTTGCTGGGTGTGACCAGTAGGTGTATTCTGACAGCTGGAGCTCTATAAGGCTCATCAGGTTTCAGAGAAGCTGGTTCCCTGAAGCAGATGCCGGACTGTATTGCTGACGAGTGTTAATCAGGCTCACTTCTTCTCTGGGTCTAACGTTTCTCAAGTTCTGATTCCTTTGCTGTCTCTCCTCATAAGAAAGTCTGTTACCTGTGAATCATTTCCTTGCCTCCAGTGGTCCCCTTCGTCTTTCCCAGGGCCTCTTTGGAGAACTCTCCTTTGGACTCCCTTCATGAATCACCCTACCACTCCTCTGGCGTCTCTCTTGGTACAAGCTGCCAGGAATTTATGGCCACTCGCTCACCTGTCTGACCAACCTCCAGCGTTTTACCACTCCACAACTCCAACTTAAAAAATCATAGAAACTGGACTATGTCCAATTCTACTTCATTACAACCAACATTTTAAGTCATCTTGTTCTTCTCAGATATAAACCACTTACCTCTCCTACTATTGCTGTCCTGGATTATTACCATAAACCCAGAAGAATCCTCTCCTTGTTCATATTTACCAATAACCCTTTGAAACTTTCCTTTGGAATCTGGGATTTTTGTCGACACCAGAGTCCTTCTTTAACAATCAGGACAGTTGAACAATTTATCACAATTGTTTTAGAATATTACAAAGAGTAATTTTCTAATGTCTAGATGGGTAAAGGGATTGAGTAGCTGAGTTGAGTTAACAAGTCAAAACATTTGCTATTTGTGTAAAAAAAACAGTATTTAATAAAAAGGTCTGCCTAAATTGTGAACATTTGTTGTATATTTTTGTGTTTTAGCAGCATATATAGTAATTTATTCTGAGTTAAATCTCCAGTGTGCAAGATTTACTCCCATCTAGTGTTGTGCTAAATGAATTACAAAAGACCAAGAAGCGCGCTATGATGCCTCGTCGTTAAGCACATAATAACTGCTACGAAAGCTGCAGAGTGTCATAAATGTGACAATGTCAACATCCTGCATGAGTTCAACTGTCCTGTCAGGTGATGAAGTACAGAACAATATATTATTTTACATTTTTTTAACTTACAAGTATGTCCTCCATGTATTTGGTACCAAGCTAATGCTAATACCTATGTTCATCGTGTGAAACGGTTTTCGATGACCTGCAGACTCAGAAATCATCTGATGAAGTGAAAGGGAGCGTAATTACGGTAACTGATAAATGATGCAACGGAGCTCATCCAGTATTAGCTAACAAACAAACTAGCTTTCTCTGCCGGGAAGAAAGAGGAGTTGCTGAGCTACACTGCCCTATTTCTAAAATAACGCCAAAATAAACTTCACTGTTATATTGAATTAACTTACCTGTCCAGCAAAAGGCCTGCAACCTCTGCATCAGTATTGAAGCCCCGCTTCCTCATGAATTGTTTCTACCTGTTAAAAGCTACACTGATGAACCTCTACCGGTTATTACTTTTTTCTATTCTTGGTTACTTTCGCTTCCCTCTTGTTAGACAAAGATTATGGATGGTCCTCTATTTCAACAGACAATGGCAAGTACAATGATCTACGATCATCTTTGCTTGTTTTATACTCGTCCACCGACAAAAATGGCAACGCAACATGGTATCTTCCATTGGGTGCACTGCCACCTATGTATTTATAAACTACTCTTCTAAGCTGAGCACACTTTCATTTTTAATGTGATTGTATTTACACTTTGCCAGAATATATATTTATTAAAGCAATGCTAGATTCTTTCTAACAAAAAAACGAATTACTTACACACTGTCATCATTGGTTATGAGCATTTTTAAAACTCCTTTACATACACTTGTCCATGCTAATTATTTAAAAAAACAACAACAGAATCCTTGTAATTGTCTTTCTATATCACAGCTACCATGAGCGATAGGATAGCATGTTCTTGTCAACCTATACATTTTCTTGCAGACTCAAGGCTTTCTCTCATTTAGCTACTGCAGGTAAGAAATGAAACCAAAATGAATCAGGTTGGGCCTTTCAGGCTTAATTTAATCATTTATGTGATTACATGCACAGTAATAACATGACCTAACATTTAGGGTGGAGCTTTTTTCAACAGAGCTGTCTTATAATGCATAACTGAGTAACTTATGACTAAGCCGATCAGAGGTGAGAATCCTTCACGGAGTGGGTTAAGGCAAATGTCTTTCCCACTCGTTGAGTCATGAAAAAAAAAAAAAAAGAAATATCTAATCCGGACACATTGTGAAAAAAGGAAGTGAAGTGCAACAACTGGGCTGGGCCTTTCTGAATCTGCTCTAGTCATATTAGGATATACACTGATCAGCAAAGGCCGCTGAGTATAAGTGATGTTATGGTTTGGCTGATGTTCAGTCTGTCCACAAGTATTCATTTGAATGTAATGTTTCCCCAAAATGGTCCGGGTTGTCTGGAGAAATTTAGCAAAGGGGGCCATAAGAGGAGACAGTTTCCAACCTATCCTGCCTCATATATGGAGGGGCTGGGGTGCACCAGCACCCCTCGCGACCCCACAAGGGATAAGAGTGTTGGAAATCGGTGTATGTATGTATGTATGTATGTATGTATGTATGTATGTATGTATGTATGTATGTATGTATGTATGTATGTATGTATGTATGTATGTATGTATGTATGTATGTATGTATGTATGTATGTATGTATGTATCTGGTCATTTTATCACATCATCCACTAATCAAGCCAAATATCAGAATGTGACAGGGGATTTAAGGGGTTTTGAACGTGGAAGTTTGCAGCAGATGACACCATGACACCATGGCCTTCTGGGGCACTAAACCTGGAAGTTACAGGTCTAGCTCCCCTAGTGGCCAAATGTTACACGGTGCTGCTTTAAGAAATACAACCTTCCTCAGGAGCTACTGATCATCTTCTACACTGCCATCATCCAGTATGTTTTGTGCTCACTAATCTCTGTTTGGTTCAGTTCATTCAAAAGGTCAAAACCGAAACGAACAATTAGATCTGAACGGAGGATCATCATCACTGACCTCCCATCCATTTATGACCGGTACAGGTCCAGGACCAATAAAATGGCAACTAATATAGTTGTCAATCCAATCCAACACATCCTGGTCACAGGTTATTCAGACGTCTACTCTCTGGTCGATGCTACAGAGCGCTTATGGTCAAAACCAACCAACACAGCAAGTTTTTATCACCACGTGGTGACTCTCATGAACACCTTACAGTCAAGGTAGTTAGCGATCAGCAGGGGAATAAAGCCTATCTGCACTATCTTGGCTGTTTTTTACCCCCTGTATGTATATGTGTACAGAAACAAATAACTATACATACTTACTGGTATTTAAGAAAAGAAAATCTCAAACAAGTTGCTCCTGTTCCCCCTAAATAGTTTTTTTTTTTTTTACAGATTGTAGATACTGTAGTTTTTGGGTTTTTTTTTTGTTACAGATTGTAGATACTGTTCTGCTTGTCTGTCTGTTTTCTAGACAATGCAAGGGTTGGAATCCAAAGTCAAATTCCTTGTTTGTACCCACACACTTACTGAATAAAGGTGATTCTGTTTTAGATTCTGATTAGGAATGGTTGTTGGTGTTAGAAGACGGGTTGGTCTAAGTGTTTCTTTTTGGATTTTCAAGGAGAACCGCCTGAGAACTATACACAGAAAGTGGCATTTAAGTTCTTTGATGATATCAGGGGTCACTGGAGAATAGGCTGTTAATGATGACAGAAAGCCAACAGTAACACAAGTGAGTTACAACCAAGCTATGTAGAATGCAATCTCTAAGCACACAGCACATCAAATGTTAAAAAAGATGGACTATGGTAGCTGAGGACCACAACACTCCTTTCAGCTAAGAGGAAAATGAGGCTACACTAATAATGGATTAAAACAACGTTGCTTGGTGTGACGAGTTTTAATTTCAACTCAAATTTTAGTGTACAGTGCCTGAAAGCATGGAAACATCCTGTCTTAAACCAATGGATCAGGCTGATGGTGATGGGGTATAATAGTGATTAGGATATTTTCTTGGCTCAGTTCATGCCCTTTAGAACAAACCGAACATCATTTTATCACCGCAGCCGACCCGAGTGTCCCTCATGCATCCCTGTTTGACCTCAGTGTGCCCATCTTCTGATGGCTGCTTCCAGCAGGGTAATGCACCTTGTGGCAAACCTATAATCAAACTATTTTCCTGACCATGGCAATGTTGTTCTCCTAAAATCTCTATAGTCAGCGGATCTCAGTCCAACAGAACTCATTGTTGCACTTCAGGATATGGTGCAATGATGAGTTCACATCAAGGACATCCAACAAACAAATTCACAGCAACTGAGTGACAATATCATATCAATATGGACCAAAATCTCTGAAGAATGCTTCTGACACCTTGCTGAATGTGGGCTTGAGCCCTGAAATTATTCATACCCCTGGCAGACTTAGGTTTCAAGGAGCCTCATAACTTCTTAACTTGTTTCTTCGAAGTGAAAGTAACATCAGTCTAAGTCCACTGCTCATTGCACTTGGGATCTCTAATGAGACAAGGAATATGACATATGCACAATTGTGTTTTGTACCATACTCATTAGTTATTGCGAAGAAACTACTTCTACAGACACAATTAAGATGTGGGTCGCAGAACATACAAATATATATAATATATATAGAATATATATAGAATACAATATGCAATTAATAATGACATGAGTAGTTTTGAAAGGATATGGCAGCCTTTGATATATTTTTTCAGATATTCTTAACATATGCACTGAGGAGAGGGAGAGGAAGGGCATTCAAGGGTGTTTTTCTCTTTTGGAGACATAGCTATATGTTTACTTCATAGTTATTTCAATGTTGTTCTCAGGAAAAATGAAAATAAAAGAAGCAATGATTTCTTGTGAAACCTGATTGATACTGTTTCACGCTTCCAGGAAAAATACCTGAAACGAAAAAGCTGGGTGCAGTTATAAGAAGGATTTTATCCCTGAAATGTAAATGAAGGGTTTTCCAATAAATATCGAGAACGGATAACTAAGTTCTAACATACCATTTTAAAAATGTAATTAATTGCATTCATATTTTTCTAAACTAGTTTTACAAGATTGCCTTATTTGCCATTGGGACGATACATGAACTTAAATAAATAAATAAATAAATAAATAAATAAATAAATAATAGGAGTCTATCCTTTTGCCTGGACTTCACCGTCTGCTCTTGTCTGAAGTCGCTGAGGAGAGGCGGGCAGGGGAGGGAGGAATGTATTTTGGGAGGCGGGATCTTGTGACTCACCAGCAGCCAACTTCCTCAGTAGTAGGACAAAAGTAGCCGGCAAGCCACATCCATCATTGCCGCAGAAGTTTGTCTGCAGTCAGAAGAAGCGGGGGAAAGTTTTCCGGCTCGAAGAGCGAAGCTCCTGATCCGTGAGAGGAGCGAACTGCTCCCAGACCAGATCCTGAAAAAGAAGCAGACTTTCCGCAGACACGCTGGGAAAGGCGAGTCCAGACGTAACACATAACTCCTGGTAAGATTTGCATCAACTGTTGTTTTTTTTTCCTCTCACTGTTTCCTCTTCAGTTTGATCTTTGTCTGAGTTCTCCAGTTTACCTCCAGAAAACTGCCTTCATCCTCATTCTACCTACCTACTGTTAAGTTTTGAACAGAGAAAGTCGCAATCAGAGTGAGTGCAGTGGAGCTGCAAAAAGGTGTGGAAATGAATCAATGAAGTGCCAAGGAAATGATCTTCTGTGGTTAAAGTAACTGCAAAAACAACGTCTTAGGACGTAAAATGACTGACCCCGTTTCCACAGCCTCGTTATTTCTGAAAGAGACTGCAGGAATAAAAGTGCTTGAACAGGTGGTAGGCATGTTACCGTTATTTGTTTGCCAACTGTGACAGACCCACACCTAGGAGAAATAATCCTTTAGCTTCCCTCTAGGAAGTTTCAGCTTTAAAACATCTGTGTGTAAATATTGATCGCTGGCCTTGTCTATTATATACAAATTTGAACAGTAAAGTTAAATAA
Organism: Fundulus heteroclitus; assembly: GCF_011125445.2. NCBI lineage: Eukaryota > Metazoa > Chordata > Actinopteri > Cyprinodontiformes > Fundulidae > Fundulus > Fundulus heteroclitus. Next base: position 33,668,060 of record NC_046363.1, read on the forward strand.
TAAAGTTAAAGCAAACAAGGTTTTCAGCTGGGAAATGTATTTCTAAGCCAAACTCTCACTTCATATTTCACCTAATAATTCCTATCTATCTATCTATCTATCTATCTATCTATCTATCTATCTATCTATCTATCTATCTATCTATCTATCTATCTATCTATCTATCTATCTATCTATATATATATATATATATATATCTATATATATCTCTCTCTCTCTCTCTCTATATATATATATATATATATATATATATATATATATATATATATATATATATATATATATATATATATATATATATATCTATATATATCTATAGTGTCTCTAAATTATCATAAATTAGGAAAGAATTGTGATTTCTGCCATCATTTGGTGGAGATACTATTAGCTCCAGTTACCATCTGAAGCATCTAGGAAGAATTAAGGGGCAACTTGAGGCTCCCAGCTGAGCGCTCTGTGAAGACTTCAGAGAGCAAAGTCCCTCAGGCTCAATGTGTCTGTTCTCCAGCAGGAGGAAGTGTACTGTGGGGCAGTGTGCGTCTGCCAAAGGGTGTGTCAGTTGCTGCAGCGTCTGCGGAGCTGTGTTGGCAGTACATCAATACTCTGGAGCTCCTAGTGTGTTGTCATCCCGGTGACGACTGTATTTACGCACTTGTTGCTTCATGGAGGCATGGTGGCAGAGCAAAAGTGTTGGGACTTGTCAATGGGGGAATGGCACCAGGATGGAGAAGCTGCTTCATTTGTCATTTTATGCTGAAGAACATAGAGGGACTTGTGGTTAACGAAAGGACAGACCGGAGACCTTTGTCAGAGCGCTGTCCCTGCAGAACATTAACCAGCAAAGTCTTCGAAACTTAAAGGGATAGTTTACTTTTTTTTTTTTTTGTGGTTACTATTTGTAACAGTTTCCACATCTGTAGTAGAAGGGTTTCATATTGCAGTGAGTTTGTAGAAAAAAATACCTCAGAGTGGTGGAAAGGGTAACAGCTAATAAGAAAGGTCCCCATTTTAGATGATTTTAGTAATTTAAACAACTCAAATGAGATACAAATGTTAATATCCTTGGGATACAACACTATGTTAGTGGATATTAAATGTCTTCACTTTCCCAAGAGGTCGTTGTTAAGTTGTTTTTGCCATTTTCTCAAAAGAGGATCAGCAATGTTACCACCTGTACGTGACTGGGTTTGATGCTACCTGTTGTAACCTGACTAGCTAGAGACGCGCCAGTCTGCTTTATGACCGCCAAGAAGAGAGTCGATTTTGAATTTTACTACAGTTGGCCATTTGTTTATAGACAACGGTATGTTCAGTTGTTTGGAAATTATTCCTGCAGGCTTGTAATCAGCTGATCATGCAACTTGGATGTAGGCAGCAGCCTCTTCAAAAGTAATTTTGCATGGAGATCCTATGGGCTTTGTCTGATTAGCATCTGCTGTATTATAACGAGTGATGTTAAATAAACAAAATGCAAATAGAAATGGTCTGAACTTATATAGTGCTTTTCCAGTCATACTGACCATTCAAAGCGCTTTACACTAGAGGCACATTCACCCAACGGCACTCAATAATGCACACACATCGATACGCTGACACGCCTTGCCCACGGGCACATCAACATGTGACGGAGAAGCTGGAATCAAACCCACAACTTTCCAATTGCAAGACAACTACTCTGCCCATTGAGCTATAGTTGCCTACAAGTGACGCAAGCAGTCAATGTTTCCAAAATTACAAACTGTGTTTTAGTGAATACCTGTTCAGTATAAAATTATTTGCTTTAGGTTGAATCAGTCATTGTAGTTTGGATCTTGAACTGGAAATCATCAAATGCCATCAGGGCTCATTATAAGCTGTAGGACAGCACTAGTCCAGTCCTAATAGTCTGCTACCTTATTCCTCAACAAACTCACTGGATTCATTGTGAAGACAGGCCCATTGTTTCTCATCCGTGTAGTAAATCAGCGTCCTTTCTGTTGAGTCCAGACCCACACACACACACCAAAGCTGAACTACGTCCAGCATCTTTATTTATTTATTTATTTTTTTTGCTGCAAAATTTACACCCTGTGTGGATTTGGTCTCTGAGGAATCCCACTGCGCTCTCACCGCTGACAGGTTATTTTTACACAAAGTCTTTGTCACAGTAACAAGCTAAAATAATGCCCTAGAAGCCAAAATGCCAGCTATTTTGTCCCATCTGGCAAGTTAGCCTTGACAGAACCCGCGGGCTGTATAATGTATTTGTTTGCCTTTTTTTTCCCTCTTCCTCTCCCTCTCCGTTTCACTGACCATGGTTACATTCTTCAGAGGGCTCAGTGTTTTCCAAAGGTTAGCCCCCGCTTGGTGGTTGGACCCCCGCCAGTTCCGAACTACAGTGGGACTGCAGCTTAAACGACCCGGACTGGTTGTGGCTGGTTTTTAAATGTGTTGGCAACCGTTTGAAGGCAGGCCAGCAATAATGACGGAGAAATCAGCAGTCAAGTGTTTGCAGGTGCTTTTGGGAAGAGAATATAGAATTGTGTTGGAGTTGCTCTCTTGTGACGCTGTGAAGCCGGCCTTTCCTCAGTGGTGTTTTTTGAGGGCATTGGGTATAGTCTTTGTTTGGCTAATTACTTAGCGAAAATCTTCGGGATTACGGTGCACAAGGTTTTAAGCTCAAAGTGGGACGCTGCATTGACTTGCTTTATCTACATTTACTGGAGGCATGCGTCATCGAATTTAAAAGATGGGAGTTCCCTCGATCAGCGTTTCCTTCATCCCTACGAGTGTTCAACGTTTTCTTTCTCTAAATCCACTCAGCATTTAAAATAAATCCCACTCTCAGTAGTTCTGACAGACCAATAAAATCCTAGGGAGGAAACAAGGCTTCGGTACGGATATAATGACACGAGGTAAACAATACACATGCATACGTCTTCTTTTTTTTTTTTTGTAGCTTGTCTACTTCCTCTGTAGGGGCGCGTGGCTTGAATGAGTAGCATGTCTGCATTCCCTGAAAGGGGGGAAGTGACCTCAGACTTCCTGTGTGGGGGGGGATCGCCAGGTGCAGGGATGTCGTTGTGAGAGTCCCGAGACTTCCTCCGTGGACGCTTTTGTTGGTAAACGTCTGAAACTCGATCCGTTGAGTCAGGCCCCCCACCCCCGTGGGAGGTAATGCCCTCCCGCACCTCCTCACAATCCAGTCATCTCGCCTCACTCGCTAATCCGTCTCCTCCACACTGCTCAGTCGGTGCCAGATTTAAGAGAAAAAGAGAACATAAACTTGATATAGTCTGCTTAATAGTGTGAATAGTAACCGACTCCCCTGCTAATGGGGTAATTACATTTCTCCAGGGATACAATTACAGGTCTATACCTAGCATTTACCTGCTGCACTCAAAGGGAATTCTGTTTTTAGAGGAAATGCCAAATTGTGAGGCCGAATTGCAGATGTCTCATAACGACACGGTTTAATACAGACTAATTACATGCCATGAAAGAACGAAGCTGTTATGCCTCACTTCGAACCTCTCTGCGTCTGATTTGTTATATTTCATACACCATGAACGGGAACATTTACCCTTTTTTTAAAACATCTCTCAAGTAACAGATGTTGTTTGGGTGCAGATTCACGGTAGATTCATGGCTGCATCATCACATTTTGCCTGGCATTGAAGAAACGCGTGAGTCAGGCCTGACTGCTCTCCTGCACCCTCGCCTAAAGGGAGGAGGGCAGGGCCGTGCAACAGAAGTCTGCAGCGAGCGCACAAATTAACAAGACCTGACGAAAGGAATGTTATGCAAACTCGCAGCGGTTAACAGTCTCCTCCATCTGAACCTGCCTCGTTTTGTTTATTGGAACGAGATCCCAGAAAAACCTGTCTGGATTCACGTAAAACCCAGTTAACCTCTGCCCCGGGTTAAACAAAACGTCTGCGGAAAGTGTGGAAATCTCGTCAGGATTGTGTTGATGTCATGATTTACTTAGTTTTCTGGCACCAGTGGAAGATGTTATCCTGGGAAAATAGCTTATTTCCAAAGAAGGCACAAATGGTGCAAGTTACATGGAGGACAAAAAAAAAAAAAAAGAGGAAGAAGCAGACAAATTACAATGGGTTTATTCAACTTCTCATACAGTGTGCATTCCAAATGACAAAAAAAATGGTTACATTTAGATGTCCCGACTGTTGTATAACCCATGGAAAATGGAGAATGATGACCAAGTAAAAAGCCAAGGCCTGTACTTTATGATGTAATGCCACATTTTCTGTGTGGGACGATAAATCTTCTCTTGGATCATGTTGCTATTAGAGAAATCTCTGCTGCCCTGACCTGTAATTATCCTGGCCTCTGTCAGAAGAATGTCACTATTAAGTTGTTGCATGCTTTTCTCTTTCCTGGCTCACTAAAGAGTTCAGTGCTGAATTGGGACTAGGCATGGGTCTGCTATCAAAGTCAATGTTGCGCTTATAAAACTGTCAAACAGTTATAGTACAGAAGCTAAAAGAGCACGGCCCATCACTCTTATTAGTTGTAAACTAAAGTAGGTATACTAAAAGCAGGGGTGTCTGTTAAGCAGCTCACTGCAGGCTAGCTACCAAGAAAATAGCTGTGGTAATTAAACAGCTGATATCAGCTCGTTAAAGTTGTGGTAATCTATAAAGAGCCGGATAGAAAAAAGGTATAATTCTGAATGAACTACTGATACATTTATCCAGTGTTCATTCAGAATTGTACAGTGATGTTATTTGCTAAGTGCTATTCAGTTGCTGTCAGCATGTAGCTTCGCCTGGTAGATAAATTGTGATTATGAGTCCCCAGATTTAAATGAGAGCAATTTCATCTTGAATTCTTGTTGTATCTATGTTTGTGATTCTTATTTTGACGTCAGAAAGGAAGTGCATCCAGCTTTGCTGTGTTGTATTGATATAATTTGTAATTTTTGTAATTTTTATTAAGGATCCCCCGTTAGCTGTTGCCATGGCAAACAGCTAGTCTTCCTGGGGTCCACATTAAAAACATACAGTAAAAAGCACAGTCACAAATATACAATTTCCAAAAATGTCATTTCTTAAAAATGACTATAGAAAGAACCAAAGAACAAGTAAAATGAAACAGGCATTAAAACAAGAACAAATATAATAAAACAGCCAATAAAATAAAAACACTTCAGGGCATCAAATGGAGTCTCAAATTCTTTTTTAAAGATAATTTACTATGAGTGCAGCAGATGTAGTGAGGTAGATTATTCCAAAGATGCAATGATCTATATATAAAGGATCTCTTTAGAGCATTGGTTTTTGGACCTGGTAAAACAAGCTGCCCATTAAAGGAACCTCTAGTGTTCTGATCATGAACAGAATTACTAAAAACAATTTGTGAATGTATAAAAGCAGGAACTTTTTGCTCATGACTGACTTAAACAGGATAAGTGTATTAAAAAGCAACTTGTTGTCAACCGTAAGCCAGGAAAGGCGGGCATGCATTTCTCTCTCATTAATCATCAAGCTGCCCAAAACCACTCGTGTGAAAATCCATTAAAACTGTTTGTGTGGCAGCCTGGATAATGAGTATAAAAAAGGAACAGGGGTGGCATGGTAAACGTGATATGAAGCACTCTGATAACACTTCAACTAACCAGCCATTAGCTGCTAATTACCCTTAAGTTGGCACCTTTCTCTTTGCACATTGCCATTTCAATAAATGGCAATTTCACATTGTTTCATTTGGATAGAATATCATTTGAATCTTTGTTGTTTTAAGATGTAAAATACTTTGAGTGTTCAAACCTGAAATGGAGAACTATGCACCCAGGGTCCCAAGCCAGCGTGTGATGGACCGGTACTTGCTTCTGGCTCAGTTGGTACCCAAGCCCCTGGAAGAAAGAACTGTTTGCTGTCAGTTCTGTGGTATTAATGAACAACCTACAAGGTTTTCTCTAGGATTTTCTTTAAAACCGTGGTGTTTTCTTTCTTTCTTTTTTTTAGATGGGGGTGTTAGATGACATCATTTCTAATTTGTATATTTGTTCATACATATGTGACTAGCTGTAGAAAAAAGAAGCATTTTTCAAAGACAAAAAAGTGATTAAAACAGTTATTAATTTATTTCGAACTACAAGCGACCTTTATGAATTTTAATACATTGCACACAATGTATTAATCCACACTACATAAAACAAACTGTACAAAATATTGACAGCTTTCAGAAGCACACAAAGTGAAAGAGGTGAAGGAGTGATTGAAGCTGTAAGGGAATCAAATTCACGGAATTATTATGGTGCAACAGTTTAAGAAACAAAAAAAACCTCTTTATAAACTATATTTACATCATATTTATTTCCTGCTTTGTAATCCAGGGTGGGATCACCAGCACTTTTGAAGTGCTGGTGATCCCACCCTGGATTACCAGCACTTTTGGTTGTCAATATGTCAACCAAAACGCAACACAGGCCTGTCCTCTCTAGTTTTCCTTCCCATCCAGATAGGAAAGAGCAGGCGGTTTCAAAATAAAGTAAATTTTTACATTCCATGATACTTAAATTAATTTCAAGCTCTGATTATGGTTAGTATACGTGTGCAAAAAATTATTTATATTTATATATATATATATATATATATATATATATATATATATCTATATCTCAATTACATGTTTTACATTGCTTTATATACCACTCTGAAGGTGCGTCGGTTTTTATTTTGACATGGCGGTGCACCAATAACATGTAGCAGAAACCCTGGCCTTTGTGGCCAGTTTACATGCGGCCTGGCCCAACAGTTTGGCAATGCTTTCGTGATTTTGCGGCTATTTCCCAATATCCAGACCAATCATAAACATTTCAATGTATTGATCAGCCAAAACACTGCACAATTGCTCAGTTGGTAGGACTGTTGCCTTAAAGCAAGAGGGTCCTTGCTTCGAAATCTCAGTTTGGTCTTTCTCTGTGGTCTTTCTTCATGGAGCTTGCATGTTCTCCCTGTGTGGATTCTCCGGCTTCCTCCCACAATCCAAAAATATGCATTTTAGGTTAATTGGTTACTCTGAATTGTTCTTAGGTATGACTTTGTCTTTGTGGGTATGTCTGTGTTGTCTTGTGATGGACTGGTGACCTGCTCAGGGTGTACCCTGCCTCTCGCCCATTGACTGCTGAAGAGAGGCACCTGGCTGGGACTTCAAATTAAATCATGTGTATGTAAAGCTCTAGGCTGTATAAGCCTGACTAAGTGTATGTGTTTCTATGGAAGCAAGACATGCGTCATGGTTCCCACTGAATGCCCTTCTAGGTTGACTAATTTAAGCAATAAATTCAAAGCATCAGCCATGCAGTGTTTAAGTAAGCAATTGCACACCAGGAATCAAATAAGGCAACAGTGCCTGAAGCTCAAAATGCCACCTTTCAGTACATTGTAAGTCTTCTGGATAGGCTGTTAACGAGCTATTTATCCGCATCCACAATCCTGCGGAGCTTTGTACTTATATGTATTTGTTTAATTAAAGATTGGGTTTCATATCCATGCACTGTTTGTTCCATCATGCATCTCTTCCTGGACCTCCTGCTGTTGTGATTGCTCAGTTTTATATGGCTTGTAACTTCAGTTTGCCACAACTGCACTGGCGTTGACTTGCTTCCAAAGTACTTAATAGAGCTGCATCCCACATGTGCAAAGAATGAGCTCCAACCAAGACATTACAGCAGAGGAAATGTTGTTAAGGAGTTTGGTGGTTAGCCTGTTTACACTATTATCTCAATGTGCATGAATGTGTTGCGTGTTGCACAACTGTCTTCCAGGGTGGAATCACAAGGACCCTACTTATTGGAGCATGTGAAATGCTGTTACTTGTTCAGTTTAGAAGTGCATTACCCTTTCTGTGATACATACAGTGGTGTTTATTTGCAGTGCAGCTGCTGGAGAGAGCATTCCCCTCATTTGAAGTAAACACTGTAAAAATGCCTGCTGTGCATGATGAAACTAGCAAGTGATCAAGAATGTGACTCCTTACCCAGAATGCATTGCGCTATCTGTCTCTATCATCTGTCTTTTTGTGTCTTTTCGCTCACTAGTATTTACAAGCATGCACATTTTGCAAGCCGTGGCCTCTCACTTTCGTCTCTCCGGCTCTAAGGGAGAAACAATAGCCTCCACAGTCGAGGCAGGCTCAGACAAGCCAGACGTGCTCGATACACTAAGGTGAGGATTTATGGGTCTTACCTAATTGAACTGTATATGACAGTTGGGTGCTTTTCTAAACACACAGAGGAGACTGCACTTGGCACTGCTTAGACACACTTTGGCACTCATTTGTAAAGGTTCAATAATAAGGAGTATGAAGTTGACAGGATCTGTCTTGTCCTTCTTTGCCTCTCTGCGTTCTCCCACCTTGGATGCTGACCCACCCTTGAGTTGTGCTTTAGAGGAGCCATAAATGGTAGAAAGTGTCTGTCTTGCGTCTATAAAAGGATGTCATCTCATGCAGGAGAGCATCACACTGAGGTATGACAGGGACTTGCTCCAGAGAGCTTATTCTGTTTGAGTGAGGAAAGACTAATAGACACCTAATGATTGTAAATAATGCCTTTTCTGGACTTAAAAAGCTAATACAGAAGCACATCACTGATAGATTCACATTGTATTTATATTCTCTTTCTATTTTTGTTGCTATTGATCTGCTGAAGTTTCATCCATACATACCTTTCCAACATATACCTGTAGGAGCATTTTGCGACCTTCTTGATTTATCAGTGCTTGTGACATATTCTTCTTACATATGCAAAGTCCACAAATGTAAAGCAGTTTTATAATTTATGTCTAACAAAGGGTTTGATGCCAGTGAATCCTACTGAGCCAATATATCCTTGGATCCAGTATTTGTGGGTTATGATCCAACCCTAATATCTCAGTGTAAACATGTCCCAATAATGATCTTCTTCCGCTTAAACTATTTTCCCTGTGGGAAAGTATTCAATAGACAGAAAACAGAAGACACTTCCATATCTAACATGGACTGACAAAATGCATAGTCCTCACTCCAGTGTACTGTAGCCATTGCTGAAATACATACATATGCAGGTTACTTCCAGAATTTGTGGTTCTGGAGTAGTACCCAAGTACCCAGACAGGACGTGGGAGGAGCATGGTAATTCGAAAGATTTTAATGTTGAAAAAAGGAAAACCTAATGCATTGCATGAGGAGAACAGCACATGAATCATGGGGAGAAAAGCAGACGGCACATTGGGGAAAAAAAAGTCACTGGCATGGGAGGATCTAGTGAAGAATAATGACTGAGAGCTTATATGAGGAGGGAAGAGATGAGAATGACATAGGATGCTGGTGTGTTTATCAGAAAACAATACAGAACATCTGAGGACGAAGGAAAGTAGGGAGTGTTGCTAATTAACACAGAGGAGCTGAATTAAGATACAAGGAAACACTTAAGAAATTATCTTAGATGTTTCTGTTTTTTAGCTTGTACACATTATCAAGATGACTTATTTGTGGCCAACTTATTTATTTATTTATTTTTTATATTTTGCCATTTGAGTTCGGAGACGGCGTGAGGCGCCACACTTTCATTGCTTATTCCAGAGATCACCAGTTAGCTCTTGCTAGCTGTGCTGTGCTGCCTCCAAGCAGCCCGATGTTCCCCTAAAGCTTAGAAGTAAGAGATGCGATTCCCATGCCGCTATCGTATGTTGCAGTCAGAGAAGATGCAGACCCGTCATCCTGTCCATCGTGATTGGAAATGTAAGATTCCTACCATGAGAGCATGTCTTGGTAGCATTGCGCTAACCAGGACATAGCTAACCTCGCTAACTTCAAACACAAACATAATCATGGACAGTTTATATTTACTCGGGGTCAACAGAACCAATTAGAGCAGTAAGAAGAGTGGAGGGTCTAGCTTTGTTTTTGAATGATAGTTAGTTCAACTCTTGGTGTTTAACTTTCAAAGAGATACTCTGCAGTAAGGACATTGAACTGCTTAGTGTTGGCATCAGTCTATACCCACCACAGCGGCACTAGTAAACAACAAGAGAACTGACATTGACTCTTATAGGCACCTAGGTGTTCACCTACTCAATGAACTCGACGGTAGTCAAAACACTAATGATGCATTCACAATGAGTTTTGAGCATCAGGGGCATCTGGTCTATGGTGGATTTGCCTCTAAGAGCGCTGAGAGGTACTGCGTTTTGAGCGTCGGAGTGGAGTGTTTTAAGATTTCAAGCATCTCAGTCATTGAAGCAGCAGAGGCTAGAGTTGCAAAATCTGAACTTTTGCAGCTCGACATGGAGAGCTGTGTGACGTAGTGGCAGATTTGTCAACGAGATAGGAAGACCATGAAAAGCCGGAAAGTCAACAGTGGAGGACAAACTCATCAAAGCTGTTTGTGCCCATCCATATGATCTGTCGAGCCATCACTACAGAGATAGTAAAGGACCTTTCCTGGAGGAGGATTAGCGAGGACGTTGGGATCTCTGGTAAGTTATCAAAACCTTTAACGCAGTTATTTACCCACATTTGAGGAACAGAGTAGGGTAGCTCCTCCTAACGCATGTCAGACTAGTCTGTCCACACTTTGCTGATGCTTTGCACAAGCGTCCAAGTTGGCTTTGGATGCCTTTTTGACGCTCAAATGGCGTTCGGGCTATGTGCACCATCATACTCTTTATGGAAAGGGTCAGACCTGCTTAGAGTGCAGGGAGCAGTCTTGACAATAAAGGATCCTTCTATTCTTTTCTATAACTAATATGGGAACATCTAGAGATTTAATGAACAGAGAAGTGAACAGAATACAGCAAGACCACATTGCACAAAATAAACCACAGGGGTATGATGAGAACACAAGTAAAAACCAAAACCTAATACCGAAGGATCATGACAACTGCAAAGGGAAAAGGAATCAGCAGCACTTTGTTGATTTGACATTGTACTTTGGTGTGCATTTTTAGCAGTTTAATTTTATTTGACTGAATCAGAATCAGACATACTTTCAGACTGAAAGACTGAAAAAAATAACACACTGGGCAGACAACATTTTACCTTTTTTTTTTTAAAGAAAAAAACAAAACATCTTTGTGTTTTTATTTTCTCTGTCCAATTAAATCCTTAAATCGTCCAGAGCTTCACTAAACAAACAACACAGAACACCTTATTATAAATCCTCACTCAGGCGTGGATTCCACCTCATTCACTTAACCAACATAGGTACATTGTATTATCTGAGCATTAAGTGTTTATTTGTATTCTGCTGTTGTGTATATACGTTGATCTGTGCAGTTACCCAAATCAACTACATAACAGAGACTCAACGCAATCGGCAACGGCAAAGTGTAACACTTTTCTGTCATTAGACATGTGCCGACTAATTAATGCAGACCTACTTTAAATACAATAAATCTTTAGCAGACATTTTATCAAGTAAGAATATTGATACTTGATGGTCACATTGATATGCACATACAGTACAACACTCATGTCTTTGACAATTTGACAGTGTGTCACAGGAGTTTTGGATGTGCTCATTATATTTGTATATATGTGCATTTGTAGGAAAAGTCCCACTCTCATTCTTGACTACATATATCTTGTCCTGATGTATTCCACGAGTAAAGCATACATTCAGTTGTGCATTTTCCCACTGAATGCCTCTGGAAAAAAAGGTAGCTTCTGTTTAGTCCAGTCTTCTCAGAAATCTGACAGACATCTCTCAGTTGTTTCTTCTCTGCTTGCCCTTAGGTCCACCATACGTTTGCAATTCTGTCAGTTACTTTAATGGGCCTAAACACTGCTTCAAAAAGAGCAGCGTCCATTGTTGGCCATGGAAAGTAGATCAATGGGAGCAGGCCAGACGGTGAGCAAAGCACAGGGCCAATGACACAAGAACCATGATTTCACTGTGGAAGTATTTAGCCCCCCTTAACCATCCCCCTCAACCCCCCCAAGCCTCAATTGTGTTGCTTGCTTTCTCAGCACTGGTGAGTGGAAACCGTTTAAGGTTTAATGGCTGCTGAAAAACAACGGAGTAAATGTGTAACAGCTAATATGAGCGTGAACCAACCTGCCTTGGGTTCACGCTCATATTAGCTGTCACCTACAGACTACAGCTGGACCTCTCATCTCAGCATCCTCTTCTCAAAAGTTGCTAAGAAACTTAGCAGTTTCTGTCAGAGACATGATGTTTATCTTTCCAAGTGAAAGTTATAATTAGAGCACGTCCAATTGGGAACATTTGGAGGCTGGTCAACAGTAATGGGTGCACTGTTTTTGTAATTGTTGGCTCTAGATGGAAGTCACTACCAGGCGTGTCCTCACCGCTGCGCCTGCACATCAGACTTCTGATGTGCAACTCCTAAAAGTGATATTTGTACATGTGAATATTTTAATTAAAGTCTAGATGCATATGTCAAATAAGTTAATCTATTTAACTTGATAACGATAAATGGACAATAACGCTAAACACCCCCTTGATGATGCAAATCCCAACTACACATATTCCCCTAAAAATATTGAGTAATGAGTGATAACTAAGTGATAATGCTATGGAACACAGCACCTTTGGTAACTCCATTAAGATGTGCACTAAGTGACTGCCGGGTGCAGCCTCCGCCCAAAACACTGCACTCGCGTCCATCTGTTGCACTCGGCAGCTTTAATTATGTTTGTGTCGCTGTCAGTAGTAATACCGACAAGCGCCTTTACCTTGACGTCCCATACAGAGAGCTTAAACCTGGACGGGCTATCTCCTGGTGTCGACTGGAAAATATGCCGTCTCAAGCACTCCGGTGCGCAGTCTCCATTCGTCATTGTTGTAATATACATCGTGCAACTGAACCAGAGATCAGATGTGGCCGTACCAAACTTATCAGTTGCTCCTCTTCCTCATCGTGCGGCTCTACAGTAGCCACCACTTCAAATGTTTAAATTTGCTCCATTTACTCGACCTTTCCGTCGCTCTTGCTTCTTGTTTCAGACTGGATGGGGTGGAGTCACGTGACTACAGACTGTAAACGTAGCTCGGCGTCCTAAATGGAGAGAAGCATAGCCTTCGTTTACCTATAAAAACAACTTTTTCTTTCATTTTTTTTTTTATGCGGAAAACACTGACATGGGCAAGATGATGTCGGTTATTGTCGTAAATTTCGGTATTGGTAAATTTTCGGTTCATCGCCCAGGCCTATTGTAAATGATTATCCTTATTTAGATTATTAGTAATTATTTCATATATATTTTTTTAGCTGATCGGGGCTAACGCTACTGTAGAAGGGGTGTCAGCTGTGTTGCAATGCAGGATAACTCATCAGATGTTAGATTATATTTAGTGAGACAGCAGCAGTTTCATTTCCTGGTGTCCTTCAACACAAGAAGCAAGAACATTATTTTAAAAATCTATCTTTTGCATGTGTGATTTTTCTTTGAAAAACTACAAATCCAAAGTATGGAGCATTTTGGAGGGGGAAGGAGCGATGAAGAGTGTAAGTAAGAAAATAGAAGGTGCAGGAAGGAGACAATAAACTAACTATAAATATTATTGAATTTTCATCTAGTTACAGAACACCATGGGTGAGGGCCCATTTGACAATACTTTGTCCTGGGCCGGGGCAAGACTATCAGCTGGCCTGAATCCACATGTCATGTGAGTTCTTTTAGCAGTATTTACACCCATGGATCCTTATAGTCTAGAAAATGTAGGAACAGCTATAAATCATTTTAGTTTACTGAAATGTTTCTTACATTTAAACTTAACCTAACTTACAAAGGGTCTGTGGAACTACAACAAAAACCTTCTGGCTCCTGCAAGCCATTGTCTTTGTTTACGTCTGTTTTGAGTTCCCCGCTTTTCCCAAATCCCTGGAAGCCAGAATTCCCGTAGATAGGGGGGAAAAAAAAGAGCAGGATAAATGTGAAATGAGGTCGGAAAACATTCGTTGTTCATAGATTGGGAGATGTAGACTGGTCTGCATTGGGAAGCAGGATAATTCACCCATGCTATCAGTATTTACCAAAGCACCTGTTCTCTCTTTGTCTCTTCATTTAACATAGGCAGATGGGACTGCATTTTATCGCTGGTAATGAATTAGGTGGGGGAAGATGAATGGTGTTTTGCATGAGTGCATGATAAAGAGATCCCGGTGTGTGTGACACTAAGATAAGGGCCTGAAGGATTGCAGCTCTCTTTGTGCAAAGTCAAGAAAGTAACTGCAGCATTTCCGAACTTAAGGACCATTTTAATATGTAAAACAAACCTCAGCTGCTAAGATATGTTATTTGTCAATAAACAAATACTTTTAATACCAATTGATAATCATTTCAAGAGGATCATTTAGCAAATCTATCTAATTCTTGACTGTGGGATTATGTCATATTTAACATGGCATGCACTCTAAGGTCCATGAACAATGAAATATCCCTACATAATGTTTTCTTCATGGCACTGTCGATGGATACAAAAGTTCAAAGCAAAAATGACAAGTGACAATCAATTTTTCTTAATTCCTTTTTGAATTTTACGTAAGTTTTAAGAGAAAGCAGAAAAGGCTAAGGTGGATGTGTTGATCGAAGGCTGGCGGCAGTCTGAACTCATGACAGCATGATTTATGAACACATTTAAATGGAGCCCGGCAGCCCTGACCTACTCACTTAAGTGCCCGGTTATTTGGCTGCAAACAAGGCGACAGAGAGAAAAACCCCCACCATTTTGATCATCTTAATCTTCACTGGTGTACCAATCACCCGAATTTTTAGACAATCATTATTACATATTTGCTACCAAGTCGCAGGTCAGCCGCTCCTTTTGTGCATCCCCCGACCGCAATTCAAGAATAATATAAAGTTGCTTCACCAGCACACAGGGTTGATGTAGGTGGAGACTATTTGTTTTTTTTATTAGATCAAAAGTTTCACCAAAAAACACAAATTTATTAATTTAAATGTCAGGGACAACCCAAAATATTTGCCTTGTAATAACCATGCTTTCTATTATTTCATTGTAAATAGGACCATGTATATTGGGGTTCGGAGGTGGGTGGGTGGTTGGGGGGTGTATGATACAGCCTAGGTAATACTGTTGTCTTCATGGGATGTTGAATACAAAGAAGTTTGATTCTGCAGTAAAAAAAAAATCCTAGCATATAAGGTTGAGTTCAATTTACACTCACCATGTTCTGATTGTTATTACCAAGACCATAACATTGTGTTTAAAACTCATTTCCTAATTCCATCAGGTTGTTGAAGCTTATAAGTATCTTATATGCAACCAGAAAGGTCAAGGATCATGGCTATGAAAAGTAATTACACTGTACAGGAAGTCCCCGCAGAAAAGGCTCAAACAAACTCTACACGCGTGTCTGCAGTTGCTCACTGTATGCGCTATCCATGCATGTGTCGCTGGAGCCCCTCAATTTGGTTGCTGTGCTTATTTGTTCTGTTTGATCCCTCTATAGTTACCCTCATCTCCGTGTTTTCATGAATGGGTGCGTGTTCATGCATCACGTCGGAGGTGGCTGGCAACTCGCAGCGCCTGCAGGTGTGTCTGTGTCGCACCAACTTGGTCCTTGTGCGAGACTGTCTCTGGGTTTAGACATAATAAGGCTGTTTTTCATTGTAACTGTGTACTTGCTTGGGTATGTGCGACCGTCTGTTTGAGAAGTTCCAGAGACTGCTCTGTTTGGAGTAACAGGAAGAAGCACAGTGTGAATTCACAATGTCTTGGACACTGTTATCACCCCCACGCGGGTGGACCAGGTTCGTTGCCCAAAGGGAAATGGAGCTGCTTTGTTTTTTTAGGAGAATACCAGTGAAAAGGAAGAAGACATAATCTTTTTTAACCAGGAAAACGGTTTTGAAGGATAGTTTAGAGGTTGGGTCACAATAACATATACATTATTTGATCGAGGATTTTGTTATCATTCATAAAATCAGTGATTTATAGTATTGTTGAAAATTACCCCACTTTTTCCACCTATGCATTAAAATGTATACTGTAGAAATTATTGCATTAAAATGTACACTGTGGAAATATTGGAAAATCTCCTAGAATTCCCAATATGTTAAAATCTTTGGTTTCTGATCTGCATTCTTATGACTATGTTTGAGATTTCCACCATGGGTTCAATAAAACCTTGGGTTGTGAACTAAGTTAAGACTATGCAACATAAAATGAGCGCCCAATGTCGCTGCCACAGTTTTATAGTCCTCAGCGATGCGGCCACTGTTTACTTGTATCCATAGAGACAAGTCAGAGAAGGGAAAATTCGACTACATATACTGGAAATGACTTTTGAGTTGGTCATTTCTGGTCTCCCCAAATGTCTTGCACAGTGTTATGTTTATCTACAGATTAACCAGTTTCCTCAGGGTTATAGTCTGTGTATAGTCTGTTTTGTTTTGGTCTAGGTTTGAACCTTATGATCAGGTGCCATATTTTCAGCCATGAGCTAAAAGTCTTTCTGATTGTGTTATAAAAGCTTTTGCAGCTTTCATTGCTCATTGTCCAATCTGTGAAAATGCTGACTCAGTCAGCAACACTGAAAGAATATCTAGTAAGCTTAAAATCGTAATTTTCATTTGATAAGTAAATAAAATAAATAATTATAATCTTTCACTAGACTCAAAAGAAGCCTTAAACTATAATATCTCAAATCAAACTAAGTGGAAGAATCCTCTCATCTCTTTTGAAACAGATGAGATTCAAATTGAGGTTTCCTATGCAAATATGCTTTGACTGACTTATAGATTTTTAAATGGGTGGTGTTTTTAGGTTGAAAAAGCAATTTTGTGCTTATTTCCAAAAAAGTTATGCTCTCTTGAGTATTGCCGGAAGTATTAGATTTTCTCACCTAGACTGGGTGGGACATACAAGATTACAAGAACGGAAGGAATGCATTTAGTCACTGTTTCAAGAAAGAAAGTGTAGCAAATTTATGCACACAGCACTGTGTGGATGTTATAAAGGTAGAGTCGCAATTTTTCCATAAGTTACACAAGTCCCTTTTTGAATAACTGCGCATGCACAAACAATACTTATTTTGTCACCTGCCTCTCAGGGGGGATTGTGTGAAAAAAATCTACTAAATCCACTCTGGTCTTATTTCTTTCTACTGAGGCCTTTCTCTTCCTCTCTTAAACTTGTAGGCGGTTCGCTTCATGCGACTCTCAGCCCTGTTCTAATTGTATGGTGAGAGCAGTGGAGCTACAATGAACGGCTAACCGCTAAGCTAACTGAAGCTAACCGGATACATAACCACCTAGAAGTGCGCATGCGCAGCCAGCAAGCGGAAACTAACAATGTTAAAGTACGCACATTGGCGTTACGTGAGCGTGAATCATTGACATATGGGACAACCAATAGATAAGGTGATACTTCCAGAACTTTAGCAACTGAGTGGGGTGTAGCCAGGACGAAACCAATGACCAATTGGGATTAGTCAGAGTTTTTACAGGCCAGCAGCTCTCACAGAGATCTAATTTTTAACCTCCTTTTTCTGAACACATAATGTATTGACTACTGTCCAGATGGAAGGACCATTTCACCCGGTATAACAAAAACTGTTTTTTAACAGGATTACCAAATATAGCATTAAATGTCCCATGGTTTCATTATATGTTGCTTTGTCAGGGCCAGGCCTTTTAGGAATATTGTAAGGTAAACTGTAGAGACCTCCTTTTTTCAAAGTGTTGTTATTACTGTTCACATTTCTGTAGCTGGATCTATAAAAATGTTAAAAATTACATTTGACCGTGAAAGTTATATTTTAGTAGCCTCGTGAGACCATCCTGATCTCGCGAGGTTTCAAGGTTTCACTCGCAGATCAGTCTGGATACTCTCCGTTAAAGAAAATTTGGAGCCGTTCACCAAACGAACGTCCAATCAGCGTTGGCTTTGAGGCGGGTTGAGGTGTGACGCAACGGGAAGCGCGACAGTTCAGTCTAAAGAACATGGCGGCTTCAGCCGATGAAACTAGCGTTAGCGTGGCTATCGAGCAAGTTTTATCGGAATTACAGAGTATTTCTCTGCTGAGCTAACGAGCCTTTACCTGCAGCAGCAAGAGTAGCTTGGCTTGTGGTTGTGTTTTCGTCGTCGCTCTGTTACGAGCGACGACGAATCTGATTGGTTCATTTGGCCCGTCTATCACCAACATAGACCAATCAGCTGACCAGTATTTTCGCCCCTTCCCAAAATTACTTCAACGGAAGGTTTCCAGATGGATATGCGGAGCAAATCTATCTGGCGGAGTCAGGTAAATATTTTAGTACCTAATAGGTTGGTCTCAAACAACTGAATTCATGGATATGCCTTGATGTACCATATTTCCAAAGGTATTTGCTCAGCCATCCAAACCATTGAATTCAGGTTTTCCTGTCACTTTCCATGGCCACAAATGTATGTATAACATGAAGCACCTAAGTATACAGACTGCTTCTCCAAAGGATACGTTGCTCTCAGGAGCAGTGTAGAAACATAAAAGAACCGGTGTAAAGACTCCAGTAAAGCATTTTTTTCCCCTGATGTTATAACAAGGGGGGAGAAATCAGGAACAACAGCTGCTCAGCCATGACATGGATAGGTCACGTAAAATTATAAAGCAAGGTCAGCAACTTTCTGTACAGTCAAAAGCTATAGACCTCCAAATCTAATGTGCTCTTCAGACGCTCAAGAACGTTTGTACAGAGCTTCATGGAATAGGTCTCCAAAGTAGCTGCACCCAGGCTTTATATCTTTGACTGTCAAATGCAAATTTTGATTGCAGAGGCTGCTATGGCCTGGGCTGTATGGCAGTATTGGGCTTGGCTCTTTAGTTCTTATAAGAAGAACTCTTAATGCTTCACCATAGCAAGACATTTTGGACAATTATGTTAGGAGTTTCATTAGTATGGTTTGGATACTGTATTTTTCAATTGTGTTATACTCAAATGTATCTGCTGTTTCTTTGTAGTAATTACTTGTTTTCATTGTCGTTTCCAGTCAGTCTCCTTCAGTGCTTTAGTTCGCATTCATTCACAGCTGCATTCAGTTTATTACACTCGCATGTTTCTCGCTTTAGTAATCATTGTCCCAGTTTTCAATCTCCATTTGCGGGATTCTCCTGTTTTTTCATGCTGTTGTCATGTGCTCATGTTTTCAGTTCATGCTGTTGGATTCGCTGCTGCTTTGGTTCATTATTGAACTTTATAATTTAATGAAACGTCACTTTTCCTGTAATTCTTCATGCAAATGAGTCCATTCCAACAACAGCCCATAGTGAGATGATGCCTCTATCAGGTTCTGTGTCTGGGCTTTGCTGACTTTGTGTTTGCTTCTTTTTGAATACATTGTAATTTGTTTGTACAATGTTGCCAATTTAATTGAATTTAAACTATTTCATATTCACACCATTGCCATTGATATCTGTATACACATGAACTGATGCAAGGGCAATACACAAAGCATCCAGTGGTAAAAGTGAGAAATGGTGAAAGGGGCAAAATGACCAGCAACTGTAAAGTGGACCCGTACTACATGAAACTTATTTTATGAAGCTGAATGAAACTGATAATTTAATCTGAGTGTGCCGAGCAAAATCATAGAACACAGATGGGCAGAATGTCACATGAATAATTTCTGTGAGTTTTAGTAAATTTTTAAAAAGTAAAACAAACTACATGCTGTTCCCTGTTGTGTTTAGAAGCTGAAAATGCTGAAAGTCTTTAGTTCTAAGTTTAGCTTTCTTTTTTTTTTTTTAGTATTCATCCTGCTGATCAATGATCAGAAACGATTAAGAGGAAAGTTGACTGTTTCCTATTTCTAACCCATTGCTTAGGTCATCGCCATAAGTGTGGTGTAAACACAGCATGATGTGAAAATAGAAGCTTTCGTGGCAAGCATTATTATCCACTCATTAAGCATGAACAGCAAGGTCAAAGCATTCCCCAACTCTTAGGTCTTCAGATTTTTGTGGTCTTAAAACCCCACAGCAGTTCTTCAAAGGCACGTGCCTGAAATCCAAGAATTTGGGAGCTTTCCAAATTGGCCCCTAAATATTTTGCGGGATCACACAGTTTAGAGAACCCAGCTTTATAAGTCGGAACAATTGACCTAATAATATATTTGCTGAGTCTGCCTGGCAGCAAAGAAAAAGCGTTTAAAAAGGGGGGGGGGGCTATTTTCCTGTTTTGCCACTGAAAGTATTGCATCAGAATGGAGGGTGGTCTTATGAGCACAACATCCTCTCTCGGGGCTTGCAAACTAGTTACTAAATCAGCCAGCATGCCAGTGGAAGTAGTCTGACCTCACTTAGCATACTTCTCACTCTGCTCACATGTGAGTGCAGACTGTATATATTGAGCGGGTCCTTTTTTAAAGGTTCATACAGTTTTACTATTTTGTTTAAAAAAAACAGTCCTGAGTAAAACAAAGCAGGTGGTAAAAAAGGGAGATGGTGCTCTAGTTAAAAGGGATGGCTTGACATTTCAAAGGGATTCCCTCTCCTTTGGATGACAGGGTTGGGATGGCAGGGATGATGTGAGGATAGCAGGAAAGTGACAACAAATCCCCGAGGTCTGCCACGGGAAACTTTTGAGCAATGGTTGTATTTAGTCAAAGAGCTTTAATAACTGAATCCTCTTAGACTGTGGAAAAGTATTACTGAACTTATTGTTCTCAGAGAGAGATAAAAAAGTGGACACGTGTGCAGCGTGGATTTGCTTTTTTTTTTTTTTACCAAGTTTCTCCTACCATTTAAACATTTACTGGCAAATATCCGCACAGGAATAGCAGGAAGAAAGGACACCCTTCCTTGCATTTTGTAAGCATCGACTCTCCCCTGGCACACAGGAGTTAACTGCATAGTTCAGTCAATCCAAACCAGATGTCAAGCACTAATGTATGGCAGTATTTTTCTTTTCCTAAAGGAAGAGAAATGTAGGCTAAAAATGTCCTCCAGTCATAATGATATAGAAATAAATACAGAGTCATTTCAGTCTTTAACTTCCTTTCAACGTGGTTGGGTCAGTACTATATGATTTGCAGTAATTGCAATGTTATTGTTTGACAGAGTATTGTGGGACAAGCTTTTGGAAAGGGAAAGATGACATGAGACAGTCACATTTTCTAGTTGAAGTACAGTGCTGGTGCTTTGAAAAAGTATTTTCCCCCTTACGGACTCACAGAGGCACGCAGTGCTTTAGATGATACAGATTATTGTGTGACCACCTGGATAAGCCCTTGATACACTCTTGGAGTAGCCTAATTTTAATTGTGCCATTCCTGGGATGGTTGACTGCTGTTCCAAGTCCCAAACCTTGAAATCGCTTAGTAACCCTTTCCCTCTTGATAAGATGTCATTGACTTGGTTTGTCATCTATTCTTGCATTTCTTCATATTGTGGCATGATGTGCTGCTTTTTAGGTTCTTTAGCCTACTTCATGTGGTCACACTGGTTATTTTCTAGTTGTCTCCTAATTCTGTTGTTCAGGTAACCTGTCTTGATTGTGTATAGTGAAATTCAATAAAACAAAATGTGGTTAAGTGTTGTGAATTTATGATTTTACAAGGGGGGCTGTTATGTTTTTTACACAGAGCTAGGTTTGATTGAATAACCTGTCCCCTTATTAAACGAAATTATCATTATATGTACTTTGTCTGATTATTAAAATTAGAGTGACACAAAAGCAAAAAACATAAATTTCTAAGGGGTGAATACTTTTTCACTGCACTGTATACTTGAGTGAGTTTTGCACATGCTGTTATTTTCTTTAGCAGATCCTTGAGTCTAACTTGCCAAATGGCTGTCACAGTATGATAAATTTGTGTTTTAACTTCAGCTAAATAAATGTCAGCACTTTATTTACCAGACTTTTGTTTATCACTTGTAGATTTCTATTTGAAAAATGAGGGTAGACGGTTTCTGACCACTCGCTGCCTTCCTCTAACCCCGTTGGGGGCACTGCGCCATGCAGTAAAGGCTAATATTAAAAGACATCAAGCCATATCTCCAGTGTAGCACGGTCATTAGAAGCTGCCAAAGAGGGAATAAATTACAAAGACCGTTGTGACATTTTCTGCTATAGGTAGTTATTTTCTTACCTTTTGTTTATGATGCTGGCTTTGATTTGAACCTTTTGTCACCTCCCACTCAACACCAGGCTGTGTTTAAGAGCTCAGGGACAATAACAGGTTAGTGTTCCAGTGTCTGGTCCTGCAGCACGTACCCTGTCGTCAAGTCTGACCCGGCTCACTGTGGAGCAGCTTCAGGTGCGCCTGCCATAACCACCATCTGCTTAGGCTCACTCATTGATGTTCTCATAAACTTTTATCCCCTGGGTAATGTATATTAACATTATAATAATGAATAGTTTCCTGTGCATGTTGGCTGACCTGGATATCATATAGACGGAGAGAGAATAATCAGTACAACCTGCGTTGTTCATCCCAATATTTACTAGTCCCAAACTTAACAGTGGCCCAGTTCCATTCTCACTGTATAATCTCTGAGGACTGCAGATTGCTCAAAAGCTTTAGGTGATCACTCTTGGTACAAATGTAGCTTTTAGTAAAATCTCCCTGTTGGCACCCCAATAATTTCCGTAAAAGCGATTTGGAATTGAAGCATTTTTTAAGTCATGCATTACTCTTTAAACTGATCTCAGTGTTTAAGAACTTCTAATTAGTAACCCATTACTTCCTGTTTTCATGGGGTGTAATGCTAAAGTGACATGACACAGGGGAACATTTTTCTTTGCCACTCTTCCAAATGGGAAAGACTAGAAAACATGTCAATGAAGTACAAGGAAATATGTAGCTGTTCACCTGAACTTGTGAAGTTTATGTCGAAACCATGTACAGTGAGGAAAATGGTAAGGGGTGTAAGAAAAATACCCAAAGCTCACTCAGCAAAGAGTACTGCAGCAAAGAGAGCCATCTTGGGGTCACCATGTCTCCATATAAACATTGTGGATACATGCTAACTGACTGTTCGGGAAACATGCCAGCAAAAAATTGTTTCACAAATGTAAATAATTTTTTTTAAAACCGTATTGAAACTGGAATTGAATGTTTTGGTTGGATGAGACCAAGATGGAGCTTTTTGACAATAACTCTAAGTGGGATATGGTGTAAAAAAAGAAAAAAAATCACATGTTGAAAAATAACTGGGAAGTATGGTAGAGGATTATCGGGTCTTTCAACAGGGTAATATGGCCAAATAAATCATTTCACTAGACGCAACCTCCTTCCATTACCACTTCGGTCCGTAGACCTACATCCTTTAGAAAATATGTTGTATGAGCTGAAGAGAAAAGCATATAACAGGGCATCCAGGACTCTGAATGAGTCTAGAGAGACTAGTTAGTTATTGAAGATGACTAAGTTCCAACAATATCTTTGGTAAAACTGGGTTTTACCAAAGATATTCGGTAATACTTTGGGTTATCTAACCCTAACCCAAAGTATTAACAGCACGGGAGGCCAAATTTATAAATAATAATAATAGTTAAAAAACATTTCTTAACATGGGCCTTTTTTCTACTATATAATCTTATATATAAAATAGAGATTTTTTACACATCTTTAACATGGGTACTAACAACATATTAGTAGTAATATTAGTACTATGTGTCATATGTAAATTAAACAGTCTTAACTTTAAACTGATATTGTTATGCAGTAAATTTTCCCTATGTACAGATAAGCAGATTTCTTGCCAACAATCACAATATATTTTTTTAATGAATTTCCAGAATCAGCCATGATAAGTATGTTTAAATAAGCACACTTTATAAAACGAGTCTGTATGAAGCAGCATATCTCCTTCATGAGCAATTTCCTCCTCTTCCTGTGATAAGATTCATTGCCTCAGTGCGTCCCCTTGATTACTTTTGTACATTTATCTGATCTGGTGAAAGCCAAAAGGAACAATAAGCAAAACCTTTAAGTAATTGGGTAATTTGTTAAAAAAAAAAACACATTCTCTGAGTTTAACTCTGTTTTGTCTTCCTGTGACCTGAGAAATCCTAACGTATTTATGAGCTTTTCATAAAGCCATGTTGCTGCTGTTAGTTTTCTGTGACTCGTCTCTGTAAGTATGCAACGCTGGAAAAACATGAAATGAATACCCCTGATAGTGTGTAGTAAGTTTCCTTTTCAAAACAAACAATCATGCCTTTGTCTTTAGTCACCAAATCAACTTCTTCCACAGTCATGAGCTGGAAGGAGCTTTTTGACTCCATCTCTATCGGAGGGCTTTCATGTGTCTGAAGAAGCTGTACTCTGTTTAAAACAGGTCCAGATACATGAAAGGACGCAACGTGATGGCGATTGTTGCTCTGATTATGGCTGTTTCTATGCTTTGAGTTTTCATCCAGCCCCAGCTTGAATGTGCTCCTTGACCGTCACCTTTTCTGGCTTACTTCCTGACCTTTGTAAAAGATCAGGAATTTGAAGGCATCCCGTTGCAACAAGACACTCCTTCCTCTGGTGTCTGAGTCGATTTGCTGCCAGAAGATCCAGACAGACAAAGGTGATAAAGTGGCCTGTTTAGCTGCTACTTTGAAAGTACATTAAATGTTACTGAGCACAGTAAAATCCACACCCGCTGAAGTATCCACTTTAACTAAACAACCCCTCAGTCGTAATGGGTCTGTAAAACGCAAGCCTAACAATTTCAGCAGTTACCTTTGTTGCTGAAACGGGTTCTTTGTTAAGTACTGCTCTGGAAGGCTTTACAAAGCAGCGCACTTACATTACTTCAAACTTTGTGCTCATCTTAACTATTTGAAATGACATGTCAGACGGGGATGCTAATCCTAAGACCATCCTATCGTAGTGCACAAATATACCACATCCACAATGTGCAACATATCCTGGCAACAAAGACCTTTGTTCTTATTCTTGCCACCCTAAGTAGAGGAACACGTCTCTGTTCTTGGATAGCATCTCTTGGCCTTTATTGTCGTCATCCAACTTAACTGCCAACTCCCTAAATGTTGCAAAAAACAAGGATGAAACAGCGATCTTTATTTTCTTTCTTCCCTTTCAACACTAAAACTAGCTTTAAAACTGGCATGCTAAGGGGCATCCGTAACAGAATCCATCCATACTTTGGAGTTATTAACGGTCTAGCCAGTCTGCCAAATACATCTGTTTATGAAAAAGTTAGGTGATTCCTATAAGCAGTTACATTTAATAACTTAGAATACCTTAGATGCAATCAACTGGGTTCCCTTAAATAGGACATTTTTGACCAATTTGTATAATCTAATTGAATTTTAATTTGTAAATGTGTTGAGATGACATGCTTCATCAATTGGCGCCATATAAATAAAATTAAATTGAATTGGATACTATTCAATAGTCAATTTATTTCCGTACTGAAGTAACTAAGGGGATATTCACAGCTTCCACATTTGGTCTGCTTTAAACGGATCAGAGTTTGTTTCTCAGTTTGGTCTGGACCTTTTTGTGCAGGTGTGACTATACACAAGCAGACCCTGGTCCGGACCAAACAACCGGACCGAGAGCCACTTTTTGAGCTGGTCTTGGTCTGCTTCCAAACGGACTCTGCTGAGGTTGGCTTCTGGTGTGAATTTAAAACGGCCGTGATCAGAACCAACTACAGCAAACATCTGTCTCCTTGGATTTAATGAGCCACCATAGTGGTGAAAGTAGTCCTCAAATCATACTTGATCCGGCGTCTGTCGCTGCTGCCAGTATGCTGTGGGGCTCCTGCGGCTTGCAGGGCACATAATCTGACGGCGTTCAAAAATTAGACGTAAAATATCTGCAAACCTGCGTTGAATGAGCTCCTGTTGCCGCTCACAGTGATTTAGCAGCTGTAAAAACAGCGCAAATATGCAAAACAGAGTTCCTGCACGGAGGGCTTCCGTTGTAGTTTTCCTGTTTCCTGGTCTGTGCCACGTCCTGCCGTAGTCATTTCTGTTCAACAACCATTGTCACACACGTGGCTTTGTTTACATGTTATAGTTACCAAAGTACAATGTGAAAGCAAACTGCGCAAAAACATAAGCGTAAAGTCCAGTTTTGGTCCAAAACAAAGAAGAGCACCAAATGACTTTCCTGGTTTGAATATACCCTAGGTGAAACGCAAATATTATTTACACATAGACTGAAGTTTGAAAGCCGTTATTTATGTTAATTCTGATAATTTTTTACTTACAGATAATAAAAACATGGTATTAAAGATTAGAATATTACATCAAACCAATAATAAGAAAAAAATATTTTAAGACAAAAATTTTGGCATAATAAAGTATACATGTATGATATCTCCTTAATGTTTATTTTCAAAATGTACTTTTATTCTGACAAACAAGTCTCATAACTCATTTGAATGTATATTCTGATTTACTGAATATGACTGTATATGACTGTATAACGTTTTGACTGTAAGCTTAAACTTCTATAGCAAAGTCAGACATATTTAACCTTCAGAAACGCAGGATGGCTTCAGCCCAATGTTCGACGTCTGGATCAGATCCAATACCTACAGTGGGACAGATCGCTCCCATTTCAAAGGTAAATTATTACCAGTCAACTTGATGTAGAAAAGAAAAATAAATGCTCTTTCAGTATTGTTGCTCCATATTTGACAAAACTAAAAATAAATCCAGACTGTTGAAAAAAAAAATAAACATTGATCATGAGATTGTTTTAGAATAAAAAAGGTAATTAATAATAAACCACTTAGTTTCCCAAATGTTAAATATTAATAATGAACGCTAATTTCTGTTTTTGAAAACATTAATCTTCATATCTGGCTGAACTGAAATGTAGGAAAAGTTTCAAAACTATTTATCGGGACCTTCTTGGAGTATATTTCTATTACTGAGATTATTTCGTATGGGAAGATAAGTTACTTATCCACACATCAATAATTCGGTTTTACTTATCATGGTTTGTCAGAAACATTGTTAACATGTGACTCAGGTCAGCTACTGCGACACGCAGCCATAAACTGGCTGAGGTCAAGATGAGCTGTCTCTACGTTGCTGGAACTGGATGTCAAACTTTGTCCGTTCTATTGTGGGATGGCGGAAATGTGGGAATCTGGGAGATTTGTTGCCATCAGGCTCTTCAGGCTATTCATTTGGAATTACGCAGAGTGTGATGAAATGTTGGGCTGGGGATTTTACAAGGCTTGCCTGTGGGAAAGAACTGGACTTGGTGGCTGCACTGTCTAAATCCAGTAGCCATCCACAACTGTGTTTCCCAGCGACAACTTTACAGTCAGTCTGGATGCATCGGTCTGCTGCTGTGTGATGTCTCATGGGTGGCCCTGAATCTGCCCTTCTTCTGCCAATCAGGGAGTACTGTGATGACTAGCAGAATGCAGCCTTCACATTCTTCTCTTATCTCATATCCGCATATGTAAAAAACAAGCTAGGAATCCAGCATTCTGGTTGTAAAGGGATATTTGTCAAAGTTCATATATGTCATAACAGGCAACAAATTCTGCCTTCATGATAAGGCTAAAATAGTTGCTTTGATGGAAAAATTCGTCTGACGTGGTTCAGTTGATTGCCAAATGTCACCTTATTGTGAAATTATTAACTTGTCTTACTCTTAAAAAAAACATCTTAGAAGCATGAATATCCCAATGATACATTCCTTTTGAAACTGTGCAATGTCTGCAGAAATTCTATAAAACAAGATGAATGCAATGATTACAAAGCTATTACTCAAGTATTTTGAGGGACATTACACTTTCTCAACTAGTAATATTTTGATGTACAAAACTCATTAGCAGTACGGTTTAAGAGCGTGAATATGTTTCAGTAGAAATATAAAATAATGCGACTCAAGTTTACGTTACTGGGTGCATTCTCTTCTTGTAAAATATTAAATAATGGTGGTCTAACACACTGCCTCATATGTAACGTTTGTAATTTCATATTTTGTACTCTACTTTTATTATAATTGCCATTTTCTGTTCCTACATACTTGATTGTTTTTGTTATATTGCTCGGCACAACATAAAACACCTTTTTAGCTATGACAACATACATAGCAAGATGAGAAACAGTTTAACAGGAATTTGACCCTTAAAAGAAACACCTTGCCTGATCCAATTTCAGTTTATATGTATTATTTATGCTTCCTGCCCACATTCTTCCCACCCACCACAGTGGCCATAACACTCTGTGTGGAAAAAAACAAAAAAGGAAGTGAATGCTGCATTGTCTGTTAAAGTAAACTGGTGGTAACCTTAGGGCATGTTGTGTTGTTTCTGTAATCTTTTGAATTTTTCTGTTTGAGTTGTTATGTATGTATAATGGAAAAAAATATTTTTGTGATGTAATCGCATTTAAAATAGTAATTTTTGATTTATATCTCTAAGAAATGGTAGTTAGAAGTGTGTTAGAAGTTCTTCAAAGGTGCTAAAATAAAGTGCCATACTAATACTGCATGACTGTAATAATTTATGCCACTGTATAATCTGAGGAGGTTTTTTAAATACAAGAAATGGCTCAGGACAATAAACATACATCTTTGTTCTGTGTTGGTACTGTAACGTTTTCATTAAGGCCCACAAGTTTCCCAGGGGGCTGAGTTCAGTCATAGCTCTGGTATTGTGGAACATTATTAGTAAGGTTCTTGGCCTTTAAGCACTGGACATAAAGGAGATGGACTACTGCTGGGAAGCAACCAGGTTAGACTGTAAACAGTTCTGTGAGAAACCCAACCTCCCGTCTGGAAGCTCTTCTGTCTTCTCTTTTGGGTCAGAAACATGTGCATGCACTCACGTCTTTGTCCATCACCCCTGGGGTCAGTGGGCTGACGTCATGCCCCTCTCTGTGAGACCATGTCAGCAGAAGTTCATTACAGGCTTTGCTTTGGCTTATCAAGCACTGATACTAGAAGTGAATCTCTGTAGTGGAAACATTAGAAGAACTGCCAGGGAAAACAAGCATTTCCTCTTATTTATGAGGTAGTATGTGTTTTAGGCTTTGAAGTCCTTTTTTCACAGTTGTTCAATTATTTGCTGCCTCAGTAGATCTCCATCAGATCTTTCTGACAACACCAAGTATGAGGGAAACGTTATAGCTGTGTCCTTCAGTGTCCTCCTGTTTTTGCATTGTTGTCACCTTAAAATGTTTTAGATCGTCAAACAAAATCTTATGTCCGACAAAGACAACCAATGTAAGTTCAAACAGCAGTTTTGGAAAGATGATCTCATGTTTCTCTGGGGGTTAAAAGCCATTAAAACCAGCCTGGGAAAAATGAACTTCCCCCTAAACCTAATAGGTAGTTGTGACACCAACTGCCATCAGGTGCTTTCAGGAGTGGGAGTTAGTCTTTGGCATTGCTCTGTAAGAGGTTTGGCAGGATTGCTTTATGTAGCCACACTGGGGTTTTTTAAGCTGAACAGCCTGCTTGAAGTCATGTCTTCTCAATTGGGTTTAGGTCAGCACTTAATCTAAGCCACTTTGTTTTTTTTTTATTTATTTATTGACTCACTGAGGTGCACTTGCTGGTGTGCTTTGGATCAGTGTCCTTTTGCATAACCCAAATGGGCTTGAGCTTAAGGTCATGAAATTATGGCCAGATGTTCTCCTTCAGGGTTTTCTAGGAGCATAATACTTTTTTTCCATCAATTACGGCAAGTCATCCAGGTTCTAAAGCAGCCACACAGGATTGTATTACCACCAACTTTTTTGACTTTTGGAGTCTGTATTTTGTTACTGAAATGCTGTTAGTTTTACACCAGATAAAATGCAATGGACTGCAGGTCCAGACATGGTGTCAGGTTGGACGCTTAAATCATGTGCTGACCAGCTAGCAAGGTCTTTCTGGACAACTTCAATCTCTCCCTGCAGCTCTCCATGGTTCCTGCCTGCCTGAAATCATCCATCATCGTGCCAAATTGTCATCTGCCTCAATGATTATGGTCCCATCACTCTGACCCCGTCATCATGAAGTGCTTTGAGCGGATCACCTCTCTGCTCCTGGATCAGTGACTTCCTCAACAACAGGTCCCAGGTAGTGAGGATAGGGAAATGCACATCTGCTCCACTGATCCTCAACACAGGAACGCCACAGGGTTGCGTCCTCAGCCCTGCTCTCTTCACCCTCTCCATCCAGGACTGTTCTGCTGTCCACCCCACAGGCATGGTGGTGACGTTTTGCGGACGACACCACTATGATGGGTCTCATCTCCAACAATGATGAGTGCCACTACAGAGATGAGGTCAGCAATGTCACACAGTGGTGCTTCAGGAACAATTTGATCTTGAACACCAGCAAAAGCAAGAAGGTAATAGTGGACTACAGGAGGTCCAGGAAGACCAAACATGCCCTTTCTGCATACAGGTGGCGGTGGTGGAGTGTGTGGACAGCATTAAGTTCCTGGGTATTCACATCTCTTCCGACCTCTCCTGGACTGTAAACACCTTCCAACTGGCGAAGAGGGCCCAACAACAGCTCCTCTTCCTCAGGAAACTGAAACGAACTGGACTTTCCACTAAGCTGTTAAAAACCTTTTACATTGCTTCAATAGAAAGTGTTTTATGTCAGAGCACAAACTGTGTGGTATGGGAGCTCCACAGTGAAGGAGAAGAAGGAAAGCACGGGTGGTGAGGACAGAAAAAGCTTCCTGGATGGGAAGCAAATGTCTTTAGCTTCAGAATAGAAGTCCAGCTGTTTTGTTTTTAACCTTTTTTTTTTGGATTGATCATGACCTAAATGACTGAGAATCTACACCAGCATCCTAGGAGTCTGCTTCTACAAATGTTGAAAGAGAGATAGAAAGGACAACAAAACAAACAGTAAAATTATCACAAAAGAAGTTATACTTAACTAGTTTCTTGGTTCTTCTGTTCTGGTAGTTGTCAGACATGGGTGTGGCTACTCAGATCGAACTCTAAAGTAGGGTTAATCCCAGTTTATTCATAATTTACTAAGGTAGAAGGGGGCATTAACCCTAACCCTAGGACCATGTTGATTTGGATAGCTTTTGTCCTTTAATAGATATTATCTTTTGAAAACTAACATTATAGAGTATGATCAAGAATCTTTATTGTCATTATGCCACAATAATGAAGCTCAGAATTCAAGTAGTAGTGTATAAAATGGCATGTGTTAAGGTGTAAATTTATACCTGCATAATGGTTTCTTAGTCCACTCTTGAAGCATTTCTGTTACACTGATTTGTGGATGATGCATGCACTGTAGAGAGCAATAAATGTCTTAGCTGTACAGTTTGCTTTGGAAATTAACGTTGCCTTTGTGACGCAGTGAGTCATGTCTCATCTCGTTGGCTCACCTGGCAGGCGAAGACAGCACATTCTGTACCTTTTTTACCTGGCACTGCTGATTACAGCATGAGCAGAGTTCTCCTTTTTAGGAATATGCCTTGTTGATCTAATCTAGCTGTAATCTTGATATGCGCCAACTGCTGCTACATTGCTGGAATTTCAGGATGGATGACTTGTGAAATGCAACGGATGTTAAACACATGCAGCCGAGTTCAGTGCCTCATTGTTACATTACACAGACCAACCACAGCTGCTCACGCTGATATTTAGCTCTAACCTCCATATGGATATTGTAATGTGAGTGATCAGAAATTTGTGATGTATTTAGCTAAGTCTCTGAGTGCATGAAGAAATGTTGCAGTAGTAATGTGAGCTACGGTACTATAAACAATGGGCTGCAGGGCTGTCGTGAGCTTAAACTTCGTAATTTATGCTTTGAGGTCACTGAAAGAGGTGAAAGTGCCTCAGGGGATGATGTTTCATGCTAGAGCAAAAAGCCTGTCAAAGGGCTGCATGTGAGGACTGAGAGCAGGTATACTCTGTTGGATGGTGACTTTCTCACCCCAGCTCATTAGGAGCTTTTGTCTTGCAGAGAGCTCAGACAGAAACTTGATTCCCTGTTTGATGATGGATTGTGTGTAATTTGTCTCATTTTGTCCTTTCTCCCCTTTCTCCTGTGTCACAGTGTGTTTTTGTGTGGGTGGGTGTTTACACGCCTATTGTGTGCTTTGTGTGCATATTCAACTTGAGCGTGTAAGACGGGCAGCACAGGTCACGTTTGAAGTTTGATTGATTGTTATATCAGTGTTGATCACTATTCTTGGGTGGTGGGAATGTATATCAAGCAGTGTGCTCTGCCAGAGCACCGGATCACTTATCACCGGGCTGCCCTCCAGCCATGTCGTAACGCTTTGACAACCTGATATTGTTGCTGTAATACTCTCACAATGTTATTCTGTGACTTTGTTTTGTGCTCCGTCATGGTCTGGGGGCCCACAGTGAGGGTAGATCATGCATCTCCCAATTCTGCGTGACAGAAGTAGTTATACCTTTGTTCTGAAAGTAAGCTAGTTGTTCAAGACTCTTGACATTTATGGTAGGGCTATGACTATAAAGTATTTTAGTAATCGAATACTCTATTGAATTGAGTAGTCAATTCTGAGTAGACCTCTGAGGTCTGATTAACATGTTGCCTTCAGGCTTTTGGAAATGTACCCAAGGATGAGTTGTTGAAGTCCACTCCTCTTCTCTTCCTGATATCTTGTGTGATTTCTTTTCATTTTCTCCAGATGTGACACAAGGAAGCAGTGTGTTTGACGTGTTCCCTTTAAGTACATCCACAGGTGTGCCAACTAATGGAAAACAGAACAATGGTACCCGACCACAAGAGCTGTTCTCTGTGAAACATACAACTACTTAACAGCATACAGTCATGAGAAAACTAATGAAGTATCGAGTCACAGATTCTTCCCCATGGGTTTTTAAACATCATTCGACACGTTTGAGAGATCGTTTCAGACGTAATTTACAAACAGGCAGACTCTATGAGCTTCCTGTATTTTATTGGTGTAGACTTTGATCTCAAACACATCAATACTTTGAATACATTTACAGGTGTGTATGATGTACAGTAACATGAGATTTGGACAGCTTTTTCTCCTTCCTCTTATTTTTAGCTACAAAAAAGCGTCTGTCGTTTTTCTGCCTTTATTGTCATTTGACTCTATTTTTGGTCAATGTTTCGTTCTCAGCCAAGCGCAGAAAATTATTTACAGGTTTAATTTTGCTAGCAAAGCTTAATGGTGTTACTGCTGATGCTGTGACTCTCCCTCCCTTACTTCCACATTCTCTCATCCTCACATCAGGGTTTTTCTGTTTTCTACTTTTCTTTTTTTTTTTTTTGTTTTGTTTTTTTGGGGGGGGTTATCACTGTTTTTCTGACCGTCCTCTTCATGGGTTACAGGTTTGCAGAAAACTACGATGGCTGACCGTTTCGACTGTGATAACTGCAAAGAATCCCTGTACGGCCGCAAGTACATCCAGTCTGATGACAACCCATACTGCATTCCCTGCTACGACAGTCTGTTTTCAAACACCTGTGATGAGTGCAAAGAGCTGATTGGCCATGATGCAAGGGTAAGGCTTCTATCCTGACATGACCAGATGTATAATCAGCAATGCAACAACTCCAAATTGTGCATAAAATGTCCTCATTTAGTGCCCATTTACCATATATAACTTTATTTGTTCTGTATTTTATACCATCCAACGTCAAGTAACTCAGCAACAAAAATAACAATGGACGACTTTGATTAGGCTTGAGCTATTTTTATGTTTTGACATGGCTTTAAACCCGAGGTTATGTCGCCCTAATGATGCATAATTCATAGTAAATGAGGCGTGCTCTATTTATTTTATTTTTTTTTAGGCAGGACACTGTGTGGGCTAATTTTACATGCAGTTACACAGACAATTTCCTTTAAAACCACCTTAAACCAACAGACTAATTTTGTATGCAATTGTAAAAAAATGCAGGATGAGTCTCTCTCGTCTCTACCGTCAAGTCACAATGTAATTTCACTCTAATGGGGGGACCCCTAAACATAAGGTGATTATTTAGAACCAACATGCACTACTTGTTGGAGTTTATTTGAGTGGGGTCTGCTGCAGTTAACATCACCATTACTGTCATTGTCTTGACTCTGTAGGCTATCAAAGAGCCCAAATCCGCCTCGAGACTTTTGGACACAGAGAAAGTCTTTATACAGTGTCCTGCAAAGGTTTTTTTGAAGTTTCTTATATTTTGTCATGTTACAACCATAAACTTTAATGTATTTGTTAAGGAGCAGAGCGTGCCAGGGAATTTGAAGGAAAATTATGTTATTATTTTATTTTGAATTGTAAATGAAAATACGGAAAATGTAGCATGCATTTTTCTTCAAAAAATAACTCAGACTCAGTCAGAGAGCATCTGTGATCAGTTTTGTCAAAGATTCTCCATTTAGGTTTGGGTTTTTTCTACCACATAAATATACTTTGATCAAAACCATTCTTTGTATTACTGGTTTTGTTTTCTGGTTGCCCCCCTGGATCCCCACGTCTGATCCAGTCTTAAGTCTTTTAAAGTCTCAAACAGGTTTTTCTTCCAGGATTGCTCTGTATTTAACGCCATCAATCTTCCCATAAACTCTGACCCGTTTTGCCTTCCCTGCAGAAGAAAATCATCCGCACATCATGACCCTGCCACCCCCATATTTCACCATGAAATTGTATCCTCAGGGTGATTTGCAGTTTTAATTTTCTACCCCACCCAGGCTTTTGCAAGTAGGTCATTAATATCAATTTGGGTCTCATTTGACCAAATCAACAAATTTTACATGTTTGTGTAACTCTTACATGGCTTGTAAAAAAAAATGCAAACAGGATTTTTTATGTCTGTCTTTCAACAATGGCTTTCTTCTTGCCATTCTTTCATAAACGCCAGGTTTGTTTAGTTTTTCACCAGAAGTTGTCCTGTATCTCTGAACTTCTCCAGGGCTACCAATGGCCTCTTGAATGCTTTTCCACTAAATGCATTGCTTGCCCAGTCTTTCGCTTCTGGTAGATTTCAAGTTGTATCGTAATCTAAATTTTTTTTGAACAGTCCTCTTAAACAAGTTTTTTCCCTGGCATGCCTGCTGTGTTTGTTGGTCTTCAGGATACAGTTTTTTCAATCATGCTCTCTGATAAACCTCTGAGACCTTCAAAGGACGGCTGCTTTTAAATTGAGATTCAATTACAGATTACTGTTACAGGTACTAAGTAGGTATTTTATTTATGAGTACAGGGGGGTTGAGAACAAATGCACAGCAATACTTTTACATTTTCATTTGTAAAAAGTAAAAATCACAGGGTTGACAAAGGGTTTTTTGAAAATCCTGTGTCATTCTGTTTCCTCTTCACAACTCTGTGGTACTTAGGGTTGGTCTATCACTTGAAATCATAATGAAATGTGTTAAAATGTGTGGTTGCAATGTCACAAAATGCCAAAAAAAAAAAGTTCCAGGGATTTTAATACTGCTGGGCACTGCCGGAGCGCTTTGTTTCGCTGTATACAGAAAATGTTGGCGTCTGTTTCACACTCCTCTCTTCTCCTGTTGTAAAACGGGCCTATGTTTAAGTCTTCCTGTCATTCCTGGATTCGGCCTGTTTGGTTCCCAAGTCACAGACAGGATTACTTAATATCTGTGGAGTTTTTGCAGTTGTAAAAAAAAAAGAAAAAAAAATGACTTCCAGTCTCCTCGTTGTCTCTTCCTCTTTTCGCTGCCAGGAGCTCTTTTACGAGGACAGACATTATCACGAGCATTGTTTCCGTTGTTTCCGCTGCGACCGCTCGCTGGCAGATGAGCCCTTCACCAGCCAGGATGACGCGCTGCTCTGCAACGACTGCTACTGTAATGAGTTCTCCTCCAAATGTGTCGCCTGCGACAAGATCGTCATGCCAGGTAACAGTGAAAATTGAATGCAGCAAGAGTTTTCTCGGAAATTGACGGTGGGGGGAAAAAAAAAGAGTTTTGAAACAAGGAAAATCCATAAATCCTTAATAAATGAAAAAAGATTTAAAGACTTGTAGAAATATACCTTAAACATAGCATACTTCGATATTTTCTCAAGTGCAAGACATTATTCTTCCTTATTTTGTTTACTGCGTTGTGCACAAATTCAAATGATAATGGCCAAACAGTTCTGGGAAATACAGGACAAGTTAAACAACTGGGTTGAGTGATGAAAGTAGTAACCTAATACACAAAAACAGAGAGATGAAAGGAAGAAATGTTATTGAAAAAAGGAGTGGAGCGAAAGACGCGTGAAAGACAATTTCTTTCAATGAGCAGCAGCCAAGGATGAAGGTGATAGATTAATTATCTCTCTGCATCAGCTGTTGTCTCTAAACTGCCAGCAGAACCGATGATAAAAGGAGATAAAGACGTCGTTTAGCCAACACCCATGCAGCGTCTACCTGACACCTTGCAGCAGCTGCGATAGTTTCCAGGAGCATATCCACTTCTATTAGCACTGTACTTCATGTCAGTGTGTCTCAACTCCGTCACATATTTGGCCACACAGAATGGGGTGCATGTTAGTCTCAAGTGAAAATAAGGTTTTAGGTTGAGCAGATTAGA
Source organism: Fundulus heteroclitus (assembly GCF_011125445.2). Taxonomy (NCBI): domain Eukaryota; kingdom Metazoa; phylum Chordata; class Actinopteri; order Cyprinodontiformes; family Fundulidae; genus Fundulus; species Fundulus heteroclitus. The sequence continues at coordinate 33,704,455 of NC_046363.1, forward strand.
ATCCCTATTTGGCCATATGTTCTGGAAAGCACCATCCAGCTCATATTCAGAAAGGCTGCTGATAAAGGTTTGTTGCAATTTCATGTAAAATTGAAACTTTTTCCACTAACGTTAGAGAAAGTTTATAGGAAAAGATAGTTCCCTAGAAAACACACATTTCCATGATCGTGAAAATTACAGCAAATTAAAGCTTGAAATATTCATCTCCATGTGTAATCATTCTTTATGAGTTTATATTTTTTAAATTATGTGAAATTATTTTTTCCACAATTTTCTAATTTGTTATAGGAAAGAAGAATCACTTTCTTTCCTTTACTTCATATACAGCAGTGTTTTTTTTTTCTCCAGTTATATGAAAAGAGGTATCTGTCTCTCCTTGCAAACATTTTGTGAAAAAGTTATAGTTTGACATGAAAATCCAACAAAACTGTGATAGATCTATAAGCTTTCTTGCTGTTTTAGGAAACATTTATAGGAAAAGACAGATACTCCCCCAGAAAATAAGACCATTACTTTAGACCATTACTTTGTGCACGCTACCGGCCTTACGTCTGCAGCAGAGTAACAACACAGGTCCCACTAAGTGCATGAAAACAAAAACACACCCGTTAAGTCATGCATACGTCACCAACTTGCACCTAATTTTACGTCAGGTTGCAGTTATCCCCTCCTCAGCCGCAAAGGAAGAAAAAAAAGATGGAAGAAAACATAAAGCACAGCACTCCAGAGCCAGACAGGATCAAGATCATCTGACTGTATCAGGTGGCAAACCCATTCAGGATCATTTACCTAAATTGATAACTGATGTTGATTAAGTAGCTGACAGCAGATCAGTTTATTCCTTTATCTGAGTCACTCAAAGAGGAAAAAGCAGTCAGAAATGGATCTGATAATAACTTTACCAATATGTGATCTATTGTTAGAATAGAAACACCTGTGAGTGAGCTTCATATGTGTGCAGTTTGAGAATGAAATGGTTTACACATGTTTAGGGAGAGCAAATATTTGCAGAGATGCTCTGACAGGCGTTTGTTGTTTGTACTTGTAAAACTTCTTGAGTTTGTTTTGTTGTTCTTTCTATATCTCTTTCTGCAGATGTAGAGGCAGACTCTGAAGACCTCATCCTGTACTCTCTTTTTTATCTACTCTATTTTTGCCACCTTCGCTCCCTTTTAATGTTTTGCTGACCTTTCTTTCTTTCTTTCTTTCTTTCTTTCTTTCTTTCTTTCTTTCTTTCTTTCTTTCTTTAGGTTTTGTGTCCATTGAATTTGTAATAATCTCAAAATAATTTCCAATTCTTGCATACGTATCAAGCAGAGCACTGTAGCGAAAGCAGTAATGCTCCACTTGTGAAAATAAATCTGTTGGGTTCTCTTTGGCTCTAAGAAAGCAATTCTGAGTGCTACAGTGCCAGATAGGACATAAAAAGATTAAAAAAAAGAAATGGAGAGAGGTGTTTTGTGTTACATTATGGGACAGTTCAGCGCCACAACTTAATTTTTTTCTCTCTTGGTAGTACTAACTCACTGGCACTTATATTACTTGTGTTATTCGTTCCACGCTTGGTTTCTAGGCAAGCGCAGCTGGTAAACGACATTTATATGGGAACCCAGATGAGTGCTGAAATTGGTTAACATTTATTTTCTCTCTAAATTCCGGCCTGTGTTTTTAAAATGTGTTTCACCATGTTACACCCTTCTTTTCATCTAAAATGCATATCATCAGTTGGCTAGATAATGCAAATTATCCTCACTTTAAGAAACACCGATGACTCAATACGAAACAGGAAGAACATGCAAACTCCATGCAGAAAGACCGCAGGCTGGAATTTGAACCTAGGACCTCCTTGCTGCAAGGCAAAACTGTCATTTACTGCATCACTGTGCAGCCCAATATATGTGAACTTGAATGTTGATTCATGGATATTTCTGTTTGTCCTCTGCTGACCAGATGTAGATTTTGTAGAGACTGGCTGCTGCGAACATTGGCAAATGTATTCTAATCCTTCCGTGTTAAAGTGCTGGTCACATGCTCATTCAGTGCCATAACATCCCTATCCCAGCATGCAATGCAAGAACCCCTTCACCTTTCACAACTGAATGCTGAACACTTCTTAGTTTAGGGGGGTTTTCATTTGACTCTGAGCCATTCAAATATCCCTGTATAATTTCCTCTCTACTCTTAAAGTCCTTATAAGTGTTTTTATTTTGCTAGACACATGCAGAAATACATAACAAAGCAGATTCACACCCACGGCTGACACGAAGCCGATAATAAAGTCACAGTGAATTGGTGTAAACATATTCAGCAGAAGCTTTTAATAAGATTACTTGATGGAGCTGCTAGAATGCTCTCTTTGTCAGGAGCTTTCATTTTGATATTCGGGTTCGCCCTCCAGTGAAATCCTGATACAAACGGTGGCTGTGTTTCCCTCCCTGATCACTGCGATCTAAAAGCTTATCTCAAGTTTTTTTTTAAAGTGGAAGCTATTCATGGCACAGACATATTGTGTTATTTCCAAATTTAAAAAAAAACTGTTTTAAATGCGTAATGATTGCTTGAGCACACTTGACAAATAGGGGAAAAAAATAGTTTTCTTCAATGGCACCTCTTAGAAACACTTCAGTTTTGCTGAAATTGGATGTAAGATTTGACGCCAGTTCTCATTTATAGCTGTGCACAACTAACAGCCGGTGAGTCCTACATGAGTTTATGATCTGGAAAGACTTTTTCAGGGTATTTTCCTGTTTTTGATTAGGCAGCAGCGCAGCACAGAGACTCTGAAGCATTGAAACGTAAGCAATCTTTGGAAATGTCCGCCCCACGTAAACCGCTGGATCACAGCATAATAAACTCAACATCCAAGGGATTTACAGGAAGATCAATTGGTTTGCGTCACAGAGGGGGAAACTGTATTACTTTTTTTTTTCTTTAAACTTTCTGCCACTTTCTTGCACCTCAGTGGTATTCATATTCAGTCAGAAAGGGTAATACAAGGAATTTTACGTGCCGCTCTGCATTCAACTATTTTATTTCCCATTTGAATGACCCCCCTGCCCTCACTTTTTTTGGTCCTGTCGCTCCACTTTTTTTGCAGGTACAAGAAAACTGGAGTATGCAGGCTCCACATGGCACGAGGGCTGCTTCATCTGTCACAGCTGTGAGCAGCCAATCGGCTCCAAGTCCTTCATTCCTGACAAGGACGAGCACTACTGTGTGCCCTGTTACGAGGACAAGTTCGCTCCCCGCTGCAGCCGCTGTAAAAAGGTCTGTAAATCTGTCGAATAACTTAAGGATAACATGATTCCTATTATGTTAGGCTGGGAAAAACATTCAAACTTCGGCGTTAATGCAAGACGATTAGTAGGATTGACCCTTTGCAGAAATGCTCATGTGAAATAATTTCTACATAAATGAGTGACGTATTTTTCTATTAAGGCCCTGGCTAAAGGTGGCGTGACCTATCGGGATGAGCCGTGGCACAAGGAGTGTTTTGTGTGCACGAGCTGTAAGACGCAGCTGGCTGGTCAACATTTCACCTCCAGAGATGAAAACCCCTATTGCCTCAAGTGCTTTGGCAGCTTGTATGCCAAGAAGTGTGAGGCCTGCAGCAAACCAATTACAGGCAAGATTAAATTACTTTACTTTATCCTGTTAGTTACATTTGGGAAAGTACGAAAAAAGATGCTTGAATATTTAAGGATGCTTTACAGCTGCTTTACTGTGGATTATAGCAACTGGCTTTGTATTATTGTTAAGGTAAGGGGTTATTTAAAATATAATTTGAAAAAAAGATAAGGTAAACCTTGACTGATACCTAAGGCAGAAATTAATTTGAGAATAAAAATAACACTATACAATTTACAATTCAAGTACAAATACACTACATTGTCATCATTGGCGGAGGGCAAGTGTGAAGCCTGAGAAACTCTGATTCTTTTGATCAAAAATATAATGTCCTGCATTTTGTGTCCACTTGTGTCCAAGACAGTTAATATCCATGACTTAAAGTACACTTGGTTTCAGCTAGACTCAAAACAACGCATTTTACTGAAAACCACACTAAAACTTAAAACATTAACAGCACTCAGGTAAAGTCCACTTTTACCTTAAAACCACTGGGGGAAATTAAAGATTATGTGTCTGGCAAAGAGCATAGAACACCAATGAACAGATCATTAATTGAATGTATAAAATGTATGAATGTATAAAATATCTGTTCAATAAACCCAAAGTTGAAAAGAATAATCTCACAATTAAAATATTCTATAAACCACTTACAGAATGTATTATTTAAATAAAAAAGTAATCGTTTGCAATGAGACTTATTATAAAAGCTCTCCATATATGAACTTAATTTCTATAATATCTTGATAATGCTTCACCACAAACCTATTTTCTAAACAACTATCTGAGCAGGATGTAAAGTCTTCAGTAAAAGATTAAGCTGCTTCCATCACACAGACTGGACGAGTAGCAACATTAGTCAACTAAGTTGACATTAGTCAACTTAGTTGACTAATGTCAACTAATCCTATAAATTCTAAAATATCTCACATTTTACTTTAGATTATTTTTTTATTTATTTTTTGTCCAATTCTCTGCTTTAATATGTGTTTTCTGCAACTCTTATAAACGATCTTGCTGCTATTGACGGATCATTGACGTGGCGTAGTTCTTCACAATCTGTTATTGTCATGTAACCAGCCGTACTTTTTTTTTTTTTTTTTTTTACTTTATAATCAACCTTAAAATATTGATTAGCACAAAGATTTTAACCAATCGAGACCACAGTGGCAAATAAACCGTAACAGTTTATTATTGCAAGCCAGTTAAATGGGGAGAAAACAGCCAAACTGTTGTTAGAGTCTGACATCCGTTTTGAAAGGATCTCTGCATCCTGACCTTTCTGTTTACATTGCGCTTCTTCTGCTCCCAGTTGTGTCCTCTCTTTCGGTGCCTGTGTTATATCCACAGATTACAGCAGGAGAAGCCATGTAGATTCAATCGTTTGTTTTAGCTGTCCTAACCCTTGACACAGCGCGACTGCTAAAATTATTTCAACAGGCCAGGCCTGAACGTTGCTCGAAGTTTCTACTGCTGCAGTAAAAGTTCTTTCTGCAAGACTCAGTGGTCCTGAGTAGAATTAAAGTCCACACATTTAATATTTTCTTATTTAAATGAAAGGTATGTACTATAAAATGCATAATACTTCTGGGCTTTGACATAAGGTTCAAAAAGGTTTAATGGGGTAAAAAACTTTTAACAAGTTACATCTGCCACTGTGTTTTAGTACAAAGAAATGATTGATTCACATGATTGACAGAATATTCATTAACTCAATCAATAAATAATGTGATTTAAATTTTGATATTGAATCCTTATAAGATTTATAACTAACGTTGGCTTTCTCTTAGCCTGAACAAATGCCTTGAAACAGCTGTTCAGATAGCATAAGATTTCGAACCCATTTGACGTTTTTGAACCACAAAATTGTGTTATTTTTGGCTCCGTGATTCTCACTGCAGCCAGGTCTACGACTTTGCAGCTAAACTTGATTAAAAGTCAACGCACATTCCCTTAAACTCAAACGGACTTCTTGTCCCCTTGCCCTAGGTTTCGGAGGAGGAAAGTACATCTCATTTGAAGAACGTCAGTGGCATCAGCCCTGCTTCACCTGCTCCCAGTGTTCCATCTCACTCGTGGGCGCCGGCTTTTTCCCAGATGCCGATAGGATCCTGTGCCGTGAATGCCACAGCAACCTATAAAGCACTTACTCACAGAGGTCTCACCATTCCTTCTGTCCTTCAACAGCTTTTTTTTTTTAAAACACCATGGGTTATTTACCAAAGAGGGTAACACAGGCAAAAAAAAAAAAAAAAAATCCTGCCTCAGGTTGTTTTAATATAAAGACATTAGTTTATGTAAGAGAAGCTATGATAATGTGCAAAATCGTGCTGACGCGGCGTTGTTTTGCATAAATCAGCACAAAGTTTTCTCTTTAGAAAGAAAGTTAAAAGATTTTGTTTTTGGAGTGCCTTATTACCAACATTATTTCAATGTTATTTAGTGTTGAAAAAAGAAACTGCAAATGCTTGCCACTTTTCCAAATATGTCTTAATTAATGTTACTTCAGGGCTCTAAAGAAAAGACACATAACACTGATCTATTACACATCGCCTGTGGTCTATATTTCAGTTATATGGTGGAGTTACTGTTCTAATGCTCTTATAACTGCAGGTCCATGCATTTTGAATGTTGCTTTTTATCACCTTTTCATTATCGCTTTATTATCTAATGTTTTGCTTTATGCATTTCTAACAAGTTACTGTATATAGTGACACAGAAGGAGGTGTGATTCATTTTGTAAAAAAAAAAAAAAAAAAAGTGTCCTGATCCTGGACTGATTTTTTTTTTTTTCCTTAAATTTAAAGTGAAAACAAGTTGTTGTTGGTAGTTTTTTGGTTGTCAGGACATTTCATTTGCACTTTGGAAAAGATGCGCCTTCGCTGCCACATTATGTGCACATAAATACACAACAGAAACACACAACATAAGCAGCAGATCTCTTTCTGCCACATGTTTAGTTTTTTTTACTTCGCAGTGACACCTATTTTACATAAAGATTAATTTCAGCTTTCTTTTTTTTTAGTTTTGTAATGTATATTTTTAATATCTGTGCACAAAGAGTATGTTTAACTTTGAAAGAAAATGCAAATACTGTTTCACATCGCAAAAAAAATATGCATGCCTTGATTTGCCACGGTTTCTCTCACTACTTAATTTGTTGTTTTTAATGTTAGCTACAATCATGTATGTGAAAAATTTTAGTGCTTCAACAAACTATATACTGCATTACAGATTTCTTGTTTTTGCTTTTATATTGGTCACACTTAATCAAGCGATCGCTTTGACCGCTTTTTCAAGTCATCAAAACAACTCTTGCACGTATCAGACAAAGATTCAAAATGTCGTTTTTGCAGGATCATTTTCTTTATTAAGACAAACTCCTTAAGTCCAGGCCAACCTTGCTCTATGTGGAAAAAGTAGACGTACCAAATGGCTGTGCCGCCCAACATTTGCCAATATGCATTTGAAATAACATGCAGTGAGTCTTTTACATCGCTATTAAGGCATTTTGGTCCATTCTTCTTTTTTTTCATCAGATGGTTTTCCAACATGAACTGCTGCTTTAGGTTAATGTCAAAGCCTCTAAGTTGAATTCATGTCTTTGACAAGGCCACTCCAAAACATTCTTTTTGTAAAAGAACTTTGAGCCATTCGGAGATGGTCCCTCTGTACACTTCGGATCATTGTCCTGCTGCATAATCCAAGTGTGCTCAAGCTTAAATACGAAAACTGATGGCCGGATATTCTCCTTCAGGATTTCTGGTACAGAGCACAACTTGTGGTTCCAGGTCCTCAGGCAGCAAAGCAGTGTGACCGTTGGCATAATGTTCTTTTTCTAGAAAGCTGTGTTATTGCTATGCCAAATGTCACCAAACGCATATCTACTTTTGTCTCGTCAGTCCGCGGAATATTTTCCACAATATTTTGGGAATGAAGATGTTTTGTTAGAAAATGCAAAATGGGACATTGTGTGCTTTTTATTCACCAGCCAGTGTTTTTTTTTTTTTTTTTTTCATGGATACCGTTTTTATTCCCAGACTCTCTCTTAATGTTAAATATTGAACACTCACTTAGTGCAGTGAGGCCACCCGTGTTGATGTATTCCTGGGTTATTTCAGGACCTCCTTGAAGAGCGATCGATGGGTCTTTGAAGTAATTCTGCTAGCCCAGCCATTTGTGAGTAAGCTAGACTGATAATCTGTAGCATTCTACGTTACGTTCTGCACATTATCCATCTGGTCTTGATACTGTTGAATATGTTTGGGGAAAAGAGGGATATTCAGCAGAACTTTATGAGCTGATTGGGCGAAGCGACACCAAGTGCCCACCTACCAAAATTTGGTTTTAGTCAATCACAGTATCAAATGAAAAGGTTGTAAGCAGCATACACCATGAGAAACCACAATAAGTTACGTTGCACAAGGCACGTGTTGCTGTTCTTCTTCCAAAGAATTAGGGTTCGGCTGTGGGCTCGGCACGTCTTGCTGTCACAGCTGTATGGCCTGCCTCAAACCATAATACTGCAACGTGATTCAGCGCACAAATACTTTTGAATGCACAAATGTTGCAAGAGCTTATAGGTAAGGTTAATATCTGGAAAGGGTTACCACTGTTCCACACCCTTTATTTTTAACTTTTCTTATTTATGGGTAATTGAGAGATGCCAATGTCTTCTTAATCTATTATTGAATATCTTTAGAACGAGCCACCAGGTGTTGTATATGAAGCTGTTATAGCCTGCTTCTTGTTGTCAAACAGGTCCTATTTATATGATTTCTGCCTTTTTCCTACAGGTCAGGCAGTAATCAAGCTTGGTCTGGCTAGTGAAATTGAACTCAGCCTTCTTAAAAATGTGGATAGCTTTCTTTCCCATTATAAATGAAACTATTTCAAAACTGCTTTTATTATTTACCAAGGTTTCTTTTTGTTATGTATCCTGTCTGGCAGTGTAGCACTAAGGATTGCCGTCTTAATGCGAAAGAGAGACCAAGAGATTTACTTTCACAAGTGGAGCATTACTGCTGTCACTATAGTGCTCTGCTTGGTACATATGTATAAAAAAAACAAAAACTTTATTGGACATTATTTTTGCATTATTTCAAATTCAATGGACACAGAAACCTAAACGTGAGAAAAAGGTGACGCAAAACATTGAAGGGGAGAGAAGGTGACAAAAACAGCGCAGAGAAAAAAGAGGGTGCCAGATAACGTCATTGGAGTCTGCTTCTACGCCTGCAGAAAGAGATAAAAAAAAACATCACTGCAAAATACACAGTATTGTTTATTACAAGATGTATTTAGTGACAGCCAAAGCTAACTCTAGGGTTTTTTTGTATAGAAGTGTATCTGTAAGCACCTGGATCCAAACAGCTGTGGGTTTTGTGAGAGTACACTTGCATATATTTAAGGTTTATCCATAAGGAAAATGTTCAGTAGTGATTATGAGGAGCCAAAGATCCGCCTCCCAGAACGGCGACGCAGACACCGGGGGGACCAGAACCCCAGACTAAGATTTCTTTGTCTGGAATTAAAATTTGTTTGATGACTTGAAACTTTTAAGTGTGACACAACAAAAGAAAACAGTGGAAATCTGTAAAGAGGCAAAAAAAAAACCTTTTCACAATAGTGTAGGTATAGTTTTTGTTTTGATTATTTCGGCTTTGATGCTGGTGAGTCAGAGTTGGCCAACAAATGTTTTGAGATGGAAAATATGCCATCAAGATGACAATCGTTTCAGCTTAATGTAAATCAGTTTTTGACTGTTGTGGATAAATTGTTACTGCTATTTCTAAAGAGCAATTAAATAAAGTGACACTGACTTATTCTTTTTTACCTGTTTGCTTTTTTTTCTCTCTCCTGTGGTTATGCTGAAAATCTATCTCTGGGTTAAGCATGTGCGGCTTTTTGGCGACTTGTGTTTATGGGCAAAGCCAAAGAAAATCCCTCTGGTGTGTTCAAAATGGGTTTCTAGGAAAGAAGTGTGCGGGTGTGAGCGCAGCTCCAAAGGGAGAGGGCATGAAAATGTGGGAGTGTGAGAAAGCATGCATGTTTAACAGGGAGTAAAAAGAGAGTGTTTCCATACATTTAGGATAATCATATATGCAAGTACCAGATACATAAAAAAAAAAGAAAAGTGTGTGTGTGTCAGTCTGTCCCCGACTGGACACTTCTGTTTATGCTGAGTTGACTGTTTTCCTGCCTTGATGGAGCGCACATACAACAGATCCCCTCTTCTGTCGGCTGTTGGTGAAATGTCCTCCTCCCTGCCTCTGTTTCAGATTTTTTCACCAAAAAAGGAGATGGAAAAGTCATAGCTGCATGGGGGAGGGCAATGGTGGAGCACAGAGAGAGAAATGAGTGTGGGAGAACGAGAGGAGAGAGACGGAGAGGGAGGATGTTCACATCTGGAGTTGCTCCATGGCACTTTCATCTGGAGGGGGGGTTCAGCTAACACGTGGCCTCCTCTGGATTTATTAGAGGAAGGGACAAGAGGGGAAATGATGGGCGAACAGGAAGGGTCAAAGGCTGAAAATGAACTGTGTCAGACGGTACACACGCTTTAAAAGCAACAGAATCATGGTCGTGGTTATGAGTATTAAGATCATATGATCTGCCTTACGCTAAGATCCCTTTTTTTTCCATTTTCTCCTTTTTCCGTGACAAATATGTCCCAGACCGAAGAGAATCTGTCCTTTTTATAGCTATATTTTCACCATGTCGGTCACTCAATGCAAAAATCCTGTTTATTCAGCTGTGCCAACTACTATAATGTATAGCTAAAATAAATCAGTATGACTTTTAATGTCATGTAAACATAAAGATGGTGTATGCAATTAACTCTTGGGTAATTGCATTAACTTAAATCTTGGGTTCAAATCCTGGCCTAGAGTCTTTTTGCCTGAGGTTTGCATTTTCTCCTTGTGCATCCTTGGGTTCTCTCCGGGTCCTCCATCTTTTTATTCACGGTTCAAAACATGACCGTTATGTTAATTGGTCTCTCTACATTTCCCTCGGGAACGGGTCTGTGCATGTGTGCTGGTTTGTCCGGTCCCTGATGGACTGGTGACCTGTCTACGGTGAACCCTGCTGGAGGTAGGCACCAGCTTCGCCTCCCTGTCACCCTGCGGATAAGGACAATGGATGGATGTTGTAATTAGCTTATTTTCCTCACTTCTTACTTTCTTTACCCACATCACGGTGTCCCTGTTGCTCTCTGAGCTGTGACATATCAATCACTAAGATCTGGAAATCTGGCCAGATATTTTATTGCCAAACTTAGTCGAGATGCAGCATGACGAAAAATGGTAGCTTGTCAAATCTTGCATCCAGTACTTTGTGATCGTGTTCTTGCACACATTAAATGATGATTCAATATTGTGAACCTCGAGCAATGAACATTAACTAAAGATTTACAGAAATTACAATAAGCTACTAATATAGCCTGTGAATCTATTAATAAAGAAGCTTATAGACAGCATATTTGCATGGACTTACCGATAAGAAATATACATTTAAAATCAAACCAACCTTATGTACTTGTGCTGATATGAACAAAAGGGCACGTGTCTAAAGAAATTACCATGTTTAGCTGTCTATTAAGCTGAACTCTAATGTTTTTCCAGACTGCATTAAGCTTTTATAGAAACATGCAGGAAATATCTGGAACAAAGGAAAGAGAAATAAAAGGGTTTATAGTTAGGCGTTCAACATCTAGTCTTATTCAGTTGCAGACCGAGAGTAATGCAGATTGATTCAACTACTATCTGGTTTTCTTTGTTAGAAAGAAAACCCTGTCTTTGTATAAAACAGAGAAATTCAAGTTGCACCTTATCAGAAACATAGACTTCAGCTGTTAGTCTGGCCATAAAAAAAAAACATTCTCTTCAAGATGGAATACTGGAGACGAGAGTCTGCATGGCCTGATGGGAAAGCAAAAGGTTAGACACCACTCCTATTTTAGCCTCCCTGCACTGGCTTCCCAGCAAATATAGAATATAATTCAAAATGTAAGTGTTGACTTTTAGAGCCTTGCATGTTCAGGCTCCCAAATATGTCTCGGATCTGTTGTGCCCCTACACACCTGGCAGCAAACCTTCAGTCCTCAGGTCAGAATCCTCTCCCGGTTCCAAAGACCCGCTTTAAAACCAGAGGAGACTGGTCCTTTCAAGCTGTTGCTCCATAATAGTGGAATTCCCATCCAGGAAGCTTTCTCAGTTGAAAATGTCTGGACAGTGTGGAGTTCAAAGCTTTATAAACCTGCAAGCGAGGCCTCATTGGAGCTTAGATTGACATGCATATACGCCTGGAGCTGGTCGCCCCAACAATGGAGAGTCGTTCCACATGACTCCAGACATTTTTAATTGAGAAAGCTTCCTGTATAGGATAAAAGTCCAGTTGTTTTATTTTTTTTACTTTTTTGGATTGATCATGACCTGGATGACTGAAAATCTTCACTAACATACTTTCTGTCACTTTGTGTGGCCAAATCTGTTGATTCTTTCAAAAAGCAGCTGAAGACCTATCTATTACTTCGAGCCTCTGGTTAACTGGGCTTTGATTGCTTTTTTAATCAGTTATTTTATATAATTTTAAATTGTCTGTGCTGTTTCAGATGTCTTTTGTGAAGCCCTTTGTGATTTTATCTGCGAAAGGGTGCTATATAAACAGTTTCTTCTTCCTCTAAAGACGTAACTTATTTGAGGGCAGTGTGCCATACAAATTTTAAAATGTTAGTCCCTTCAGTTAAACTTTAACAGAAATCCAATCATCCGAGCTCTGATCAAACAAAACTGGGTAAAAGGTTGGCGCAAATCTGTGCATCCAGGTGGCTTGGCGAGAGGATAAAACTGCACAGATCCACAAACACGGAAAACAAAGCAGCTTTGCTCAACAATGTGCTTCATGTTCAACAACCCTGGCATAGTTCTGGCATCTTGCCTCAACATCCGCATCCAGATGAACACAATTGCTGTAAAAGAGGGGGGGGGGCAGCGGTGCAGGAGTTAGGGAGTTTTTCCTGTAACTGCCGGTTTGCCGGTTCAATCCCCCACTCTGACTGTTGCAGTTGTGTCCTTGGGCAAGACACTTCACCTGCATTGCCTACTGGCGGTGGTGCTGAGGTGGCGGCCTCGCTGCTGTCAGTCTGTGGCTACCAACACAGCTCGCCACCGTGAATGTGTGAGTGAATGGGAGAATGAATGACTGTAGTGTAAAGCGCTTTGAGGTCGTTGGACTTGATAAAAGCACATGCCATTTACCATAAACATTGACAGAAGTGGGAAGTGAACTGAAGAGCTTAAAAGGGATATATTTAATTTTTGTAAAATAGCATAAAAACATGTTTTCTTCAATGTCCAGGTACAAACCTAACATTCGATCCTGTTTGTGACAACCTAGATTTCGAAATATCAGTGCCTTCTGTGAGAAACGGTTTGCATAATCACTTCAGAGCGAAGCCAACATGTTTGTACAAACTATCTATGGAGAAACTTCCCAAACATTATTACATTTTTGGGGGACAGTAGTCTAGCGGGTATGATGAAGCAGTTAACCCTGAACGTTATTGCTGGATCGAAGGGCGGCTTTCATCTGCTTGTTATTTCATGGTACACAGACACGTTGTTTTACTTATCGTCCTACATTTTTACTTCAGGCAGTTTTACTCCTTTCATTGCCCCACCCTGCCATTATATGCTGATTGTCTGTCACATGCTACTCATTTGTCATCAGTTCTCTCAGCACTGACCAGTTGCTTTTGTTAAATGACAGAACGTTGTTGTTCTACTCTGCTGCAGTTCCTCGTCCTGGAGCTTTGTGTCTGACACACTATTTCTCCATTTGTTGTTTTGTGCTGTTGCTAGGGCATATCGGTAAAACAGAAATCCTATCGATAAATATCGATAGTTATCAAAAAATTCGAAACGTATATTTTAAGTGCAGCTCTTGCTATTTTGGTGTTACTTAATGACCTAGTGTTAGACAAACACTGAATTCAAGCTCAACCCGTTATTCAACCAACTTTTTATCAAAACTGCAAGTTACTAAAAAAAAAAGAAAAGAAAATATAAGACATACTCTCTGAACTCTTTGAAGGGGGCGGAGTTTGGCTGTGATTGGTTTGGATGATGTTAATGACTGTAGAACTTTTTATTGACTTTTTTTCTATCGTACCACACATCTATATATATATATATATATATATATATATATATATATATATATATATGCCTCTCGCATATATACATATATGTGAGAGGCAGGGTACACCCTGGAAGGGTCACCAGTACATCACATGGTAGACAGCTAATTAGATTCATCACAGTCCTTAAATGCTTTATTGTTTGAATGATTTAATGGATTTAAATAACCAGATTGAGTTGAATTAAGAGTGTTACAGTCTTAAATTAAACAGATTAAAGTCTGATGAGCTCATCTGTCATAAATACGCCATGTCTTAAAGCAAAATCTAATGAGATTTATTTTAGCCTTTAGGAATGGTAGAAAGCCAAAGGAAGCTGATATCCTAATGTTGGGACTAAAGCCACATGACATACTTTCTTCATTAAGTTATTGAATAAACTGTGTTGATTAGCAGATGGGGCTGACCCCAGTGTTGGATAAGTGGAGCAAATTAGCTGAAGTGAAAATTACAAAGTGTTTGGTTTCGCTCACAAGCTTTGCTGGTTGCTATCCCACAGGGGGACCACATTCCCAAGCGCTGAAGCTTCCTTTTAGCTTGTCGAGAGTAAATATTAAAACTCTGCAGCTTGAGATCATACAAAGATAAGTGCGTGCCACGAATCGATTGTGTAAACTTGTTATTATTATGTCTGACCTTTTAAAGTATCAAAGCCCTCGTCAACAATTTACTCAATCTAGATAATGCCAACAATCTCTTGACTAAGAACAGACGAGGATGATAGTATTGATAGTGGAAAACCTTTCTTGATTTGTGTAAGAAAGGTTGATCAATTGCAGCACAGGTAAGCTAGTAATTTCTGCAGAATGGGTGTGCTAAAATTGAGAATCCCCTTTTTTTTGTTTGTTTGTTTCATGAATATATGGTAAAACTTTCAGAAATCTCGGACAACGTTTTATATAATTTCTAATTGGCATAGATTATACCTGCCTATGTTTGATTCATCCAAATCAAACTTTTTTTTAGGTTTGCTAAATTATAAGGAGGTCCTTATGGTATTTCAGCTTTAAAAAATGTTTTTTTTGACAACTAGAATAAAGGTTTCATCAACATTAAACAACAGTGTGAGCGTGTTATAGTTGTTTTGTCCTGTGTGTCTCTGTGTTGATGATGGACTGGCGACCTGTCCAGAGTGTGGGGAGCTGGAGATAGGCACCATCTGGATGGTTGGATGGATACAATTAAAATTTACTTCATTAGGTGAGAATAGACGCCATTAGTCTCACCTTCATTTGGTTCAATAACGTTTGACTGTGAAGGTCAAAAAAGTTAGAAGATAAGCACTCCGGAGTTTATTGCCATGCAGACAGTTTTTTAGGTGTTCTTATATTAAAAAAATGACACAGTTTTGAACAGAGACTGCCACGTGTCAAGCAATAAAACACAAAGCCAGGGTCATATGTCACTGTTGCTTCTTCCTTGTCTTTGCTTGCCTGTGTCTTTTGCAGTTTAGTGTCTGGTATCCACTTGACAAAGTGCTCCGCTCCACCGCAGCCACGTCTGATGCATAAAACCTCAGCAGAAGGTGGTTAACCCAAAATGTCTGCGATATTATACTCGTGAAGGTAATTTAGCATTTTCATCGTCTGGCTAACTGCATGTTTGCTGCCTGAGGCATTGTATGATGGGGGGAACAGAATGTGGACGGTTTAAATGTATAAATCAAGACACGTCAAAATCAAAACAAAGCACCGTCATCTGTCTTGTTCTTTTTTTCTTTTTTATTCTTTTTTTTTTTTTAGGATTCATCTGATCACATCATCTCCTGGCTTTTAAACTGTTAGTATGAGAGCATATGGTGTACAATTGAGAGAATTGAGAGCCTGGGAGCAGATCAAGATTTGAAAAAGTTGTTCAAAGCTGACGTGTGTCTGGTAATGTTGGCAAGGTTTGAAGTTGGCCTCTGTGGTTTAGCCCTGGCTTTCGTCCTTTTCATTCACTCCCATCAAAGGTCAAGGAGTTGTGCTTGCTTGTGGGAAGGTCTTTAAAGTCTTGTAATGAGTGCTCTCAGCAGGAAAACAAACCCTTGTTTTTCCAAAGTTCAGGGTTGGACGTGTGCGCGGCTCAGATCAGACCCGAGTTCCTGTCCTTAGGCTATCCCAGTACAGCTTCAACTCCTGATGACTTTCAGGTCTCTGTATGTTTTTTTATTGTCATTATAAATTATATAATAATGTAATAACACCCTGCAAACGTAAATAATTCCTGATTTGATTTAGATTTTTCCTCCATGGTGCAAGTGTGATCCCAAGCAATATATTTTCAGGTTTTTGAGAGGTTTTAGCTATAAGCTTATCTTTCTCATCTTTAGTCCAGCACCTGAATATTTCAGGTAAATTGGGTTCAGCAAGTCCCTTCACTCTGGCCTTTAAGTTGTTAAAAGAATGAAATATGATGGTCTACACTTAACAAAGAAATCAGCAATTAACCAAACCTCAAATGTGTTCTTTGGGTAATTTGTTACCAGTTGTTACAGAGAAAGCTTATCTTTTCATCTATCATGTCAGCAGTTTACGTCTCAATAACACTATCTGAGCCTGTCTGGCTGAATTCTGGGTCCTCTGTTTCCAGTCATTACATCATCAGTCAAACATCTGAAAGGATGTAAGAGTAAAAGAATAACAATTTGACAAACAAAAAACACATAATTTCCATGCATTTGGTTATAGCCTCAATGAGTCAATACTTGAAACTAACTGTTGCTGCAATTTTTCCAATTTTTCTTTCAAATTAGCTCAAGCTCAGACAGACTTGATGGAGAATGTCAGTTAACATCAATTTTAAAGACTTCTCTTAAGTTCTCAATTGAATTTAGCTCTTTGGACTTTGATTGGGCCATTCTAACTCATAGAATTTTGTTTATCAATTTAATTGTTGAGGCTGTAGGTTTATGGTCATCATATGGCCAACAGTTTTTATCTTCCTACATATATTTGCCTATAGACATGCTCATCATGTTTGAAAGGCTTGTACTGTGTTGGTTTCCGTATTCCACAGCACCCTGATGGTAGGCCACAAAGTTCAAATTTGTTCTCATCTGACCAGAGCATCATCCACTTGTTTTCTCTGTCCCCTTCATAATTTGTGGCAAGCTTTACAGATTGTCCCTCTCTGCAGCTCCTTCTGAGTGACCATGGTCCTGTTGACTGCTTATCTGATTGCCTGTGAGTTTAGGTGGACAGCCATATCTTTGTAGGTTCACAGTTGTGCTTTACCCTTTCCATTTTCAGATGATGGGCTGAACAGAACTCTGTTACGTGTTCAAAGCTTGGCACATTGTTCTGGTGTCTAACCCTGTTTAAACCTTCTTCTAAATGTTGCCCTTTACCTGAGCGCTGTGTTGCTATCTCTATGTCTTTCACAATTGGAGCCAGATGAATCCTGGCATTGTCATCTTGGAATATACCCATGCCATCAGGGAAGAAAAAAATCCACTGATGGAATAACCTGGTCATTTAGTGTATTCAGGTAGTCAGCTGACCTCATTCTTTGAGCTCATACTGTTGTTGAACCTAAACCTGACCAACTGGAGCAACACCAGATCATAGCAATAGCAACGCCCCCACAGGCTGGTATAGTAGCCACTAAGCATGATGGGTGCTTCACTTCACCTGTCTCTCTTCATCACTCTGGAACAGGGCAAACCTGGACTCATCAGAACATATGACTTTCTTCCAGTCCTCCGGAGTCCAATTTTTTTGCTCCCTAGCAAACTGAAGCCTTTTTTTCCTGGTTAGCCTCACCGATTAATGGTTTTCTTAAGGCTACATAGCTCTTCAGTCCCAATCCCTTCAGTATCCTTTGCACTGTGTGCATGTGGAAATGCTCTTACTTTCACTATTAATCATAGACCAGAGTTCTACTGTCGATTTCTTCTTTTTCGCTCATCACAATTGTTCAAGATTTTTTTCTGACCACATTTTTTCCTCAAAGACGATGGGTCTCCACTATCTTTCCAGTTTTTAATAATGCCTCGGACAGTTCTTAACCCAATTTTGGTAGTTTTTGCAATCTCCTCAGATGTTTTCTCTGCTTGATACATGCCAGTGATTTGAAACCTTCTGAAACAGACTAACATCTTTTCCACGACGATGGGATGTGTCGTTCGACATGATTGTTCAACAAATGAGAAGCAACTCATTGCACCGGTTGGGGTTAAATAACTTTTTACCATCTGAAACATAATCACCCATGCAGTAATTATCCAAAGGGAGGCTCTAACCTATTTGCTTAGTTAAATCCAGTAATTTTTTTTTTTTTTTTTTTGGCCAGGCAGTGTATATGTCTTTTTTCTTAGACCTCACAATTATGCTCAACTTTGGTTTATCACATGTTTATCATATGCTCCAATAAAAGATTGTTGTTGTGTTGTGACAAAATTTTGAAGACATTTGAGGGGTGTGGATATTTTTTTGGGGCACTGTGCTTTCACATACTGCAGATATTTCTTCTGAAGAAGTTTTTTAATGCTTAACATTTCTTCATTCATCCTTCACCCTTCCACTTCACTTCTTTTTTTAATGCACACAGTACACAGCATGTTGTAATTTTCAAGGACAAAGAACAGAGAGCAAAAAGCATTGCTGAAAGACCAAAATAAAAAACTGCAAATGAAAAAAAGCTGAATGTGACGTAAAGAGGTATTTTAATCTAAGTGACAACTGTGCAGTAAATGTCATGTATACACTCAGCTTCTATTCACTTCGCATTTTACACCCACGCTCAAAATCACACATTAGCTGCAAAAATGTGGCAGTACACATAGTGTGTTTGAGTTGGTGCCATTAGCTCTCTCCGTAGACATTTTGCACTTTGTTGGAGCTGTATGCGGTTTTAAAACTAAAGCGGAGTATTGATGTGGGATCAGAGGAATGTGACACATTCTTTAAGGGACCTTCAGACATGAGCATCTTTGGGGCAAAACAAAAAAAAAAAAGCTATTACTAAAGTCTTTTGTTTGACTGTGGTTTTAAGATTTGTCTTGGTCTGTGCTTGGTTTGTTGCAATCCAGGAGAAAAGTAAAACTCAAATGTGCTGTGAGTTGTAAGAATTTCACCCCAGTTCAAGTGAAGACAGCACTCTGTATTGGAAGATTAAATGTTCAGGTTACACTTCTTATTTTTGTTAAGACTAACATAATTTATATTTATAATGTTTTTAATGGTGCCTGGAATAAGGTGACCAGATTTCTAAAATCAAATCTGGGGACATTTCTTGCTCGTGGATAAAAATCAATACATCTAATCAAGATGAAATTAGGAAACGGGGACAGTAATGGTTTCATTTATTTTTACATGTTTATTAATATTTAAACAATAAAAATCAAGTGTAAAAGACAGGAATGTGCCTCTCCAGACCTTTAGTGCATCCTAAGATTAATAAAATCAATAAATAGTGTTATTAATAGAAACTAGAACTGTGTCTCTGGGTTGGGGCAAAGTGGTGGGTGTGGAGGGGTCCAGAGTGGTTAGCAGGGTTTTTCAATTTTGTGTAGCCCAAAGAGCTCTGCCACCCCCTAAGGGGAAAGTGACATGAGGAAAAGAAAAACCAGTAAATACAAACATTTAGCCTGTGGCTGTCTATGGAGACAGAGTCCCCCAAATTTAAAAAAACTGCAACAAATACTCATTCTGTTCACGTCTACATACCAATGAGAAATAGGTTTTTCTGCGTTAACATCAAAAAGTAGCAGTCAAGCCCGCTGGTAAAGGATGATATATGTTTCTTACTGTCAACTGACCACATAAGGGTTCTGTGCATCACAAAGCCGATTAATTTCTCCCACTAATGAGCTATAAGCACATAGAGCACATAGTGCATAGAGCCTGTTTGGGACAAGACATTGTCCAATGGATTGTGGTGATGTGAGGTAAAACAAAGGCACAGACTTGGAAAACCCCTTGACATGAATGCAAGTGATTTTGTGTGTAGTGCAGCATGAGCATGTATAAACTTACATAAAGTGTGTATAACTACATTATGTGTATGTGTATGGTAGTAGCTGATGTGTGAGTATATTGTTTGATCCTATAAGGTGAGTTAACTCTGGTCAGTGAGTCAGCTAACATGAGATCATCTCTGGTTTCTTCAAGGCATTTTGTGTCTGAAGAGCCATCAGCCACGGTATCCAAAGGTCTGGATAAAATACGAGGAGAAGAGGATATATTATGTGCAGAACTGAAATTTTTAAAACACAAGAAAAAAAAAAAACTAAACTGCCTCTTTATTGTGCCACAGCTAGGGAAGTGCAGTGAAACTCATGTTCAGTGCAGAGACTCAGAAAGAGGTTATATCCTCAGACAATTGGGCTTCTCAGCTCAAACCTGAGTATATCATATCAGCACTTTATCACTTGAACTTTATTAATACTCTAAGTAAATATTTCTCCCTTCTCGTCAATCATTCTTTACATCAATATTCCTATTTTCCTCCACTCTCATTTAATCTCCTTACTGTCTTCCTATTCTCTTCCTTTCACCTCTTGTATCAATCTTACATTATTCTAAAACAGAGACATTATATATTTAAAATCACTTCCAAAAACATTAGATTGTACAACATGAAAATGTCCAATTATTATTATTATTATTTCCTCTGATTAAATACAAAAAAATGCTAATTACCACAATACTAGGAGATACAAGCAAAAACAACATAATAAATGAACCTTAAACAGGCAGTTATCTCTTCCTCCATCGTTCTCAGATCATGTAGATCTTTTCTCATTCAGTTTTCCTGTTACTGACTCCTATTTTTTCATGAGGAACTTTCATAAATCCAAACGGAGCAGTAGAAAAGCTCAACCTAAGCCTGGAAGTCTATGCTCATAAGTCACAACCATAAATCAGCAAAACAACTTGTAATAACTCTACTAATAACTAACTATCTGAAATATAAAGTAAAGGTCACCAATCAGTTCTAAAACCTCTTTAGACGAACCCTTGTTGATCCCTGGAGAACCAGCGAACCAGATTAGCGCCTTACAAAGAGTTTTCAATCATTCTGTTACATTTTATCTGAGTGTCTTTTACTCATGTGAGCAGCAACTCATGGTCTTGTCTTACTTTTTATTGATTATTTTTAACCTGGAAAAAACCCAAACATTTCTCACAGGATCAGCTTGATCCAAATAAAATGAATCGATTAACACACTTACCATAATACAGCAGCTCCCCATCAGTTGCCACCAGTTGACGACTTTTCACTTCTTCTTCTTCTGTTTTAAAAGTGGTGCGCTCGTCTTCTTCTTCTTCCTCTTCGTGTTTTAATGGCATCTGACATCGAAAAGGATCATTACCGCCATCTAGTGGTGCACTCTGTTCCTCGTCTTTATATTATCAGCAGCGCAACCAGCTACCGCAACACATTTTCCCCCTCGGTAAAATCGGGGACATTTCCGGGGACAGCTTTAGCCGGGGACAGGTGGTCCGAAACGGGGACAGTCCCCGGAAAACGGGGACGTCTGGTCACCCTAGCCTGGAAAACAGAAATCTGATGTGATTTCAAAGCATGAAAGCTGGAAAACTCATCGCCAAGGCAGCAGCTGAAATAGTATTCACCTCCTTGCAAAAGTATTCACACTTTTTGAAACTTGAAACTCAACCTAAACCATGACAATATGTAGCACGTGTTGAAAATTGTGAATACTCTTGCAAGCCACTGTACTGGTAATTGTTAGGTTTAGGGTTAGAGTAGGGCCATAGAAAGGGTTGAAAATTAATAGAAGTCAATGAAAGCCAATGCACGGTCCTCAGTAAGTATTTAAAATAAGGGCGTGTGTGTCTGTTGGTTTATTATTTAAAATTCAATGAAAAACGGCCAAGTTCATGACTTTAATTTGACCAAATGTGAATAAGTTCAAGGGATATGAACATGTTTGGAAGGCACCACATTTCAGCTGACTGTGCTGCACTTTTGATATCTTGAAGGAGGTTACTTTTAAACATGACAGTAAAAAACACATGCTTGCAATGGAGGAAGATACGGTTCTATCTCTGCTGTTACCCGAAGGATGATAAACAAACTGTTTCATGAAGACTCCTTTAAACACAGGTTTATGCTGACCGTAAGGAAAAGGCTGAAAGATGACTCAAATGAACTAAAGCTGTCGATAGGAAAGAAAAAAAAAACATTTCTTAATTATGTTTGCGCTTCTGTAGGAATAACATTAGTCCAAACTTAGAGGGATGTGTTTGCATTTGCAGGCATTACAACACAGAGGTGAGCAGAGGGTAAAAATCTATGATAGAAATTTCATGACGATACAGTCTTCTGTTTTTTTCAAGAGGGTGTCAAATTTGTATTCCCGTGGGGTCACACTCTCCTGGCAGTTGGGCAGCTTGGTTGGAGCAGTTGCTTGGAGATAAGACGCTTGGTATGCGAAAAGTTTGAAGAATGGGTTGCCCGTGATCAGCTGCAATTCAAATGTCAGACGGAATTAGCTGACAAGACTGTGACAAGACAGAGATAGCCTCCAAGATGTTGTGAAGAGATAATCGGGTTTAAGGGACTAAAATAAAGCTGTTTTTAGCTTTTTCTGATTAAAAAAAAAACATTCACTGCAAATTTAAATGAAGCATTGATAACTGACAAGTTGAGAGATTTTAAATGAACAGTTTCTGAAAGCCGCGAGCACTTGAAAGAATCAGATGTTCAGCTTTTACTTTGTTCTCACGCTGACATTTGCCTTCATGTCTGTGCATGTGCTGCAGTATTTTCGCAACGCAGTGTACAGTTAACCATGATCACACGTTGTTAATCTTTTCTGTCAGTAAAACTGCCATTGCTTGATATCATTGCTAAAAAACCTGTGACTGACTGCGTAACGCAAGGTAGAAAATAGAAAATGAAAGTCACGCGTCAACGAGAACATTTCAGCCGGAGCAGGGCCACCAGAGGAAAGCAATTGTCTCATTACACTGCAGGAGAGACAAACATTCTTGTAGGATTTAAATTTTGATCACTTCTTAATAGAATAGCAGGAAAGGGAAGAAAAATTGTCATTATTTATGGTTAATCAGCATGGTTCTTCCTAAATGCACCATACACTGAACACAGCAGCTTCTTTAGACCTAAATACTGATATTTCAATCTGAAAAACTCACAGAGAAAGAAATGGCAATTAGAAGGATTTTATTGATACAATATTTTAAGTCTTTGGCGCTCAGACCTCGGCAGGAACATTAATGCTGAATTATACTTTAATATGCATAAGTAGATGTATGAGAACAGGTAAGTTCCCCCCGGGTCTGAAACTGGTGGTGGAGTGGAGATAGAAGAAGTTTGTTCAGTCCATATGGTGATCTGTTTAAGATAGATGTCCAACTTGATAAACACAGGTTGCATGAACTGTCCATGATGAGCAAGCTTGAAGCGACTGTGGAGAGGAAAAACTCCCCTTTGGGAAGAAACCTCTGGCAGAACCGGGCCCAACATGGTGGTCTTCTGCCGGACCAATAACAGGCGACTGAAGGGAGAAAACACTCTGATGGGTTGAGGATGGAGGAACGTCTTGGAAGCTAGATGAACTCAGCTACGATGGTGGAGAAGGGGTTGGGGGTGGGTTGAATCGGACATCTGATTCGAAATCCAACATGCAATCCGTTTGCGCTTGCTGGTTAGCAGGCTGAGACGAGGATTTGAAGTTGCTTTTAAGATGAGCGTGGGATGCTGATTGGCTTCATGGAGGTGCGGTTCGTAGCTGATTGGCTCACATCAGAGGCGTATCGGACTCTGATTGAATGGAGGCAGGCGATGAGTTTCTTCAATTGAACTTGCGCCTTCAGCTTCATTTCCCCTTGAACCTAATCTTTTTGCTCAGTCTTCCCCTTAAATTTAGAAAATTCCCTATGTCGATAGTTTTAGCAACACAAGGTTTTATGAAGATTTCGGAATACCTGATTTGGGAAGTTTCAAATTACCATGATTTTTCATATGCCAACAGAGCCATCTTGTGGACTTTTGTTTTATTGCAATAATACAATCGACCAAAGCAATTAATAAGAAGTTAAAAAAAAAACAAGACCAACAGGTCTTTTTCTTGCCAATCATCTGCATTTGTGGGTCTTATTTGGGCCCTCAGCCTGTTTTTATCCCAGCATTCTAAAGCACGCTTGTTAGGTCGGTTGGCCCCTCTAACTTGCCCTTAGGTGTGCATGTGTGATGGCCAGTTTGTCTTGTTTATCATGTGTTTGCCCTGTGATGGAGTGGTTACCTGTCCAGGGAGGATCCCAATTGGTTCCCCTTTGACTCTTTGAGATCAGCAACAACCTCATCAAACCTAGGTAGGAATAATGAGGACAACTAGTGGATGGATGGAAGGTCAAAAATAAATTTCAGCATGAAATATTTACTCTTTCCGCCCATTAAGCCTATCATTTTCTAAGAAAACACTTAGCCTCCTGTTTATGTTGTGATCCTTATTACTTTGATATTGTATTATGATTACTTGTGTGGTTTTAGTTTTGTCTTAGATGACCTGTATAAATTTCATAGTGATTGTGTTCTGTATTTCAACCAGAGTGGTAAAGTTTCTTTTTTTCTTTTCTCTCTTATTTTAAAGTTTATGAACTTATGTGGTGTCTCTGTTGCCGTCTATCCTGGTTTACTCATTCTGTACACTCCTTATACAGTCCTCAGATGCAGGTCCCACAGCTGAACTGCATCAGTTGATGACCCACCTGGTTCCTATAAAGCAATCACGCCTCCCTGTGTATGTACTGTATACTCACTGCTCTTCTCAGCTCTTAGTCAGATCCTTCTTTCAATCAACGGCTTCGCCAGACCTTGCTGCTAACGGGCTTTCCACGTGCACTGAGTCATGACAGCTTTAGCCTTTTGCATCTGTTACTATTTTACTTAAACGCCGATAATCTACACTCATATTTTTAGGACTTTGTTTCTCCAACAACTCTAAGTTGCACTCTAAGCTCTGTGAGACAGCTGATATGATCATATCAGGCTGTGTCCTCAGGAACCACTGTCCTGAAAGTTTCAGATGTGTCTCAGCTCCAGGACTGATTTGAAATGATAGCGTTACCTTCTCTGTGTCCCATCTATTGCTGCAGAAGCTTGAAATTGCCCAGTCATTTGAGTCAGGCAGCAGAGAAACCCCTAACATGCAGGGTAGAGTGTCTTGAGGACCAGGGTGAGATACCTGTGATCTATGAAGATATTTATTTTCCCTGTTGTGTTCAAGGTTATCTAACGTGTCGTCAACCATATTTTTGTCAAAGGTTTCATAACCATGCACAACAGGACTTAAACTCGTGTTTAGTCAGTTTGGATACATTATATGGACCGATTTTGGGCTTCCTTTATTGTTGCTAATAGCAAAGTTAAGGACGTTCAGCCCTAAAGTTGCGTATTCTATCCAAATGTGCACATGCTTTATAGTTGAGACGTTCTCTTGTGATAACTATCATATCCAAAAGGGGGCAGTGCAAACCAAGCTTCACAGTTTTCTAAAATGTAAAAATTTCTGGTCACAAAAGCTTCTGAACTCGTTCCCAGACTAATTCAAAATACAAAAAAAAAATACTTAAAGTGGTTACATATTAAAGGGAAAATGTCTTTTTCAGACAGCTGTGATGTCACAGCTTTTATTTCAGTTACAAACAACCTCTTTGAGTTTTTAAAGCCTCTACCTCATTTCAATGTTTTGGTCTGTCCAAACATGACTTTGCTTTGTTATTGCCTAAAGCAGCCCTTATGTTGCTGCTGAAATGTGCCAGCTTGTAAGAGCTAATGTGCAATCATCTGAATTTTCTCATCCTGCGTCGGTAAAATCACCCTCTCAAACCTGAACCTGTAAGAGGCGGAGGTTTGTGGAACTTTATAGAAATCTTTCCAGATCAACAAGAAGCTAAGTTGCCAGGACATCTGCAACAATCTAATGTTGAAAGAATTTAGAAGCCACCGTGCTGAAAATGGGGATCGACAACAGATGCTGGCAGCTTCCGCTGGCTGCTTAGTTAGAAATCCTGATGGCCTAAATTGCTCTCAGTCCTGTCATCAAGTTTATACACATAATACAGTTTTCAGCAGCAGCGATGGCATCAAATTGTTAACATTGCAGCAATCCCTTATATTACATGTGGTGACAGTGGAAAGGAAAACTTTCCTTTAACAGTAAGAAGCCTCCAGGGTCAGTGGGAGCGGCCATCAGTCCTTCAATTTCTTTGTCTAGGGGAGAGAGATGGTTGAACACAGTAAGACCGCGGCAAGTGTATTATCTATAGTGAGAAAACGTTTATATGCAGCAATAGCTGAGTCAGTGACCCCCTCCAGAAATGTGTCACAGACAAACAGCAATGACTGGTCAGATGTAACTTCTATGACAAGAAAAATTTGAGAAAATGTAAAGTTAATTTCAGCAACAGCAGCAGATAATGCATACTTTGAGAGTAGTAGGACAAAGGAGCAGGGTGAGGAAAAAATGCCAGTATGTCCTCTTGCAGCGTAAGGCCATGGGAACATAATTAGAGAGATAGCTCAGAATAACATATCTAACTATAAGCTTTATCAAAAATGACAGTTGTAAGCATCTCTTTAAAAGTAGACAGGCTTCATGGACAAAAACGGTTCTACGGGAGACAGGCCTGGTAGCTAAAAGGTTTTCCTCCCACCCTTTTTCGAAACTCCAGGAACCGCCAGTAAACCTGCAGACAAACCTAAGTGCTCTGTTGGGAACAAATTAAACTATCAGAGCTCTGATGTATGATGCAGAGTGATTAATGAGGGTTTTAAATGCAGGAAGGAGAATTTTATTTTGTGTTTTGGATATTACCGTGAGCTAATGGAAAATAAGCTAAAATTGGGGAAATATGATCTTATCAGAACTCTTGTTTATGTGTTTGGATTCCTCCTATCAAAGAACTACAACAGCCCAGCCTTAAAGTAACAAATACATGAACTAGTTTTTCTACATTAGTGTTGTACCAAAAAATGGCCAATCGGACTTCGGCTCCCAGAGTGCAACACGGTTTAGAACCCAAAAACTCAGAATCCTTTGAGACCATGATAAAAGCACGGTGCAAAGAGGGTTCGTCTCCTTCAGACAGCGTCAGCGAAGAGACCTTGTCTCTTTATTTAGAAAAGGGTTTAATGCCAATGTTTTAGTCTAGAATAAGTTATTGAATTGTCTTTGAATGTTTTACATGCTGTGACTGAATATAAGCGATAAGCTGCTCATTGTCTCCTTTCATTTGATTACTCTGAAAGCCACTGCGCCAACGGTTGACTACTATTGTGGATCTTATCATTATTATTCTGAATGGGACACGTCATCAATGGCAGGTTTATTCTGAACATTATTGTTAGAATCCCGATTGCCTCTTGTTTCCTTTCTTCTCTTCTCCCCCTCTTCTGCTGCTTTGATTTTTTTGCGCAAATTTCCCATTGTAGCCACTCGGCTAGTAGCAGGCCTTATTTTAGTGCACCATCACATCACTCTAGTTCCATTTCAACGTTTACATCATTTGCTACTGTTTTTAATGGTGATTATTCACAGCTTAATTAAGTGAGGCTCAGTTTAAGTTAAAAAATTACTTAAAGGTTTCTGCATCCCAGTTTCATCATTTTGCGGTTTTACTTTATTTTTCTCTCATATGTTGTTCTGATCTAGTAGATAGTGTTCAAGTAGTATTAGTATTAAACAGAATAATTGCTGTAACAGGGAATGATTGGTTTAATAAATCTTAAATTGCTTAACTGTGGTTGTCTGTGATCTTTATATCAGCGATCAAATTGTCTCTAAGAGTACAAATCATTCTTTTGGGATTAACAATACAAATATATAAGATATATTTGTTTTCCTTTGCCTGTGGTTAATGAATAATGATTCCAAGTGCAATTATACTTAACGATTAACATTTACTGGTGGCAAGCCTACTTCAGTCTGACAAAAGATTAGTCATCCATTTTTCATGGTAAATAAGTTTAATAATTGTTAAGTAATAAATCCAATTGCTACTTATCATTAAAGGCTGGCAGCCATTAATCACAGCCATTTGAAACATGTTTTGTTGTTGCTTTCCTTTGGTTAGAATAACATTATCAATTATAATATGCAAGTATAATTATTAATAATCATAATAAAAAGAGTAAATTGCACATTAGTCTATAATTAGTGTGTTATTTTAATAACTGTAAAGCATTCTGATAGTCTCTCTTATTAAAGCTCCTGACCCAATATATAAGTATATATATATATATATATATATATATATATATATATATATATATATATATATATATATATATATATATATTCCTCCCCTTTTAATCTCTACTTTGTGTTGGTCTATCACATGAAAGCCCAAGAATATACATTTACCTTTGCGGTTTTAATGGGACAAAATACAGAAGCGTTTACTTCAACATTTCCTTTCTTCCCAAAACTTTGGCTAGATTTGGACAGAGAATGTAAGTCCCTGAGAAATCTAACTTTCAACACAGTTTTATGGGCTAAATAAGGACAAGAACTTGCTGACTGTGAATAGCCATAAAAACAAAAAGATTGCTATGGATGCCCAGAACCTGGAGAGAAAATGACAAATCATTCGGCATCTGATCCCTTGGTAAATCAATGGCAACCAGATATTCCAAGGATTTACCAAAAGTTTTGCTTGGAAAACTGTGGAGTGGTGAACAAGAGAGCAGAAACTGCAAAGAGTGAGAGTGGGAGGTGAGAGAGAGCTCCGTCCAGTGGAGCCAAGGCAAAAATTTATGGTCAGGAAGAGCGATGAACGTGCAATTTACGGTGTATGCTCTGCCATTTTCCCTGCCCTCCCTTTGGGTAATGAGAAACGGCTGTTTTGTTGTGGGGCCAATACATGGTACACCCCCTCCCATCTGGCCATGACACACCATTAGTTTTTATTTCTGTCTCTGCTTTTACGACCCCCTGCCCAGGCGCCAGCATTGGGCCAGTGATCCCGAGCATCCTATCTAACCATCTGAGCTCTTTCACCTCCCAAGATGTTTTTTTTGTACCTGGAGGAAAACCAGGCCTTAACGGGACAGCGCTTCTTTTATTATGATGATGAGGCAAATCAAAGTGCAGGAGACTTTTACCAAGATTAAATAAAAAAATTAGCTGGTACTCAAACAGAAAACTGTCTGAATCATCAAGACTTAATGTCCTTTTTTTTGTTATTTTGTTTGTTTGTTTTGTGAAATCAACAAGTAAAGTTTATATTTTAGGCGACTTTCACAAACAAAACTGTCCCAAAGAGCTGTAAGGAAAACAATCAAATATCCATTAAATGTGCCAATAAAAAAGATAAATTAACACACAATGAAACACACAATGAAACAAAAATACTGTTAAAATAGCTAAACATATCTAAAGAGGTACTGTTCCACAGCCTTGGTGCTGCAGAGTGAAAGATTTGGTCCCGCTTAGTCATCAGTCTGGTGCCTAGAACAACTAGAACAGGAATGTCCAAACTTTTTGCCATGGGTCTAAAGGTGTTAAGTAGAAAGTATTCAGGGGCCACAAAATAAAAAAAATATAAAAAAAACTTTTTACCTGCTCAACGATAAACTAAACATACAATATGTTAGTTAAATAAGCTAATTCATCTGATTTATGTAGAAAAGGTATCTGTAAATCCTTGTTTATTTAAAAAAAATAAAAGTATGTTTGCCTGGTTAAAAACAAAAACAACAACAAAAAAACACATCAAACGATACCTTTTGCTCACTCTGGCTTAATTTTTTCAAGTTAAATAAATTGGTGCACCCAAGTCTGCCCAAAATCATTCAGAAGGCTGCAAATGGCACCTGGTCCACACTTTGGACACCCTTGAGTTAGAAGAATCTGAGACCCTGAACAAAGTCGACGAGCAGCAGCAGTATATTTTGTTAGAAGATTGGGTGGATGATCTGTGACCTTGTTGGTTAGTACTTTGTATATTAGTTTCAGAATTAAATATATATATATATCCTAAAATCTATTGGTAGACAGTGTAAATAATATAAAATGGGGGATGTGAGCTTACTTTTTGGAACGTAGTGTGGCTGCATCATTGTTGTGTATTAGAGGCATGACAGGGAAGATTTTGAGAGCAGAAGCAGCCCCAGTTTTACTCTGTGGTGGCTTTTCTCCTGGTCAGTAACAGCATGCAGTAAAAAGGCATGAGGTCAATGTTACTGTTGTGGTATGTGGGTTAATTGTTGGAGTTTGACCAGCAATGGGCCAGGCATTACTGTTATGTGAGGAGAGTAGCCATTGCCCCAGCTAACACAATTGGCATTGTTTAATGCTGCCCACTGTGATCCTTGCATACATTCATGGCATTGTTTTTATGACAAAAAAATGTAAAACTGAAACAGATAACTGGTCTGGTACTTAGTGTATATATCCTATAACCTACAAAAAATAATTTTGCTGCTATCGAAAGTCTGAAGTATTGCACTGAAAAATCCCCCTGGTCCTCCTCGCCATGGCTGAGGAAAAAACCTAGTCATAAAGCTCTAAATTTTATCTCTGTTGGGCCAAAAAGAGCACTGTCATGTCCCTGTCCCTGTCGTGTTTCTGGTTCTTGTTATCCTGTAAACCTGTTTCCTTCAGTCATCATAGTTTTCAACATGCGACTCCCGAGCTCTGGTCTGTGTTTTGGTCGAAGCACAACAAACTTGAACAATTTTGGGATTATTTGAAATCCAATGGCCGCACAGGCGGAAAGGAAAAAGAGGTGAAAAGGAAAGAAGAAAGGTGAGGCGAAATGTTAAAAGGGAGAGAAGGTGACAAAAATAGAGTAGAGGAAAAAGTGAATACAAGATAACATCCTCGGAGTCTGCTTCTACACCTGCATAAAGAGAAATAGAACAGCAAAATAAGCAGAAAAAAGTATCACAGGTACAATCTACCAACACATATGATAACGTCGCTGAAAATACACATTATTCTTTAATTCAATATTTTTTTATTGGCAAACAGAAACTAGGGTTTATCTGTATTGCATTGTATCTGTGAGCACCTGGATCCACTCACCTGTGGGTGTTTGTGAGAGTGTGCTTGGATATGTATGGTTTGTCCAAAGAATAAAAAGCTCAATACTGGTTGTGAGGAGTAAAAGATCTGCCATTCCATCCCGCTACCCCTAGAGTCCACTCTACCCATGACCAATTGCAGTAATCTTAGCCAACCCGTCCACTAGATTAACATGTGCCCAAAAGCAAGCCCAGTACCCACATCCCAACCGGCCCTTACAGTGCAATTTATTTACCCTACTGAATAAATGTACTGAAATTTAATGTTGCATTTTTCTATTTTTAAGAGTGACATTATGTTGCTACAATATAAAAATATATGTTTTAAGGCTTTTCATCCATGTCAAACATGGGTGTCAGTCAATACCTGCAGAATTTGTGTTTATTTTTGTGTTTTCATCTGTCTTTCTGAAAAAAAGACTGAAAGGTTCTTTAAAGGCTGTTTCAATCAAACTCATTGGTGGTTCATAGCCAACAAAAAATGCAGAAACGTAAAAAAAAAAAAGATATCATTTATACATATTAAGCAAAAATCTGCCATTGACAATGGTAGGTTTTTAAGGAGCAATTTCTTGTTTGCAAAAAGAGCAATTATAAGACAAATGCACAACTTACAAGCAAAAGCAGTGTACAGCTGATGCACCACCAGCATCATCTGTATTTTATTCAGGCTTTCACAGAAAAAAAGCTATACATGATGATACTAATACTGGTAAACACTTCTTGACATATTATGTATCACATTCTATAGTATCAAAGACTGAATAAAGTACCATGTAACATCTTCAGATGTCTTAAGATACCTATACAGATATCTTGTTTTTAAAACCGAAACCTTTCCATATATGTGATGCAAAGCCAGTTTATTTGAAAATATTTGTAACATGTTGTGATTGTTCTCACATATGAGCAGTAGGAAAACATTAGTGTTGTGCAAAATCCCCAGATCCAAGTTGAAAACATGCTGGTTACTGAACAGATGATTTGATGGATAGTATAATGATAAGTGTGGTTCTATATATTAATGTGTATTTACATGTCCTTCCATTTGTTTTCCAGACTTTCTTCCTTCAGTCCATGAGACAAGTAATAAGACTAACTGTATGTGCAAATGTTGACTACTGATGTATGCAGCAAGATCTGTCAACCACTTAAATCCGTGCAGATATGCATATAAAATACGCAAACACGAATACTTCAGCTAGATTTAAAAACACACAAATGCTAATTAGTTTCATGCAAATATTATTTTCTGTGCAGATATTCTTTTTTTCAGATAAAAAATATTTCATTGAAAACAATCAGAAAGCAATGATATTGTATGTTTTTGTTTAGAAGCCACAGATGTATATGAATATGAAGAATATGGTTGATTATTCTCAACTTGTTTTTGTACCAGACGCCCTCAAATATATAATCATTTTCAGTGACTTAATTTTTGTTTCAACTCCCCACTGAACTTAAGGGTACCGCAACCTATTCCTGTTCGTTGTCTTCACATCCCACACTGGGACTTTTGAGGAACTCCAATCTGCCACCTCTCCAAAACACAAAAACTAATGAAACACTGATTGTGATTAAAATCAGGCTGGAAATTACAAACTTTACTAACGTCAAAAGACTTCAGAAAATCTCCATAAAGAATCCACTTTCCTGTTGAATGCTGCATTTTGAAAAGAAAGATATGTCCAAGAGTTTCGGTACAGTCTGTTTATGACACAAGCCAATCCAATCACAGTTTGCAACTTGACTTCACTATGCAACTGTGATTTTAACTGGAAACCAGCAAGGCTGTCCGAATAACAAAAGGTCCCCGGGATATTTTTTTTTTTTCCGAAAGATTCAGAAAACTTTTTATTTTATTTTATTTGAAGCAGTCCTCCAGTTCTTATTGCATCTTCGACAATGCAGCGTAGCAGCAGTAACTCTTTGCACTCGTGTCTCTGTTTTCTTGTTGTGTTGGGTGATGCACAGCCTCAGTTTTACTCCAAACCTCACCCCTCAGGCTTTGGTGAGTTTAGGTGACAGCACTGCTTGTGACTGTGGGAGCAGTGGTGGTCCTGCTCTGGGCTTTCCTCCGCTTTCCCCCTCCACCTCCTCCTTTGCTTTCTCGTCCTCTCCCGCGTGCATTTTCCCTCCTGTTTGTATCATCCTGTTTGTCACTCTTATTCTTTCTCTCTGAAATGACATTGTACAGACAACATGACTATTAGTGTTTGCTTTTCAAAATGGAGTCTTGTCAGGCATTTTTGGTTCTATTGTCTATATAAAGTGTATAAGGAGACCAAAGTCGTTTTACATCTTTTTCCACTTTTTTCCACTTTTAATGTGACACAAATCAAACAAACAAACAAACAGACAAAAAAATAAATAAATAAATAAATAAATAAATAAAATATATATATATATACATATCTATCTATCTATCTCTCTCTCTCTCTCTCTCTCTCTCTCTCTCTCTCTCTCTCTATATATATATATATATATATATATATATATATATATATATATATATATATATATATATATATATATATATATATAGTTAAAACAAGGCAACACCAGTCTGGTCGCTGACGTACAAACATCTTTTTTCACTTTTTTCCACTTTTAATGTGACACAAATCAAACAAACAGACAAAAAAAAAAAATAAAATATATATATATATATATATATATATATATATATATATATATATATATATATATATATATATATATATAGTTAAAACAAGGCAACACCAGTCTGGTCGCTGACGTGCAAACTCTTAAATTGATTCCTTGATAAAACCACCTTTTTATTCAGTTTAAACTATTTGGTCAACATCCTACATCTTGTCTTAGCAACAATAATTTTTGTTCTCCCATGATTATAACCAATGAAGGAATTTGGCATTAGTTACAGTGCTGACAGCATACAGACATTAGGTCCATCCTTCAGAAGACCCCGTCTACGTGGGAAAGAGAAGACCAAAAAGATTGGCAGGTGAATTGGGATGGTCTAGTCTTCACCAGCTGTCCCCACCCTTACCATAGCCTTTCTCGTGTTGCCCACAAAACGAGACTGCACGAAGCAGCTGTGAAACCAACCAAACGGAACCCGAAGGTTAAAGGTGCATTGCACACGTTGTGTGCAGGATGTATGGCGTTTGCAGAGATGCTGGCAGACCTTTTCCTGACCTTAAGCGTGTACAAATCCTGAATGGTAGGAAGATCTGTCCTGATGATCTTTCTGTAGACCTAATTGTTTGTTGCAGTTTGGACTTGTCCTGTTTTATGGATGAGCCAAATCACACAATGATGGACAAACATGGACTGAATGATGGTGGTGAAGATGATCAGTTGCTCCCGTGGACTTGTTGAGTTGCCACAGGAAGTATTGTATCTGCTGGGCCTTCCGAACTGTGTGGAAACCAGCTCAGGTCCCAAGAGAGGGTGGTTCCTAGAAACTGGAAGTAATCCATAGCAGACAGTGTGAGGGGAGGCAGTGTGGGGGAAGTTCCATCTCCAAATTCTTGAGCGGATAAAGCTTGAGGTGGTTCTAACACACCAGTGGACCAGCTGATCCACTTCCTGTCTATTTGCGGACCATCATTATCCTGGATCAGAACAATGACAGTGGTGTCATCTGCAAACTTCAGGAGTTCCGGAAACTCATCCAGTGAGGTGCAGTTAGTTGTGTACCAGGAGAAGTGGAGTGGGAAAAGAACATACCCCTGGAGGGGCACAAGTGCTGAGGGTTCTTGAGTGGGACAAAGCGTCCCCCAGCCTCACCTGCTGTCACTGTCAGAAAGTTGGTAATCCACAGACAGGTGGAGGCTGGCACTGTGAGTTGGGTGAGTTTCCATTGGAGGATGATTGGGATGATGGTGTTGATGGCTGAGCTGAAGTCCACAAACAGGATCCTGGTGCACATTTCTTTCTCTCGATCCACTGTATATATGTGGACGCACTGTATATACCATTTCCTCCTTTTGGCACCTTCTTTTGATTATTGAGTCGATGTGACACGTGAATTTCTCCACTGTGAGATCAATAAAGTCTATCTTATCTTATCTTATCTTATCTTATCTTATCTTATCCCTGGGTAATCGAGGGGTGCAGAATGAAGTGTAGTCCCAAATTTACTGCGTCATCTGCCGCCCTGTTTGCCCAGAAAGCAAATTGCAGAGGGCCTGTGATTTCAATGTCAACACTTCAACACTAGGTCTGTACTCATTTAACCCTTTGACGCTGTGTTTCATGGTGATTGGGATAATGATGGAGCATTTAAAGCAGGAGGAAGCATCACACAGCTCCAGAGACTTGTTGAGGAGGTCATGGGGCTTCCCTGGCCATCTGACTCTGAGAGACCCTACTTAAATCTTCCTCAGTGATATGTAGTGCAGGTAAGCGGTCAGGAGTTAGAGGGGATGGAGTTGTAAGTTGTTGGGTGGTGCAGGAAGTCCTTTTGAGTGGGAGTGAGGTGTACATGGCTCTTTTTCAAACCTACATAAGAAGCTGTTGTGGTTGTCAGCCAGTCAGGGAGTCATCACAGCATGGGGGCATGGGTCCTTGAAGCTTAAGTTTTTCAGGGACCTCCAAACTGCAGCAGGGTCATAAGATGAAAAGCTGCTTTTTAACTTCTTACTGTAGCTTCCCATAGCTGCTCAGATCTTCCCTGTTGAGAATATTTCTGGCCTTTGAAAAGAGGGGCCAGTTGATATATTTTGAAAGGTGTTGGTCTGCACACACATCCTTACAAAAACTGATGCATGATGTCACTGTGTCAGAAAGTGTATTCAGGTCAGTAAATGAAGCTTTAAACACACTCCAATCTGTGCAGTCAAAGCATGCTTGTAACATCTGCTTTGACTCATAAATCAGCTTCCTAACAGTCTTAACCACAGGCTTAGAAGTTTTCAGTTTTTGCCTGTAAATTGGGATGAGATGAAGCAGACAGCGATCCGAAGGTCCCTAAGCAGTCCTGGATAAGGTGCGGTATGCATCTTATAAAGCTGTTTAACAGTGATCCAGGGTGATTTTACCCCTGGTATTTTATCCCAGGCATTTTGCCTCCTGTTAGTATTTTTGGAAGTTTATCTGAGAGATTGGCCATCTTAAAATCCCCAAGAAAAATTAAGAAAAGTCTTTTTTCCATTCATGTCCATTATCAGCTCAGTTTTTATTTTATTTTTTTAGTTTGTGGAGTACAGAGTTGCCCTGTGATGTAAACAATGGCGCAAATAAACTGAGAGAAATCGGTCTATGAATAATGGGGTTTGCAGTAAAAAAATATTCCAGGTAATGACTACATGTCTTCTGTAACGCGATAACTTCAGAGCAACTACATTTTGTTTATGTCAGAGCCAATTTCAATGAGTCTTTAACAGCACAAAGAGAGTTGCCACACTTCCAACTAAGAGGAAGCGGTCATTATGTCTTATCAAAAGTCATTAAAATCTTTCAGATTGTGAGCACATCTCCTGTCCACAGCAGTCTTAATAGGATGTAATGTTAATTTCTTCTTAGACTTAGACAACTTTATTTGTCATTTTGTATGCACAGAGTGCGTACAGAACTAAATTTCGTTGCATACAGCTTGTAAATTGCAGTGAAATTAAATTACAGTGTAAGGTGCAGCAGTGATTTAAAAGTAAATAATTTAAATGTGGACAATGCAGGAGAAGTCACAGTGTACAGGTGAGTATTTTTTTAAAAACATTTGTATGTGCAGAATTGATTGTGCAAAGGCATTTGTCCAAGAATACAGCTTGTAATTTACAGTAGATTTAAAATACAGTATAAGATGCAGCACAAAATTTAAAAGTAAAGCAATTGAAATGTAAACAATGCAGGACAAAGTCACAGTGTACAGGTGAGTATTTTTTTCTGTGGGTTTTTTTTTTTTCTGGATAATTCCAACACTGATTACATATATTGTCATTCAAAGGAAACGTCTAGTGCATAACACCTGTGGAAGTCATGCAAGCATTAACTTTTTGGGGATTTTAGGACACTAGCAGCAGCACTGGATAAGGTCCCTACACCAAACAGTAAACTGTTTTTAGTAGGTTGAATATCAACACAGCCAATGTTTTGAATGAATTGTCTTAGCTCATATGACAGAACGTTTGAGACCAACATTTGTAGTTTATTTCATGGGAAGGGGTTGAATATTCTCACGTTAGGCATGTAGCAAGCAAAGTATCTGGGCATGGTAATACCTTGGGCAATTTCAGAAACGTTTTCTATGTTTCAATCGTTTAGACAAAATACTTCTCATGCTTGCATCAGGAACCGTGCAAAATTGCAACAGTACCATTTAGCAAAGGCTTCCAGCAATACTGGGATAACTTTTAGAATGGCATTTGCCGCTGTAGTTCTGATTATATTACGAACATCTTCAGAAACACAAATGTTGAAAAATGTAGTACACACTTACTGCAATAGTTATCTGAATGGTGAGTCTCAATGTAAGAAAACCTGAAAATATTTGAGTGTTTTGAAACGTTTCCTGTTCTGTTCCTGTAAATCTGTACATCCTCCATGAGCATGCCTCTCACGTCCTGCATAGTTTTGTAGATTAATGAACTTGAAAATTTTTGGGGGGGGGGAGAGGGATAGCCATTGGTTCAAACTGTTGTATTGTTTCTAGCCAGGGACTTGCATAATTATAAATAAAATAAGGTTTTGTTATCAGATTAACAGTTTATTTGCAGCAACGAACATCTCCACACTCGAGCACCGCGACTGTGCAACCTCACTCCTTCGGGAGCAAAGCCAACCTCGATTGCTGTATACCTGCCGACAGTAACAGCAAATCAAAACTATCATCTTTTTAACATCAACAAGCTCGAACATTTATAGCAACGGATCAACATCACTAGTGAACTCAAAGCCCAGCTGTCCTGAAGCACATGGGAGCGATCTGGCAGAGGTCTCTTAGTCTGTTTAATTTAAATTTCAACAGCTACTCACTCCACTGTCCCACTTGACACGCTCTCAAAGCGTCCACGTCCTCATCTCTGCTTTAGCTCTTGTACACACCCGTCACACATTTTAAGGGCATAATCGCAGCCTAAATACAAAAACTTTCCAGACTGCGGGTCATTTTCATACATCATCAGTTCAGCAATGGGATAAGCTAACACGTTTTAAGGCCTTGCAAGAGCACTGTGGAGAGTGAAGTAGCAATTATCTGCTTTACAAATCACTTAAAACTCAATTTTAGCTTTAATGAGATGAGCATTGTCAAGGGCCCAGTGATGGCCAGTGACAACCTGAAGAGTGGAAACAAAGACAAAAACAGACGTTAATGTCTAACAGCCACTGAAGCACATTTGATTGTTTCGTGTTCTAAGATGTGCCGTTACAATGAAGACTGATTGATTTAAAATGGGTTCAGTCTCTTCAGAACCTAAATAGTAAATAGGGACCATGGGTAAGCTCAGCCTACTGTCACCATATTGTTTTCTCATGGAAATTGTCTAAACTGAAAGATAAAAGTTCAATTGTAGATCTGTTATACTTAAACACCAGAATATAGAGGCAACTCTTGAAAATATGAATATCATGAAAAAGGGCCAATATGTTTTGTTACTCATTTCAAAAAAGTCTGGATGTCGTCCTCAACAGCACTCAATCCTTTACCTTTCACAATAGATACATCACCCGTTCTGCCTATTTTTTTGTTACTCATTTTAAAAAACTTGTTTATTATAAAGGTTAATCACAAATATAGTGAGATATTTAAAACATATATTTCCCTAAACCAAAACTTTTGGTTCTCAGAAAATTAGAATTTCATAAGTTCAATAATAAAGGCTATTCTGATCTAAACAGAAACGACAGGGTTCTTTAATATCATTAACATTGCATCGTTAAACTTTTTTTTGGGTTGTAGCTTTTGTGTTCATTTAAACAAGCACTTAAATCTAAGCATGAGCACTTGAAATTAAACACGACGAGCAAGAGCAGAGCAGTTCAAGAGTCCTCAAAAATATTTCAAAAACATGAAAAGACCGTGTAAGGACCTAATTACTCCTCTAACAAATCACTGATGGAGCCAAGAGACGGGGACTCCATCAGTTTGTGACAGGCCTGATTGCACCTCCTTCCCATCCAAGCTAAACAGCTTTGCTTGACAAATGCAATAACACATGCAGCAAATCCTCTCGCGTGAGACTTTTTTTTGTCAAGTGGCAGGAAACAGTGGGGAAGAGGGGGAAAAAAAAAATCACAGCCAAATCAACGCAAAGCGTGAGATCTGCAGACCACTAAATAACTAATGTTATACAAGAGCTGCCCCCTGTGTTTTATATAGCCCGCCTGCCAGCCAGCTCCCGCAGATGAATTCACAGCTGCACTCTCTTACCCACATGAATTTGTCCGCTGGAGTCACAGTGCCATCACCCACGAATTATCCTGTCGACTGTCCCAGTCCATTTTAGCAGAAGTTTAGCAAATTATAAACTGAGAAAAATAGATCTTTAGCAGTCAATTATGCAATCCACAAAGCTTCTCTAACTCAACATTTGTCACATGAAAAAAACTGTTTTTAAGCTACCTTTGCACACAGTTTAGAAAGAGTAGTTTATAGTTTTTCATCTCTAATGAACTCTCAAACTCAAAGCTGATGGTTGTTTTTTTTCCAAGAAGGAGTAGTAAGTGTGAAAATGAATCTCATTTCTAATATCCAGATAAAAGCCAGCAAAGAGCCGGCTTTCTCGATGAACAACTACAATCCTTCCTCCAAGCAGATCTGTGCGGGACGCTGTCAGATCATGTTCGGTTGTTTAGATCCAGAACCCGACAGGAACTTTCCAAGTTTAGAGAATGGTAACATAATATGCAAGCCCTCCCCATGTTTACTCACATACAGTATATCGGGGCAGGCCATCTGTTACATGTTGAAACATCTGTACTGCTGCCAGCGTTGTGCAAATGTTGTTTGCCAACGTTGCTGCTGTGGCCGAAATCCCCTAAGCGTGCCACCGTCCAATAAAGACTTTAAATACTCCTCATTTAAAGTTCTCCTTGCCCTTGTAAATAACTTCACAATTCTTGCCCTTGTAAAAATTGCTGCATTGTGTACTGTTATTAAAAACTGAAATATGGGGGCATTTAGAGAGAAAGTGGCTTGCTAATAACTCCAAATTAGCGTTAATCCAATTGCAATTAAAGACATCTAATCCAATTAACTTAAACGACTATTTTCAACAGCTACTAAAACGTAGCAATCAAGTATTGGACCCTTACAGATTGTTTTGTTGTTGTTGTTGTTTTACTTTTGTGTCACACTTTTTTTTTTTAGATCACACAAATGTTCTAGACAGACAGCCCGAGTAAACACAAAAGACTGTTTTCAACAGAGCTAATTTATTAAGGGAGGGGGGCACACAGAAAAACAACTTGACCCTATGTGACAAAGTGCTTTCCCTCTTTGTTAAATCATAATTTAAATGTGAATACCGGTAATTAAATTAGCTATGTATAATTTCAATGGCCACACTTCAGTTGAAGTGTAACGCGTCCCACAACCAACTTTTTTGCAGTTAAACTGTATAAACCGGGCCTAAGGGTGCTACTTTAATGTTACTGTGTAATTTATACTTTTTTTATTCTGCAACATTATTTTTAGGAAACTGTCTTACTGCTGCCCTCTCAGGGTTAAATGGTGGCTATTGCAGTTTAATAGTCCTACCGGTTCCAACGGTACATGCAGTCGTCACTGGTACATGGTTTCATCACCATAGCCCAGTGTTCGGGTATAAACACATCTCAGTCATACAGAGACCCTCGTGGCGAGATAGACTGGTGAGCATTAAGAGCATTGATTGATTATTGGTTTGCACGTTAGCCCATGTGAGCCAGGATGCTAATTGCATCACTTTATCCCTCAGTACTGGACCCATCCTGTCTTCCACTGCCTCGGCAGCACCGGCTCTGGGCATCGC
Organism: Fundulus heteroclitus; assembly: GCF_011125445.2. NCBI lineage: Eukaryota > Metazoa > Chordata > Actinopteri > Cyprinodontiformes > Fundulidae > Fundulus > Fundulus heteroclitus. The sequence goes on from NC_046363.1 coordinate 33,745,219, forward strand.
TGAGACAGCGGCTCAAACTGTTAAGGCTCAGGGCCCTGTGGGGTGTGTGTGTGTGTGTGTGTGTGTGTGTGGGGGGGGTAAAAATGCTCTACCTCAAGACTGATTAGTAAAGAAAGCGCCAGTGTCGCTCTGGTTACTCCTTTTTTCAACATGTCACTTTCCCTCGTCAGGACCGCAGTTATTACAAAAGTTTGTTATCACAAACGCTTGTCTCAATTCTTGATATCATTGGTTGATTTGAATAGTTCTAATTTCCCCTTAAAAAAACTTTTGAAAACTCCATTTTGAATTTACTCAGCTTATCTTTGGGGAATGTTTATGAAATTGCTTATCCAAAACATTTAATTTAAAAAAAAAAAAGCAAAAACAGAACAAATATTTCCTCTTTATGGCATTATATATATATTTTTTACTTTTGTATTTTCTATTACTCTGGATTCAGTTTTTTTTTTCTTTGCCCCAATCACAAATAGCATTTTTTTTCTGTAATTCTCATTCAACTTATGGTGGATTCTTTCTACCAGAGTCGTTGTTTAATGGCCTCAGGCAGTGAACAAGGCAAAGAGCGACTAATGAAATGTTGTGAAAGGAGATAATGGCCACTAATCGGTGAAAATGACTGTTAACCTGCTGGAGAGCAAGCGGCTGTGTGCGGCTTCGAAAAAAAAAACTCCCGCTTCAGTGGTCTTCAGAAACAAACAGCTCTTTCTCTGTTTTTTTTTTCAGATCCCTGTCCAGCTCAGCTATGCGTAATGTCCACCCTTCATCTGTTTGGCCGGGTGATTGAGTTTATTGTTCATGTGTGCTAATCTCGGGAGATTCTGTAACCTTCTAAGTCCTTCGCCAAACCAAGCCCGACCAACATGCTGCGGGTCAAAGCCGCACCGGTGAGCGTGCCGATGAGAAGTGAGTAATGACTGACTGAATGCCTTTCATTTGCTTGTATGTCCGAGGGAAGCAAAAAAAAAATAAATCTCCTTGCATTTTATTTGGCAGTCTCATTTGTGAATCAGCTTTTTTTTGGATGTGTGTTTTACCTCTTGCACAAGGCGTCTTGGTCACGACACACTTCCTCCTTTCTGTCTCTGGAGCACAGGTCTGTGGGGGCACATAAGCAGGGGAGGTGTCCACACTGGGAATCTGGGGAAGGGGTAAACGAACCCGGGTTTGCGAGCCCTTCTTAAATCCACATGTCTTGTTCTTCTTCATGCAGGAACTCCACTGGCTCCACTCTCCCAGTTCACACTCTGAAGCATGATGACCTGGGACAAAAAATATATATACATATATATATATATACATATTTATATCCAAACAGCTTATGGGTTGAGTGAATGGCCCACAGCTTCAGCATCTCACATTTGTGCCATATTTTCTGTGTGCTTTTCACACTTCAGTAGGTTTGACTCAGGATAATGAGCTTAGAGAGTCTGCACATCTGAAAACAATTTGTGATTTGTGGATGGATTTATAGCAGGGGAGCCACAGGTTTAGGTAGTTGCTAAGAAACAGAAAACGTGTTGCCTTTTAAGCAGACTCTGCATGCGACAAACACGGCTGAGAGCAGATCCAGTTTAACTGGGCAATGTGGATCCAGACAAAAGTATTCATACCTTTGGAGCGTTTTGAAACTTTGCCAGGTCACAACCACGGACTTCAAAGTCTTTTGTTGGGCTTTGGTGTGACAGAGCAACACAAAGTAAAGTATTACTTTGAAGTTGAAGGAAAAATAATTACATTGTGTAATGAAAATTTGACAAGTGCAGTGAAACGGATTGTCTTTACCAAACAGGAGTTCAACATCCATTTCCACTGTAGTATGGATGCCACCCAGCTCTGACTTTCAAGTATGCCAGGTTTCACAATCCCACCATCGTCACCTTACCTCCTGCCTATCCTAAGTAAAATATTGGTTCACCTGCAACTTCAATAAACTGAACAGGGATAAAACTGGGATCCTATTATTATTATTACATTGTAAAAAATATAAATTAATGAAAAATATATTATGATTTGTCCCTTTAAGGAATACCATCCTATGTAAAAATAAATAAATAAATAAAGAGTATGGCCCAGCTGTAAACCTACCAACACATGGCCCTGAGAGAGTTTAAAGATGCAGTCAAGAGGCCTAATTCAACATGTTGCAGAGGTCCACAGCTCAGGTGTGAGAATCTGATGACAAGACAACTATTAGTCATGGGCTCCACAAATCTGGCTTGAATGCAAAAGAGGCAAGAAGAAAGCCAATGTTAAAAGAAAGAAAGCCCCAATTGAAGTTTACACCAAACACCAGCATGGCGATGGCAGCATCATGCAATGGGAATGCTTTTCTTCAGCGGCGAGAGAGAAGCTGGTCTGAGTTTTTGGGAAGTTCCCCTTTTTGGAGGACAATAGCCTCAAACCTCGCCTTTTGGCTCAGCTCTCTCTTCACCACAACAGATCGGTACAGCGCCCGCTTCACAGCAGACGCTGCACCAATCCGCCTGTCGATCTCCCGCTCCATCTTCCCCTCATTCGTGAACAAGACCCCAAGATACTTAAACTTCTCCACAAGGGGCAGCACATCCTCTCCAACCCGGAGAAGGCACTCTACCCTTTTCCAGCTCAAGACCATGGTCTCGGACTTGGAGGCACTGATCCTCATCCCAGTCACTTCACACTCAGGATTCTGCTGAGGGTATAGAGCTGATCCAGTGTTCCACGACCAGGACGAAAACCACACTGCTCTTCCTGAATCCGAGGTTCGACTATCCGACAGACTCTCCTTTCCAGAACCCTGGAATAGACCCTACCAGGGAGGCTTAAGAGTGTGATTCCTCTATAGTTGGATCGCATCTCTTCTGGCCAGACAAAAAACATGTCATCTGTAGCCAACATTTCGAAGAAGAATGTTTTCAAGATGACATGAAAGCGAGAATTTTCGGTAGGTTTTTCTTTTTTATAATGTAGAATTTGCGGGGACATTTGGTTACCCGAACAGAGGGGCGGAGTAATATGACGCACTTGGAAAGTATACTCACTGTTGCGTAGCCCACTTATTTTATGTGACTTTGGTCTTCTTTTTTCTAAAGTCACTTGTAAATTTCACGAGTTGCGGGTTGCAGTTTTTTGGGCTTGTTTCTGAAAGTGAAGTCGCTAGTTTGGGCTCTAAACTAAGTGACGCTGAAATATCCCTTCGCCTCATAATGCACTGGAGCTCATCCAGACAGGAGCAGAGTGAGTAAAGGCAGAAGGAGCCGCTCTGCCCGTATTTTCTGCAGTTTACGGTTGCAATAACTGATGATAACTGCTGAAAGTAGATTAGGCGGTGCAGATCACCATTTTGAGCAGAGATTGGTTCTAAAGATGAGTTTTATACTCATCTTATACCCAACCCATAAACCGTACTTTAATGCTTATTTGTTGTCTTTTTACGTTTCAAAAATGTAAAATTAGTATTACTTCAAATTTAAATGCTTAATAACATGTCTATCGTTGTTTAAGAGGTAAAAAAAATATTTCGGCATGAAAACAGGTAATTTATTTACAAGGGGACAGATAGGGCATTGGGACTTGCACAACAGCCGATCCCGCGACCTGACGTCACCAACTGGGAAGTGGCAGTACTGTTCTTGACCAACATGGATGTCTCCACTAAAGTATATTCAAATGACAATTACTCCTAATTAAAAAAAACGTATAATTTATTGAATAGTATGTAATAATTTTATATTTAAAGTACTTTCAGCAGCTAGAATTCTGATTTTGACCAGATTTTTCCTTTAAGGTACTCGGGGCGAATTCTCCGGGGCCTTGCAACCAAGGAACATTTTCAACTACCTTGGTGACCTCAGAACCAGAGATGAGAGAACCTAACCCGGAGTCCCCCTGTTCAATTTTATTGAACTTGAAAAGAAGAATGGACAAAAGCTTAATATCGAGTTCTACAAAGTTAGACGAGAGACACCCAAAAGGTCTTGCAGGGGAAACTGCATCAAAATGAAGTTCTACAGACTATTTGAGCTGGTAGATTGAATAGAAATGCATGGCATAAGTTTCAGATTTTTCTTTGCTAATTTCTTTTTTTTAAATTAAGCACTGCTTTGTGTTGGTCGTCACATAAAAATCCAAATAAAATACTTTGAAGTTTATGGTTGCAAATGTGAAAAGGTTCACAAGGTATGACTGCTATTATTTTAGGAGAGCCTTTGACTGAGCTGATTGTTTTTGTTTATTTTGTCTTTTTATGTTCATGCTCTCCATTTTTAGTACTTACCAGTTTTATCTTGTAGCACTTAGGGAATTGCGTATAAAGTGCATTACAAATTTAATGTATTATTATTATTATTATTATTATTATTGTTATTATTATTGTTATTATACTTCCAAAAACCAGGAATTTAAAGGGCTTAGACTTTTAATGTTTGAGACATTTAAAAATAAACTAGAAAGTCACAATATTGTTTCAAGTAGTGACAAAAGTAAAGAGTATGTGAACAGGAAGAATATCTTTAGAATTTCTGTAAATTTCCTTTTATCTTCCATTAAAGTAAGAAGTGACAAGCACAGTTTATTCAAAGGGGATTTTTATCCTAGTAATGCTGTTTTTGACTTACTTGGTAGATAATAAAAGTTTACTTACCGTCACAATCCATGGTGTTATTGGCACTGTGCTTGCCTGGAGGGCAGCTGACGTAACATCGGCCACTGTGTGAATACAAGCCCTCCTTACATTTGGTGCAAAAGTTGCGGCTGAAACATGCCTCACAATTCTCTATTTTACACTCTGAAACACAAAGACAAAGGGAGAGAATTACAAAAACAAATGGCAGATATCAAGATCCTTATCGCAATATCCTGTCTGAACCTTTCAAAGCTCTCGAGAAATATGCTCAGAAGAGCTTGCTTTATATTTTCTCTAAGAGATTTATTAGTAATTGGAAAATGCATTGGATTTTTTTTTCATAATTGCTATAGTTGAATTTTAAAAACACACTCAACACAAAGCTATTTTAAGGCAAGTTTAAATCAAAGCTGCCAGTGTCTGTTATAGCAGATTTCACAACAGGCTGTTTCTCAATATCTTAATCTTAAATGTACTGACTTAGGGGTGACCACGGGTATCTCAAATTTGACTTTTCACACACTTTTTGCTCTTTTTTTTCAAAGTACACTGAATATGCTCATGCTATACTCTTACAGTTAGCCACAACAACCTCTTATCCAGCCTTTAAAATATGTTTTTACAACCCAAGGAGTTATACTAAAAGAAGTATTGTCCAAACGACTGTAAATATGTGTAAATGTGTCTTTTACAGTGTTGTGAAAACGTAGTTGTTGCCTAGATTTCTTCTGTTCTTATACATTAATGCTAAATGATCATCGTATTATTTTTTGTCAAACAAAATATTTAAATATTAAATTATACTTTCATATACTTATGCAACCCAGTCTGACCCACTCTGAAATTGTAATCCCCCATCTTGTTAAATTATAAATTAACTGTGAGGTATTACATTTTTTTTATTTCATTTTTTTATTTCATTTTTATTAGCCAAATTCAGGGTTAGGATGACTAAGCCTACTGCCTGACATGTAGAATCTACAAATCACTTAAATAGAGCCTGTCCAACAACATGAAGTAGACTAAAAGATCCCAAAACATAACACAGAGTGTATGATTACATAATAAGGCAGGGTAAAGCCAATTTATTTGGATAGCACATTTCAGTACAAAGACAATGCAAAGTGCTTTACATGATTAAAATATAGGAAAATAAAACAGAATAAAAGCAAGTTGGAATAAAATGTAGAAACAAAATAAAACATGGGAAAATAGAAACTAAAAGCTAATATTAAAAACAGTTGAACAGTTTAAAAGAACTCAGGCTTTCAGCACTTTTACAGTTTTCTGGAAGTTTGTTACAGATAAGCGGAGCATAGGAACTAAATGCTGCTTCTCCGTGTTTGGTTCTGGTTCTGCAGAGTAGGCTGGAACCAGAAGACCTTAGTGATCTGATGGGTTGATACACTGATAACAAGTCTGTGATGTATTTAGATGCTGAGCCATTCAGGGATTTATAGACTAACAGAAGTATTTAAAAGTCTATTCTCTGAGATACAGAGAGCCATAAGGACTTTAGAACTGAGGTGATGTGCTCTACTTTCTTAGTCTTAGTGAGGACGCGGGCATCAGTGTTCTGGATCAGCTGCAGCTGTCTGATCAACTTTTTGGGCAGACCTGTGAAAACACCGTTGTAGTAATCAATTTGACTAAAAATAAACGCATGGATTAGTTTTGGAATAAAATAAGAAACCAACTATGTAAAATTACTTCCATGGGGGAAGTGACACCAGGCAACAACCAATCCAAATAGAAGACATACACATGTCTCACATTTGCTTAAAACATTTGTGAGTGACAAGACAAAAGCAGAAACTTTTCAAAGGTGTCCTATTACATCTGGGATGCAACTAACAGCATTTGAAACCAGGAAAATCGGGCCAGCAGCCAAAGACGGTGGTGGTAGTGTGATGGTCTGGGGTGTCTATTGCTGAACATCCTTAAGTCGTTGGTTTAAGTAAGCACCCAGGCTCCAAAGCTCACAAGCAAGTCCAACTCTGAATGTCACAAAACACACCAAATTAAGATTTGGAGTGAAGTGTGAACTAGCTCTAATTGAGATGTGGTGGCTTGATTTTAAACAGAAACTTTATAATTTCTCATGTTACTTTTTGTGTGATGAAATTAGTTTGATGACCTAAAAATATTTAAATGTGACAAAATGACATAATCTGAAAAAAGCCGTAAGGGGGTAAATTATTTTTCCTATCATTGTAGTAACACATAATCCTTGATTGTGTTATTCCTTCGATTGATAAATAGATATTGTTTTTGAAAGATATACAAAATCTCCTCATTGCTTCTTTAAACTATCGGATAAATCAGCTCCTTAAGTAGGAAAGAAAACCTGCTTCATGTTATTTTTTTTTTTTTCAAAACATGAATCAGTTAATTTTGTTCACAAGACTAGTTGATTTCTGATACTTTAGAACAGCTTCACATAACATATTAATGGTACACATGATAAATAAGTAAATACAGTATCTAAAATACTCTAAATACTAAATTATATAGTATGAAGGTCTTCCTATAGTTTCATCACAAAGAAAATCTATTTGCAGAAATATTTACGTGTCGCAAAAGCAGCAATGGAAATTGGAACAAATGTAATTTTCTAATAAAGGCTAAACTTTCTGCAGCTGGTCTGATGCCAAGACCAGAAATGATTTAACAGTGAATCCCTCATCCTTAATGTTCTTCCCTTTTGCTTCCAATTACTATTTTTAAGCCTTGACAGCTAAATTTGCCATAAACGATGTTTGTAGCGTGATAATTTAAGACAAATGTCGCTAACCATACATTTAAGGATGACATATAAAAAGCCAGATGATTGGATAATAGTCCCAGTTTACCACTAAGTGCCTCTGAAAAGCATGTGAAGGGCAAATTCAGCCATTTGAGCAACAAAATTGAAAGGAAACAACAAAACGAACATAGTTTATGCAGTTCTATTTGCAAAGTGACGTGCAAAGTACAGTCTGTTATACGAATATGGAAGCAAAATTGACGTAAATAAAAATGTCCGGAAGTAATATTGAACTAATTATTTGGTTCTTTATCATGTGGAGCTAGGGAACCAATTTAATTTTAGTTTCACTCATAATCCAAACAGCCACTGTATATGACATTACAATTGAAAAACTGCATTGCTATAGTGAGAACATAACAAACACCCTGCCCTGACATAAACCCTGCAAACCAGGGCCAGCTGAAAAACAGACAAACACTGAAAAACAAACTCTAAAAATGTTTTCATTGGGATTTTTAGTCCGTTGATTATTTTTACCCACACGTAAAGGAAAACACACATCAGACCAAGCTCTTGGCACTCTTCACCAAGAAAGCACTGGGGCCAGTGCCACGAGAGGGGAAAAAAAAGGAAGTTTATTAAGTAGTGAGAGTGCAGCTGCCCTTTTAACCACCTTGTAAATGAGCCAAACCTGCTCAAAACCACAAAGAGGACCATTTAAATCCTTACATTCCGGCAGTTTAGCAATTTTATAGCAGGCATTTGTAATTTTGCCAGCATTTCCAACTAGATAAGCAACAATAAAGATGCGATTTCGAAATCGAATCCATTGTCACATAATATCTTACTCATTCACAAATAATTGTCACTACAAGGCAAGTTTATTTGAATTGCACATTTCAGCAACAAGACAGTTTACATTGCTGTACATGAGGAAAACATGAAAGAAAACATAAAATGTACATTGCAGTGGCATAGTAAATTAAAGACAAGTTGGACTACAGGCAGAATTCAATGATGTTATCAGTTAGCAGTTTAAATAGAACAATCAAAGATAACTCTAAAACAAAGTTAAAAACCCCATTTGATTAAAGAAACTCAAGGTTTCAGCATTTTTACCATGGTATCTACTATTGCTCTCAAAACCATCCCCAGTGGGGCTTTAAAAAAATCTTCTGTAGATGCTTAGCCTTAATTTATTGGATTACATCCCATAACAATAATTTGATCAATAGTAAATGGGAATTTAAGATAATTACTTGATTTCTTCTCCTGGTAAACATGTGTGAAAGCCTTGATATAAATGCCTACTTTATTGCAGTAGCATAATATTACACTAACTCTAATTTTTAATTTACCTATGTACTTTTACACAGTAGGAAAAATGACTGTCTAACGAAATTAGTGGTGCCACAACTTATGGCACAACTATGAGCTCTATAAAGTTGATGCAAGTTTGGTATGTTTAAAACTTTTTTCTATTTACTTTCTGTGTAAAGGAACTTTTAATTAGTAATCCACAACTTATTTTTTCCCCTAAGTTACAAATAGGACTGCAGCCAGAGACAATTCAATCTTTGTCTTTTCAAAATAGAAAAGACAAGTGAACACACCATTAAAATCAGTATTGATCTTCATCGGTCATGAATTTGCTACTAGAAAATAGGTTTTCACTAAAACCTGCCAATATCCACTCTCTGAGCAATATTCAAAAAGTCTGAAACAACTGGAACTTTGACCAACAAGGCTGGATGAGGACCCAAGTTTGCCACCAAGCACGACAATGAAGATGGTAAAGGACTTAAAACGTTAGGAAAGTGCCACAAAGTCTTGGGGTCTCTAAGTCTATAAAACAACCTTTATAAGCTATCCACATCCCAAATGCTTGTTTAGGAGGCATGCCAGAGGAAAACCCTATTTTTCCAACATGTCACACAGAAATGTGTGGAGTTGGGTAAACTTTAACTTGAGCCGTATCATTTAGTAAGATAAGGCTAAGGTGAAGGGTTTCTGCAAGATACACTGCTGCTGGATTTAGTGTAGGGAAAAAAGATGAACAGGTAAAAAGGAAAAAAAAAAAACACTTCATGCAGGCAGATAATCTCTAACTCTGTGGGCCTCTTTCCCAAATAAAACCCGGATAAGGGTTAAAATGTATCTTGCCACACTGCACAGTAAAGATGACAGAAGGAGAGAGAAAAAAGCGTCTGTAAGAAAATTGCGATTCATAGTGACATCCTATAGTCACTATGAATCACTATAAAATTTAAATTAATGTATTTGTACATATCTTTACCAGAATCGCTAACAATAGACGAGGGCACTATTTAAAAAAGTGGAAGCCTACAAAGTAAGTATTTACCCTCCATGTCTGCCTCAACCTTTTAATATGAATGACTATAATCTATGTTAAAACATCTGCAGATGCAGCAAGAGTGACAACTTAAACAAAGCTAGCACAGAATTCCTGTATAAACCACTAAATACCCACATAAGCAGGATATGAGCAGTCAAAAGTAAGCACATGTCTTCCACAGCTTTAATTTGGAAATTGTTGAAAAATGAGTTTGCTGAAACCTGCATGACTTTGCCAGATTGTATATGAATGTCAACAAATTTACCGTGCCCACTCATATCCTGTTTAGGTTCATCTGACTCTTTTTGGGTAATTTGTTTTTCAGGTTTCTGAGTGTGTAAAGTAAAACTCACGTGTGCATCGGTTGTTTCCTTCTGGGTTCCTCATGCCGAAGTATCCCACAGGACAGGAGGAGAGGCACACTCCTTTCTGACGGATGTCGTTGCGCTCCAGGAAGATGAAGAGCTTTGGGTTGCATTTAATGCAGCCATTGTACTCAGAGCATCGGTCACAGCCTTTGTCGCAGGATGGTGGTCCCTCAGTGCTAACTGTGGAAAAATGGAAGATAAACAAAGATGAAGGAAGAGGCTTAATGAGCCCACAGATAATAACAGTGTGTACCACATAAAAAGTTTTAAGAGGGACTAAAAAGATGGTATGTATCCGCATTAGGTTTCTAAGATCGGGGAGCTTCTGTGATTTTGTTTTCATCTCCACTGATCACAGTAACAATAGGGGCACTCAAACAGTCCAGGGTTAAAGGTGCTATCTGGTTGTGCATTCAACAGATTTCAAATAAAAGAAGCAAACTTAAGAAGGTATATGCTTATTCTGCTTTGTGTTCATTTGGGTCAAAGACGTCACGAGAAGCACAATAATTCAGTTGATCGGGTGCCCATTGGTGAACATTATGGTTCAACACAGAGTCTGCAGCATTTGAGTTGCTAGGACTACATCCTTTGAGCCAAACTCTGGTGACCCCAAAAACCATGATGATAATGAAGCCGAACTAAACTGAGAGTTTAAACTGGTATGAAGCGGTTTGAATTCCTGGTTTTTCAGCTCGGGCCAAAATGGACACTGAAGATTATTGATGAAATCTAGCCACACCAGTTTGCCCTGGTCCTCTTTACGGTGTGTTTCATTGTCAACAAATTTTCCCTCAATTGCTTGCAGCGTTCCCACATGCGACATTTTGCTGCAGCTGTACGGAACGCAAATAGTAACCTTTAAAGGAATATATTGAAAAAAAAAATAAAAAAACACGGGAAAAGAAATGAGTACTGCAAAGAGACATACTCAAAACAACAGTGATTGGTTGCCTTCAGCCATCTGTGATTTCACAAGAGCTGTGTGCGCCTAGAAGCTGTTTTTTAGGCAAAGTTAGTTAACTAAGGATTCAAAGCTAGTTGGTAATCTTGTTTAGAAACACTTTTTTCTATACTGGGTAAAATGGTCCTTCCATCCTGAAAGTAAATACATAATGTATTCAGAAAAAAAAGTATCTCTGTGAGAAATGCAGGCCTGTAAAACTCTAATCAATCCCTGCCGTTCGGTCCGAAAAGCAGGGATTTTTGTTCCTGACCCCCGCTCTGTCCCTCAAATTCTGGGGATATCACCTTATCTATTGGTTATCCCACATGCCAATCATTCTGACGCACTCCTTGTTAGTTGCCTCTTGCTGGCTGCAAATGCGCACTTCTACTGTTTATGTATCCGGTTAGCTTCAGTTAGCCTAGCGGTTAGCCATTCATTGTAGCTCCACTGCTCTCACCGTACAATTTGAACATGACTGAGAATCGCATGAAGCGAACCGCGTTCATGTTTATGAGAAAAAGGTTTATGAGTAGAAGGAAACAAAACCAGAGTGGATTTGGGAGATTTTTTCACACGACCCCCCTGAGGAGAGGAAGATATCAGGTAAAACGGTCTTGCACATGAGTAGCTATTCAAACAGGGACTTGGGGAAACTTCCAGAAAAATCGCAGACTCTACTTTCAAAGACAAATAGCAATACTAATGGAAAACTGATCCACAAACTACATCTAAAGTAAATTTGATTGATTGCAAGAAAGTCTGGACTGTAGCTTTAAAGAGAGGTGCAGAATCTAAATGAACTCTAGCTAAACATCTTTGTTTAAACGGTTAGTCATTGTTTATTTCAAGACTGGACTAATGGAGTTCCAAAAAGATTTTCCTTCAGAAAAACCAAAAGTGTGACTGGCAGTCAACTACGAGGCACCCGGAATCTGGCAACTAACACGTGGCTCAGTCAGAAATGGTTTTGATAAGAAATAAATACAACAACCAGAGAAGTGCAGGTCTAATATAGGCCTTTAACTAACAAATAAATACCCCCTTATCAACGATGCGGCATGCTTCCTTTTCCTCAACTGAGGTCTGGATATTAATCAAATCCTTCAATCCTCAACAAAACCAAAGACAAGGTACACAGAAGCAGAAATCTAAATCATTTCTAGGAAATGTGTGTTTTAGTGCACATCCTTACTTGCAGTGTTCATGGGGGAAACACAACAGTCATCTGAGTTGATTTACCGTGGTGTTATCTATCAGCTCACCATGCACTCGTACAGCAATCAATCTGCTGCGCTGCCTCCCAGAGATAAAGATAGAAGGCCAAACCCGTTAAAAGGTTTCTTCCAGGAACGGATTTCTCCATGTCTGACATATGGGGAGCAGCAGTAATTAGGGTCAAGTCTAGTTACTTTCTGTTGCAAACTGTGTCTGGACGGAGAAATCCATTACCATACAGCTGAAACCAGATATTTACATACAGTGTGTAAAATTAAATTAAATTTTTTTCTCAATTTCTGACATTAAATACTAATCATGTAATGGCTTTACAAGCTTCTGACAGGTTAACACACACATACATCAGCCAAGATATCAAGGAAAATGATTTTACAGATGTCTAAAGTCGCAAAATGTATCTAATCAAAACATTATATGCAAGGATAAACATCAACATTTGCGGACTTCACAAAAAGATGCATTGTGAAAATATTAGCAACACCTCAAGACCATGGGGAGGAAGTTAAAGGAAGGTGTAAATGGGTCTTCCAAATGAAGAATGACCCAAAGATTACCACCAAATCAGTTACACACTGACTTAAGGACAACAAAGTCATTGTTTTAGTGTTGTCATACAGGACAAGTTGAATGTCAGAGCAAGGTGCCCTACAAATTCTGTCAGGAGGAATGGGCCAAGATTCCGGCAAACTATTACGAGAACGTTGTTGAAGGAACCAAAAAATGTTCCACTCAAGTCATGCAATTTAAAAGATACCTTCTTCATTTGAAGAAGGTTAAAATGCATCCTCTTTTTAAAAAGTTTTACTCCAATGAAATGTTAGATAGTGAGGGCAAAAGGTTATATAACCTGTTATGGGGAAAACAATATTACTATACTCTTTCCATATTAGTTTCATTCTTGATTCAACTAAGGCAAAAACTTAAAAAAATGCAAGATCTCCCTTCTGCTGTGTTCGTGTCAGAGTGTGAGGTTGACAGAAATTGAATCTGATCACTTTGAAGAACATATCTTTAAATCAGACATGTAAAATTACAAACATCCCCCCTATTTTGGATGGGAAACCATCAGCTGGCTGTAACACTCTGGAGGGGACCTCCCGAGTATTATTAGTTGCTCCATATCTTCTGTTTTCATCACGGTGCCACAAGATTAACTCCGACTCTCCCTCCTCCCGGTTTGCGTGCTTATATTAGCACCACATCTGTTACTGGGGCCAGTCTTGGTATTATATGTATTCTGGCTTTGAGGAGAAGGGGCGAGCTTGGCATCCGCTAAAAGCTCCTTGTGTGTAAAGGAAGAATTATTTCAAAGCTGACAGAAACACCGGCGCAGAGAGATATGCCGCAAGTCGATCCGGGCGCCCCGTCTTTGTAGTTGCGTGAGGTCAGAAAAATGCTTACAATAATATTGGCTGCCTGATCCAAGAGAGAGCTAAGCGCTGTCAGGTACTCACTCTATGTGCCCACACAGCCAGACACAAAATGAGCAATGGCTTTGAGGGGGAATCCATCAAAAAAAAAAAACTTCTATAAACAACTCTAATACCCATAAAAGTTTTAAATAAACTGAAAGAGGCATAATCTTAAAAGAGCAAGAAAGATGAGCCATTCCGGGGGGAAACTCTGAACCTAACATAACCCACCTTGGAAAAACAAATAAGAGTGAAGGGAAAATAAACAAAATGTTATCTTTATTTTGCTCGTTAAATGTTTACAAGAGGTCCACCGCAGTGAGTCAGACCGCAGCAATGAAAAGCAGCACTGGTGCAGTGGGAGAAGATGGAAACACACGACAAACCAAAAAGTGACAACTCACCCCGTCTCTGCCTTCTCGCCTTGGAAAGCTTGAGAACATCGCTGTGACCCATGGAGCTGAGAATGATCATTGCCAGCACCACCAGTCCCAGCTGCATAGTCCCTGCTGCCTTCCAGGCTGTGCAAGGCCCCCCCTTGCTACCAGATGGATCAGGTAAGGGGGGGGTTCCCCCTTCCTCTGCGGGGCAGGTGGATCCCTCTGCTGCAGGGACTGATGGACCTCTCTTCTCAACACGCAGATCCGCTCTCCTTCCTCTCCTTCTGTCTGTCTGTCCCTCCCCTCTTCTCGCTCTGTGTCTTTCACTCTACTGGCTGATATATCCACAAGTCTGAGATGTAGAGTGTGACGCTGCGATTACACGTCCCGGCGAGTCCGAGGCACAACAAGTCATCGTGTCAGAGGTGGCGTAAACAGATGGAGGCAGCGGGAAGGGGTTAGAGCAGAGGACGAAGAGGAGGCGTGTTGGGAGTGCTTGCGGGTCAACCCATGAAGTTTACGAGGAGCTTGAAAACAAGCTTGGAGCCTCCTGTTTGAGCCAGATTCTCTGTCGTTTGAGTATGTGCTGCTTTCGGGATGGAGGCAAATAATGGCGTGCGAGCTGACGAAAGACGGGTGCGTGGTCGCACATTTGTTTGAACCAGTGCCTAATGAGAAGAAAAAAGAACAAGGGCAGAAAAACCCAAGTTTAGGATGGATTTCATGTGGAAAATGCAAACACAAAAAAAAATCACAGAAAGAATCAACACACGCATTGACATTTTGGAAAATTTGTTTTTTTTGTGTTTCGTCGGGCTTTTTGATAGATCGACAGAGAGTAATGCATCACTGTTGAAGGTTATGGGAAAATTATACATGAATTAGTTTTATTTATTTATTAAAAATAAGACAAAAAACGGCCACAGTTTTGCAGAATGCAATGGGGGGACACAATAAACATGTGGAAGAAGGTGTTTTGGTTAGATGAGACAAAATATTACTTTCTAGCCAACACTGAAAATGCCTTATGTGGCGGAAAACTATGGTCTGACCGTACACCTTTCTACAAGTGAAACATGGTGCCATCTTTACACTGTGGGGAGGCTTTTTCTCAGCTAGGACGGGAAAGCTGTGCAGACCTGGTGGAAAAAAAAATGGATGGAGCTGAAAAGAGAGCAATACTAGAAGAAAACCTGTCAGAGACTGCAAAGGGCTTTAGTCTGGGGGTGAAATTCACCGTCCAAACACATGTAGCCAAAGCTACAATCGAACAGTTTAGATCAAAGCATATCCATGTGGTCGAATGGCCCACTGAAAATCCAGAAGTTTTGGCAAGAACTGAAAATTGATGTTCAGAGATCTGTCTGAGTTTTAACTATTTTTAGGGGGGAAAAAAGTATAGTCGATATATTTAGGGGGCTGAAAACAAATGCCTGCCACAACTTTATTTTTCTTTATTGTAAAATCTTTAAAAACATGCACCCTTTTCATTCCACTTCACAAGTAAACACTTTTAAGTTTCAGTCTTTCACATCCCATCCCAATTAAATACAATGAAGTTTGTGGTTACGGCATGGCAAAATGTGAAAAATGTTCAAGGATTATAATTAGTTATGCCAATTACTTAAAATACAGATCAAAACGCCTACTGCCACACAATGGTGCTAGCAAGAACAGCTAAGGTTCACTCATTTCCACTTTAAAAGAACAACAACAACAACAAAAGAGTCTCATTAAAATGACAAACTGAATTATTTTCAGAAATTTATTGACTATTGGACAGGTCTAACTCTTGGCTGAAATCTCAAAGAGATTATTCAAGAAGTTACTACAGCTGGCCAGAAAATATCCCCCAGCTTCACCCCTAATAAAATAGAAAAATGCTTTTAAACCCATTAGGTTTTTTTTTTTTGTTTTTTTTTTTTTGCAGGGCTAAATGAGGCAACAGATACAGTGCTTTCCAAAGGCCTTCATACCTTGAGAACATTTTCACATTTTTCTCACAGTATAACAAACCTCATTATATTGTAGGTAGATTTTATGTGATACACGCATAGAGTAGCACAAATTGTGAAGTGGAAAGGAAACGCTACGCGTGTTTGTTTTTTTTAAAAATGGAAATCTAAAATGTGGGTGGATTTGTATTTACGCTGACACCCCTAAATAACATTCAGTGACATTGGTTGCCTTCAGGAGTCGCCTAATTAGTAAAACAGAGTCCACTGCTGTGTAATTTAATCTCAGTATAAATTAAGCATGAATGAAAACCCATCTGTGCTGTGAAGACTTGAGAGGTTTGTCAGATAGCATTAGGGAAAAAACAGCCTGATGAAGATCAAGGAACCCATCCAACAGGTCAGAGATGACACTGTAGGGAGATTTAACCCAGAAGAGCATACGGATATTGTAAAACATTATGTGGCACTTTTCAGTCCATCATCTAATAACGGAGAGAGTACAACACACCTGCAACAACAAAACATGACCATCCATCTAAACTTGGGCTGGGTAAGGGCAGCGCGAATCAGGAATCTGAGGGACCACAGATGAAAACTGGCCTTCACGGATAATTCTGGCAAGTTCTGTAATGCGCATTGTCCATTTTGAAATAAACATCATCATGATCAAAGAAGCGGAGGCTTATGGTGTCTCTGGATGAGCTGCAGAGATGCTTAGCTCAGATGTGAGAACCTTTTCAGAGAACAACTATTAGTTGTATAATCTATAAATCTGTTTTTTACGGGAATGTGGTAACAAGAAACCCATAAAAAAAATCCCTTTTAGAGTAGCCCAAAAGCCATGTAGGAGGCACAGGAAACATAGAAGAGGGTGTTCTGTTAGATGTGACCAAAACTGAACTTCTTGACTTACATGCTAAATTCTGTGTGACAGAAAACCAATACAGTGCATCACTATTATGACCCACTCCCCAGAGTGTGGTGGCCACATAATGCTGTGGGGATAACTTTCTTCAGCAGGGACAGGGAAGGTGCTCAGAGTTGATGGGATTACGAATGGAGCAAAAAGACTTTAGATAATGCAGCATCTAATAATACAACATAATGCTCAAAGTACAAATCTAAATCTGACGCATGAATTTGTGGCAAGACTTGATCGGCATTGTCCATAGACACAGTCCATCCACTAAACTTCAGTTTTAAAGTAGAATGTGCAAAAGAAAGTCAATCTCTAGGTGTGCAAAAGCTGGCTGAGATAGCCAGCATATTTTGCAGCAAAGAGTGGTTCTACAAATTATTTAACACAAATGCAAGCCACACTTTTGGATTTTTATTTGTAAACGTTTTTGAAAACCATGTATCTTTTTCTATCCTTATGAATATCAACTAATGTGTGGTTTATCACATAATATCCCATGAAAAGGCATAGAAGTTTTATATTGAAGTGTTAAAGTTTTTGATACTATTGTAAAGTATTGTGTGTGTGTCTGTATCTTCATATTTTATGATGCAGCTGCATAATCTAAATGTCAGAATGACAGCAAATGAGCCAATATTTGTGTTCAGTTGTAAAAAATATCAATATTTTGCATAATTTTGCAAACTAAACAGGGTTTATATGATTTTTATTCTGACACAGTTAACTATTGAAACTAAATCCTAAACAGATGTAAAATAAATAAATAAATAAAACTGCATTCATGGTGGTGTGATGATTACTCAGAACCTCTGAGATGACGTTTAAATGAAACGATCCATCATGCAACATGGAAGCAGGATCCCACAAACGCTTTGAGTTCATGACACTTCAAGCTGCACTTGGCCGCCGATCAATAACCCGAGCGTGTTTATCTTGAGGAAATTCACTGTCGTCTCATGGAGACGCAACACCAACCTCAGAAACTCGAAAAGCCTTCGTCATATTTGGTGCTGAGATCTTTTTTAAGATAGCGTCATGCGGCGCCTGTATTTATGGCTCCTGTGTGAAGAAGACACAGAGAACATGTTCGTATGTGAACAATGGGCGGTCCTCCCTCGCAGCTCAATAAAGAAAAATAGGACCATATTTGGCCGCTGAGCTGCATGTGGCTCTGAATCACACGGAGGACAATACCATTTGGTGCGTCTAAACATTCCAGCAGGCAACATTAAATTCTGAGCTGAAGTATAAATCAAAGGGGACAAAATATTTTCAGATTTCCACACAATCCTTCAAGCTAATTAGGCCAAAATATAACGGGAATAAGCAAAGAAATTATGTTTAACACAAACAAAAATATCTATTATATTTCTTAAGAAAAGCACATCTTAAAGTTTTGTTAATACAACTGAATATTTTATTTGAAATATCTATGTATCTATATAGATATAGATATGAGTAATTATTTTTAACTTTGCTTTCTTGACATGACAAGGCTCAAAAATCTCACAAACACTTCATTTTCAAGTGTGCATATTTCCAATAAACAGCTGTAGTTTTTTTCAGCACCACTTTGATTCTGGAGCAAATTCTGATTCTAATAACAGGAAACACAGAACCATTGGATGAGTCAGAGTCAAACTTTCCAGGACTCACTCACTCAAAATACGTACGAGCCAGAATTTCTTTCACAATAACAAACTTTTACACTTCCGATATCCGTCGAAAGGCTCCCTGGAACTCCTCTCTAAATTACTCCTAAGTGTTGCAATCAGAAGTTTATATCTTGTCATATGCAATAAAATAATGTTTATTTTAATGTCTTGCCACGACCAATTGTTTCCCAATTGAAAAGTGTTTTTCCTTAGGTCTTTAAAAGTTTTCTCTATCTTTGCTCCATCCTCCATTAAACTTTGTCTTACCTCTCTCAACAGAGCCCAGACATCTCATTAAATAATCAGGAGCTGAAATTGCCTCCTTTGTAAGCCCTAAGTTTGATGTATCAATTATTCAGATGCCGTAAAGGAGCTGCCACTCTGGGAATTTATTGAACCAGGAGAAGGTGCCACAACTCTGAGCGCAGAGTTGCAAATGTCTGTGGATGAACTTTACGCCTGTAATTGAACCTACACTGGCCCATCAGAGAGCTGAACAAAGCATTTTCTGCCCACATGCACCTCCACGTGTCAGGTTACTTCTGCAACACAACATTATAAAAAAAAAAAAAAACAATCATTGGAAGAAAATCAAAAAAAAAAAAAAAAACAATACAAAAATGTGAGACACTGTAACAAAAGGAGGGAAAAAATATTTGAATAAACAAAATTCAAAAAGTTACGCAAAGATAAAATATGATTTAAGACGTGATGTTTAAAGTAGGTGTTTTTTCAAGAAAAAGTTAACTAAATCGATTGCTCTTTATAATTGAGTTACACATAATATTGAAGCTCCTTTCCTGATTCTTTTCCAGAATATTTTTTTATTATTATTATTATTTGTAATCCAAATCATTAAATCGAGTCCAGATCATTTGCTCAGTGTGGACAAACATTTGGTTGCACCAGGAGCCTCTGCAGAAGCTGTAATTGCGCTTGTCATGAAAGTTTCAATTAGGAGCAACTAACATAACTTCTCAGTCCAGGCAGTCAAGTGAATCCCTTCCATTTTTCCTGAGTCAAACTACTACATAACCTCTGAGGCTGCAGCAGTATTTGGGCTGATCCTGCACAGCTTAGATCATCCCAGGTCAGCTTTCCCCTCCAGGGGCTTGCTCAACATCCGATATTACAGCAGACTGCATTACACGGTTCTTTGGGTATAGACTGAAAAATAAATAAATAAATGAAACACACATTTCCACCTGTCCCAACCGAAGCATCTCTGCTGAACACAGTGCTGAGAGTTAGCAAAAACTCCCTTTATACTTTAACACGGTTCCTTGTAGACGTACACATCGAGTATGAATGGATAAAACTGTATAATCTACATTTTTATTTTTGCACTTTCAAGGTGTAAACCAAGTTAGATTTGTCATTTAATGACTTCATATAGCTAGTTGTGGCAAAATCTATGCTCAGCTTTCCTGTAGAGGTTAAACCAAACTATAACATATATGTTTATATTGTGCCACTGAAGGAACATCAATCATATTAATCAAGAAGGCGTGTAGGAACTCAAATTACTATTAAATAAATATATATATTTCCGGTTAAACGCACAACGACAATAACGCGACACTAAGAATAACAATAATAGAAAAAAATAGTTTTCAACTATAGTGTTAAATTTATCCCACAATTTAAAAAGAAGCGATAGACTCACCTGCTTATATAGTCTCTAACCGGAGCTTTTCCCTCTTCTCAGATAAAATCCTTCACGTCTTTGGTCAAAGACATCCTTTTCTTACCCCAAACTCACTCGCAGCTTGTCTCCTCTTACCCTTTAAACAATTATATTGCAACTGGGAGCACACGATAATAATAAAAATGTCAAATATATTCAGCTATTATAAAATTACACGGGAGGGGAAAAAAACCCTGTAAGGTAGGTATGAGCGTACAGTCCGCAGAAAACGTTCAGACTGACTCTTTTTTTTTTTCCTCCCTTTCTCTCAGCCGCGGCGCGCTGCTTTGCTGGGGCTCTCCTGCGAGGTGCGCCTTTTAAACGCGCTCTGCGCTCCAACTGCTTCCAACTCCAGCGAGTGGTTCCAACTCTGTTGTAGGCTACTAACATAAACTGCAGTCCCTGCCAGAGGGCATTGCGGGGCCCGCCCATCGCATTCTCACCAGGAGAGGATGAGGAACCTCCCGTGGACCTGTGGCCTATAGACACGCTGTCAAAGAGCAAATAAACATCTGCTCCCACGTTTAATGTCATCTCGGAGTCTGTTTTTTTTTTTTTTTTTTGAACTCAGAGAAACCTACTATAATACATAATAACGTAAACCGAAACCATATGACGCAGTTAAATACTACAACAGCTGAAAACTAAAGAATGTGCGGATCAGTTTCTTAAGTTTTGCAAGGAAGTGTTTAATGCTTCATTTATTTTTATTTGCCCTATTGTTTTCTTTTCCCGTCATTTCATTTATTTATTTAACAGTGGCAGTACACATTAATGAACAATTCTGTAAATGTGTAAGCATTAGCTGCAAAGCTACTTGTCCACAGTTGTCCCTCGACCAGATGTATAAGTCCAATTAATACCAAAAGTTCAAGCAGTTAGTAAAACCTAAAAGCCGACAACAATCTCAAAGTTCGTACTGTTTGTATACTGTAAAAACAAGTATTTGATTCAGGTACACCGTTCAAATAAAATATAAATAAATATGATGTGCCTTATTGTTTAACAGCTTCATTTTAGAAAGCTGGATACTTGAAAACTTTTATCATTATACTGCTCGGTCTATATTTTTTCTAGCTACCACCGACTTCAACTGAAAACAACTAATTTAAAATAGCCAATTCTTGACACGTGTCGTCCAACGGCACTGATGCGATTGAGTCGGGATGACGACGGCAGAAAGGAGGAGCAGAAAGAGCAAACAACAAAGGAGCACTGGTCTTGGAGTATTTTAAAAACAAAAACACAGAGATAATGTTCAACATAGCTCTGTCAAATGGTTTTGTCTAGAAAAGAAACAACATAAGCACTGTGGAGGAAGCACTGGGCTAGAAGTCCTTTATATAGGGGGGGGAAAAAAACACAGAGAATACGCATGCTGGTTAATCCTATCAATAACTCTGTTAACTACTGCATCCAGGAAAGAAACACAGTGAAAACAGAATCACTGAGTGAGAAGTACTTTCTATGGGAGAAAATAGAACATAGTTAATGGCATCAATAACTCCTACAGTGAATATGACCAGGGGAGAGATATAATTAAACACAGAACAGGACTAAGCCAGAAGTACTTTCTGTGGGGAAGAAAAAAACAGAATAGCCGAGGTAATAGCATCAAAAGCTGTGCCACTGACTTCATCTGGGAAAGAAACAAACACACAGGCATTGAGACTTTATGGCAAAGGGAAACACTCAGTACTAATAGTTGAAAGACATCAGTAACTCTGTCAATGACTGTTTAGAAAAAAAAAAGACAGTTTAACACAAAAACCACTGAGCCACAAGAAAAGTATCCAGTACATGTTCTTAAGGACGTTGATAACTCCATTAATGACTCTGTCAAAGTAAAAAAAAAAAAAAAAAAAAAAAAAAAAAAAACACAGCTAAACAAAGAATTACTGAGCCAGGCGTACCTTATATGGAAAAGAAGAATAAATCTTGTTAAACATTTTTACAGTCTTAAAATTGAGATTAAAAAGTAAAAAAAAAAAAAAAAAAAAAAAGCTTTTTATCCATGTGTGTAAAAAAGCACATCGTGTTATCATGGTCAAATAAACTTCAGCATTACCACCAAGCTGGATTGTCAATTTGCACAGAAAAAAAAAACAGATGCAAGAAAGCAGAACAGTCTCTGCTTCCTTGTTCTCCCACAGTGGCCTATAAGAAAGAATTCATGGAGATTTACAGCAGCATTGTTCGATTTTTGGGAGGGAGACATTTATCAACTGAGTTTCAACAGGATAGACTACTGGATAAACACACCAAGTTATTCTGCTGAAGGATTTACCATGAGAATGAAGCTAGAGAGCTGAGTCTGTTTTTTCACCTAGTTACAAAATGACAGTGAGAGCCAGTATCTTGAAAGCAGACATAACCCCACCTTTATGACGTCTAGTGATACAGGCGGATTCCTATGATGTAAGGAGGAGATAGGAATGATGGGCTGGATTTAAACAAACAATTTTTTTTTTACACTTCCCTAGTAAATACATTCCGGTCTAGGTATTGAATATTTGCGCAATTTGCTATATCCAAATCCTCTGGGGAATCAGCAAGGGCAAAACAATATTTGAACTGTCTTTCATTTGAATGTGATTGACAATAAACACTCCTTAATAATCCAGTTATTTATGCAGTAGGCCTTTTAAAATCATTCAAACTTTTCATTATGTCATGAGCTCCTCACTGACTGCCAAGAGACGGTCCAGGGGAGCCTTAAAACAGCCAGACAGTCATTTTGTATCAGCTGTAAAATGCTTATGCGTGCAAATATTGCAAAATGAACTTTATTAAGGTCATAATTCTTTTCATGGTCTATGAGCCAAGGCTAGTTACGGACCATGTACTTTCTGGGTAGACTGCAGAGCAGCCGGTTTCAAGAGAGTCAAGGGTTTAAATGATGACTAATGACAGGTTTATGACTGCCCAGAACAGGGAGAACATCGGGAAATATTATAAAGAGGGTGGTTACATCAATCAAACATAAACAAACACAATTTTATTGTCCCAAAATTGAGAACCAGAGAAAGATTATTTTTAAAACCAATTACACGCATGGAACTGAGTAGTTCAAAAATACACATTAGACAATTTTAAAAAGCAATTTGGATGTGGATTTAATTTCCTTGCGGGATGCAAATCTCACATGGGACTGTTTATAGTTCAACCAGCAAAACATTTGGTTGTCCAAGAAGTCTTTTCTTCTTGGTGACTTTGAAGGAGTTGCAGGATGTGTCCAGTATAAGTTTCCTGCTATTGTTTGTCCTTCTGTGTTATCCTATAGCCTCCTAGGCTGCAAAACAACCCATTCCACTAGCGTGCCTGACAGCAGACACCAGGTGTTGGCGCTGATATGCTGTTGCATTTTTACCAAACACGGTCGCAAGCATTATGGCCATAACCCACTACTTTGGTCTCATCTGTCCAAAAGACATTGCACCAGAAAGCATGTGGTTCGTTTAGAGCAGTGGTGGCTTGTTAATAGGGGGCGTTCAAGTGGCACCCCTTTAAAATAGCATGAAACACATGTAGACAGTAAATATAAATATAAATTACGGAATGAAAAAGTAATCATCACATCTGTTCTCTCACAAAATGTGCCTGAATTTAGATTTTTCAGCATTCCAATTCATTTTTGGTTGTTATTGTTATTATTTTATTTTGTGTGTACGTCATATTTTTAACGGCATGGTATGGTACACCAAACAGATCAGTGACTTTGTGACCATGTGACTTTATGCCGGGAGGACAGAGGAGTTACTGGACTACACTGCCTTGTTTCTAACATAACGGCAAAAAAACCCCAAAAAAAACTTTACTGTTATATTGAATTAACTTACCTGTCCAGCAGAAAGTGTGCAAACCCGCATCTGTTTTGAAGCTGCACTCTTTCACGAATTGTCTCCACCAGGTAAAAGCTGCACCGATGTAGACCCTCGTTTTTTCCCAGTTATCACTTCTTTTTCTTTTCTTGGAGTCTGGATGGTCCTCCATTTCAACAGAAAATGCTTGTTTTTCGATTTCTTACAAAATTAGAATATTGTGATAAAGTTCTTTATTTTCTGTAATGCAATTAAAAAACATGAAATGTCATACATTCTGGATTCATTACAAATCAACTGAAATATCACAAGCCTTTTATTGTTTTAATATCGCTGATTATGGCTTACAGCTGAAAAAAACTCAAAAATCCTATCTCAAAATATTAGAATATCGTGAAAAAGTATACTAGTAGGCTATTCAACTAATCACTTGAATCGTCTAATTAACTCGAAACACTGCAGGGTTTCCTGAGCCTTGAAAAACACTCAGCTTGGTTCAGTAAACTAAATCACAAGTATGGTAGTGGTTAAGAGACGACATAAGATTCTCACAGTAACTGGTGTACTGACCATGGCATTACTGTCCTTGATTAGCCTGCCAATTCCCCTGACCTGAACCCCATAGAGAATTTGTGGGGTATTGTGAAGACTCCTCGTTACAGAGGAGTGGACCAGTTTCGGTCCATTCCGCTGGCTTAATGGTTTTTACGACCGCCCATTACTAAGGGGTGGTCCTGTTTCGGTTGAATTTGCATGTTATCTAAGCCATTACAGGCCTTTGTTTGGTATGGTATAAAACTTTGTTACTCATCATTACTCCAGACTTTTTGAATTGAGAAAGCTTCCGGGAGAGGAAGCGAAACGTCTTCAACTACGGAAAACAAGTCCAGTTGCTTTGTTTTTTACCCTTTTTTTTGAATTGTGAAGAAGAAGCTGAAAGACACCAGACCCAACAATGCAAATGAGCTAAAGGCCGCTATTGAAGCATCCTGGCCATCCATAACACCTCAGCAATGCCACAGGCTGATTGCCTCCATGCCACGCCACATTGATGCAGTAATCTGTGCAAAAGGATTCCCAACCAAGTACTGAGAGCATTAATGGACATTTTCAAATGTTTGATTTTGTTTAGCTGTTATAATTTTTTTTTTTTACTTGGTCTGAGGAAATATTCTAATATTTTGAGATAGGATTTTTGAGTTTTCTTCAGCTGTACGCCATAATCAGCGATATTAAAACAATAAAAGGCTTGCGATATTTCAGTTGATTTGTAATGAATCCAGAATGTATGACATTTCATGTTTTTTAATTGCATTACAGAAAATAAAGAACTTTATCACAATATTCTAATTTTCTGAGACAGTCCTGTATATATATATATTAACTTAAGCTAATTTCAAAAGCATTGTCAGAAGCCCAAATTTATCTTCTTGCATGTGATGGGTGTATGTTTCTTATCGCAATTCTTTGCGGTGCAAATGCCAAAATACAAAATATAGCCAGCGTTTTAAAGAAAGACTGATAACCTAAGTCCTGTTATCAATGCTGAGAATAGACAAAATAAATTCAAATTTTTGTCAATCGAGCTTAAAGGAATTGACAAATTGCATGACCATTCTTTAATACGGCAAATGTGCAAAACCCTTTCTATGTTTTGTATCAATGATTTAAACAGCTGGACATAGGCACCAGCACCCCTCGCGACCCCAATAGGGATAAGCGTGTTAGAAAATGGATGGATGGATATCAATGATTTAGACAACCCTTTTCTACAGAAAATATAACCAATTTGTTTAATAAAAATGTTGCATGCTTGTATTTTGTGGAGCATGTAAAGAAAATCTCAAAACAATTTTTTGATAATTTAGATCTTTTGTCACTTTTTTTGGCCCTCAAGTACTTTTGACTTGACAGATTAGGCCCACGGAACGAAAGGTTTGGACACCCATGTGTTAACACATCTACATGTCAATGTTCTAATTATGGTTTCTGTGCACACAACACAAGTAGAAGCGTTTAAACCGTGTAAGTTCCCACGTCATTAACGGGCAGTAGATTCTTTGAAAACTTAAAAGGCATATGCATACAAACACTTCCCACTTAAATGTGCTAAACACCAAGCCATACTGCTTCCTCAAATAGGCAGATTCCATTTTTCATGTGTACACGACAACGGAAACCAAGATGTTTTCAAAACTCACTACGGACCACGTTTTCAAATTGTCCAATTCTTACAGAAAACACACATCATTGTGGTGGAGACAAACAGTAGAACGGCAACCAAAGTTTTCAGTTTTCCCCGAAAAAAGGCCTTGAGGGGCTTAGATGCCCATGGAAGAAGGTTGATTTTGAGCACGGTGAATAATTTTCATGTTAGTTTTGAAACATTGTTATGCTAAAAGACCCAGTGATGAAAAGCCAGCCAACAGCATCACCAAGCCTTCACAATAATTAAAAGAGGGTTTAGCTCCTTTTCCACACATAAATTTCCTGTTATGCATATATCCTACCTTGTCAATCGCAAAATGTCTCAACCTTAGTCTCATCTGACTAAAGCAAAAAAAATTCTAATTATTTCCATTTGAATGTTTATTGTGTATGTTTTAATATTTTGTCTATTTTATTTGTCCTTTCTATATTTTTAAAACTGTTGAACTTTTGTTAAAATATGAAAAAAAAGAGTTCGTACCTCTCAGCCTACGTGATTGTTTGAACACCATTTGCCTAATATGAGGATAATCACGTCTGTGTAAACTCAACTCATATGAACGTTCTGCCGGTCCAGGTCCATCGGCCAGCCTCATTCATTACACGGACAGCTTTGCAACAAAGGACACGGCTTCATTCACTTAGAGCAGCAGCAGAGCCAAGGACAGGATGCACAGAGGCTGGTGCGTTATGTGGCCCAGAGAAAGCAGGTGGAAGCGGGATAAAATAGAAAGTTAGTGGTAAAACCTGAATGCTGACTCGGAATTACTAAATTCTAAGTTATAGCTAATTTATTATTAATCCAGCAAGACGTGAGGTGTTGAAAGGCGCTGAAAGACTAATGTTTAAACATTCAAGTAGGCTACGATATCATGGGAAAGCAATAAAGTGTGATTTTCTCTTGTAACCTACTAACTGAATGAATAACTAATATCTTCTTTCACTTTTAGTTCAACATCTCTATTTCCACGACTAGATGGTTGGAAATGAGTGGGTTGAAGAAATAAATGGGATAAAAATATAGAAAGGAAGAATAAGACAGACAAAAATATTAAAACATACACATAAATAGATACAATTAAAAACGAAGTAATTCATAAATAAAGTTGACATTATTGACAAATAAATGAGGTGATTATTGAAAGAGAAATAAATAAATAAGATAATTAAAAGAGATATTTACATTTATTTCTCATTGTATAATTTAATTACTTCTTACATTTGTTTATTTGCTGTATTTTTGGTTATTAATTTATTCAACATGTATTTATTTCTATATTTATTTTTGATTATGTCAGAGTTAGTCCTCCATAAACTGGCAATTTTGCTATTCAAAAAGCTGCATTTATTTTAAAGGCTTTTGCTCATCTTCTCCTCCTCCGTATGTAATTAATGGATGCTTTCCATTTATTCTTCATCAAATGTGGGTAGATTTTTTCCCAGCAAACTGCAGACACCATTTGTGTTGAGAGATGTAAATATAAATATTATGCCTTCAAATATCAGCTTTAATGTGTATTCTCATTTGGGACACATCAGAAATCCATTACCTTGTGTGGAAGGACACAAATCTGGGTTTAGAGCTGCTCATAACACTGAAACAGCTTTGCTTCGAGTGTATAATGATGTTCGTTTAACAGTTGATTGTGAGGCAATGTTGCAATTTTATTATTTCTAGATCTGAGCACTACATTTGATACTGTAGATCATCAGATTTTCTTATATAGATTAAAACATTGTGTTAGCCTGAGAGGCCCAGTATTTGAATGGTTTAAATCTTATTTAGAAAACAGAACTTTCTCAGTTCATCTTGACCAATATCGTTCTGGGGCCAAACCTTTAAACCTTTAACTGTGTTCCCCAAGGCTCAATTTTAGGTCCCATTTTCTTTATTTTATATTTATTGCCTCTTGGTCAGATTTTCCATAAATTTAACGTTTCTTTTCATTGCTTTGCGGATGACGTCCAGATTTATATGCCCCTTAAACTACAAAATGGTAAAAATTAATATCTTAAGCTTTTGATAGATTGTTTAGCTGAAGTTAAATCTTGGATGGAACAAAACTTTCTTCACCTCAATCAAAGTAAAACTCAAGTTATATTATTTGGCCAAAGTCTTCACACTACAAATCCAGATCTGATTCTTGGTTCTTTAGCTCGGTTTTGTCAGACCTCTGCTAGGAATCTTGGTTTTACTTTTGATAGCTGTTTAAAGCTAGATAAACAAGTTAGCTCTGTCGTTAAATCAAGTTTTAATCACCTGCGGATTTTAGCAAAAGTTAAATTATTATTTATTTCAGTTATTTTTGTTTTAAGGACTTTGAAGGACTTATCTATGCCTTCATTACATCTTGCTTGGATTGTTGCAATTCATTATATAGAGGTATGGATAAATCACAGATGCAGCGACTTCAAATGATCCAGAACACAGCAGCACGGCTTCTTAGAGGAACCAGGAAGCATGACCATATAAGGCCTATACTGGCCTCTTTACACTGGCTGCCTGTCTTTTATCGAATAGATTTTAAGATTCTATTATTAACTTATAAAGTTTTAAATGGGTTTAAATAATCAACTGCTACTGACAGTTCCACAGACCCGACTTAAGAGAAAAGGACATTGGGCTTTTTCTGTTGTTGCTCCTGTTGAATGGAACAATCTACCTTTCCAAATTAGATCTGCCCACAGCCTGGATCATTTTAAATCACTTCTCAAAACTCATTTTTATTCTTTGGCATTTATTTGAGCTAATGTTTTGACACTCTGTTTTTATCAATTTGTGTTATTGTTGTTCTTGTACAGCACTTTAGCGCAGTTTTACACCTGGTTTTAAAGTGATATATAAATAAATTTGACATTGTAATATGAAGTAGATTTGCATACAAGGTCATTAAGTTCATATTTTTATTACTGTGTGGATATTTAGTTGAGCTTACTTGTCATGTCCTCTGTAAAGATCAGAAATACCCAGAAATAGAATTTCATGTGGATGGTTTTGAGAACAGAGAGAAAAAAAAAAACATGCAGCTGATCCCAACAATTATTCTATCTGCATTCTTTCCGTCCATTCTAATATTTATCCAAGTTTGTTTTAGCGTTTATGGGAAAGTGATAGATGAAATTAATGAATGTCCTCTGACTATTTTTGGATTTAGATTTCTGGAGACTTTATTATTCCTTTAGAGACAAAGTGTTTACATAATTCATCTTAAAAATTATTACTGTCTCTGTCATATTTCCACACCATGTAAATATCTGTATTTAACATTTCTCAAGTGTACTTTTTATGTGCCTTTACAGCTTATGCATAAAAATTGCTTCAGATTTCCAACTTCAGTGTTACATCTGAAACAAAGGTATGTTTACTGTATAAAGGGACGTTTTCATTTTTGGACCTGCAATACATTTATAGCCATCTGAGTAGACATAAACATCGTGCACACAGCTATTTATCAAGTAAATTTCTTTAACATCAACATTGTGATTGAGAATACCTAAATAAAAGCCATTCTGTCGAGTTGACAGAAGATAGATGTATACCTCAGATGTTATGGGAAGCTTTTTTTTTCTTTGAAACTCTTCCAACTGCTTGAAAATAAAGATTGATCAAACTTGAAACAATGTGCCAGGAGAGTTAGCTGCTGCCAACATGTGTTTGCCATATTGGTCCTCAAATGAGCAACCCTAAAAAGAGGAGAGAATAACCTTACATCTCAGCATGAAAGCCATGCGGCCGCTCTGAAAGGACGTCGACAGTTTTCAGAAAATTTAAGTTATCAACTATATTAATCTTCAATTGGGTAGATTTAGCTCAGTCTCTAAGTTAAATCCAAAATAATAACCTAAGATGAAGAAACACAACCAGACACTAAAGAGGTATGGTTGGGAAGAAGATTACAGAAGGTCATCGGGTTTTAAAACAATAATCCAGTCAATGAACATCTAAAGAGCACTGTTTCATCCATCACTCAAAGATGTAATGTGTATGGCATAACTGCAAATCGCTTAAGGAAGTTGGTCGGAGTATTTGGAAGAATGGATGAAGCTAAATACCAGACAATCCTGGAACATTGCAAACTGCGAAAGACTGCGAAAGACTGCGGCAGACGTTTACCTTTCAGCCGGACAAAGAGTGAAAACATACGCCGGAGCACCTAGTGGAATGTTTTAGATCAAAGTACATTAATGTGTCAGAATGTCCTAGTCATAATCCAGACCTGAATACAATAGGTGCTCTCCATCCAATCTGAATAAACTTGACTTATTTGGCAAAGAACGAATGGCAAAATTTTAGTTTCTACCTGTGCAAAGCTAGTAGTGTCATACCTCAGAGCGGAATGTGCTTGCGTTTAACGCAGAGAGGTAAATAAATTGTATTTACTTACCAAAAGGTTTAAAATATTCATTGGTGACGTGACAAGAAACAATATTAATTTGTATTTTAGGCACATTAGGTAATGTTAATGCTGATCTCTTGTCATTAACATTTCAGCCGTGAAAATCAATGAACCAGGGAGCAAAAGATAACCACAAATGTATGAGACAAATGACTTATCTGCAACAGATGTCTGAAGGCTCCAGATGTGAAATAAGACTTTTTCAGGACCCTGACTCACCTGCTAGAGATCACGTTGATGTGTTTCTATTATCATATATGGCCAGTAAACTAATTGGTCATCTATCTACCAAAAATAAAATACACAGCATCATTCAAATTATGGCCTTGAAACGACATGATTAGGATTGTGCACAGCATCAACTATACTGCGTGCAAGCTTTTAAAAGCAAAAGAAAACTTAAGTGCTACATTGAGGAAAAAAGCATTTTTTTTGCACGCCATATTAGAACAACATGACACAATAAATCCTCTCAGCTCTCAACTTGTTTATCAGACTGCTCTTCTGTTGCAATTTTAACCTTGCCGTTTGAATGAATCCCTGAGACATATATTTTAATACCATGAGAGATGCCTCCAATAAAGTTAATGAAAACATTTCAGAAGAGCTGCAGCAAGAAATTGGCTGACTTTCAGCGTGATCTGCTCTGACCAGTGACTAGTTAGACATCTAAAAAAAATCCATTCTTTTTCCAATCAGTTGACACAACACAGAAACCCTTCAATGTGGATGCTGTTAAAGCATCCACATAAAGAGAATAATGAGCACTCAAACTCAGCTATTTTCAGTGATAGAGATTTGTTTAAAGTAAAGTCAAAGGAAAGACAGAGATCTAAGAAGGTATTTAAAAGGAAACGGACAGAAAGAGATTTTTCAACAGATAACAAAAAGGCTGAATAGAGAACAAAGTCACTCAGTTTTGTCCTTCTGAGCTCTCAGCATATTTTTCTTATATAAGATGGTGGATATAGAAATGTTTGCAGCCATTTAATAATCTAAGACTAAAGAAATTGTATTTTTGTCTGAATGCACATGGATGTTACCTCTGCTTCATTCAAGTCCTCAAAGGCCAGTGCCCTGGATCCTTTATATGTGTCCCTGTTCAACAACACCTGAATAAAATTGCTTAATTACCTCCTTAGAATGCAGCCAAGTTCTCCAGAGTCCTGCTAAAGACCAGATTATTTGACTCAGGTGTGTTGAAGCAGACATATATAAAAGCTCTCGCGGACTGGCGTTGACGATCCCTATAGTACACAGTCAATATAACAAGACTATATGCACCCCTTGGAAAACACTATATTTGTATAATGTGTGCAAAGAAAACAAGACTAAGTTAACTTATTAATGTGATTTACAACACAAGTGAGAGGCAACCTACTGCAGTCGCAGGGTGGTTCCATTTTTACAATCAATGACAGAAAGTTCCCACTGGAAGTTTCAGACATTCCTTTTTCTACTTCATATAGTATACGGAGACTGAGAGGAAGATAAGGAAACCTAACCTTAAGGTCAGTAGATTTAATACCTAATTTAAAACCTGCGGTTTATCCCTCCCCCAAGGGGTAACCAACCCTGACCTTTACATTGGTGAAATAGAAATTTAATATGACTTCAATAACTTCCTGTTGAGGCCAACTCTCGGTTGGAACTGACTTCCAGCAATTGGAAGAGACTTCCAGCAATTTGGGGAGCAACTTGCAGCATTTATTGTTAAAATGATTGCGCCATGCTGCTGCAGTATGGTATTCTTGACACAAATGGCAGAAAA
This sequence comes from Fundulus heteroclitus, assembly GCF_011125445.2. NCBI lineage: Eukaryota > Metazoa > Chordata > Actinopteri > Cyprinodontiformes > Fundulidae > Fundulus > Fundulus heteroclitus. The sequence continues at coordinate 33,777,691 of NC_046363.1, forward strand.
TGAAACCCATTTAGGGAGAAAATGAAAACTTAAACTATATGGTTGCATACCTGTACACAACCTCATAACTGGAGATGTGGTTGTTAAGAATTAACTACCGGTGAGATTTAAGTCAGTTCACATCTGACACGATTTAAATAGTCTCTCATTAACCTCATTGGGTTTCCCTTGCGTTTTCTAACACACATCTCACAGCAAAAACCACGGTCCACAAAGAGCTTCCGAAGCATTACAGAAAGGTATCCGTGAGGAATTCATCAGAAAAATGGTACACAAGAATTTTCAAAGCATTAGATATACCAAAGAACACAAAGAAGACAGCCGTTATCAAGTGGAGAAAATATGGTGCAACAGTAAAATTTCTAGGAACTGCATGTCCGTCTAACTACAGAAAAGATTAGAAGGAGTTGTAACAGGAGGCTTTCAAGAAGCAAGTGCTTATTTCAGAAGAGGAAGATAAAAGTTTTTGAATGGGGCAATCCAATGCCTACACCTGAATCTGAAAATATATGGGGGTGAAAAACAGGAGGAGATTGCCTTAACAATCTGAAAGATTTGGAGCATTTTTGCAAAGAGTGAATAAATATCCGGTTAACATGTCCCATGCTGATTAACTCCAACCCAAAAAGAATAAATCCTGTAATAGACTCAACTTATGTTCATGTGAGGGTGTGCATACTTATGTAATATCCACAAGGATTTTATTCCTCCCTCAAAGTACTGTTTTTTTTTCTAACTGAGTTGGACAGTATCTAGGTCATATTAAAGGGTGGAAAAAGTTCTTACATTTGTTATCTTGTTGTCATTTCTATACATAACACAAATCTTTTATTCTAATACAGATGTCTAGACTGTTTATATCCCCTGTAAGTAATGAATGGCCTTGCATTTCCACAATATATTAAAGTGCTAAAAGAGAAATAAGAACCAGCTGAAACTGGGATCAGTTTAAACTTTAAAAAAAATAAAAAGAACTGGGATTGGCAATCAGTCTTAGAATTCTGACCAGCCACTCTTTACGACACCATGAGCTTTTGCAGACCTGAACCAACTATTTTTGCATCAAACATCCCCTTTGGTTGTCAAAACAAAACCGTTAGATAGACAAAAGCCTCACACGTGAGTTAAAAAAGAACTCCTACATCAGGGACAAAATGGTGTGAAAGCCACTTTCACCTCTTTATCAAACGTTATATCCCCAGATACTAAATTAATGCCATTGATCAGCCTTTATAACATGTCAGCAGAGGCTGCTCTTTAACAAATTCCACCTTCTGGCACCCCTGATCCAGCCAACTATACACACCCCTGACCACAACAATGACAAAAAAAAAACTTATTTAACATTTCATAATATCAAGAACTGTAATGAATCAAGTAGAGAACCTGATAGCCCAGCCAAAACACAGGAGTAATTTCAAAAGATTTATTTAAGCCAAAGGTGTTGAATGACAGGAAAAAGGCTGGAGCACACCCAGGAAACACTGAAAGAGAGAAGATCAGTTTAATGGCTCTGGGAAATACAGAAACATAGACGCTAATCTTTTCTGTATCCAGGAGGTGGTACTGGATACAATATGTGGGTTCAGTGGCGTATTTAGGTCATTTTTAGGGGTGCTCAAGCACCCCTAAATTTTAGCTCAGCACCCCTGAAAAATTACTGATTCAGAGTATTCCTGCATGTCGGTTCAGCTCTGCCAAACGTGCATACATGGACAGGTTTGCCCGGAGTGCGTCTGTTTGAAGCGCTCGGTGTTCCCACGGTGTCATTTCAACGCTGCTGTGCGCCAGCGGGGCCTGGCGCTCCACGCAGCCAATCACTAACACTTCTGGCCTTTGATTGACAAGGTAGACACCAACCTTTAACTCCACTCTCATTAGTTGTGCTGCCCTGAATTCCGCCTTCCCTCTTCCTGATTGGCTGTTTTCTATTGTGTGTGTGTGTGCATGCATGCTTGGAGCGCGAGATTTAAGTTTTGATTCATACTGGGATACTGCGGTTACCACAATTAATGCTAGGCTACGAAACTAGTCCCAGTTAAGAAACTAAATATCTGCACTAAAATAGGTGAAAGCTGCTAAACGCAGCTCTGAACAGAAGCAGGAGAGAGTTTTGATTTGTTGAACTTGAGAAATGTAAGTAACCAATGTTAGCATCTTAAAATAGCATTTAATTCTGAAGTATAATACATTTTATCAACACAAAGCTAATCTCTTTTATAAAACGAAATATTCTGTGCCAGGCAGGAGTTCTGAAGACTGCTGCAAAGATGGAAAAGCAAAGACTGTAGGCTATTAAAAGTTCAGATTCCTAGCCACGGCCGTCTGAAAAAGAAAAGGTGAGGGTTTCCCTGCAGAGTGCAGCTATTCTTGCTATTTGGATCTATTTATATTCGAAAATTTTATATCTGCAGCTATATTCTTTTTTGCACATGTGGCATCTGTGTCCGAAGCGCTTTAGCTGTTGTTTCTAAACATGAGCTCAGTAGATGCAGTCGTGGATTCAGAATGCCTGTCTGAAAAGTTAAATCTAAAACTTTATGGGTTTTTTTTCCTAATAAGGAAACTGTTTCTCTTAATCTGAGTTTAAAAAAAAAAAGTTCAGTATGCAAATTCATAATGGATATGTGTAGGGACTTATTAACTTAATAGCAATTTGCCCGACAGAAGACATGGACTGGTCATGAGACCGCCATAATATATGGCAGGCTTATGTCTTATATCAGACTGCAATAAATAAATACTTTTATATATCCAAACTGCTAAATTTGTCTCTCTTGTAAGCAAAGCAATACAACAATAAGGAAAGTATAGTAATACCAGCACTTTTTTCAGCCAACTGACAAACACTGTGCGTCAGTGCCCTAAAATTTGTCTCTCTTGTAAGCAAAGCAATACAACAATAAGGAAAGTATAGTAATACCAGCACTTTTTTCAGCCAACTGACAAACACTGTGCGTCAGTTCCCTAACCCTAGTTTTGTGTCTTTAGGGAAATTATTCCTCACTTTTACCAATATAGCTAGTCTAACTATTGCCATCATGCAGGTTTTACAAATGCACAAGGTTTTATCGCGTGAAAACATTTCAATCTGTTTGTCACTGCTTTTGGATGGGCCTATATTGTAGCTTGTTTGACGAGCTTTAGCTCAAAAATGTGTCAACTCTAAGATTCTTACATCTGTACTAAAAATGGAAAGCCTGTTGTTCATGCCAGGAATCACAGTCAACATTGGGGGCTGAGCACCCCTAAAGGTCAGATCCTAGAATCGCCCCTGTTCAGGGGTTTCACTTGCTTGGTGCTTGACAGGAAATGCAAAGACCTGAGACAGCTAGTGAATAGTGTTGCGGTGTGTTGGTAGTCCAGAGAACAGTCCAGGGTCATACACGGAGAAACTGAGACAGCTGGAGGTACCTGAGGGCTAGGCAGGATGGCTAAGTCAGAGAATGGTCTGGGGTTCATTTCTCAGGAATAACACAAAGATCACTGGACACTGGATGGTCTACTCACACAGAAGGCTTTCAGGAATCTGGCAGTCACAAGCAGGGAGACTCAGGTATTTATAGAGCTAAGCACAGGTGCTCAACTCTCACCAATTAGTGGCCACAGGTGTGGCTGATCAGATGTAACAAGGCAGGCAGAGCAAAACAAACAGTTCGCAGCATTACAAGAATATAAATAGATTAATCGGATCAGTGTTGGATTTCAGCCAGGAGGAACATAAATATAAGACTGTTGGCTGAAAGTGTAACAGGTAAGAAACTGGAGACACAGTAATTCAGTCTGAAAACAAGAGTGCTTTAAGAGATTTATTGAGTTAAAGATGTAGCTGGGAAGGAAACAGACTGGAGCACACGCAGGAACCTCTGAAGGGAGAGTGAATGGTTAGGGGCTGAACCACACTCAGGGAGGATGTGTGAACACTGAAAATAAGCCACTAACCTTCTCGGGAACAAGAATGAGGCAGTAGTCCAGACAAGTAGATCCAAGAGTTCCAGATGTATATGCAGCTTTAACTGGTGATGAATCAGTTTGAAGCTGACAGGTTGTGGGGCAAGAATGGAATCAGTAATCCAGGCTTGGGTCATACACAATAGGCAAGAGACAGGCAGAGATTTGGTCATTAGATGGTTCAGGTTTTCGGGGTGTCCAGAAATCCGAGGTCAATAGGAAAATCCGACAGGGGCAAAGCAACATGCAGGAATCCACAGCACAGAACTGGTCAACATCAGGTAGGCAATCAAGGAACTCTGGATGGTATACTCACACTGACAGAGACTGGCTGTGAGAGGTAGAAATATATAGGCAGATCCACTCCTTTCCAGTAGGTGACAGTGATGCACATTTAAGTTGTTTGCCAACCAGCATTAAAAACCATAAAAGAAGAACTCCTCAGAGTTAATTAGCTAAGTGCAGGTGGCGCTGCGTAAACAATTAGTGGAACTGAGCACGGGATCGCAACACAGCCAGTGAAAATAACCAAAAATGCACGTGGTTGCAAAAGCATTATGGAAAGCCACAAGAAATAGGAGAAATTTTAAATCAAACTGTCTCTGATAGTTATAGGAAATGTGTGACTGTAGCAGACCCACTCCCCAAGGAACTGCCCTCACAGACATCCACTGCTATAAAGCCTTCCTCTCCCCTCCCATTTCACTCTTTTTCCACTGACTAGTTTAGCAAGGAGGGTCTACACAAGAGAGATGAAGCGACTGTCGGTAAGAATGGAGTTTGGAGACCCGGCAACAAATACATAGGCTAGAACCAAGCTTAGTACAGTTTGCTTTCTGTAAAATCAAAGCAGCCAGCCTCGGAAACCAGCTGTTTGTGATCTTTCTAAGCTTTGTTCAGCCAAGAAGCTGAAGGGAGACCGCATGGAGCAGTTCCATTGGCTGGAGGAATCCAAGCTACGCATCTGCAAGCCAGGCAGAGGTCCTCCCAGAAAGCCTTAGCAACAGCACGCTGCAGCCTCCACAGCACTGAGCACAGGTCAAGTGCTGTCCACTGGAGACCAGGAAAAGTTACCCAAGCCTGGATGCCAAATGAGAGCTTTCACCCTGAGCGGGAGTGCTAGCTTTCACCCTTGAGTATTTCACTGCAACTGGATGCCCCAAAGTCAACAGAACGGAAGGCCAAATGTTTTGCAGAGATGAGCAGGGAAAGTTAGTATGTTAAGAAGCAATGCAAAATGGTTTATTTCTAATGTGTTTTCACTGTGTTTTTAATTTTTCATTAAGGTTAAGACCTGGAGCTAACAGGCTAAGCTACATGCGAGCAATCTATGAAACAAAGCTATTCTGCTCTATTTTGGGTTGTGTTTTAATATTACGACAAACTTTATTTCCATCAGGGTTTATATACTTATGGGAAATTAATGTTTGTGTTTTCTGATCTACTCATTACACCAAATGTAGCAAAAGGTTTTGTTTAATAAGTTCAGAATGTCCGCTAGCTTTAGCCACTGCTATTGAGCTCCCTAACAACCCTAGTTAAATGTAACTACAGTTTGCTTGAACATAATGCTTGTTTTCGTTTCACTACATTATCATCCAAAAGTGCTATAAGTGTTAGTACAGCATTAATATAGAACATTAATGTGGACGTAATGGTATTTTGTGTAACCTAAGAGAAAGTTATCAAGCTACAGGCCACGTGATCAGATACGCTCCCAACATTGTTTCCGGTCGATCGTCCATTTACAGCGTCCCCTACATTCTTAAGTTATCAATTCAAATCTTAATTATTTCTGGAGAAATAAATACATTAAATAAAAATCAAGTGTCCTAAGGGTTATTGATTTTTATTTGGCAAATCCTTCTTTAAAATGTTATTTCCTAAAATAATGTTTTATCTAATTGACAGTTGCATTGTGAATGAGTTGAAAACATACCAAATGTTGTTCTAAATTACTTAAGCCAATTTAACCTCATTACCAATTCTTTAAGATGAATTTTGACTCCTTATCTCAAATCTTCAGTGAACTCTAAATTCATTAAATCATTTTTAGATGTTTTTCAACTCTCTTTATTTGTCATTTTGTTCCGTTGCATGTGCACAGTTCCTTAGTTTCTTTAATCTTAATTTTGCTTTGTAGTTTTAGTTAAGATTCACTAGCCAATTATAAAGAAGATTTGTTGACTGAAATTTATTGTTATTACAGGTAAACAACGTTAGATAACGGTGCTCCCTGGATGGGCATTTATTTCTGTTAGTACATGCTTATACTTGAAGAGATGTCATTCATTTATTCCATATGTCCGCAGAGTTTGCTTTTAGAAGAATGTTAGTGCTTGAATCACTTATTCAACTATTGTTCTAATATCAAAGCCAATTGGCCTGATATTCACCAGACAATACCTAACAGACCAAGACTTATTTGATAAATATTAAATAACTTTAAAACATGTGTAATGGCACAACATCAGCTATGGATAGACAAATGCAGTCCAGATTCCTTAAAATGTACAATGAATACACATTACCCATTAGTTTAGCATCCTGTTATCAGCTGTTTGTAACCGAAACATGGTTATATGAATTTAATCAGGCACCTATTCTGAGTTAAAGCCTCCAATCTACAATTTTCCTTTGCAGAGCAGACAGCAAAGGAAAGGTGGAGGACTGTTTAGTGAAAAGTGTAAAAAGGTGTTTATGGAAATATTTGACTCTTTTGAATATTTAGCTCTTGAGGTAAAGAGCCCAGCACAAAATATGTTCTTAAATGTTTACAAGCTCCTAAGTCCAAATCAAACTTTTTAAATGATATTAATGACCTCCGATCTGTGATATGTATTGATTATGACTGTTTAATTGTTGTGGGAAATTTCAGCTTTCACATTGACAACCCTAAAGACAGAGGTGAAAAAGAACTGTGTGACACACTTAAACAACCAATGTCATAATTTGGGTTTTGTTTTTGTTTTGGACTATTTTTGGACTGATTGTTTTCACTCCACTCATCTGAGCCACCATTCATTACTATAATCAGCTGCACCTGCTTCTGCCACTAATTATCAAGCCATTGCGCCTGAGACTCTGCCTTTTAATACTTGCTTCACTCACCTCTCCCTGCCAGAATGTCTCATCTTGTCTTGCTGCCAGCATGCATTTCCCCCAGTGTTTTCATATTGCTCTGCCTACTAATCCTTTGGACCCGTTCTTGGTCCGTGAGGCAGACACCCTGTCTACTTTTAAGACTAATCTTAAAACTTTCCTTTTTGACAAAACTTATAACTAGAGTGGCTCATGTTAAACTGAGCTACCTTTATAGTTTTACTGCTATAGGCTTAAGCTACTGAAGGACATCAGGATCTAATTTTCTCACTCTATAGAGGTCTACTGTTCTTCAATTATGCATTACGTGTTGTCATTTCTGCTTTAACTTTCTGTTCTCTCTCTTTTATCTTCATAGTAGGTACACCTGGTCTGGCGTTCTGTTAACTGTGACATCATCCAGAGAAGACAGATCACCCGCTATTACCATCTAATGTAGAACAGATTACTGGATCATGTGTGCTTCTGTGCTTTTTTGTCTCTCTTGTTGTGTCTCTGCTCTGTCTTCTCTAACCCCCAGTCGGTCGAGGCAGATGACCGTTCACACTGAGCCTGGTTCTGCCGGAGGTTTTCCTTCCCGTTAATGGGGAGTTTTTCTTCCCACTGTCGCTTCATGCATGCTCAGTATGAGGGATTGCAGCAAAGCCATGGACAATGCAGACGACTCTCCCTGTGGCTCTACGCTTCTTCAGGAGTGAATGCTGCTTGTCGGGACTTTGATGCAATCAACTGGTTTCCTTATATAGGAAATTTTTGACCAATCTGTATAATCTGACCGAATCTGTATAATATGATTGAACTTGACTTTGTAAAGTGCCTTGAGATGACATGTTTCATGATTTGGCGCTATATAAATAAAATTGAATTGAATTGAATTGAATTGCCCCACCCTCACAAGTTGGTTTACTAGTGCTTGTGTGTACCGCCTGATTAAGGTTGTTCCTGAGGATTCCGTGTCTCGTTCTGCCCACGCTGGGGACACATCTCCTTCATTGTATGCTAAAGTCAGTCTCTGCCTTAATCTTCTGGTCAAGTCTGTATCTGCCACCTTCACCTGGTCCTCTGCACGTCCCTGCCATTTTCACCCAGTCCAGCCTAACTCTGCGGACTCCAGCCATTTCAACCAATTTTAACATTTTTGCTATTTGTTTTTGAACCGCTTAATGCTCATGCCCCTCTATACCTGTCTGAGCTCTTGTATGTTTGGAACCCAACTGGGGTCTTAAGGTCAACGAACCAGCTATTTTTAGAAGTATCTAGAGCTAGGTATCTAGAGCCAGGCTTAAAGGTGCCATGACATCACTGTATAAACCATTTCTTGACAAGAGACAGGCCATGACAGTAACATAAAAAGAATGGGGGAGTGATGCCTATTACTTCAAAAGCAATGTTAATATGTGAATTTTCTATATATATTGTCTTATGACTATAACTGCAAACTGCAATCAGTGTCTGATTTCTATGTCCTCACCAAAAAAAAAAGAAAAACAATTCTGATATGGCTCAGATTAGTGCAAATGTTTAGTTATTTCCTTAAAAGTTATTAATTTATTTTCCTTAATAATCGAAATAAAGCAAGACATGCTGCCTGTGCAAACATTTTGACTGCACATCCAAAAGCAAGGCAGACGTATTTTAAGGTGAGTGTGCTCATGAAGCTCAACCCCATAAATCTGTACTGGTGGTCTGGCCCGTGCACACAAAGATGGCTTACACTTGCCAGACAAACATAAAACAATAGTTTGCCAAAATATCGAACACAGCTGCTGAGGGAACAGCTAATCAGCTTGGATCATTTACTCCACTAACCCTAAAAAGAAACATTTGAAAAGGCAACCTAACCTCTGGCAGTTAAAGAGAATTTTATGTAATGTCACTAAATCTTGTTTTCATTTGTTTGCCTTCAAAAAATAATAGCTTCAGACGTCCTTGGAATAAATCACACGTACAAGGTCCTTTGAAAATTAATTTGTTTATTGATCATATTGTTTAAACTTAATTGTTTCCAACTCAATTATGAGAAAATATCTTAATTAAAAAATTTTAAAGGATTTATTGGTGCCACAGTGAATTAATGAAAGAGGGTTAGTCTGATGGACCGCTTGTTATGATAAATGGTAAATCGAATGCATATAGTACTTTTCTAGTTATATTGACCACTCAAAGCACTTTGACACTAGAGGCACTTTCAGAAACCCACACATACGCTGATTGGTAGGCAACCTTAGGTTAGATGCTGTGCCCAGGGGAACCCCATAAGGAGCAAGCTGTTGTCAAACCTGAAACTTTTACCAAAAAATGAACCCACAATTGCAAGATGACTTCTTTACCCGCTAAGCCACAGTTGCTCTCACTCTAAATGAGTTTCAGTGCGTCAACTCATGAAGGAGCATTTTAAATGGAATTGCATGCAGGAGTTTGGGCCAGATTTATAATACATTTTATAACCAATTTACCATATCTATAAAACAAGTACACACATGAAATATGCGTCTGAGTTTTACCAGCACCAACAGATGTCCAAGCAATAACTTTGACTGGGTTTACAAAAGGATCAAACATGTTGGTGAAGATTCTCAGTCATCCAGGTGTTGATCAATCCAAAAAAAAAAAAAAGGTTAAAAAATAAAACAGCTGAATACAAGCCCAGTTTTTTATTTTTTAACCTTTTTTGGGAGGATCAAACATCTGTTTTGTCAACAAATAAAGCTGTTTTTATTAAAAATGAACAAGGCTGGTGTTTATTAAATTTGGTTTCAGGAAGAACATGATCTGAGAGCAACAGAGGGTTTGGCGACAGAGCTGAAAGTGTGTGTGTGTGTGTGTGTGTGTGTGTGTGTGTGTGTGTGTGTGTGTGTGTGTGTGTGTGTGTGTGTGTGTGTGTGTGTGTGTGTGTGTGTGTGTGTGTGTGTCAGCAAACACGATGCAGTTACACCGGTTGTGTCAGGAGTAATGGGCCAAAATACCAGAAAACTACTGGGAGAAGCTAGGAATGGAAACTAAAAACTAAAACATTTCTGAAATGTAAATGAAGGGCTAAAAAAAGTCTTTCTTTCTCTGTATTCTGGCATGTATTAATGACAAATAATTTGATAATCCCAACAGTTTTAAACAGATAATCTCAGACTTCATGACAAAAAAAAAACAGAATTATATAGCACTTCGCCCAGAACTACCTGGAGCTAAACGCACTCAAGACATTGGAGATGATGGTGGACTTCAGGAGACTCCAAGTCCCACCAATCCCCCCTCCACACACACACAGACACACACTACCCCCCACCCCCACCCCCCACCCCCACTCCCACCCCTCCCTCACTATCCTCAGCAACAGTGTGGAAACTGTGGCTCACCCTCTCTCCTGAAATGGTCCCCACACAGTGACACCATCCATAAGAAGGCCGAGCGGAGACTCTACTTCCTGCAGCAACTCAAGAAGTGCAACCTTCCTCAGGAGCAACTGATCACCTTCTACGCTGCCATCATTCAGTTTGATTTTGATTCAGATTTAAGGAGACAATTATTTGGATTGATGGGCATACATTCCACCCATCATCCAGGAAAGAAAGGTTCAGATACTTGAATAAATGTCTAACATCAGAACAACTGAACTTAAGGAACAATAACGGAACCAAAACATCTGTTTTAATATATTCATTGGTAATGCTAGGTAATAAATATGTGCAGTGGCATTTGTGTTTTAGTAATGTACAAATAGAAAACATGTTTTTATGGACAAAATATAATGGAGATGTATTGATCAGAATGTTTTTTTTGTTTCTGATATCGAACTAACTTAGGCATCTACCAATCTCGAGTACCAGTTCTTTACAATCTATGCCATGTATACTTGAAAATTCATTACCTCTAAATGGCTGTAAAATAACACACTGCATTCTATGGTCTACATTACTGTTCAGCACTGGGGTTGTAAACACCTAACTCACTGACCTGTGGCGATGTTTTCATACAGATCAGTTTGTTAACATGTCAGACCAGCATGAGGATTTGGCTTATCAGGTGTTTCATTGCAGCTCCAGGTAATCATTTGTGGACAGAGATCTCCAGAATAAGTGCTTCTGTTTTTTACGCTTTTTGGTTTGCTTTGAACATCAAGGAAAATGTAATCACCAGTGTTTCAGCTGTACTCTCCACACTTCTTTCTGTCATGGTTTGGGTTTTGTTTGTGCTTTGGACTGTTTATTTTTCCCCTCCATATTTTTCCACACCTCCCAGCGACCACTCAGCACCATGATCAGATCCATCTGCTACCACTAATTACCTCCAAGTCATTCCACCTGTTTCTCTGCCTTTAAATACCTGCCTTACTCACCATTCCCTGCCAGAACGTCTCGTCTTGTCTCGCTGCAGGCATGCTGGTTCCCAGTGTCTTCTCGTCGCTCTGCCAGTATGATCCTTGGAACCTGCCCTCAACCCTGCCCCACTAGTTTTGTTTAACTAGTCCTTGTGTGCACTGCCTGTTAAAAGTTCTCCTGGGATTTTTGTAGTGACCGTGAGATGAAGCCTCATGAGACATTGAACCACTTGAGCCAATAGCGTACCGCGCATGTGACGTCACCGTCTCAAGAGCAACGCCCCTTTTGCCGCTTAGGTAGGACATACAGGTAGAGAACGCCCGTAGCAACCAGCTATTACACGCGCAACAGAAACAGCGATATGACCGACTTTGCAGCCATTAAACTTTCCCAAGACGATATCCCAGGCGCACGGATTACTGGTCGAACTGTCGAAGAACACACCAACCTTCAGCTCAAACGATGGCTTGAGTGTCGAACGGTAAGCTTTGTTGTTTTTTTTCCTGCGCGACGGTCATGGCGTCGTCTGCCGTTTTTTTGTTTGTAATCACCGTCCAGGGATCGGTATATGTTTATTGTTTGTCTTATTTGAAATGTTTTTGAGTAAGCTATCCTGGTAGCAGGGTATCATGTTAGCGCCTGCTACCATGATAGCCTATATGCTATCATGGTAGCAGGCGCTTCATTATTAACATGTCGGCCACCAAAATACTCTTACCTGTTCACTACTTGATGTCGCTGGAATTGGGTCAGGATGTTCTTCGGTTGGGCCCTTTCCTCCAACAAAATGCTTGCTACATATGTAGGTGAATTTGGTAACTTTTTCTGGGTTGAACTGTTGTGTAGGGCGACCGCACCGGTGAACCCAGCGCACACATTTCTCCTTGGCAGTCTTGAAGAAAACATCCTTCATATGCGGCCGATCAGCATACCTCGAGTCGCTGTTGCACGTTCCATAGCAACAATGTTTAAAAACCATGGTCTTAGATTTGGAAAAAGCAGTCGTTTACCGTGTAAAACCAAGGGTAACGCACGTCTCTTTTACAGTAAAACAACGGCGGACTATGCAAGCTTGCCCGTACTGCGTACCACGAGATGTGACGTCATCATGACGTTACGTTTCTAAAAATAGCTCGCTAGCGGTACGCTATTGGTTCAGGAAAGGATTCAGTTCACGAGGCTTCATTTGCGCATGAAGCCACCTACTGGCTGGATGCGTAATCACAGTCAGCAATATAATGAAGCTTGCCTCTATTTCTATCCTTTGGGGCCCTTGGGAAATATCATTAATAAATAATACCCATTAATGTATCGTATAATTATCACATCTGTATATTAAAATATTTTTTATTTGAAATATTTTTCCCTACATTTGCCTGATGAGGAGGTCTCCAACCTCTAATGCAGCTGCTGGTGCTGACTTTGCCATGTCCTGCTGATTTTATGAGAAGAACCACTTTGGATGCAGAAACATTTTCCTATGCAGACAGCTGAGCAAGCGGCATCATAAAATGGAGACAGCAAAGAAAGGCACCCTGCAACAATATTGAACTCCTCTGGTGTTAATAAAAGGATGTCGGTTTGTGGGCCAGCTGCTCCTCGCCTATAAATAAAGAAGCAGTGAAAATACAGTTCTTGATAAGCAAATCTAATGAATCTTAACAATCTTAGATTGACCTTACCTTATATGGAGAAATCAAGTCAAACATGCCCAGATAGGTGAAATCCTCCTCTCCCTAGCTGGCTCCTTCCTCTATCATCTCATCAATCTCTTAAATCTCCGAGCTCCTCCTCTCACCAAAACTTTACAAACTGTCTCCAAACTATGAAAGCTTTATCCAAACTCTACTATCCAAGCAAAATTCTATCCAAAACTTGAACTGACTGGTTTACTTGTATCATGTAAACAACGGGTTTACATGATATCCCTATGCACAGGTGCCACATGGGAGCGACAGGATACTATGTTAAGCCACAGAGGCAATTCTAGAGACGCAAAATGTGTGATTTTGGCGATGACAACGAAGTCAGAGCAACACAACACCTGCGATGGAATGCGAAGCAACAGTTGTTCCTCACCTCCTAGTGATGATCTACGGTACTACTGCTCTCTAGGATTGAAGGAGGGACTCAAGCAAATCAAAATGGCGGCGCCCTTAACATTCAGGAAGTTATGCTTGGTCATGATTGTGATATCTCGTTGTTTGTGGAGAGTCAGGCGAAAAAGGCAACAATATGATGAATTTACTTGACAGAGTCGGCTTTTGGGAAGTGGATAAGACAAACGAACATCTAATCAGGGCTTACAGACGCAGGAAACAACGACAGACGTCGAGGTTCATCACACTGCTAAGCAGAATCATCACTGGAAACCGTGTGGCACGGTAAGGAAGCAAGTATTTCTATGAATGTCTGAAACCGCGTAATTAGTCAGCTGACTGTGAGGAGATGACCCGGTCTGCTCATGCACTCTTTGTTATCAGAGAACCGTGCCAATGAAAAAAACGGGCCGAGCCCACCCGTCGAACTGGTCTAGATTTAGCGCGGTCCACTTGTGTCTGGCTCGGTTCAGTTCAGTTTGTGATCCATTTACACTCGATAGTTATCTCAGTTACTGAGCTCGGACCGTTCACGGCACGGTTAAAAAAGGGTAGTGTCAATGGGGTAGTTGTCTCGCTGCCTTTGCCTGAAGGTAACATGTTCTCACCTACTGACCTGAGTACTGATCTGAGTCTCCACTAAAGACATATTCAGTCCCTCATGTAATCAAGAAATCCATCAACTATACCTGCCTGGATTACCTGCATTAGTCACTTCATAACTCACCTGCCGGTCTGCCCTCCAACACCCACCTCTGAGAACAGCTCACAGAAACCTCTTGACCTTTCTTCACCAAATCTGTCATCCACCTGAGGATCCTCAGCTCCTGTTATGGAATCCAGGAGTTGATCCTGTGATGAGCAGTAGCTCAGAGGAGTAAGAGGTAAGCTATAGAGTCACAGGTTGCAGATTCACCTCCTGGACTAGACTACTTCTAGGGGGAGTTGTGGCCGAGTGCTTAGAGCAGCACGCTTGCACTCAGATAAGGATGCAAGTACCTGGTTTGATCCCCGGTCCTGGCACTCTGGGTCCCTGAGCAAGACCCTTAACCCCTGACTGCTCCCCAGGCGCCGCACAGTGGCAGCCCACTGCTCCCCAAGGGGATGGGTTAAGATGCAGAAGTGAATTTCTCCATTGTGAGATAAATAAAGTTCAATTATTATTATTATGAACCTTGTTGTGGTTCCCCTAAATCCATCCTTGGATTATTGTCCCCTCCCGTGGCCTAAACAAAGCAGTTCTACATTTTATTGTTGTACAGTAAATCTTATTTTAATTTGTTCGATCAATTCACAGTGCTTCCCTGCATTTGGGTCAATAACAACCTGCAAATCATGACAATAATACAGTTTTGCAAGCTGTACACATGGTAATAATATGTGACTTTTAAAACAGGCTATGCAGATCGTGGTTGCACATCTAGTTGAAGGTGCAACAGGCATAATAACACATACTGTACCAAAACAACAGACTTTGGGAGTTGAATTTTGTCTGTGACTCTGAAGTAAATGATGTACAACTGCCTTGATGAGGACTCCAAACCAATAACCAATGAATATCTCAAACATGGAAAACCTACAGAATATACTCAACAAAAAAGTGCATGTTTGATTTAAACTGTGAGCTAAAAACTGATTTAAAACAGACAAGTTTTCTCTGACCACCATTGTTTATGTTTCACTCAAGCGCAGTTCTCCTCCCACAGATGTTCTGGAACTGTCCAAAGTGTTAATCACAAGTACCGTCCTCCAAGGTGGGAAGGAGCTGGCGTCACTTCAGCATGAGACTCCTTGAGAAGCTGTACATGTTTTTCGTATTCAGGGGCTAATGAGTTCATTCACACGTGAGCTGAGAAGGGGTTTCCTAGAAAACTTTTCAGATTGTAATCTAACCAGAACTGGGTGATTAAAGTACAAACTGACAGTTTTCAGACCGTTTTTTTTTACCCTTCATTACTTTCCTGCGTGTGTTTTAGCTCACCATGTGTTTTCTGGTTCCCTAATGCATTCCATGTAATCTCAAAAGTTGGAATGTCTAAATGTATTGTGTAGCACCTCGCTAAGGGGAAATTCTATTAAAGATGGTGGTGGAAAATATAAAAAAAAAGGATTTGAATTTATTTTTACATTTAATAACTGCAGTAGATTTCTTTCTTTGTTTTTGGCTCTTATGCCGAAGATGCGTATCCATAGCAACAAGGTGGTTTTCTAAGACAAGAGCACCTGATTAACATCTCAAAGCTCAAACAATACCTTGACTACAGCCTCAAATCCCGGATGAGTTGAAAAGGAGGCACCAGAGCAAAGAAGAGATAAGTCTGATAAGTCTTAAATTACAATATTTTTGATGATTATTTAATATATTGTTTGGTTATTGAAAAGAATGCTTTTCAGGCCTTGTTCTCTCTGTTTTTTCTTGTAATTAATTTCTTTATTCAATTTGATTGTTTGAGTTATCCTGTTTGTTTAGACGTGTGTTGATTGTGTTTACAAAAATAAATATACAAAATGTCTGAGTGTCAACCCAAGTTGTATGTCTAGCTCCCTGACTCTTCCTTCGTGGTTTTCTCCAAAGTTATACTAACTTTGGACTCTTTAAATTCTCCTTAAGTTATCTCCTGAGTTCTTCCCTGGCTCTGTCCCTGTGTGACACTTCCTGGATTCCCAGTCCAAACCTCCTCGTGCCACAACCTCTCTGACAGCTCCCTCCTAGTCCAGCAACAACTAGCTCCTCATTCCTGCGGAAACTTCCGCCTACCTTGTCCTCTCCCAGAGCTCTGGGGATAAACTCCTACTACTCTTCTCACAAGATTCACCATTTATTCCCTCTATCTCTCGCCTTTTCCTCACAGTGACCCACCATTCAGTATAACTGGACTCCCCTTGGACCATCCATGTACAGCTCCCTATTTATTTCAATAAAACCTTTACCACTATCTCCTGAGAGATCTCTTGCATGTGGGCCAGAGGCTTGCCACAAACCATGGCACTAACACAGGTGACAGTTTGTGTCTGCATGCGCTTGACATAATGACAGTTGGTATTTTTTCACAATTATGACATAGAAGAAAGTGCAAGGTTCTATTGACCTGGGATAACTAGTGAGTTTGGGACGAGGGACACTTTGTAAAACTTTTTTCAATATGATCGAGGGACTAAAAGCCCATTCTGTCAATTTTACTCCCATAAGAAAAAAATCTTGGATGTAGTTTTTAAAACTCTATAATTGTCCTTGGGGGTCTCATTAGAAGGCCCAGCAGCATGTCTGACTGTTTTCAGCACAAAGACATTGAATTGTCTTGCATATTTTTTTTTCCTTTATTTATTTTTTTTTTTTTTGCACAAAATTGCAGCCAGCTCTGAAACCTCTCAAAAGCAACCAGAAGCCTCTGGTCTGGTGCTCAGCATGGTTCTGTGAGGAATGTCTGGGAACAGCACTTATTAGCATTCATGGGAACATTTAGAAAATACATTATGGCATCTGGGAAGATGTAATATCGCAAAAAAAAAATAAAAAATAAAAAAATTATATATATATATATATATATATATATATATATATATATATATATATATATATATATATATATATATATCCATCCATTTTCCAAACCGCTTTCTAACAGTCTATTTAGACTTTGGCGGTCATTTACAAACTCCAACAAGAAATGTTCTATTTAAAAACATGAGCCATCATATCTTACTATATAACTGAATAGCAGCAGACATTTATTTCTTAGTTTTAATTCATGGATTAAGCTTATAACAATCATATACTGAGCTCTCATTTATTAAATTTTGTTACGTTGCTTGAACAAAAATAGATCTTAAACTACCAAGAAGTAACATTTAGGGTGTGCATGGTGAGTTTTGCATTTTCAGCTGTTAATATATTATGCAAAAAGAAATACATTAAATATAATCAGGAGGGCAAAATTTGATTAGTTCTTTTAAACTAGTTATTGCCTCTATTTACCTTTATAAATGTCAGGGTACAACAAAAAGATGGAGGAAAACCGTCAGATTTTTTGGCTAATCTGTCTTGATCTGATCTTCTCAAAACGGAATCTGTTTATAGACATATGGAAATCCCACAAAATGAAAAACTGAGGAGCATCTCAAAAGAAAATCCCTCATGTCTATACTTCTAAGCTCATTCAGGTTTTGGCAGGAAAAACTGGGTTCTAACTGCAGAAACACAAACTTTAAATAATCTCTCAACATGAGGCGCTTGAATCTAGGATTATCTCTTCCGTAACAGCAGTCATGGTGATCATCCAAATGTTGACTTCTCCACATGTGCTCAAGAAAGACGGACCAAATAAGTGAAGGTTGCTAACTTACCATGTTGAAATACCTTGAAAAAGCATGAACACCTCATAATGTGCCTTTTAGTCATGTTACACCACATCACTGTATTTTTATTGTGATTTTTTTGTTGTGATAGACCAACACAAAGCAGGGCACAGTTGTGATGTGGAATGAAAAGGATTCTTGGATTTTGACTTTTTTAGCATATAACCTGACAAATGTGTTCTGAATTTGTAGTCAGTCCCCTTTACATTTTATAGTGTACTCAATCTGATGGAATCCACTGACTCTGAAGATTAGCATGGTTGTCTCATCACTACAAGGACTCTATAGGGTCATTTTTGTGTGAAGTTTGCATGTTCTGTTCTTGTTCTCCTCCAAAGCTACCCTATTTTTACGGTGCAGTTGTTAGTAGGGTTTTAAGTTCAGAACAGCTGTGCACTCTCAAAATGAATGTTGTTTGATGTTGCATGAGTCAAGAACTCATTTCGCATTTCTTAGTTTGAAGGACCCTGCTTCGGTTTAAAATTCACCAATATTATGAATGACATCCAACAACATGCTCTTTTATGAACATGGCCTGTTCTTTTAAACAAAATCCAGCATTTTGCTTAAACACAAGTAAAACCTTTTTAAGGATAGAGAAAAAACACAGTGGATACTCTAACTTATTGGATTTTGTATCTTAACCTATCCAAACTTTGTGTAAAGGAAAAACAAAATAAATTCTATTCAAAGTGGATAAAAGCCATAATTTCGAAGACAAAACTAAATAAAAACCAAAAGGTTTACGGGAAAACAAATTAGCAGATTAAAATAGCTGCATCTTAAACTCCCCATCCCTCCTTGGAGCATGAGAGTATGGGACTGAGGAAACCCTCACTGCTGTTTTGTTATTTAAAGGGGATATATTATGGTTTTCAGTTCATCCTTTTGACACCGAAATCACGCAGTTGTGGTCTGTTAGGCCAGACAGAGTTACCCTATGGGTATTCAATACAAAGCTTGTAGGTCTGGACAGGCTCAGACTCATCGGTCTAAAACTTACTGGACCAATCACAGCGCGGGAGGCGGGAGTTTATGCTGCGTTACTCTTTGCCCATAATGCAGCAGCGCTTTTATGTAACCATAACAGTCAAGATGGTGGCTGTAACGGAGTGATGTTTTAATGATGCACTTTTATTCTGTCCTTGAATGAGCTGGATATATCTTTAAAAACTCAACAACTGGCTGCTCTAAGAGCTAAAACTGAGCTTTTGTTTGGAGCATGTGTCACATTTGTAGTTATCTGATGTTAGTCCCATCTTTGAAATCGGGCTCTACCTGTAACGTACAGGAACGGGACCCAAGATTCATACCAAACAGGTCACTGACGTTTATGAAGGCTCAGCTTCTCGTGGGCGCGGTGGCTCTCGCTCGGACTGGTAATCCCCTGAGGCAAAGACAACAGGTTAGTGATCAGCGAGGGGTGACGGGCTAAAGTGAGGAAGGCTGGATCACTAACCTGATGGCGTGGTTCCAGAGCCAGGAGAGCAGGCTGTGAGGCAGGCGAACAGTTCCAGGGGCGGAGGTCCGTCTGTGGACTGGGCTGGCGGGGCTGAATCCATTGAGCGGCTGACAGGCAGGTAGTCCGTTCGGGGGCTTTCCAGGGCATTATCCAAAGGAGATCCGAGTTCGGTATCAGAGATCCAGCGGCGATACAGAGGGGAGATCTGACAGTTGGGTCCAGGTTCGGTCCGGGTTCGGTAACTGGCGGGCTCAGAGAGTTAAAGGGGTTAGGAGGGTTCCAGTACTCACATGCAGGAGGGTCAGGCTCACAGGCAGGCAGTCCAGGATAGACAGAGTCCAAAGGCCAGAGGCAGATCTGATCAGGTTTCTAGGCAGGCAGACAGAGATAGAACAAGGACAGGCAGGCTCGGTAACAAAGCAGATCAGGTCAGGTTTCCAGGCAGGCAGATAGAATCCGGACGGGATCGGGCAGTCGGGTAACAGACAGGCAGGAAGAATCAGAATGGCTTGAATGTTCTTGCCGGGATAGCTTGAGACAATCTGGCACTGATGGCTGGTCTGAAGGCTGCTTATATGGTGGAGGAAACAGGTAGAACCGATAGCAGGTGGGGTGGAGCTGAGCAGGTGTGCAGAGTGACTGATCAGACCAGCATCAGTGCCGAGATCATCACATGGCTTCCTTCTCCACTCTCTCAAACCATCTGTCTTCTCTGTCCAAAATGTGAACATTTTGGTCCTAAAATGTGTCCTTTGTCCTTGAGGTGCAGGTGGACGGCTGAGTCTTGTCCTGAGGAGGTAGCTCTCCTGTGTTGAGCCATGCATCTGTGGAGAGCACTGAACCGCATATCCCACCCTTCTCATTTTAGGCTTGGGGGTTTGTCCTTAGGATGGACCATCCTCTGTCTGAGGGTCCTGTGGGGTTTGAAATGTACTGGGATCTTGTGCTTAGAGAAAATCCCCCTGAGTTTTTCAGAGACTCCAGCAACATATGGGATGACAATGTTTTGTGTTTGTTCTTCTCTACTTATTGTTCTGCCATGTATCTTTTGGATTTCCTTGCTGATTTGACAAAAGCCCAGTTAGGGTATCCGCAGGTTTGGAGAGGGTCTTTGATGTGTTTCTGTCCTAGTGGGGACATGTTCGGCTCAGTCATCAGAACCTTACGCCATCGATTGTTTTATGTGGGGTTTTGTCCTTGCATGAGTGTGTGTTTTGTAATTATATCAAATTCTAAGTGGACTTTATATGGTGCGACTGTAGCGCAGGAGTTAGAGAGTTTGTCCTGCAATTGGTGAGTTGCCAGTTTGATCTCTCGCTCTGACCGTGTCAGTCATTGTGTCCTTGGGCAAGACACAATGACTGACACAGACAAGACACAGCCAAATTGCTTGCTGGCGGTGGTCAGAGGGTCCGGTGGCACCGATGTATGGCAGCCTTGTCTCTGTCAGTCTGCCCCCGGGCAGCTGTAGCTACTAACATAGCTCACCAATGCCAGGGTGTTAATGTGTGTGTGAATGAGAGAATAACTGACTGTAGTGTAAAATTCATTGGGGTCGTGGGACTAGTTAAAGCGCTATACAAGTACAAACCCATCCATCCATCCATTTTCTGACCCGCTTAATCCCCCATGGGGTCGCAGGGGTTGCTGGTGCCTATCTCCAGCGTACACTAGGCGCGAAGCGGGGTACAAGTACAAACCATTTACCATTAATATATTTTAAACTTTGGGCATCATTTTTCTTAAGGCTGCATGAGGTAACATTTGTATAAATTTCTTTTTACATATTTGTTAAAACTGTCACTATGTCCTGGCAGTAAAACATGAGACACATAATCTGTAAATAAATAAATAAATAAATAAATCAAGCTCCTCTGGACTTTGCATGAATACACCAGACAGAATAAACACAATCAGAGCCTGGAGGAATATCTGGCTCTGATTGTTGGCAGTCCCAATCACTCATGTGTACATGCTGCTCACACACCCTGCCACCGAGTGCTACCGTCATTCAAGCTCAAGATTGGCGGCAGAAAGCTGTTGTGTGTAGAGATGGTGGAGAAACAACTTGCTTTACAGGAAAACTGCCAATTTCTTGAGTGGCACCTGCTCAGCAAACAAAGACATGTAAAAAGTGGACCAGCACAGCAGGCTCCACTGTGTGTGTGTGTGTGTGTGGGGGGGGGGGGGGGGGGGGGGGGGGCAGACTGTGCATGGTAGTGCAACAGAGATCAAGAGGGAGGGACCTGTAAGGTGTCTTTGTTCACATTTTCAGGCTAAGTCCACGGTTTTCTCAGAACTCCCTACCGCAGCTTTAACTGAAGTTCTACACTTGCAATAGAAATTAATTTTGATATGACTTGACTGAGAGATACTTACTGTTTCAACAGAAAATCAACATTTAGCAATTTTGTACGTGTTTACCTTGTAATTGGCTAAAGGTCAACCTGACCCTGACCCTGCTAGCCACTTTTACACTGGATCGTAGCAGCACTATGACATTAAACATTAGCCCAAGTTTTTATGGTCACAGCATGGTCTATCAAGCATTCACTTCTTTATAGCATGTAGTAAAGAATGATACCACCTATTTTGATTTAACTGCTTACGTGACGCTGGTGAAGGTCTGGTAGTGATTGTGTTTTCATAATGCGTGCCCCCATTGACATGGATGGCCTGAAAATCAGGGAAATGAAACACACTTGACTCAAGTCTACAATAATTTAATAACCATTTTATGACTGCAAGACTCTAAGATTCATGTATTGTAAAATGTTTGGCTCTGAGGCTGCCATGTGTATGGTGTCTTGCCTCTGCTCCAGCTGCAACAAATTTGAAAACCCATCAAGAATATGAAGTGAAAAACCCACTCTCTTCACCTAAATAGAAATCCCAAAAAGAACGGGGTATGTGTTCCATGTCATGAAGGTAAGAACTGTGCGCTGGTTGCAAGAAGATAATCTCATGATAGTTTGCAACACAACTCATTAAAAACAACTCTAAGATTTAGAACCTCATCGAAAAACACAGTTTTTGATTGCTGTGTGCTGTATGTAAACATTTGCCAGTAAATGCACTCAGATCACTGTGTCTGGGTAAAATGATGTACAAAATGACATAGTTGCTGATGTGTTGTACACCAAATCCCCCCACTTATCCCATTATCCTGCTCTTAAGCAGATGAAAATAGTAATAATGTTTCCTCATCTACACTAACGCTGAGACATTATGCCAAAAATATTGAACTCCTTTAGTGCAGATGTGGCACACATAACATTGCATCGAGGCAGAATGGCCAATATAGAAGCAGGCAAATTTAACTGGGATTGTCTTGCCTCCACAGTGAAATTATTCATTATTCCCAGGATCCAACAATGTTTTAATGATCTTGGAGGGGCTAAGAGGTTTGGCGCACCTGCTGGGTCCTGCTTGTTCTTGTGGTCCCAGCAGATCTGGGGGGTCCCTAGGTCCTGGGCAGCTAGCAGGACCCTGGACCTCTCTGCTGTGCTTCACTGGCCGCCTGCAGTTCTCATCATTGTAACATCTTTGCTATTCCAGGTGACAAATTAACCCACACACATCCACACTCACAAACCCATGCAAAAGATTCAAAAGGTTCAAGGTCATACACACACAACTTCATATTTTGCAAACACAACCTATCTACTTTGATGCAACCGTGATTTAATAAGGTCAATCAAGCAATTAGGATACCATCTCCAGATATACCTTTTTTTGTAGAGCAACGCTGTCCTTGCACATGTTGGCAACTAGCTTCTTTGTGTTGTGTACCTGATATGCTGTGACGAAACAAATGAAAGAAAATAAAATGTCTTAGAGATCCTGAAAAGGTCAGGGCAGTCTCAAGCCAATATGATGTGAGCCTCAACAACGAACAGTCACAGATAGAATCCTGATATAATCATCAGGTTTGGGGCCAAACCTGATTACTTGAAACTACTTGTGTCCAAATTTTGTTTCATTTTTATCTTTAAAGAGGAAGCACTATTTACATTACTGTGTGGAGGTTTAGGGGTAATAATTGTGAAGGTACACTAGAACTATTTTTTATAATGCAAAAAAAGCAATCAGGATCATTTATAAGACTGACTAGATGTCACGCAAATCTAAAAAAATAAAAATAAAACTTGCTTTTTGGTCCATGTCCAAACTGCACAAATAATGCATCCAGCAATAAATAATCTAACGTTCAAAGATTGTTTTTTCAATAGAGATTGAAAATTCCCCGTATGATTTTAGAAGGGAATTCAAATCAAGTTTTGCGAACAACATTAAAATCATTTTTGATTTCTCTCTTTGGGGTGAGATTTTTGAACAGCGTAAGTCCAGAGTTCAGGTGATGTCTGAGCATGATCCATGAAGTTATAGAAAAGTATTATATGTGTATATATATCAAAATGTACAAAGAAGAATAAAGGTTCATCTTCTGGGGTATGTTGTCTTGTTTTTGGGTTTCCTTATGAGGGTGTGCGTGTTGGATATTGTGCCGAGCAGTGGAGAAAGGGGCCGGATTAAGTACGTTTACGCTTCTTCTTGCCCCGATTCAGACATATTAAATTTGTCATGGTTTAGTTTTGATTCGGCTTTGGTTTACTATTATTCTCAGTTTTTCCACCTTGTTTGGGTTTTAATTTGTTAAATTTTAGTTTCCTCCTTCCCTTCCACTCAGCCTTCACTCCACTCTCCTTGCAGTCAGTCACACCTGTTAGTAATTATTCAGTCAGATGCATTTCACCTGTTAGTCTTTCTATTTAAACCTCCCTCTGCCTCACTTTAGTGCTGGTCCATCATCATTCTACACCTCTCCATGCCAGTTCCTGTTTTGCCTTGGAAGCTTTGTTTTGCTCCTGTTGTAAAGGTTAGTCCTGCCAGTCACTCTAAAGACTATTTGTTCACTGTTTGCTCCTGGAGAGGTTCTGCTCTGTGTCCTGGTGTCTCCAGAGTTCTGCTAACCTGACTAGCCGCCCTGGAGAAGCTCAGCTCTGTGCCCTGGTGTCTCTCAAGTTCTGCTAACCTGACTAGCCGCCCTGGAGAACCTCAGCTCTGTGCCCTGGTGTCTCTCAAGTTCTGCTAACCTGACTAGCCACTCTGAGAAGACTTGGTTCAGTGCCAAGCCTTCCAGCTTAGCTGAACTCTCTCTCCAAGCCGTCAGCTCCTGCCTTCACCTGCACCCCTGAGCCCCTGTATTCCTGCACCTCTGGTTACTTCATCCATCAATCATTCACCTTACAATAAACCTCTCAAACTTTTGTCCTGTGTGTGTGTGTGCTCTGAGTTCATCGATAAACAAACCTGACAAAATTTAGATTTATTTATTTGATAGTTCGTATTTTGGTATAATTGTTTTTAATTTCCTCAAACTATGTTGTGATTCTGTGTGTTCAAAATAAATGTCATACATTTAGTCACTATATAAAAAGGGTTGCAACTAAATGAATGAAGTCTACTCTGCATACCCAGAACCAGACATGGAGAAGCAGCATTTAGTTCTCATGCTCCATTTATCTGGAACAAACTCCCAGAGGACTGTAAAAGTGTTGAAACCCTGAGTTCCTTTAAATCAAGGTTAAAAACATATTTGTCTACAGTTGCCTTTAAATATTCATGTTCTATTTATACTGTTGTAGTTCACCGAAACGTCATTAGATTAAGCTTGTAGTCCAACTTATCTTAACCTGCTGCTATGATTCCACTGCAATACTTTCCTCTGTATGTTTTATTTTCTTCTGTCAGTTCATGTACAGCACTTTGACTTGTCTTGTTACTGCAATGTACTGGAAATACACTTGCCTTTCCTAAATTTTTAAGCCAGCGGTCCTTTCTTACCTCAGAGCTCAGTTGTTAGCTAGAAGTGAAATTTCCTCTTTTAACACTTTATTGACATTATTGTGATAGGAAACATACTACTTTTCTTGTGGAAATTCTCTGAGTCATGAACTGATTACTTATAAACCAGTAAAACAAAGAAAACTGTGACTCAGTCTAATGTGTTTTCTTAATTTAAACCATGACCCCATATTTGAGTTCAGTATTTGAGTAATTTGACATTTCCTGTCTATTTCTCTACTTTTCTGCACCCAGTGATGATTACACATTGGTAGTTTTAGGTTTCTGGTCATTTGAGCATTCTTAAATTATAAAGTGATTACTTATAGTGGAATACCAGATTTCTGAGCTGCTGGGTCAATCGTCAAAAGTGTTTCTCAAAATCACTCATCCTTTAAAGCAATACAGGTCAGTTTATAAGCCATGAAATTCCTTTCAGCAACCACATTGGGTTGCCATTTTCTGCATAAAAAATACTGCAGTATTACTCACTGTTAAGGCAGGAAAAAATCCTTTGTGTTCTCTTCCTGGTAATAAAATCCTGTCAGAAGCTCCAAATTAAAAGAAATGTTTTAGAGTTCCTCTTGTTTCTGTGTTTAATCAAAGGGGAAATAAAGTTTCTTTCTCAAAATTGAAATCTCAGAATTGAACAAGTTTGACGTCAGTGCTGTACGGTTTACCTGCCTTTTTCAGATACTTGACAATTTGTTAGGATTGGAGAGGCCATTGAGAACTCTGTCCAAAATAAACACATTTTTGTGAGTTAAGTCCTTCTCTTGGTTGAGCCAAACACAGATGTCCAGTTGAGCTGATGAATTGCAAACATCTGAAACAACTCTTCTACAGTTTGTTCAATAAATACACATTTCAACACTTTTACAGCAGAAACGCCCAAATGCAGGCTTTACCTCTATCCATGTACCTGTAATGAACTATAGTCAGCAAAGTTATTGTATAAAGGTTTGACTGACTAATCGTAAATTCTTCTGTCAGTGGGAATTTAGCTTTATTTTATTTGTTTAGAAAAAAAAAAAACATTTCATTCACCTGCTGGTAAAATTTCTTAAAATGTTACTTTGGTCACCTTGGGTGTGTGAAGTGCTCTAGAAATAAAGGTTTGTTGTTTTAATGATTGATTAATGACAATGGCATTACTGTGCTTGATTGACCAGAAAACTGGCATGATCTTCATAATTAACCCTATAAATAATTTAAGCACCATTCCAAAGATGAATGGTGACAGGAGAAAGGAGATGAGTTGAAGGCTGTTATAAAAGCAACATGGCCGTCCTTATCACCTCAGCGGGCTGATACTCTGTCATGTAAAATTATTGCAGTAATTCATGCGGGGGCACTGACCAAGTTGAGTAAATATAGCTACCCTACAGTACTTCAACATACTTTTCAATGGGCCATCATTACTGAATCAGAGGAACAATGTATTGCATTTTTAGTGCAGAAAGAATTTTAGGTTTCCATTAGCTTTAACAATCAAATTAGAGAAAAACACATGGCATACGTATGTTATAAATCTATATGATCAGTAAGTTTCACTTTTTGAATTGAATTCTGGAAATAAATAACTGTATCCATCATTTTCTAATTTATGGAATTGTACTTGTATTTCTAACGTCATAGAATTTCACAGTGATCCAGAAAAAAAAAACAATATATATACAATCCAATTTAATAGTCTAGGATAAATGTTTCAGTGAGGTTTGTTTTTCAGATTATTAAACATAATTTAAATACCACATGGTGGGATATCATTTTTTTATTATTGTTATGATGCAATATTCCAATCTTAAATGTCAAGTTTGCATTAGCTGTATGTGGAATGCTACATAAAACTCCTGCACTTCCTCCAGAAAATCATTAAAATTACTTTAAGCTGTAGGAACAGTATAGTTGAAATTGTGAGGAATTTTAAAATTGTCACAATTAATTTGTGATCTATACTCGATATACTTTGGTAACAGAAACTTGGTCCAGTAAGTAAGCATAGTTTTTATGCCTTATGTGACAATGAAAGATGCACTGCACGATCTTTTTGCACCAATCTTACATTGTGCCGCTACCAGCACAAAGTTACTTTTTAATTTTGCTTCAGTCCATCTTGGAGTTATTGGACGTATCAAACACGTATTTCAATAATTTACATATGGTGACAATTTCTAAAGGCAAATTTTAGAATTCACAACTTGTCTATTTAGACAGAAATACCAAAACTGGATAAATATTTTGAGGACATCATTGCTTTTAACCGAAAAACATATTACCAGTGTGTGTATAAAAGAAAAACACAAAAATAAACCATGCATCTATGTGAAGATAATCTCTAAAGCATTATTGTAAGTAATTTTATTTTATTCTTTAATTGTTTTCAATTTTGGGGGGTAAATTAAAAATGAGAGCAGCATGCAAGAAATGTAAGTGTTTCAGCCATTCAATAATTGTCCTCCAAAAGCAAAGACTTTAAACCCTGTATGAACTCCTGCCATTCAGAAACTCTTCACATAAGCAGTGCAGACACATGAACCCCAAACAGCCTTTTAACAAACACGCCACATGTGTCATGACAACTGACCTTGGGAAAAAAAATGACTTTGATTGGATTTGTATGCTATTTTGTAAGAGAAGTGAAAGAAAATGAAAGCAGAGAAAATAATCTGATGATATTTATGTGTCCCAAAAGAGTTTAAAAGTCAGTTAAGCTGCCTACAAATTGCTTACAGCCCAACGGCTGAATGCAAGCGCTTCAGTAGAAGACAGGCCCAGTGGATGATCAAAAAACCGATAACTAGGAAAACAAATTAAGCGTGACAGGTAACCTTTGCCGAAGAACCAAAAACAATCACGATGTGCAACAGAACACATGGAAAGAATGAAAATGCTGTTAAATCAATTCTTTCATGTTTTCAACTAAAGTTTGGAAGACATTTGGATGAGAGATAGCATCACTGTGATCCCAATTTCACTTACACAACTTCAGAAGAACAGCACAGAGAACAGACGGTCTGATCGCATTCCTCACTCTCCGCTTTTGACCTCTGTTAACAAACAACAATCTCTCTGGCAGGATTCTTCTGGGTGACAGGTAGAAAGTACAACTCACGCAGTGCTTCCGTATTAAGCTCTGTCTCTTTGCTGGACAGAGCTAATGCTTCATTTAACTTTATTTTTATACTCTTGCTGTTTCTCTTTGCAATACAAAGGACCCATGGCTCAGAGCCACTGTGCTTAGCTGTCCCCTCTTTGTTTATCTTTCCTGTTAAAAGTACTCCTGGCTCAGTGTTTCTGCTTATTATTCTGCCTCCTTTGTATCAGAAGAGAATTATTTCTCTCCAATGTCACCACTTTGCACAGGATGAGTGACTGGTACAGTGAAGAATAATGAGCTCATTGCACAGGTGGGTTGGATTTATTGCTCAGTAATAATTAGAATAAAGGGAGCTTCATGGAATATGTTTCATTTACTGACCATCCGCAACCAGGCCTTACATTGTCAAGTGTAACGCACCTGTGTAAGATGCATTGGTTCATGACTTGCTGGAACATTTTTGGGACGTATTCAAACGGAGGATGTGAAGGAGGTTTTCTTTATCTTGTATCTGGCCTCACATACGCACTTCTGGAAGACAAGATTTTGAAAACATTGTGGAAAGCCTTCCCAAAAGAGCTTGGTGTGTTATAGTGGCAAACGGGGTGGGCCAAGACATTATGGATTAAGAATGAAATGTCACTGATGGTTACATTTATGTGAACTCAGATGAGTAAATAGTTTTGGCAAAACATGTGTCTACAACTGAATATTGACAGTATATCACCACCATGCAGCTGATGCACACCTATTATCGTGTGATGCCACTGCATTCCCAACCTGCTTTCAGTTTTACATAGACAAGCTTTTACCAATTGACCCTATATGGTCAACAGAATCTGAGTGTACCATCATTTTAAATTAGGAATGTATTGGACTTTATGTAACTGGATCTGAATCAGTATAACCTGATTGTATTCAACTGAACTGAACTGATCAGAATTAAATTTAGGGCCAGTTAGATCCAGAATGACTAGATAAGAACTGGACCTGTTTAGGTGTAGTTCCACTGGCCCGCTCGTTTTAAAATTTAACGCTTTGTATTAGATATTTGGCCTCAGCCATGGCGGGAGCGAGGAGAACACGTTAATAGCTTAAAATATTTTTAACTGTGGTGAAATTGTTTTTATCGGTTTTGTTGCATGCTTACGCCCAGGCTATGGGCTGGTCTTCCAGCGGAGGGAGCATGGGGCTTGACTGTGCTCAAGTTTTTTTCAGCGGGGCACCTCTGCGAAAGCCCCCCACTGCACCCCAAGGTTGCTCTGAGTATTTATACAGAAAGACGGGCCTGCAGCCAGGGAAAGGCAGACAGCCACTGCCTTAAACCGCAAAATGTGGATGGACACTTCAGAGACAAAACTTAACAGCTTTCAGGGTAAAATAAGAGAAAGCCACGATAAATCTATGTGTCGGATACAGTGCGTCTGGGAATAGAAAGCTGAAGTGTCCCCTTTCTTTTTGTTTCCTTCAGGCGTGGTTCATGGTTTGAAAATAATATTTCCATTTGACCCACTCTGTTTATAATGGTTCTTAATGTTAAACATCGCCGATCTTCAGTTTTTCTGGGCTTCAAAAAATAAATGCAAATTTAGGGATCTCGGAAACAATTGATAATCCATTCAGAAAAGTTATTATATGTGCAAAGCATAGATTGAAAAAAAAATCATTACTGCAACACTATTTTTCCTTAGCAATTATGTACAGCAATACATGACGGCTTGGATTTATAGGAAAAATCTTCAAGACTCTAAAACCAACACTTTTGACAAGCACAAACTATTTATTTCCCAACGGCATTCGAACTGCGATTTTAGCGTCAGTGGCCAGAAACATTGACAGCAGCAAAACAAATGCTGCAATCCAGGGAACAGAAAGCTAATTTAAAACTGATTATGTCCTTCAGTTGATGACAGCGTCCTACAACTCACACAAATTAAAACATAAATATTTTATATAAATCAAGAAACATCAAACTAACCACTGTTCTTCAAATGCTGCCAAACAACAGTTTTTGCCTGTCATGCTGGAAAAAAATCTGGCAACCCCAAAAAAACAACCACTGTCCCTAGAAATGCAATGTTTATGTCTGTGCGCATTAAAATTTTCATTTTTTTTTAGGGTTCATGTCAACCTCACAAAGGTTTTTAGAAGACAAAGGGATCCGGAAGACCTTTCAGCATTGCAGATGATATAGGAATGGGGAAGAAACAATACTCTAAAGACTTGCTGCAATGCTTTTAACTTCAGGGCTGCTATCCACATGGCATCCTGCGACTTCAACGAGAATCTCTTCAAGCAGCTGAAGCAAGAAATCCTCAGAGATAGAGATCAGTTTAAGCTGCTCTCCCCATCGTAGGGCTCCCAGCTGGAGAGAAGCATTCAGAGGCCCTCAAAAATGGTGAAACTAATAGTAGAAATGCAAAAATCTCCCATATATTGGGGAGTGGCAGCCTAGCGGCTTTAGATCAGGGCACTTGTGTCCCTGATTCGAATCCCAAAGACTGTCCTTCTGAATCCCTGAGCAAGACCCTTGGCCCCAGAATGCTCCCTGGGTGCTAGACACAAAGCAGCCTACTGCTCCCTAAAAGTAATGGGTTAAATGCAGAGGTGAGATTTCATTGGGTTGTACAAAGTTGCAGTGACAAATAAAGAGGATATAATTAATATTATAATGGTATGAATAAGAGAGAGGGTGAAGAAGCATTGTAGTGCAGATATTACATATTATTATAGGATGGCAAGGGAAGAAACTAGGAAAAGCACACTGTAGGCTACTAAGAGCACAGTTGGGTCATGTTTGCCTTAACAATGAAATAAAAAAAAATTCCAAGTATGTCATGATCCAGCTTTAAATATTGAGTGTTTTAGACAGAACGTGTTTGGGCTGAGCTCGTCATCAAAAGTTAGAAGCATAACTTTGAAAGATAAAATTTGAATTCAACATGTTTGTTGGTATTCTTTACTAGACTTCATTTACCAATTTATTCGATTTTTTTATATTTTTTTTGCTGCTGCATTTAAAACAGATTTTGCTGGGGTTTTCGGGGATTATTGTTTGGCCTCAAAACCTCATGATTACAATTTTAATGTCTCTATTACCAGACACAGATGTTTGGGTATCAAAAGCTTTCTTGGTTCAGTTCAAAATGTACTTAACGTATCCACAGATTGTAACAGCAACGTTCACTAATAGACAATATTCACATGCGCAAAGACGTGGGCAGAAGTATAAAGTCATATTAAACCATCTCTTCTACTTTATTATTCTACTGTTTATTATTATTTCCCTTCATTTCCCAGCCCTTCTTTTTTGTCAAGAAACACATACTTAATTTCATACACAATAATTAATGCAAAGTATCTACTAAAAAAATGGAAAAAAGCAAAATGCATTCATCTTAAGACCACACTGAAGGCATTTCTTCTCTTGAGTTAAGATCTATATGATAAACGTCGGCTCGGCTGTAAAGTCCCCAACAGTGTCCTAATCGGTTCGAACACCACGTTGGATTCAACCGTGTCCTCAGGGTCTCAGTATTTGGCTTTCGCATACGTTCCTTGAACAAGCCATGGAACATGCTGTACAAATCATTGCCCTTTTTCAAAACACAATGTTTTTATCGAAATACTTCTTGCGGATTTTTGAAAATGCAGCAAATTATAGACGTTTATTCTTGGTGAGCCAAGAATTGTCTACAGAGGTCTTCTTGTTTGAGTGATAGAGCTGAGCAGATACCATCAATGGAGAGACGGATATCAAAGGAAATTATACAGAGAGTTGGAACTTCTGTGAAATCCCAGACTTGGACAAAAAAGAACAAAAACAAACAGTACATGGATCTTAGTTTCCTCTAAATTCATCCCAGCTGTTATTTCAGGGGACTTCTTATTTTGTTTCTAAAGCCAACATTTATCACATCAACAAGATCTGAAGACCATGAAAGAACTCTTACACTAAACAAATGCAGATCTTTACACAGACTAGTGACTGCACTCTAATACGTTTCCATTTTTATTTGGTGCTACAGAGAAAGTTTCACTATTACACATACTGTCACAGCCGGAAACTTCAGTTTAAGTTGTTTGGATTTTATCCGACTGACTAACATGAAGTAGTGAACAAATGAGAAGTGGAAGGACAATGATACCTGGTTTTCAACATCTCTGCAAATAAAAAACTGAAAAGTATTGCATTTTCTTTCACATGTTTTCCCCTTTACTCTGATGCCCCTGAATAAAATCCAGTTCAGCTAGTTGTGATCAGAAATCACTTAATTAGTCCAACTCTGTGTGTTTTAATCCCCGGTATAAACACAGCTGAACTGTGATAGTCTCAGACGTTTTTTTAGAACCCATTAGCAAACAAACAGCATCGTGAAGGCCCAGAAACGCAGCAGACAGGTCAGAGAGAAAGGTGTGGAGAAGTTTAGACGAGGGTTAGGTGTGAAAGTAATATTCCAAGCTGTGGACAGCTCGTGAAGTGCTGTATCACCTATCATCTACAGTGGAACGAATGGGGCACAGCTTAAAACCAACCAAAGATAGACATGTGGCTAAAAACGTCAGTAGAGTCGAAATCAAGTGGTGGCCCCTTTGCATTGATGAAGGTGACTTGTGTCAAAGGGTTTCGATTTGACAGTACGGCAAGAAAACTTACTAAAATCGTACTTCCATTGCCATTAGAATTATTTGACTGTAAAAACTCATACAAGCAGTGGACTTTCCACAAACGTATACCACCACTGATCCGACCACGTAGGAGTAGAAGCAGTGCAGAAACCAGAGACCATTTCCAAGCTCCTGCAGTGCAGAGGTGTAGATCACACGTTAACTAGTCGTTCAAGTTAAACATTTTTGCTGCGTTTTAAGTGCTCCGTTGCTTTTTTATTGTCTTCAGCCCTTTCAGCTGATCCCTTCCAGATGTGTGCTGTGTGCGAGCTGAGTGAAGAAACAGCAGTTACCTTTTTCTGCTGGAAAATAAAAGCCAAGTGAATTAGATTTGAGTTCATTGTTTTCCTGATATGCTGTGAGAAGCACAGTTAACTTGTTTTAAAAAGAAAAAAAAAAGGAAGGAAAAAAAAAAGCAGGACTTATCCCTGCAGCAACTGACTAACCACAGCCTCTGCTGCCAGCATAATCACTGTCATGAACAATACTTACATGCAATTTCTTGATGGTTTACAGAATACTTCTGGGCTTACAGCTGCATGCTTGAAAACATTTTCATTTCAGTGGGATCCTGATCAAATGAATTCAGGGAGAGTCAACCTACAATTTGGGTGGGGCAAACTTGTGACTCATTCTGCCTCAAAATTTGCAATCAAATTTCTTTCACTGTGAAAATGTTTTGTGTGTGTGTGTGTGGGGGGGGGTTAATACATATGTCAACAAAACATGTAATGGAGTGGCGGTCTGTCCAGAGTGTATTCCTCCTCTACTCCATCAGGGGGATAGGCAACAATCTGGCTTTGAAAACTTCAACAGGATTAGGTGAGTATAAAAAGGAATGAATGGAAGGATGAAAATACTATACATTTAAAGTGCATTGCAGTTTCTTCTTTAAAACATCATCAGTACTCAGTGGAGATCATGGATAAATTATTTTTGTTTACTTTCTGTAGTAAATATATATGTAGTAATAGTATAAATACAGGATTAGTCCTGTGACTTCGCTTGAGATTTCTGTTCAAATTGTGCCCTTGTCCAGGGCCTTCAAATTTGGAGTTTCTCCCATGCATGCAAGAGTTCTCTGTGGTTACTCTGTTTTTTTTTTTCTGTTTTGTTTGTTTTTTTGTTTTCTTCCCTTGTTGATCATAGATTTGCAAAAAAAAAAAGAGTATTTGCTTCATATGTTTCTGTCTTTCCTAAATTCAAAGAGAATCTCGGCTCAAGTTTGAAACATAGCAAATATGTAGAAGGAAGTGCTCTTTTGGGATAAGATCGAACCAGCATTTTATTTTTGTCCCAGATCCAAAACAATATGTCAGAAGGAAGAATGCACATCATCCATAAATACACAATCCCTATGGCAACTCTTGGTGCTGGAAGTGTTATGTTGAGGGATGCCATTCTTTAACCGGGAATGTGAAACTAGCTATAGTTGACTGAAGGATGGATTCAGCTAAATACTCTGCAATGCTGGAAGAAACATTGTTAGAGGCTGTGAAAGACATAAGGGGGGGGGGGGGCAGATCTTTACTATCTCAGCTATATAATGCTGTTATTTTATTTGTTATTCCGATTAATATGTTTACATTTATGACTTTAGAGGCTGTATTAAGAGTAATGGTCAGGACCTTTTAGAACTTGTATTCTTTATTTAATATAGCTGCCCTTTAATATACAGTACAGGTGAATTTCCTTTACTTGCTGTCCGGGGGGAGTTTCTGGTGGAAGGAGAAAATGGTAAACACAGAGACAGAAGCTACATAGTTTTCTTTCCACAGCTGCAGATATATTGGGGCAGTATCAGCCAACCTCAGTTATTGGATAATCAATCATTATTGGATCACTACTGTAAGAAGATTTCATTGTGGAACCTGAATAAATGTTCGTCTGCCATTTTGTTTACATCAGAGTACCGTACAGTAACCCACCGGCAGCACGTCTTCATATAGAAAACAGAAAAGGTAAAACGCGTGTGGCTGACAAGTTTGTCACCTTTCGGCTACTGAAATCAAATATAGTGACGCTACATGGCGTATGGGTGCTCCAACACTTATGTATTTCTAAACTACTATTTTTAAGTTATGAAAAAACTTTTATTTGTGATGTGAGGTTGTTAGATCTTGCCAGAATATGTATTTATAAAAGCAGTACTTGGCTTTGGCTGATCAAACACCAAATTAGTTACAGCTTTAACAAATTTCTATTTAGAAAATTTGAAAACCACTTATTCTGCTTTCACTTCACCATGATGCAGTAATTTTGTCAGTCTATCACTTCAAGGCAGTTATTGACCCCCGTTGTGACTTTTCACATTTTTCAATATTAAACAGCTAAAAGATCCTGCCACATTTGCTTTCTTCTGTAGACAGTTTTCAGTAAATTTACAGAATTTTAATCAATTTTCCAGCTTTGAAGCACTCTGTTTTCCAACAGATGTTCAGCATTCACCTAATGAAGTGTTGCCTTAATTGATAATACCATAGCTATAAGGTGAACTAGATAATTGTGGGTATATGTTTTTTTCCTATCTATTTTTCATGTTAAAGGTGAGATTACATAAATACTGTCCACATAAGATTTTGGAAAGGGGAGAGAAGAGTCCAGGGAATCTCACATCCATCGACACCAAACTCAATGGTGCACAAAGGATGGAATGTTTTTGAAAGCAGCTGAGGCATGAACAAGACCATAAATAGGCCATCAGGCACAGGATTTCCAAAAGGTTCAGTGCAACAGACACAGTGAGGGGAAAGGCTGATCAAGCTGAGCTGGGACCAAAACTTTGCAAACACTATTCACAATTCTGCTTTTAAAGACCTCGTGTTTTAAGTCAAATCTGTGGCTCCTGACAAACATTTTAAAAGTTAAGCCAGTTCGTTTTAAAATTGTGGACTTGGGTGAGCTTGCCAAAGCTGTAACAGTTTAACTCTAAAATGTTGTGCCATTACGCACGGTTTTACATTATTTAATGTTTAATAAATAACTCTTGGTCTGTTAGTTATTGTCTGGAGAATATCGACCCAAACAGCTGATGTTAGGACAATAGTTGAAAGGGTGATTCGAGCACTGGCATTCTCTTAGCAGCAAAGACATATAGAATAAAGAAGTGACAACTTCTCTTCAAGTTCAAGAATTTATTAACAGAAACAAATTACGTCCAGAGAAAACCACTATAGAATGCTGTTTACCTGAATTAACACTATATTTCAATCAACATATCCTCTCTACTACGCTAGTGATACTTGACTAAACTACTAAGCAAAGGGAACTATGTACATAAAAGAAACAAAAAGACATATACGATTATTGAAAACCATCAGAATGATTCATTGAATTCTGGTTCATTGCAGGTCCAAGTTAGAGAACCAAAGTTCATCTTAAATAATGTAGAATGAGATCAGATTAGTTTGACTAATTTAGAACAACATTTGGTATGTGTTTCAACCCGTTCACAATGCAAATTCTGAGTTAAACAAAATATGTTTTGAGAAAATAACATTTTAAAGAGTGATTTGCTCAGTAAAACTACCTTTTGGATACTTCACTGTAGTAACACAATTATTTCTACGGAAACTAGTGGCCGCTGTAGCGATTGGTCATTAGCTTAAGGAGCAATCCTAAAGTTACACAAAACACTATTAAATCGACATTAATCTTCCCTATTAGTGATATACTAACGCTCGTAGCACTATCGAACGATGGCAGTGCGAAACAAATGCACAGATTATGTTTAAAACGAACGGTAGTTACATTTCCTCAGTGGTAGCACTAATGTTATCCGGGAACCTAATAGTGCTAATGCTTGTGGGCATTCAGGTTTTAAGCTCTATTTGGTCGCAATGAGTGGACCGGACAACACAAACATTAATATCCCATCAGTGTACAAAACCCTTATGGAAATAAAGTTTGTTATAACCGTAAAACACAGTGAGACACATCAGCATAGTATGGTTTCAAGGAAGCTAGCGGGAACTGTGCCTGTTAGCTTGGTCAAGCTTTAAAACACAGTGAAAACACAATAAGTAAACCATTTTAAATGGTTAATCCCCCACGACTCTCCCTATAATTTCTTTGCCAAACCACTGTCTTTGTCTGGTTGTGGTGACGGGGAATCCGGTTCAGTGAATTACTCCAGGGTGAAACTGGTTCTTCGGCCAGGGGCGCAACGTGGCCTTCCCAGCGTGGCTGTGATCTTTCTCTGGAGGCCACAGCGCCCTCAGCTCAATCTGTCAGAGAGAACTGCTACCCGCAGCCTCGCCTCAGCTTTCCTGCAGCAGCTTGAAGGGGCTTTTCTCAGATCAGCTTTTTTCTTCCATAAGTCAGCTCGGTTGACCCTGCAGATGCTTGTGAGTCTCTAAGACTCTCTATAAGATGTCCTGGGTTTTGTTTTTGTCAGTTTGAACTTGAGCTAGCTGCTTTCACCACATCTACATGCAAAAATTCATTGCTTTGCTGCGGGGTGATGAGTCGCTATTTATGTCTTCTTAAGAAGGCCTTTGTGAGATGGTATTACTATAAAAGGACAAAAACTGATAATAAAAAAGCAAGAGGGACTTCAGTGGCTTGGCACACGTGACTATATAGATAGATAATTACCCCAAGTGGTGAGAATATTGTAAAACCAACTTCATCAAACAGTGAAGGATGTCTTAGGTATCTGTTTCAACCATCCAGCATACCGATGTGAGTGAACCAGTGTAGCATGATATTAGGTAATGTTATTACTTGGTAATTGCTGCAATAAAGTATTTTAGTTGCAGCTGTATTTATTCTGTGCACTTTACATGGCATGGGTAAGCTGCAGCACACATGGGGCGGTATTTTCAACATGTTCAAAGCAATCTATGGTGGTCTTATCTGGTTTTCAATCACTGTATGCTGCAGAGTTAAATGTGTAGAAAGGAAATGTGGGAGGATTATTTTCTTGTGCAATTGCGTCTTCTAATAAAATGAAAGGCAGATATGTTATAGTGTGAGCATGTAGAGAAAACAAAGTCCTTTTACAAAATGGGTAAAATGTGCTAATAAATTAAGGCATATGCCTATTGCACTGCATAAATAAGGAAATAATTACAATAGGTGAACTTGACCATATCTACAGACAAGTTTAAAACAACTAGAACTGTTAGAATCAGGCCTTGATGATGACCCATGTTTATTTTTCCATCATGCACAATGAGCAATACAGTAATGTCATGGTCCTTGAATATTTATATTTTGATTCAGTTATGTTTGATTGTTATTGTTTCTATTTCCTTTCCCCCCTTGTGTTTCCACCTTGTGATTCCACTCATTCAGTTCACCAGTGTCCTTTACTTAGCCTTTATGTCACTCACCTGTTTTCCCCATTATTTAAGCTCCTGTTGCGCCTTGGTCGTTTGCTGGTTTCTCTGTTTATCTGCCTGTTGCTGTCTCCTGAATCTGTAAATTTTCAGTTTGTTATTAAAAATACCACTCTTCATTATCTCTCCTGCTGGATTTTGGGTCCTCAACAACACCGCAGCATGACATGTAAAGAAAGTAGGAATCTCCAGAGCTCAGTACTGCAGAATTTCAGCAAATAATAGGTTCTTGGGGTACCTGTGTCCTCATGACAAACATTAGTCGTTATCCACCTGTCAACAGATTCTGTTAGGAGGCATATCGGATAAATGTAGTTTGCTAAATTATTTTTGGGCTTCAACTGGAACTGTATGTTTTGGTCAGATGGAAACAATATTGAACTTTTAGGCAGTAAATACTCCAGAATGAATGTGGAAAAGCACCTTATGCTCACCGAGGGCCTTCTTTTTCTCCCAAATCATCTTTAAGCCTTGTTAGAATGCATGGTGTCGTGAACTATTGAAAATTTCAGAGCATATTTCAAACTAAAATATCATCCAAACTTGCCAATAAATGTGACACGAATGAATTTGAACATAATGGATTTCTTAACTTGTTTTTTATTAAATCTTAAGTATTACCAAATGGGCCATTGCAGAGATTATGCCATGAGACCATCACACAATTCCGAGTATCTTTCTCACAACAGCACAAGCACATCACACATTTTCTGATGAGACCAGGGTACTAATTTACAGGTTCTCTGGGCCCCAATGCCAGATTTGCACCCAGTGGTGAATTGTTCTAGTCTCTTTAGGTCAGGTCAAATGGAAAGCATTCAAAAGGAAATACAAGGCACGGAAAGAATTAAGGTCCAAGGTATTCTTGGAAAATCTGGCATTCTCCAGCATATCCTGGTCAGTGTCATGGAAACATATTTCTTTAACATCCTCCCAATGCACCAAACCAACAGATGCTCAGTCAGGTAGGTAATGAACATGAAGCTTTAAAGAGCAAAGCCTAATTTGCCCATTTCAGTGGACGCAGGGAGCAGAGTCAAACACAAAGACAAACAAGGAGGTGGAAAAAAGAGTGCCTGAAAGGCATGAGGACTACATGGGAACTAATAATCCCTTCACAATAGTTTATCCATCTGGGTTCCGATCTGCACCACAGAATCTCTCTGATGTCTGGGACATTCCTACAGACTCAGGTTTTGTTCCTCCTGGAGACAGACGCAGGTTGGCTGTTTCTTCTAAGTTCTTTGTCAAAGCCAGTATTTGTCATATAGTTCATGACAGGAGGAAGAAAGTCTAATAGCATTTTAAAAATTTTAAGATCATTTTGAAATTTAAGGGTATCAATTTTATGTTGTTTTAGCAAGATTCTGACCATATCATCTGAATGCAACAGCTGGAGTCAAGACTCCTCAGGCCAGACATTTTCCAATCTGCTATTGTCCAATTTGTTCAATAAAGGAAGCATAAAGACCTATTATGCTTCCTTTAAATATTTAGGATCTATGGGCTATACCAATCATACTCATTTTGGTTTTTTGTGCACAAAATCATTCTGAAAAAAATTATTTCACCTCCCCAGTTTTGCCTATTTTGAACTCAGTTAAGATGCTCTGCTTATATTTTATGGAAATAAGCTGTAACTAGCTGCCATCTCAAAGTTTACACTCTGACTTTATACATGTGAAAATAGCTGCCAGCAGACACAGCCATACAGCTTTGATCCTTAGTCAGACCCAGAAGCAGAAGAGGTGTAGCCTCCTGTACAACCAGCAAGGATCAGCCCATTCCAAACAAAATTAATTATTCCACACAAACCATAATATTACAAGACAGTTCCCCATTGGTATTGACAAGCTCATGCTCTGCTCATTTATTTCTTGTTTTTTAAAGGCAGCCGACATGCTAACTCGCTCTGGCTACCATAATCACACTCTACACATAAAAATGTTTAATCATTCATAAAACTCTACTCTCAGGGAAATGTCCGGGACCAGAGCTATCTACCCCACACTGGCACTCTCCCTAGAAAGGTAACCCTAATCTATCAGCAGCGTTAGCTTGTGCTAAATGATCATGTTTCTTGCCGAAAAGCAGTGCAAAACACACAATACAAATCATTAAGTTCTACTTACGTCTCCGTCATTTGCAGATTTCCAACAGAACTGTCCTTCAGTGGAAGTCTTTTGGTAAATCCTGCCATGTAGCCTACTGTCGGTACTGTCCACTGTTTTGGGAAGTCATCAAAAATATATCTTTTAAGAAATTCAAATTACACTCTAGCTCATTTAAAAATGTATAGTTTAAATCAGAAGTAGCTAATAATGTAGCAGTTTCATCAGCCCAACGATACTTATTTGAGCAATTCCATGTAAAAAAAACTTCTTGGTCAGCCTATCATCTGGCACTTTAATAAGGCAACTCCATAAACAAGGATCTCTACTCTTTACTTCATAAGACAGGGCACCCATCCTATGTCACCTTGTACTGCCAATTTAGCAGTGTACTTGTGGACACCTAAAAAATATTTAAGTGCTCTATTCTGAAGAGCACTAATCCATTCAGCTTCCACAAAACCCCAAACCCAAGCAGCATACCACAAAAGAGGGCAAACCATTGAGTCAAAAGATTTTGCAAAAACAGAAAAGCCAGAAAAGTCAGATAAACTCTTCATTTAACTCTGTATAGCTGCTTAAGTTATCCCAGCTGATTCTGATAGATATTTAATTCCCTCATTAAAGCACAAAAGTCCATTGAAAACAAATCCCAGATATTTATAAGAACTTGTAAGCACCAAAGGTGTAAAATATGATCAATATAGGCTCTACCTTTTCTAAAACCGTTTTGCTCATCTGCCAGAATATTGTGCGCTTCCATATACTGGTTCAGTCTGTCATTGAGAATACCTGAATAGATTTTGTAGACAGTGCTGATCAGGCTAATACTTTAATACATTTAATGGTTTTCTAGGATAAACTTCTAAGGCTTTTGGAATTGGTCTTATTGTTGACTGATACACCTGCAATGGAATAATAGAGTTTGAGAAACAAGCTTGAAAAAGACTGCAAAAAGGGATGTTGCCTTGAGAGCCTCATTAGGGAACCCTTCAATACCCACTGCTTTATTTACTTTTGCTGCACATATTACTTTTTGCACCTCCCTAATGTGATATCATAGTTTAACATACAGTTTTGGTCCAGTGTTAAATCCAACAACTCAGTTTCTAATTTTAACCTCCTTTCATAAAATGTATTCAAAAGTTGCTTGTCCATAAATAAGATGCCAGTAATGCAGTGTGGAAACTTGACCCTGATGCTCATTTAAATAGATTTCTCCTTTAAAGGCAATCCTTGAATCAAAGGGACACAGGATTCCATAGATAAATCTAGCAACTACTGGGGACAACGATTAATAATGAACTGGCTGACAACAAATATTATTGCCTTTTTCCATTTGAAACTCAAGAGGCTATTAAGAAATAACTTCCAGTAGTGTTCGGTAAAACAAACATAGCTTAAGTGTCCCGGGTGGATGCAATGGAAACAGGAACAAACAAAACGATTAGGTCTGAGCAATCTTACCTTGATAGAGTTTAGGTACACTGACTTTTTCCAAGATTCAAGTGATTATCCATTAAAGTTTAGCACATTTGTAGCTAATCTTTCATTCCCTTTGATCAGAAACTACTGCGGGCAGTTGAGCTACAATCTGTTAACGTTCCTTTTATCTAGACAGGTACAACTGAGATATAAGATATTATCTTCCAAAGAGAAAAGCCGTACTGTGCAGTACTGTAATACAATGTAGGAAATATTTCATAAAGGATAACGTGTGTACTACGATAACATACAATCATGATGCTTAGTATGACTAAGCTTTCTGTTACATGTGTTGGTTTGCATTGAGCTTGTTATTATCCTGATATGTTAGTGTGTCTGTGTTTATGTACGGGCTTCTGCTGAGGATCTCTGCTGGACGGCATGGCAGGGCAGCAGCAGACAGCTCACCTTTGTGTAATCTCACTCATCTACTACTGTGTTTAGAAGGAGCCGCAAGACAATCCCTTCTCTGCATTATGGTCAATGTTGTTGGTAATCAAGCCCTCTGAGTTCAAGCTTTTTGGGTTCTACTTGAGCCTTGTTTTATCTTGCAATTTACCTCAACTTGTCTTACCTCCTCGTTCCCTGTGTTCCCAGGTTGATGTGAGTTTACTGGTCCTAGATTTCCTGTGCTAACCCCACTCTGACCAGAAGCGTCCTCATTCACATTCGCCCTCCTCAGCTACTTTCCTCCACCTGCCCGCTTGCCAATATTCTGGAGAATCACCTGCCCTTAATTATTGCCCCGCAAAAACACGGATCAAATCCATTTGGAACCAGCCACTGAATACCACACCAGGATCTTCACCCCACCTCAGTGGGCCAAACAGTGAGTCACTTTATTACTTTGATTAATCAGCGTATTATCTTGTTGAATTACGCTTCCACTTCTCACTCTTCTCATCTCCAGATGACACTGAGTCTCCTGAACCCTGAATCCTGTCCTGTCCCACATTAGGGCAATTTTTGTTAATGAATAAACTATTTACCTTTTATATTTGTGCAGTCCTTGTGGCTCTGAATATGGGTTGGTAAATTATTTCAAAACATGACAGAGATGTTTTCAGGCCTCTTGGAACAATCTTTTCTTTTTTTGAAAAAAAAAAAAGCCAAAAAATTGGCCTTTGCCTTTGAGACCCATCTTGTGTTTTACTAGAAATGTCTCTTTTTGTAAACATTTGGCTTTGTGCAGAAGAACGGTACTGTGTCTCCCAAGCCACATATCTGGCCCAGAGACAGAAATTCAGGTCCAACATTTTACTTATTTCCAAAACCCTCTGTGATTTGCAGAATTACCCAAACTGTGACATTTTTAAAAGTTAATGCATTTATGTGGATTTACTTCAGCCAATTAGCTCAAAAGAATGTGGAAAAACAATTAATCTCTCTGAAACATGAGTAGAAAGTGTCCCATTGGTCCGTTACCTTAAGTATAAACAGAAAACGTTTGCAATGGTAATGAATACTGTTTGTATTGAACAGCTCTTAGCAAAGACAGTGTAGTCATTGTAAAAACCAAATGAACCCCCTTTTATTTCTGGGGTTTACATACACCAGGATGTAGTAAAATGATCTGAGGCCTCATTTATAAAACATTGCGCAGAATCAATACTAAAAACGTATGCACGGCAAACAAAAACGAAAATGGCATACGGTAAAATAAGTTACAGATTTATGAAATTATGCGCAGGCACACCAATACAAAATTTCTCTTTATAGATCGCATCTGTACCGAAACGTTTGCATACCAGCTTCTGCCTCGTGTTCTGCCCTCTACACACCCAGATTCAACCATAAATGGTCATTGCAAAGCACCTCGTGAATGGCAATGTGCACTTAAATGAGTCAGGTGAACCTTGTTATTTTGGGGTTAACAATGGGGGGAAAAAACACAGAGAAAAAGCAAAGAAACTGTGAAAAAAACACAGAAAGGCGTTTATTGAATGTATGAATCAGCTGTAAAAGCACAAATTTTGTCCACATTAAACAAACTTGTTAAAAAGTGAACTTTATACAAAACAAAACAAAAAAGGTCCTCACCTTACATCAAAGTCTTCAATTTAGCATAAAAAAGTGTCCTCGCCCAGCTGCAAGTACAAGAATACATTTTCACACCAGCCCTGTTTCCTTTAATCGGAATCCGGTTTGTTTGTTCAGAAAGGTCGGTTTGTTTGGAGAGGTGTGACTGTGCAATCGAACTGTTACGCTATGAACTAAGCTCAGCTCGGTTAAACTGAATTCTGGAACGTTTCAAATGCCAACGTTCCAGAATGGGAATGCCAAGCAGACCGAGGGCCACTCCAAAAGCAGGAAGTGAACTACAGCATAGGGCAATCTGGGTAAATACAATTGTAATTGAGCAATACAGCTAATGAAGCAAATCACATATTGTAAATACTTTACTCGACATCATTTCAATTAAGCTGTATGCACCCCCGCTCGTGTGCTGCTGCCTCATACGGAGCTGTCTCACCAGCCTTGTGTAAAATGAAGCTAAAGGCGGAAAATTCAACTGAAGAAACTCTTGCTTACTTCCATCCAATCGGAGGCCGACGCAGCCAATCCGCTTCGAGCCACACCTCCTCGAAGCCCAATCATCATCCAGTATCCACCTTAAAAGCAACTCCAAATCATTTCTCGGCCTGCTTTTCAGCAAACGCAAGAACCGTCACACCATGTCGGATTTTGATTCAGACGACCATTTCAACCCACCTCCATCCCCTTCTCCGCCATCGTAGCAAGCTCCATCTGACTCTTCCTCGATGCT
Organism: Fundulus heteroclitus; assembly: GCF_011125445.2. Lineage (NCBI taxonomy): Eukaryota > Metazoa > Chordata > Actinopteri > Cyprinodontiformes > Fundulidae > Fundulus > Fundulus heteroclitus. Next base: position 33,822,297 of record NC_046363.1, read on the forward strand.
CCTTCATCCTCGCCTTTCCAGAGTGTAGTTCCTCCTGGACTCTCATGAAGTTCCCTGTTACTCTTGAAAACGGTCCGGCAGAAGACTGCCATGTTAAGCCTGGTTCTGCCAGAGGTTTCTTCCCAAAGGGGAGTTTTTTTCTCTCCACAGTCGCTTCATGCTTGCTCATCATGGACAGTTTATGCAAACTTTGTTTATCCAAGTTGACATTTAACTCAAGCAAGTGCCTTGCAAACCAGCCTCTACGGATTAACCAACTTCATCTATCTAAACTCCACCACCAGTTTCAGGCTTGGGGGGAAATATCCCTATTCTCATACATCTGCTTATCTACATTAATGTTTAAATCAGCGTTTATGCTTCCTGCCGAGGTCTGAGCACCAAAGTTTAAATTATTGTATCAATAAATTCTTCTAATTGCCTTTCCCCTCTTTGTGAGTTTTTCAGATTGAAATATATCAATCCCCGTGGTCCTCTGCTTCATCCTCCACTCATGTGGAGCCCACAGTTGAATTGTGGCTGTCTGGCACACTTGCCAAAGAAAGCATTGCAATAACACGGCTAAAATCTGTTGCCATTCCATTTTGTTTACAGTTTTGCAGCGAAGGAAGTTGTGCTGTGTTGCTGATCAACCTCTTTAACCGTTTTACACTATCACTCTAAGTGGCTTTAATCAGCCACTGTCATGGAGAGTTAAAGTGTAACTCACCCCCATGTAAAAGCAAAATCACGCTCCCAGACAAATTTGAAAAATTCCATGAAAGTGGGCGGGTATACGCGGGAACGGGAGAGGGCAGTGGAGGACAGGATCTGTCCAATTATATATTATATTTATTTCCCGCTTTGTGATCGAGGCGGGATCACCGGCAGCTTTGTACATCATTTGTAATTTGGACACGAAGCATGGTTGATCTTCTCTTTGCTCTGACGAGGGGAGCCAGAGAGGAAAGTTCACAGCAACCGCAGTGAAGTTAGTTCTATGTTGGATAGTGAACATTCACGCTCCGTGGCTTCAGCAGTGTCTGGGTGCTGTTTGACCCGATACAGGGAAGCTGATCTGGAGCTGCCGCTCTCTGTCTGTTGGCTGACTGTTGAAGCTGCAGAGTAGAAATATCCAATATCCAACCTATTACTGCCTCAATACACTTATGGCAGAACAATTGGTTGCTTTCACATAAAGTCGCCATTAACACATAAAAAGTGGGTAGATTTATTTCTAGTCACTTTTTTGAAGAAAAAACGTTGCTAGAGGGTTTGAAAAGTGCAACAGTGCTCGAAATAAGGGCACAAGATGGAGGGAGCTGTGTTTTTTTAAGACAGAGTCACTTTTGTACCCCACAGCGGCAGAGCTACTGACGACACAGTCTCCACATTACTTTACAGCCTCAAAAAGAAATGCTAATTCAAAATTGAATGAATAGTAATAGTAATAGTAATAGTAGAATAACCGCTGTTTAACCCTAGGAGGGCGCCACACTGCCAATTTTAGACACAAAAGCAGGATTTTAACAAATGTGCACAAATTTTTCAAAATAATGACCAGGATATGTAGACAGTACTATAAGACAACCCTGTTAACAGTTTATTGGCAAAAATAAATAAAACTTGATGTGGGGGTGAGTTACCCTTCAACACAACTTTAAGAATCAATTGTCCAAAACATGGGCTGTTATTCCCTGATGATCAGGCAGTGCCCCAACTTGGTAATTCTGATTAATATTTCTAACTTTCTTAATAATTGCCCTTGATTAATAGTTATCAACAACCGCTTAAAGCCCTTTACACTCCAACTCATATTCATCTATCCATACTCCCAAATGTTGACATATACTGTTCATACACTGACACACAGCACCAGCAGGCAACCCACGGTTCAGTGTCTTGCCGAAAGCAAGACACTGACAAATATTAAGGGAAAGGTGGAACCAAACTTGCAAGTTGACAATTCATTTCATTGAGTCACCACCACCTTTAAAAATATTTTTTAAAGATTTTTTTCTTAAATGTGTGAACATTGATTGTAAATAGTAAATATGCGGATGGTTTATGTGGGTGGAACAACTACTTTACCCAGCTTTCAGGGCGGTCTCGAAGGACCTACCGGGATGTTAAGACAACAGAGGCTAATTGTTAAACTGAGGCAGTCCAACCAATTTATCACTAATCTGCTGAGGTTATGGCAGAGTAAAGCCAACGATCAGCGAGGCCAAGCTTTCAGTGCTGAATTATATCATTTGTCTCTGAACCAAAGCTTCTTCTGCTTACTCAGTTCCTCGTCTACTTGTATTCAAATGTCTCACTGAAAGCCTAGAAAAATCAGACTGATAGTAAAGGAAGTTCTTCGTTAATGCAGCCACTTTTCTCACGAAGATCAGGGTGGGAACGAGAGACGCGGTGCTTCTACTCCTTTTTCCCAGAGTGGGTCTTACGTTTACAGGCGAGGTCCACTGCCAAGAGAAGTTCCAGGTGGTCTCCAGGCTGCCTTTGATCCCCCACTAACCAGGATCTCTTGAACACATCAGTCAATGTAATCACTTGTGTTTCAGAGTGCTCAGGGGAAATAGTAGTGCTCCATTTCCCTTTCATAGCATGACCTCAACAGTGGCAGGCGCAGCCTTGAGGTGACACAGACCTCTGTCCAAATAGGCTTCTCTGTTGTCCCTATCTAATTGACAGGGCAGGAGATAAAACGCGAGAGACAAGCAGCCTCAGTGAGCTACATAAAAAAAAATAGCAAGAGGGGTGGTGCTGCCTACTTTCAGTGAACACTATTTCAATTCAAGTGGGGAAACGTTTTGGCAGAAAAGACTTTGGCACACAGCCTACCAGAAACTTGCCAAGCAACGTTTATTTTTAGCTGACCCTTTGGGTTTACATTGTTGGCAACAAACAGCCTTGTTAAGCCAAGGGCCGTGAATGCACGGATGTACCCATTTGTGTCGATTTCACTCTCTGCAGCGAGAGAAACTTTGGTTAATCAATCAATCAGAAAGACTTAGTTGTAGCCCTAGAAGAGGTACTACATCTTCGTGAGACACTCTACATATCAACAGTATGTATCAGAACTGAGAACGTAATCACCGCGCACGCACAACTGGCGCAAGTTGCAATTGCAAGTTTGCAATAATTGCACTTGCTTAAATTTACTTTTGGGCCTTTCAAATGAATTCAAACAACTTTATTAATCCCACAAAGGGTCAGTTAGCTAAGAGCAACAGTACATAATGCAAATCACACACATTATTCACAATATACAAGCAGTCAGTATGTGCACATTTAAAAAACCCAATGAACCCTGCACATAATTTAAAAGCTTGATCGCAGAAGCGATGAAAGATTTGGAGTGGAGGTTCGTCTTACACACAGGAAGCGCGTAACGACGCCCGGTAGGCAACAGAGAAAATTCACCTGCCAGAACATTACAGAGGCCGGGATACTTGCTGCCTTTCGAACTATTTGTTGGTTGCAGTAGACATTAAAAGGTCTCTCTGTTTCAAAAGGATTTTACAATGTTGTTCAGGCTATTCCTATCTTTAACTGTAAGATTGTGAAACCAACAGAGAAAACCAAAACTTAAAAGACTTTCAATTAAAGCCTGATAAAATCTACACAGGATGATTGCAGAGAAGATAAATAATCTGTTGCCTCCGCTTTACAATTGCAGTGCTGTTTATATCAAACTAAAAATGGTCATCAAAAACCGTGCCCAAGTATTTATATGATGAGACAATTTTCACCTTTTCATTATGTAGGATACTCTCTGAAGCAGTATCTCTATTTCGCCCAAAGTAATTAACTAATCCTTTGGTTTTAGATACATTTAAGTCAAGGAAATGGGCCTGCAGTTTGTTGCAGAAAGAAATCTATTTGCAGACTTGTCTGTGCTTTTCTTGTTGTGTAACAACACAGATTCGGGTGTTACATGACATGCCATGAAAATCGGTGGACGTACAACCAACTGAATTCATCTCAACATACCTTGTGCAACAGGAATCAAACTATCTTCATTTATTCAGTCACCATCTTTCAGGAGTTTGAAAATTATTGTAGTTCAGTTAGATTGAAACTGAAATCCCAGCTCCCACTGTTCTTTTCTGCGTTATTTTGATTTTCTCATGCACTTCCCATTTTAACTGGCAGCCTGTCCAGGACGTACACCGCTACTTGCCCAGTGACTGCCGAACATAGGAACCAGCTCAGCTGCCCACCCCACCCCTCCGACTGCAACCCTACATGGATCAGGGGGTATAGACTATGTATGGATGGATGCACATCACAACTTCTGGGACATGCCGTTTGCAGCACAAGAAGAAAGCAAACTGGGAGAGTAGCTGGGAAGATTTTTGAAGCAAGTTTCTTCCTCCAGACATCAGTTTGACTGAGTAAGGCTAACCATGGTAAAACAATTGGTATTCACTGCAATTTGTCAAGCACTTTTTTATCTGTGAAAGGTGCTATATAAATAAAGTTTCCTTACTTACTTACTTACAATGCAGTTAAATTTTGACATTAAAGATGGCAGATTGTCAGACCATCTACCTTAGTCTTTTCAGGGTTGCTTTAGAGGTAGATTTTGGGTGGAATTTAGATCAGAAGTTACAGCAAAATGCACTGTTATGATGGCTAATAGTAAATAGTAAGCTATATTTTTCAAGTAGCTGGTTTGCAATTTACCTAAATTCCTTCTGTTTTTATCTTTTTAATAATCACACAAACAGACTTTTCCCTGTGAATAATAGAATCAATCTTGCTTTGTTGTTTCAACTAGTGTTTTTTTGAACACACACTCAAAGTTCAATGGGTTTCTTTCTGTAGTCGACGATTACATTTTCTCTGGGACTAACAAACAAGGAATCAGGATAATGGCGGCCATAAAAATGGCAATTAGAAGTGACTTCCGAAAAGCTGGTATGCTTCTTCCATTTCACTTTTTCAAACAAAAAAACTCATGGAGGAAAATCCTTGTACTATGTTATGTTTGAGCTGCAGCCAAGCACCCCAGAAGACCAACTGCCTTGCTGAAAGAGCAGCAGGAATGATTTTAAGTCTGAGAAATAACACAGGCAATCGTCTTTTGATAAGCAACAACCCATCAGTCCGTGATATCCCAGTCTTTCCTTCCCTGTCCACATTCTCAAATTACAACATAAAAATCACGCATTAAAATGTTCAGATACGGTAACTTAATGACATAATGGAAATTTGGCAAAATCTGGGCAAACAGCTGAAGAAGCACTTCTGCAGGAAGAGGGTCACACAGTTCACTCCCATATACAGACTCAATGAATGGTGCAAGAAAAACATCACAGTAGGTAAGCAATGATGAAAAGAGAGGAGAATTATTTTAAAAAGATTAATACGAATTACTTAGGCAATCAATAAATTGGTTCTCAAATGTTTCAAAGGCATATGGATATTGAATATTTAATTTCGATATATTTTTACATCATGTTGCAACAGTGAGGCTGGATGATCATCCTGGCTACTCATGTGTTGGGCAGCCAGGATGATCTTCCAGCCTCACTGTTGCTATTCTACTGCTATTGTCAGGAGACAATAGCAGTAGAAGCTACTCCCGCACACATGTAGCGTTAAATAAATATTTCCCACAGAGGGGAAATGTGTCTCTGCGTTTAATCCATCAGGGAGCAGTGTGCTGCCAACGCTAACCGGCACACAGGGAGCAATCTGTGGTTAAGGGTCTTGCTCAGGGACCCAAAGTAACAGACTGAGTTTCAAACCGCCGACCTTTGCAGCCTCTCCAGGATGCAAGCGCCCAGCTCTCTTTCCACTGAACCAACTTTATCTACTTACAACAGGGTGTTCTCCCCTGTCAGAAGTAGATAGAGCTATGGTTACATTATCCAGTTAATGCATTTCACTGCATCTGTTGTACAAAAGATTGTTTGTTTGGATTTAAATGTACTCACCTGGAAATCAAGACCCGAGAATTTTGGTCCAAACGAAGGCTTTCAGACACCTGAAAAAAGTCTGAAAGAAATGCTCCTCTTTACACATGTATGTTTGATCAGTTGTAAACCTAATTTAGATCTGTCAGAAGAAAAAAATATATATGTTTGAAGACAAACTAATCCTTTTTTGGTGTCAAAAAGCCTATGTTATATTAAATAGAATATTTAATAAAAAGCATCACGGGGTCTACTTATATACTTCCTGTAATTATTCATATACTGGGATTTTTGCTGTGCAGCAGAGGCATTTTCCCAGTAGTGACACATTGTATTTGGAAAGAGGAAAACAGACAGTTCAGCCCCGGTCTCAGTGAAAGATGAGCTGACAACAACCTATTATACAAGGGAATAAAACTCTGAAAAACAGAAATGAATGAACTGTTATAAAACACAGGCAGCTGATCTTTATAAGATGCAAGTGCAATGGCATGATAAAAAGAAGTACTTAAATGCAGGGGGAAAAACAACATCTGATTACGAGTAACCAGACACTGAGCTTACTTCTGGGCGGCCACAAAACGGGTTTCGTACGTCACCAAAGGTCTGCATGTGTTCTTCTTTTTGACTGAAGATTAGAACAAAATTTCTGTGAAGCACCCGGTTTTTGGTCCATTAAACACAATGTAATAGCTTGGATTCTTGACCTATGTGTGCGTCTACATGACATGTAAGAATGGAGCTTTTTTTATTATCTTAAACACAGTGGGACACTAGGCTTGATGTCCTATTGTCAGACTTACATCTACTGGAAACATTAAGATCTAAACCTGTCTCTGAGTGAACCATGTAATGGTTTACCATTAAAGAAGCTCTTAACTTCTTCCTGTTAAAACACCTTCAAACTGTGGTGATTTAATTCTTTTAGGACTATTTCCCACTAATAGTTTCCATCTGTATAAGAGAGATTCCAATCTTATTGGTGAAAAACGACTAAGCAAGAGTGTTTTAGGTAACCAGAGAACTCAGTTTTTCCAGGAACTACATTAAGTGACTAGCTTCACCTGGAGGCCTGGCAATGAGATTACTTTTTTTTTGTTTCTTACTCACCACAGGGATTTAGCTGTTTTTTTTTTTATTCAGGGCTTCCAGGGAACATTAATAGATAATACATGTGTTGGTCTCACCTTTAGATTTATGCTAAAAAATAAAAAATTGGCCAGTTAGTCAAGTTCACTGAGGATGCCTGCTCAGAACAGAGTGAGAGATCCATTTTCACCTTATTACAGCTTATCTCCACCAAAAATGGTGGTTTACATGCCACAGATTAGCACTCATAAACACTATTCATTAGAGTGTTCCTCATGCGTCTCCCTAAGGTCGCTGCCAACAGATTACCCATGATTAATGTGGTGTGAAACTTGTGGCCATGACAAGCTGTGAACAAAACAAGTGAAAGATTTAGGCTTGGTAAAAATAAACAGAGGATATTACGCATTAGTGAAGCATATTTTTTTTTCTGAAAAACAACTAAATTCCTTCACTTCATCTCTGGCTTGGTGTTTTCCGGTACTGTCATTTATCTTTGCTGCCTTGGCTCTCACTTATAATATTATTCTCCTTCTTTTGCCATGTGGATTTTTTTTTTAAAACTGGCAAATGCGTATCTCTGGCTAAATGAAGTGTGGATGTTTTGTGATGACAAGAGACCCCCCCCCCCAAAAAAAAAAGAGAGATTTGGCTTTAAGAGCCAAAGCTTTGACATTAAATTGTTCATATTTTAAAACAAAATCAATTCTCTCTCTGTTTATGTTTTTAACAAAACTTTGTGAAGATCTAGAGCTTATACGAATAGTTAGTTTGGTAAGAACCATTGTTGTTAGAACAAGTCTGACCACAGAAACTATCATTTTGTTTTAAAGTTGACCTATTGGGTTTGGTGCAATGCCTTCACATTTTTACCACAGACCGAAAATAAATTTGCTCAAGAAAGACCCAGACCAGCATGATTCTAGTCAGAACCACAAGTCTTACCCATAACATGACGTTAGTAAAGCTTGGTTCACACGGTTCAGTCTTTGACCGTCAAAGACCAAAATCTTTCCTCGTGAGAGAATTAGAGAAAATCTCCGGTTGTGAATTGGCAGTTTACGATCATTCAATACAACAGGCGTAACAACTGCTCTGTTACAACCAAAGATAACTCATGACAAACATCCAGAAGTGTGATAAACTTTCTGGGAAAATGGTAGACTTTGACTGCTACTGCTGAAGACGTCTTTTTAGCTTCCTCGTTTTTCTCCGCCCTTGTCTATTCCTCATCCTGGTCTTGCTCTTTCAGAGTCTGACTCTAACACCTTTTTCAACTGATCTCTTTATCGGATCTGTCTTACACAGTTTTCCTCTCCACTGTTGCTTCATGCATGCTTAGTATGAGGGATTGCTGCAAAGCCATCAACAATGCAGACAACTGTTCACTGTGGCTCTACTTTGTTGTAGGAGGAGTGAATGCTGCTTGTCAAGACTTGATGCAATCTGCTAGGTTTCCTTGATTAAGAAACTTCTTGACCTATCTGATTTGAATTAATTTGACTTTGTAAAGTGCCTTGAGATGACATGTGTTGTGAATTGTCGCTGTATAAATAAAATCGAATTGTCCGGATGGTTATTTGTCCTATGTGTCTCTGTGTTGCCCTATAATAGATTGGTGACCTTTTCAAGGTGTGGCCCTCCTCTGGTCCATCAATTGTCTAATCGGGAATAGACAATTGATGGATGAACTGAAAAGAATGGCCATTGCACCTTGGCAGCATGAAGTGGATGGACCTCAACATTTGTGGTCTGGCAAATCCCTGCCCCTTTTTCACAAAAATGTACGCTTTTGATGACTTTTAATCTCCAATAACTTAAGAATGCTGGAAGAACTGAAAAGTGAATATGTTTAGATGCCTAGGAAGAGTTTGTTAAAATACAACAAATACAAAGACTCATTATGGGGACCTTCGACCAAAGTATAGCCAAGGGTCATTACTCTAACAAACAGATTTGTTTGTCTTGTTGAGGTTATTTTTTGTTAGTTTTTTTGCATGATGGTTTGGACCATTTCTCTGTATGCAATTGACCACATTAATCTACGGGGGCAAAAGTTGATGTATGCACCTACAAGGCATAGAACCCGATATTCAGCCTGACACAGTGTTGTGTTTTAGAAGTTTTATTTAATAAAGTAAACAAAGCCCTGGTGCAGGCAGAGGCAGGTGGCTCCGGGCATAGCCACACAATCAATTCTGGGCAAACGTTCCTTGACAGCTCTGGGCAGACACTCTCTGGCGACTCAGTAACCGTGGCCTGATGACAGATACAAGAGCTTGGCTAAATTTATGGCCAAAAAACATTCCAGGTCAATGTCCAAAACATACAAAAGCAGATCAAGTATCCGACGTGGGTGAGACAGGGAAATTCAGGGAACGAGAAAAATGGTCATAACCCGGCAAGGACTGCTGGCCATCTACCAACTAAAAGGTTTTCAATAGTCCGGCAGCGACTGACAGTGGATGCCCAGTGTACAAAGGCGGAGGACCAGGTGAACTAAATGGGACTGGTTATGCAGTGGCAGAGGAGGGCAGGTGCAGCTGGTAATCATATATTACTGGGTGTAGAGGTGCATACGCAGACAGCCAGACCTGAGGTGGCAGGTGTAGACAGCCGGGGACGCCCACCAACATCTTTTGATGGAGGCTGATGAGGAACTGAAGCACATCGGACTCAAGAAAGGAAAGAGTGCTACTATTACAAAGGAAATTTGTTTAGAGCATCAATGGCAAGAAATTAAACCATTTTCTCTGACCTATCAGATTCTAACTCAAGAGGGCGCTGTTTCGCTGATCCTTTCATGACTCCTGAGGGATGAAACTTTTTCAGCAGACAGCCTTTGCAAAACAATGTTCACCTCATATCAGAAGCTAATACTGGCATTAATAATCAATAAATATTATGTATGTTTATAACACTAACTAAAACAAATTGGAAGAAGTTAATGTAGGATAGCTGATAAGCAGTGAAATTACCTATATATATATATATATATTTATATTTATATATATATATATAATAGTATAATATATAATAGTATGTTATATATCAAATAACATACTATTATTTCCATTACGTGTTAAGTGACTGGTCCTTATGGTTTGTATGTTGTTGTTTTTTTTCCTTCTTTTTGGGGCTGTGAGATTGCGTATTTTGTGCACCTGAATGAAAATATGTTTGGTCTGGAAGAGTCAGCAAAACAGCGCCCCCTAGAGTCACAGGATTTCGTGGAAAATGGTGTAACGCCGGACTTTATTGACAACAACACCTTTTCTTCTTTTCAGCCATTTCTCTAATTCCCTCAAAATAGCAACAGCAGTTATCAAAAACACAATTGAACAGTGGTAATGTGCACATGGATAACAATAATAAAGTTATTGGTATAACCTACATTCATACTTTTAAAATTATAACTTATGTGTTACTGCTTATGTGAAACCGAGTCCAGGCTTAATTCAGCCAGGATATCAGGAAAATCCTCTATCTTGGTTTTGTGGAATGGGCCTCAAAGCATGACAGAAGTCCTGTTGGGTTTAGAGGGTTTTTTGTGTGTGTGTGTTTGTTTTTGTTGTCCTGTGGCGTTTTAGATGTGTAGCACTTTTCCTAATATGTATGTGAAACTGGTCTAAGATGACAGCTATTTAGAGGGTGCATGGGAGCCATTTTTATTTCAACTGCTGTTGAAAGGGTTGCAAATTCATCTTTACTTCTTGCACTGAAAATTTCCTTGACTAGTGCCTGTTTAGTTGACCAAGCAACTTATCTGCAAGTAGAACAAGAGAAATTAAGCTTTCATACCAGCTTCAGTGCTCACAATAATATTAATATTGAATCCATGGATTTGTTCTTCGGCCTCAGGTGTTTTTTGCTCCCAAGATCAGGCTTCCACTAGAGAAGCTTTATAAAAATTAACAGAACCTTTGAGCTTGTTTTGGCATCATGAGCAGTAGTTATATACCAACGTTGTTCCAACCACTTTTTGACACATAAATGTTTCTTAAAAAGCAAATGTATTTAAACTGTAATGTACTTGGGCATTAGTACGGCCGTTTTTCTGCAGTGGCTCTGGTCTAAATAAAGTGCAGCTCATGACACAGCAGTGCTCAGTAGCCCTCCCTTTGAGCTCTGAAATACTCTGAGCAGAACATTATCAACAGTGAGGCTATAAACAGGAGCACCCTTTAGGCCTTCATCAATTTCTCTGTTTTTATTTAGTCAGGCCCGCGGGCGTCTGCGCTCCGTCATTTAGCTGCTGTGTTCTTGCCTTGACTCAGAGTTTCTGCTCCCAAGTAAGCCCCACTGACATATTATTCACATACGCACACGTTAATGTGGAAGCTTTAATGCTTTGTCTGTCGCTGAGCTGTGAAACAGCTGTCATACTTAACCTCCTCTCACTGATTTCTGTCTCACTGCATTGTAGATGTACAAAAAAAAAAAAAAAGCTCTAAGTAACTTTAGCCACTAAAAATCTTCTTCATCTGGTATTTCCCACAGAGGAAATGAGGCGGGGAAATAGCAAAGGCATTTAAAGCAAGTGTTTTTAATTAATGCCACAGCATATTAAATCCTTGCTGTGAGGAAATGGTCTGATTGTATTGTTTACAGCGAAACTGAGTGCATTTTATGTCTTGTAGTATTACTACTGACATCAAATTGGCTTCTATTATAAGATGTTTTTTAGTTCTTTTTCCTCCCTAAAGTTGTGTTCATATTTTTTGTATTTCTCACTTCCCCTTATTTTAAATGAAAGTAAGATTAATTCTTTTGCTAAGAAAAGGATTTGATTAATTAAAACTACCGTAAAGGTTGATTCCAATTTGATGCATTGTTGCTTCATAGAGTATCTCACATCAAACGGCTTTATTTGTACAAAAAAATCTAATTATTTACTTCAATTTGTAAGATACTTTTTGCTGAAAAGATAAAGTTTTTTGAGACATATCTTCAGGTTATTAATCTGATTAAAAAAAACAGATTATCTCCTGCCCTCAGTAAACTCAACTGATCATACGGTGCAGGAGGAGGATGGGTGTGTGAGTCCAAGATACTGTATTTCGGTGCAAAATGTGTGAGCTTAAGAACAAAAGCATAATACATTGTGAAGATGCTGGGTGATGCTTGTAAAGAGAATGTCACTATCAATTGCAACAAGTCCTTTACCGACATGGACTGAAGGACTACTCGGAGAGGAAGAAGCCATTACTCCAAAAGCCACATGAAATGTCAGATTACAGTTTGCAGAAGCACACAAGGACATAGACCTTTTCACCTCCTGTGGTCTGATGAAAATGTATTTCTTTTCATCACATAATGAAAAGAAACAGCAGTGCCTCTCCAGAACAAACCCTTACTGACTTCCCTACCTATTGTCAGTGCAAGACATAATTACAAGACACCATTTACCTCTGGTACCTACTGCAGGCTTCTATTATTATTATTATTATTATTATTATTATTATTATTATTATTATTATTATTATTATTATTATTATTATTATTATTATTATATAGAAAACAAAATAATTTGTGAACATAAAAAAGCCTTTTAAACCATACTGTTTCCTTTTTCCAAAAATAATCTGAAGATTTATGGTTAGGAGTTGATTCTATTGTTTTTTTAGACTGGTAAATATATATGTTTGTGTTAGTAAATTGATGGATGGATCTGCTTTATTTAATTTCTTTGTCATACTCCTTTACCCAGTCAACATGATGTCAAATGCCGTAGCTCAAATAGTATTGCTCCCTCTTCTGGACAAAAATTAGTATAGCCGAATCCCGTTAATGTAAAAAGTACAAATGGAAAACACACATCTTAATAAATCAACATTAATCAAAACCAACAATATGTTTTTCACATCTACATTAAGAATCCTCAAGCATTACATTTGATACATTTGAAAAGATATTTTTTTTTAATTGGCTGTTTCCGCTCCTGCTTCCTCTTGTCATGACGTCCTTCCTGTTTCACCAGAGGGACACGTGCAAGGTTTAACATCTCTGAGTTGAGAGGGGAAGGCTTCAAACTTCAGCTTTTGTACTCCTCCGTTCGGTTTACAGATTTCATTTTCCCGTGGAAGGCTTTACTGAATAAGCAGCCAACATGGTGAAGCCTCAGTTTAAGGGAAAGAGCTCGATAAACCCCTCTACTTCCAGCAGCAACCCCGGTAAGCTAGATCGTTTGTTTACACCTGGAGCTAGCTGTGGCTAATGGCGTTAGCTGGCTCGTCTCTCCACTATGATCTGTTTTAACAAAAATGTCACTGTGATAGTTTAACATTTTGCCTCCCATCGTACATGCTACAAATGAAATTTATGGTCACAGTTTTTTTTTATTTCGGGAAAAAAAGAAGTTTCCTGTAAGAGTAGAAAGCTCTCCTAGTGTCTGTTTTAGTATGGACTGGCTCTTAACGGGTTTTAAAAACTAGAAGTTTAGATAAAGAAGAAATGTTATGTATTGGGAAAAACTCACGAATGGCTCAAGAAAGGAAAAGGTTATCAGTTAATATTTTTCCCCCCAGTGTTTGGCAGGATTAACATAGTTTTGACGGTTTTAATCAGGATGATCAGGGTGTTAAGACTTTAACTTGAACAAGTTTATCTTAATAAATTTAGAATATCACTGAATAGTTCATTTCTGGAGCGTAAAGTATAAAGTGAAAAACATTTGATTTGTTAAACTAGGGCTACATCATTTTAGAAAATGTTGATTTTTGTAATATTGATAAATATTGCAATGACATTACGTTATTTATCATGACTCATCCATGCAGGTGACCAAATATATTTTTGGGAAGCAGTCTTTCAGGGCCTGGCACTTACAATCTTATAGCCTTCAAATGATTACATTCAGATATTGTGTGTAATGATTTTGCTATGATATAGTGATTTGATATATATTTGCAGCTTTAAATTACAACAGTGGTGATGCATGTCAGAAATGTAGTTTTTGATTTTTGACCATCGTCTACAGCTAATTTAAAAAAAATTATATTTGTCTAAAAGTTTAATTTTAGACTAACAAAGAAAAGTGTGCCTGCAAACTAAAATATGGGGCAATTTTATACGTTTTTCTGGATTGTATTGTATTGTTTTGGTGATATTTTGGACATGAAACCCTCATGTAAAGAGCTCAACATCAGCTTTTAAATTGTTCACTTCCTAAAACATGCTTTATAAAAAAAAAAATGTGGAATGTGTGAATGTGAGCAGTCCCAATGTTTGAAGTAATGTCATTGCAAATGTGATGAGATTTTCTTCTCTTTTGTCTTCTGTGTCATTTCTTTTTTGCTTTGTTTTTTTTTTTTGTCCATGCAATTTTTTGCATATGTAAAGTCTTGCACTGTTTTAAAATCAGTTTTGATCACGGGCTGTGAACGCAAGTCAACATTTTTATTTTTATTTTTTCACAGATCGAGCCAAAGGTGCAGGCGGGAACAACATGAGGGACCGAACAACTATCAAGCGGCTGAATATGTACAGACAAAAGCAACGATGGTAATGAATGATGACATATTCTACATTTGCAACAGGATCATCATTTGGAGTCTCCGGGTTAAATCTAGAAATAGGTGTTGTGCTGGCTCTGATCGTTTGGTTCTGTTTGCAGTAACAGCCGAGGTAAAGTTATCAAACCTTTACAGTACCAGTCTACTGTAGCTCCAGGAACCGTTGCCAGAGTTGAACCCAACATCAAATGGTTCAGTGAGTATGTTTTCCTTCTGTTGCTGCTAATGGTGTTAGAGACACACATTATGTATTTGCACGTTGCATTTACATTTGTCTTTATTTATATTTTATCTTTAATTGAAAAAAAAACAACAACAGTTAAAGTAATATTTTAGCAGTGGAGAAACTATCATGCTTGCAGTGTATATGGTTGCAAGTACATATCTCCCTGTATGCTATGAGAAACATTTGCTTTAATTTATGTTGTGGAAACAATAATGATATGAGATAGTTTTCCTCAAACATTTAACGGTTCCTTAGTTTAATTTCTGGAAGGGATACATTTTGTGTTGGGATGCTTTATAGACAGCTGTGTCTGAATGTCTCTGATTTGATCCACAGCTTCCCTAAATGTGATTAAATATAAAATGTTTAAACCAACTGAGCCTTTATGTGTGCTTGGCCGTTTGCATTTCAGCAAACACCCGGGTGATAAAGCAGTCGTCCCTCCAGAGGTTTCAGGATGAAATGGGCGCAGTGCAGAAGGATCCGTATCGTGTGGTGATGAGGCAAAGCAAGCTGCCCATGTCTCTTTTGCATGACAGAGCTAAAGCCCACGTGAGTAAAGTCCCATCGATATCTTGGTGCAGTGTTGAAGTTGTTTGACTGACTTAGACAACTTTATTTTCATTTTGTATGTACAGAGTGCATACGCAACGAAATTTTGTTGCACACAGCTTACGACAGTGTAATGATATTGCAGTTGGTTCTCCTTTGTTAGGCTTTCCATTTTTTTACAGCATAACAAAGGGCAAATCCAAATTTCCCCAAATTGTTTTTGTTGTTGTGCTGTTTTGTGTATAAATTAAGAAAATTTGTCATTTTAGAATCTGCTCAAGATGCCCGTTCAGCACAATGCAAAAGTATCTGTACCTCTGAAAATGCAGTATTATTGTATTTATTGATGTTAGACAGAACAGTACATCAAGTGGAAAAATAGGATACACCATTTTGTTTTGTTTTTTCTCTCGTGAAAAAATATATGCAAAGTGTACCGTGCGTTTGTATTCAGCCCATCTGCCTGCAATATCTACCAGTTTTGCAGATCTAGAAACTGACATTTGTGCCCATTCTTTTCCACACTTTGTAAAATAGCTGAAGCCTTGACCTGAACCTCTCCATCGTAGCTCTGGTTGTATGTTCACAGACAGCTGCTGCCGCCTCGTTCTGCCTGCAAAGCCCGCTATGAACCTTATACCCGCCTGCAGTCATAGCGGGGTTTGCAGCCTCTTACAGACAGCGCTGTGTGTGAGACTGACTGCAGAAGTGTAAAGGCTATCATGGCTCCCTAACGTCACCGGAGAACAAATGGTGCTTTCACGGGGATGTCGCTAATAGAACAGGAAAAAAAAGACAAGAAGTTGTTGTTTTGAAAATGAATATATCTGTGGAACAGGAGTCTCAAAAGTCGTATGTTTGGTCAGGAAGGATTGACATATTCTAGGTTTGCAGTTGTGCCACACTCTTTCAGTCTTCACTAAATGCCTTGAACAGTGCTCTTTGAGATGTTAAAATCTCTGAATAGTGTTCTTCTAAACTAACCCTGCTTTAAATTTCTCTTCTTTCCACTTTGCAATTATATGTTGGTCTACAATGATTGATTGTGATAAAATGTGAAAAATGTTTCAGGTGAATAAATTCTGTTTTAATACACCATTTTATGCAGCATTTTCTTCCCTGTTCCTGGAAACTGTCGTGTGAAGTCCAATATTCGATTGCTTAGATGAATTAAGTTGTTCCAAAAAAATTCACATGAATTTGTGATCTTCTTAGGGGTCTGTGTTAAGGTTCTTGGCACATGTATTTTTTGACAGCCTCTGTAACCATGTCCTCCTCATGGAAATGTTGCAGTAGAGGTATGGCTTATGTTTTAGAATCACTGGAACATTTGATTAGCGCTGGCTCGGTCTCGGGGTGTATTGTTGGCTCTTCCGTTGCATATTTGAGAGCTCTGTTTACTGTATACTTTAGTTCTGTGTTTGCCTTAAAGCCTAGGAAGGACCGTATCCAAATTTAGCTCTAATTCAGGAAGGCGGGTTGCTTTTCATCATCAGTTAGAAATTTCCTTCACTGTGTCCCATCAGAGATCGACTTTTGATTTACCGCCAACTTATGTCATGCATTTTCATCCATGAAACAACTTAACTGTTGATTAATTTCATTCATTTGTTTATTTAACAGACTCAAGGTCCACATAGACATAATAAAAGATAAATGCAACAAATGATAACACACCAAAGATCATACATGACTTGCATACCAGTGTTTCCACAAAAATGACTGGTAGCGTAGTTCACTGACTGAAGGATGTGACACCATTACAATAAGAGCTGCACAAACAACACAAACTTATACATCGTTTCTCCTGACACATGCATTACGAAACATTTGACTTGCACTATTGAACCTGGGTTCTGAAGGAGTGATGATAGGAGTTTACAGTGAGCTTTAAATAAACCGATCTTTACCTAATTTCAGCACGTGTGATTTAATTTATCAATTAAAGTGGTTGGCCCGGTCAAACGCCTTAGAGGCATCAATGAAACCAATTAACACAGATGAATTTTGTCTAACATATGCCTGTGCTGTCTCTGTCGGGCCATAATTAGAAAAATCAGTTCCTGACTTGGCTTTGAAACCAAACTGATTATCTGTTGTCCAAATGAACTGTTTAAGATAATCTGGCAGTATTTTCTCTAGCACTTTAGATATCAAACTGGCTAAGGCTATTAGCCTGTAGTTATCCACACTTCCAACCCTACCAGTTTTTTCCTTTTATTATAGGCACTAGAGTAATGAACAACAACGAAACCCAGAAAAACACATGGCCAACAGTACAGCAACCTTTTCACTAGCACACTTGAGATGTTCTATTGCCTTATTATCAGGCAACTTTGTTATTCCTTGCCAGACTTCATTTGGGGTGATCACTTTATCTTATAGCCATACTTTCCATTTTCATAGGGATCACATTTAACACAAAATAATGTTGTCTCCAAAGTTCGTCTATATTATCAACCCCAGATACGCCCTTCAAAGCCATGCTCCTTCATATGATTTCTTTGTTTTACTCTTCAGGGTTGTGTAAGAGCTTGAACACTATTTGCTTCTAAGAAACATCACATATACACGTTTTGGACTTTTTTTCTATTGGAAAAACAAGATGAGGACTTTAAATTTAGGGACTATTGTAGCCTTCTTATTTGTTATTGCTAGATCGATGACCTTAAAAGTATATATTTTATTTATTTTTATTTTTTGACGTAATTGCAGAACTCTAAGGTGCACATTCTAGACACTGAGGGTTTCGAGACCACGTTTGGACCTAAGGCTCAGAGGAAGCGTCCCATTCTCATGGTTGGGGATGTGAAGGACCTCGTCGAGAAAGCAGAGGCTTCAGCGCTGACCTATGACGCAGACAAAGACACAAACCTGGTGACGGAGGACACGGGCGTCCGGTATGAGTTCACTTCTTCTAATTACAAAACCTGATTCGGTTTGGGTCAGCTGTCACCTTTTAAGATAATGGCTTTTTTCTTTTCTTTTTTTCTTTTTTTTTTTTGCAACAGGGATGAAGTTCGTGAAGAGATTTTCAAAAAGGGTCAATCAAAGAGGATCTGGGGGGAACTGTACAAGGTGACAGGTTTTACATTTCTTTTGTCTTTCCTATGTTCATGATCTGAGTGCTGGTGCTAAAGTTGTGACCAAAGTATTTGAAAAGGACCAGAAATATCTCCTATCTAGTGAAAAATGGGAAAAACTAGGGAAAAATGGCAACCATGTGATCGCGCTGTCACCTGTCTTGAGCATTTCATGGCCAACAAAGAAGCTGAACCGTAATAGTGTAAACTATAATCAGATAATTTCTGTGTGTCCATCATCAGCTCTTCTCACATTTTGGATCCCTGCGTGCTTTTCCCAGGTCTCTCTGTCCTAAAACCGAATTCATCAGTTTTGATGTCTCTTGCAAAAATTCTTTTTGGCTTTATACACTATTTGCATTGGTGTTTTCCCCCCAAAGTTTCAGTCCAGATAGGATCACCTTTTCTCATGTGTGAACAATAATGAATGGCTTATATGAAGAATGAGCTTAGCTATCGTGGAGCTAACAGAGTTTCTCAGCCTGTGAGCTGACAGTAAGTGTGGAGACAGACGATGGGTTACAGCGCCGTTCAGCACAGCTTTGAGCTGAGCTGAATAAAACTACTACACCACTGCTTTCTCCTAATATTGGTTAAGAGGACGGGTTAGTTTCCACTGCCAGTATACACGCAGCATGAGAAGGACTTGTTCCATAGCTGCACATTAAATTCGGCTGGACAGTGTCATGAAACAACTTAACTCTTAATTAATTTCATTCATTCGTTTATTTAAACGATGGCAGAACTAAAGCTTTGTCTCTGCGACAAGGGGAGGCTAGCTGCTAGCACCACTAGCAGCTAGCATCCCATTGTCGCGGAGACAAAGCTTTAGTTCTGCCTTCAGATCTAGATCTTCCTGCTGTGCCACAGCCCAAAACTAATGCGATCGGAGCTCCACCACCAAAATGTCAGTAGAGGTCTGGATGCTATGGAGACTGTGCAGACCGATGGAGAGATATTGCTGACCAAGGAGTCTCTTATGTCTGGAGCAACTCCCTTTGCTGCTTAGGCGTCAAGAGACGGGACAGTTGCTGTTTGATCTTCTGGCAACTGATGAAATGCAGTTTAATTTTTATTTAATCTAAAATACCCTTTATGAAAATCTACATTTTTGTAGATTGTTGACGTCGACTGATCCTCTGACAGATGGCTTTAATTGCACTGAGTATCTCTTCCTCGTGTCCTCTGTTGCACTGAAGCTGTGTCTCAGGCTGGACTCTTGCTTTAAAGGTGATCGACTCGTCTGATGTCATCATCCAAGTGCTGGACGCCCGTGATCCCATTGGTACCCGCTCCAAGAGCATCGAGACGTATCTGAAGAAAGAGAAATCCTGGAAGCATCTCATCTTCGTGCTGAACAAGTGTGACCTCATCCCTACCTGGGTCACGGTGAGATTTCTGGTTGCATTCTCTCCTTTGGTTTCCTGCGTTGTTGTAGCTCTAATAATTTTTCTTCTGTTGTAATTTGTCTTCTCTCCTTTTTTCTCTCTCTCAGAAACGGTGGGTTGCCGTTTTGTCCCAAGAGTACCCGACTCTGGCTTTCCATGCCAGCCTGACCAACTCGTTTGGGAAAGGCTCTCTCATTCAGCTCCTCAGGCAGTTTGGGAAGGTAAGCTAAAGCCTCCAGATGGAAAATATCTTCTTTTATGAAGCGTTATGGTTAAATAAAAATGTGAAATGAAGCTAAAATCAACATTTAATACAACAACTTGCCTGAGAATTCAAATCGCAGCATTTCAGCAAAATAATGGCAGTGCATAAAACTATTTCAATTTAAGATGCTGTTCACATTTAAGAATAATTTGACCTAATTGTGAGAATCCAGATCAAAAATATCCTTTTAAAGTCTTTAGTCTTTAAAAACATCAATAATCTCAATTGCCTTCAGATTGTTCAACAAATGAGGTCCCTAATAAGAAAAAGATGCCTCGCAGTGCGTTTTTTTTTTTTTTTTGTTTTTTTTTTTGTTCTTACTGTTGTAGTTGTGTCCAGATACCCTTGTCTGGATACCTGAGAGATCTGGATGGTATGTGAAAAAAGTAAATCTGATAAATATGTGATTCTAAGATCAGCAGTGATTTTTTTTTGAAGTCAATAAAAGCATCTTGAAATTTACTCTGAAACATCAAGGAATCCAAGAGTTTGAAGTATGATTTTTGTTATGTTAACCTGACAAGCCAGATTGATATTGTGCAGCACTCTACGTTCTGCATATTATCAATCTGGGCCCGCTTCCATCAAAACTGTTCAGGGAAAGGAGCGACACTCAGCCAAACTGTCCGAGCTGATTGGGCAAAGCGACACCTAGTGCCCGCCTACCAAGCGTTGGTTTTAGCCAATCACGGTATTAAATGAAAATGAAAGCAGCAGTTTCATGAGAAACCACAACAAGTTACGCTGGTCAAGGCACTTCTTGCTGTTCTTCTTTCGTGACAAAACAGATGTGGTAGAGTCCTCCTGCGCTGCCATGTTTATGTTGGTTTGACTGTTGGCTCAGCTCATGCTTTCAGCACAGCTGTATGCCCCGCCTTAAACTATAATGCTGCAACGTGATTGGCCCGTACCGTCTTTGCCTCGGCCGAAAACGGTTGAAGCCGGAGCGGAAACGAGGTGGATTCTCATGTGTTTGTGAAACGCATAAATTACCGCAAGAATTAAGGTTGCAAGCATAGTTATTGTGTTATACAGTAACACACTAACTATAAGCTACCAGCTGGTTAGTGAAGCTGTCTGCTCAGGTTTAAAACAATGTTGTCTTTAATAAAAGTGAGCGACCATGGCTGTTCAAGGTTATGGTGACCAGAAATATTTCCAAATAGCTGAAATTATCCTTAGTGAGAGAAATCTAGCAGACCCTTTTCAGCCAGCTGACTGACAGTGTGCAGCAGCACGTGTGGGGAGGGAAGCACTGTCACTCTGAGGTCCATGCTGCCACAGAGAACATGAGTCACTGCGGCACTTGGTCTGTTCTCCCATCAAAAGGACTTTTGTTCCTGGTTTCCCTGCTATCTACAGCTGGCCCCCGCCTACTCATCTGGGCAACTTCTGCTTTCTTTTTCAGTTTTCCAAGTAATTAGTTCAGTCTGTTTCATGCACTTCAGAAAACGCTTTGAGTGAAAGTCACCTTATAAATAAATCGTAAGTTATTTGGCTTTATACCTGCCAAACTGCCTCTGCTTCCAACATGTTTGATAGATGATGTGGGATGCTTTAAATCTTGAGCTGTTTTGCTGTCCAAAGATTTAGTTCCAGAAAGTTGACCTCTATAAAGTTTCTCAAGCTCCTTTTGCTGTGGGCATTTTGTATTTGTGCTGTATTTACACTGGAGAAAAAAAAATGAAGACAATTGTTTACTGCGTTGAGCAAACATTTAAGTTGGTATAATGCTTGTTGCTTAAGTGGTTCCATACAAGAGCGATTTCCAGACGGAGTTTTGTGTTTTTCTGTGCCCAAAGCTCCACACAGACAAGAAACAGATAAGCGTGGGCTTCATTGGGTATCCAAACGTGGGAAAGAGTTCAGTTATCAACACCCTGCGGTCCAAGAAGGTCTGCAATGTGGCGCCCATTGCTGGAGAAACAAAGGTAAAGTTCACTTTTTACTTCATGTGTTGAGAGCGTAGAAAAAAAAAACTGGGAGTCTTCAGGCTGCTTTATTCTGGAAATATTAATTTCTGCGCCAACATCCTATTTACCTTTTGTGCTGTGCCTTTTGCCCATCGCTCTGGGCATTTTCTTTGAGCTGCAGCCTGTATCCATAGTTTCCCATCTTGTCTCTAACTGTATGGTCAATATTAGTTGAGACCAGTTATGCTTGTACTGCATCTTAAAGCTCCTTGTTTGAACGTGCAAGTCCATCGAAGCACCATCTAATTACTCAGGGTTAAATTTGGACAGATCTCTAGGTTATGCGATAAATTTAATGGTTGACACTTGTGTACTTCATCCGTCTCATACTTCTTATAGGTGTGGCAGTACATCACCCTGATGAGGCGCATCTTCCTCATCGACTGCCCCGGTGTTGTTTACCCATCAGAGGACAGTGAGTCTGATATTGTCCTAAAAGGAGTGGTAAGTTCTTCTTTTGTTATTTTTTTACATTTGTATTTATTCTGCACAGTGTTCCTTAAAGCCAAATGGTTTAAGAGAATAGATCTGTCTGGTTTCTGCATAAAGCTTATGCAGAAGTGAGAAAACTGCTCTAAGGAAACATGGGGTTCCTACAAAGTCTGAAAAAAGAAAATCATTAGTTTAATTTGATCTTTTTCCAAGTCTGAACAGTTTGTGGTATAAAAAATGTTAGTTCCCAGACTTTTTCTTGATTCCATTGTGGAAAAATAAAAGGCTTTTTATAGAAATTTATAGTGTGTTTACATTAAAACCTTTAACTTTGAGTGACCGTTTGGCATCAACACATGAACATTATTCTACCATTAATTTTGTTTTTTGAGTTACTGACCCATAGATAATGGGTCTTTTAATGAATGCAAGTTAATTAAAAAAGAGCAAAGCTGGCCGTTCCTTTGACCAAAGATTTCTCAGTGCAAATATGCAAAATCCATAAAAATAATTTCACTGCAATTGAAAAAAAGTTGTATTCACAATATTTTTTTAATCTAAAATGAATGCTTTCTCACTCACCGTGTTGTCATGTATGTCTGAGACAGAGCATTCATTCTACAACAGGGCGTTATTATTCTAAAACCACAGACAATTTTTACATAGACGTCATTTTAAAATGTCTGGTAACCTCTTATATTGACAGTGAGAGCTGTTAACGTTACTGATTTTAGTGTTTTATGACTTTTTGTGATTGTTTTTGTTTAGCACTATGAGATGTTTGAAATGCAGAGATCTAAACAAAGGTATTAACACTAAATGTGAACAGTAGTGAGGGCTGGACGATAATTCAATAACAATGTATATCAATCCATAGACGTGTGGTTCAATAGAAAAAAGGGGTCAATAAAATGTTGAATAGAAGAACAGTTTTCCTTCCTCATGCATTCTAGCCTATCATGTACATTACATCCTCCCAACCAATCACAAACGCAGACCCAGGAACGCTGCTTCACCAAGCTTCAAAGAGTTCAGAGGGCATGTGTTGCTTTTGATTTATTTAAAACTTACAGTTTTGGTAAAAAAGTTGGATTAATAAAGAGTTGTTCTTTATTTAAAAATAGGTCACTAAACAACAGCATAAAATGCCCAGGGATGCACTTAAAATATAAGCGTTTTTTTTTTTTTTTATCGTTATCAATCAATCTGATTTGTAATTTATCAATATGCTTTTTTTTTTCTGTCGTCCAGCTACACCCCATGTGGGGTATGGACACCACCTGACAGTAGTGTCTGTAGACGATTAGCTTAACTCTGAGGCTTCCAGAAAATATTTTGAAATAAAGCCCGTTCCATGACAGAAGATCCATGAAAGCTCAGACGAATAAAACGGGGCGACTGCTGAAAGCGTCTCAGCTTAAAGGAAATGCAGATGTATCTCTGCATGTTGGAGAAAATGTAGTTTCTGTTGAACTACCTTTTTAAACATGTCTGCATTGTTTGACTTCTTTTAAGCACATTTCTCATTGAAAAAGCTGACCATCAGGCTTTTTTTATTTCTTTTCTTTTTCTTTAACACCAACGATTATTGTGGTTAGTGTTACCTTGTAATTTATTGTTGTGCATTCACTTATCCCAACAAGATCAGACTTTTGAATTCCAGCCCAGACTGTCACCGTTCAGGATAAATCTAAGTTAAAATCTTCTGATTCTGGTTGGGTTTTTTCTGTGCAGCTTTGATTTATTTTGTTTTAATTTAAGTTTAATCAAGAGCCCAAATTATTATTTTTTGGATCTCTTGAAAGTGCAGATAAAATGAATAACATGGATGTCTTAGCTGGAAAAATCTAGAAATGCAATCCCCAGTATCAACTTTTTTTTACTGGGAATGTTTTTGGTTTGTGAAGTTTTGCATTGCAGGCAATCATACCTTGAAGGTTGTAAGTTCATATACACTATTTCTTCTTCCCCTCTTTCTTGGTAAGGTTCAAGTGGAGAAGATTAAAAACCCAGAAGAGCACATCGGTGCGGTACTGGAACGAGCCAAACCAGAGTACATCCAGAAGACTTACCGTATCCCGACATGGAGTTCTGCCGAAGACTTTCTTGAAAAGCTGGCATTTCGTACTGGAAAGCTTCTAAAGGTCACCCCCTAGTTTAGGATTTTAACTAATTTTACTTACCGTGTTTTTCGGACTATAAGTCTCACTTTTTTTTCATATTTTGGCAGACTTGTAGTCAGGTGCGATGTAAAAGGTAATTCATATTGAACATTACTGTGTATAGCCACAAGAGGGCGATCTATGCTAGTCAAAACCATATTCTGCTCCTGTATTCTTTAAAAATGAATTGAAACATTAACTTGGAGACAACAAAGACTGAACACAGGTTTGCATGTTGTTTCGCTGTTTCAGGATGTATTCAGGCAGCAAAGCGTTGCGTGGTGCAGCTCCAACAGGAGCCCAGACCACGACAGAACCCCGTCATTGGGCTGTCCATGAAGCTAATAACAGCTAGCGTTAGCTTCATTTGTCCGGGAGGTTTACAACTTCGCTGATGCACTTTCAAGAGCTTTAGTTGCCTTTCTACGTTGCTCTCAAACATCTGTGTCGTACTGCTAGCTTAGCACGTAGCACCGTTATTCTCAGTGTAATCTTAACAGCACATTTCTGGTAATTTGCCTGTTGGATTTACTGGCTTGTCATGCTAATTAGCCCCATTTAAACCTCCCTGGTATGTTCCATGTTGTTCAGCCTGTTGTAGATGCAGTTGTGTAGTTGAATAAGTTGTCTTAGATTAAATGTCTAAATTTCTAAATGAATGCAACTAGTCCACTGTGACTTAGGCTATGTTCACATTGCAGGGAAATGCGACCCAAACTCGCCCATATGCGATCCATATCCATCTTTTTCATGGCAGTGTGAACGACCCACTTCCGATCTTTTCATCCCCCAAAAAATCTGATTTCTACCATATGTGGTACTAATTGGGATACTTATCGGATATTTTTCAAAGCATCTGCTGTCTGAACGGTCATGTCGCATTTTATCATTCTTTCACCTCACTCTCCTGTCTCTCACTACACATCCACACAGCTGTAGCTGTTAGCGCTCCATAAAAGACCGTTGTTATTAGCTGTACTGCTTTCTTCTTACCTTATTACGCCTTATTGTTACACTGTTGCCTCTGCAACTTATGATGTGGTCTTAATATTGTCGGCTCTCGTTGCTCAACAGTTTTCTAATAATATCAAGGAGAGATTCTGGCCGGTATCCACTCTTCTTATTTTTTCTAGTTCTTTTGTTGTTGTTTTTTTCGTTGTTTTTTTTTACAAAACTTTATTGAGCAATTCTAGAAACAATTACATTCACCATTGCTTCCGCAAACGGCGCACTGCTGTGACGCCTCCTTCCTTTCATCCGCGCACGCAGGTCGCTTTGCGGTCTTGAACCGTTCAGACGGCCGCATTTAATAGTAGTTTGAACGGCCACCTCAAAAAAATCTGATTTCAGCAAAAAATGGGGATTGAGCAACAAGACCTGCCGTGTGAACATAGCCTTATGTGTTTTTTTCCTCTTTATGATGCATTTTTTTTTTTTTTGACTGCGGCTTATAGTCCGAAAAATACAGTATTTTATTTGATCTTTAATATTGATCTTTTTATATTTTAAAAAATGTCAAGTTTCAGTCTTGAAATTATAAACTATTTGTTTTACCCGTGTCTACAGGGAGGTGAGCCCGATCTGAGCACGGTCTCCAAAATGGTGTTAAATGACTGGCAGAGAGGACGGATCCCTTTCTTTGTGAAGCCGCCTGGACCTGAGGGAGATCCAGATGTACGTTTCCAACTTCTTTCACTTCGCCACCAGTCTGTTCTTTTTGTGTCCATTTCTAAATTACTATGACTTCTGCAGAATGAAAAACCATTGCCCGTCGAAGGACCACCTTCTGCGGTGGAGAACGTTCAGGAGGAACAGCAGGAAAATCCGAGCGCCGTCTCAGGGCAACCGGAGGAGGAGCAGCAGCAGCGAAAGAAAGAGCAGGTCCAGAAGCTCCTTGCTAATGTCCGACAGAACTTCGGCAAGATCAACGTCGCGCCGGAGTTCACCGAGGAAGATTTGGTCCCAGTGGAGATGCCAGACCTAGATATGTCTGACTTTTCTGGTTCTGACGTCGGTGAGGATGCTGACGAAGACGGTGAGGAAGAGGAGCCCAGTGTAGAGGCAGCTGATGGAGACGCTGAGGTCTCTGAGGACACAACAGCTCAGACCGACACGGCAAAAGACAAGAAGAGTTTACGGGAGGTCATCCGTGAGCACGATGAGAAAATTGCCAAGTACAAGCAGTTTCTAGACCGAGCAAAATCCAAGCGCTTCTCTGCAATCCGGTAAGTTCTGATGTCCAAATTTCTTCTTGCATGTATTACTTTGTCGTCTTTGGTTCAGTAATTCCAGAGAAATTCTGGCCACATCAGGGAGGTCCACCTAAATCAACCTCTGAGGACTAACAGCTGTAATTTTGACTAATCGGTAGCTTGTTCCCACAACGTAGGTCATTGAATTCCTTTTTATCAGCAATCGCTTTGAGCCCAAAGACCAGATTACAAGTCGGATACCAGCTCTTTACCAAGTCTTAGTTCAATTTAGTTTATTCTAGAAGAAATAAACAGTTTGCTTTGCTTGGAAAAGTTAACGGTTTGCTGTTTCTTCATCTGTTTGGACAGAATACCAAAGGCCCTCTCTGACAAAGTGTTCACAGACCTCAAGGCCAAACAGGAAGCAGCAGCTAAACAAGAACAGAAGAAAGAGGATCAGTCAACCGGTATGGCCATTTATCGCTCTGAGTTTGGAAACGGATGTCGAAATATATACGTCTGATGTGGTGGAGGTCAAAAACACTCTGACTGAGTACTGAGTAATGTTTTTTTTTAAATCTGTCTGATTTCAGCTACAAACCAGAAAAGCAAGAAGAGGAAAATGGATGAGGACGATGAGTCCATGCAGCAGCACAGGCTTACATCTAAACAGGTTTGGAACTTTTTTTTTTTTGCCTTGTTTCTCTAACACCGTGCACACCTAGTTCAGACCCTCAGTCTGTGTTGGTCTACCATTTAAAGTTGCAACAAAATCTACTGCAATTTGGCTGTGTGACAAAATGTAAAAGGGTTATTAATATTTTTGCATGGTGTTGTGGGTCAATGAGTCGGATATTTAAGGATAAAAACAGCTCCATGCTTCTGATTCCCTTTTCTTTCTCCTTTGCATGTCCACAGAGAAGAGCACTGGAACGCGCTCAGAAGGGGAAGAAGGTCGGTGTGCGTTACTACGAAACGCACAACGTGAAAAACAAGAACAAGAGCAGAAAGGCTCCAGCACCAACTGCAGAAAGTCGTGGGGCTAAAAGATCAAAGCACTAGACTGGCAATAAACACAAATGTATTTAAATTAGCCAAGTTGGCATTTTATTACATTTTATTGAAATGACAAATTGGTTAAACGTAAAGCTAAACCACGGCGTGTCTTTTTCCTGTGGTCACGCGGTGCCTCACTTTGACTACCAGGAAACGGCTGCACCCGCCCCTCTCAACTCTTCAGTCACGTGTAACTCATATTTTACAAGTGAGCCGCTCTCTTGACATTCAAGAGAAATGTGCAGTTTGTTAACTGCTTGAAATATAGCTGTCGTGCTGTAAAAATAAATTGCAAAAACGGTCTATAGTGTCAGCTCATTTATTTATCAAACGGAAGGGGAAAATCAGTTTGTATTCAAATCCGCTACCCTGCTTGTAAGGTTTCACTTCTTCGGCGTAATCATTCCTTCCAGTTGTATCTGAAAAGAAAAAGAAACGCATTAGCATAAATGTTTAAACATCTCAACCTATTTATCGTTTCTTTTCTTTTTTTCTTTTCTGGGATGGATATAAAACGTTACCTTAAGCTGGTGATTGGTTTTCTTCAAAAACTGAATCTCTTCATTATCCTTCCTTTCCTCCACCTGTCTCTTCTCTTTTTCTCTCCTCTCGATAGCGTCACACCTCGCCTTCTGCTCGTCCAGTTGTTTCAGCAGCTCCTGCTTCTCTTTCTCCAGATCCTCAATCTACAAAGGTGACAGAAAAAGACAGTAGAGAGTCGACTGGATTTGTAACTACAGCGCGATATAACAGTTTCTCATGCTGGGAGGGGAGAAAAGTAAAAAAATAATCACACAATGATGGCCTTACTCTTTTCTCTATGTCCGCCTTTCCCTGTTCCGCCTGCAGCGCCTTCCTCATGCCAAAAGCGATGCTGCTTTCGTACAGCGTCTGGTAGGTTGCGATGGTCATGTTGATTTCATCTCTGACTCGCAGCAGAAGCAGACCCCGCTCGGCACAGATGATGGTTACCTGTCTGATTAATTCATCTGGGAGGGGGTTAGGATCAAATGTATTGCAAGGTAGAGCTCAAAAAAACACATCGACTGGGAAAAGTTGGGTCGGAACGTTCACATGCGATCGTAAACTGCATGAATGTCATACGTTTTGCCTTTTTGATAATTTATATTGAACTGTCCGAATGTGTTGGTGGAGGCAGGAGCTACATAAAATATATTTTAATGAAGAAGAGAATCGGATAACAAATTTGAATTTCTTGTTCTCTGGAATCCGCTTGGGGTAACAATTATTACCTACCTGAAGAAATATACACGGCTGCAAATACTGGGATTAATGTTCCTTTCCAAGTTGCAGAGAAAAACAGCTTTTCAATGGTGGAACACCTAATTGTTTCCATTTTCCAGGATCTACTTGTTGATGTGAGGTGAAATTGCAAATCTTGTCATTTTTCCCATCAACCCCAGTGCTGTTTCAGCACGATGCTTCCACCCCCGTACTTAACAGCTGTTTCAGTATTTATAGGTTTGAAAGCTTTGTCCTGACCTCTCAAAACATTTGTCTTGAGATTATGGACAAACAGCTCAATATTTGTCTCCTGGTGTGTATCTTGTCCCCGTTTACAATGATCTGCTTGAACCTTCATAATTCCTGAATTGCTAAACGTATTTCATTTTATCTGTGGGGGGGCTAGAGTTTGGGTCAGATGGTTGAGACACGGGACAATTGAGTGTTCAGATGGGCCAATGTTCCTTAACATACACAAAAACTAGTTTTTTTTTTTTGTTTTTGTTTTTTTGCGGCTGGCATTAGAATGTCCTTAGCTCTGATGAACATTTTAAAAATATTTTTTGTAAAAGTTGTGTCCATTCCAGGCTATCCCCTATTTCAATTGTCTTTTACAAGACGACTGCTTAAATATTCTGTCAGAACTATGCATAGAAGCTCGGTGACTTCAAAAGGGCTGATTGATTTTAACTTGGAGCACTCAGTTCTTATTAAAATTAAATAAAGCAGCTGTACCATCCTGGGAAAGAGCACCTCAGTTTCATCAATAAAGGGCAAAAGTGAATATAACATTCATGCCTGTGAATGGCCTGTAGTAAACTCAATGAACAGTAGAATAGTGAGTTCCATGGTGCCATTTCCACTGCCTCCTTACCGAAACACTGAGAATAAAGTTCTCTGCGGATAGGGCAGATGCCTGTGTGTCTGGCCTGTCTCTGCTCCAGCTTTGTGTCCAGCTTCTCCTCCAGGTGGATAATGTCTGCTCTTGTACAAGGTGCACTGGATACCTTCTGCACCCACAGCTGGTTTCCTTCTGTCCATTCCCTGCAACATTGGTTGAGAGGTTTGAACCTGACAAATCGGTGCAGCAAGTGAGAGCACAGGTATACCTGGGTGGGAGGATGGCATCCAGGATCTCCTCGTTTTCCAGCTTGTTGCCTTCACTGGATGCTGTTTTGGATTTGGGGAGTGGTGGAATTGGTATGGAGTCAGTGGACTGCTGAGGGATCGTTCGTACTTGGCCCACCTGTTATGAGACGTATTCTGCATTGAGTTTATTATTCGTGATTCTAGAAGACTTTATCATTCAAGATGATTGCATATGCATTGAAAAGATCTCAAGTAATTGAAAATGAAGTGCAAATTCACTGATTAAACTTCTACAATGCTCAAAAAGCTCAAAAGAATCACTGCGGATTAACGATCAATCTACTTTAAATATTAATTTGATTTAGATTCCTTTCAACAAGGTGACATGGCCATTAAAAATAGCCATGTCATGTTATGGTCTGCACAATCATGGGGAACATTGCTGATTTTAAAGTTTTTCAGAAGCTGGCCGTTTAGAGTGCTGTATTTAAGCAAATGGAAAGGTGAGCGGAAGGAAAACGTGTGGTAGGTAAAGGTGCACAAGTAACAGGTGTAACCATGGACATTATATAATGTCACATATTATGTCTAGGGTGTAACTACAGACTTGAAATGATTGTGATGTTGTGTTCCTTGTATGAAGAAACCCTTAGCTAAGAAATTTATTCTTTTTTTCTTTGACAAAATTAATTTTGAGTTTCATTTCAGTTTCAATCATTAAAATTCACAAATAAAATTAAACAATGCCTATTCTTATTTTTGTCTGCACCATCAACACCAAGTCAAATTCCTTGTATGTGCAAACCTACTTGGCAATTAAACTTGGTTCTGATTCTGATGATCCTTCACACACACACACACACACACACACATATATATATATATATATATATATATATATATATATATATATAAATTTGTTTTTCTAGATTAGATGCATATATTTACCATGCATTTGTGGGAAGATTTGTTTGAGTTCAACAAATCTTCCCTTTTCTTCTTGGTAGCACTATTACCATCTCAGTGTTAAAGTTGGCAACTTACCTTCGGATATCTTCCTCCTGAGCTGGTTTTGACCAACACTGGATTGTCATATTTCAGAAGAGAATCGGCTGGCGGAATCATTTTCCCCCTTCTCCTTCTTTAATGTAAGGCAAAAATAAAGTTCGTTTGGCCTTCAGACACGGAAATTTCGTTGCTCTTCAAGTTTTTAACTGTTGATCGTGTTGTCGTGGTAACAGTGTCCTCACGTTCTTGGTGCCCTGTCTCAAGCGCAGTTTGTTTTAAATCGAAGACAGCGTACAACGTGTCTGATTTTTAATTTTATATATCAACAAGGCTTTATTTTTTTTTATTATACTTTATTTTGTTTATTTATTTTTTGGGGAGGGGGGCATATCGGATCTTGTTTGATAAAGATTTAGAACCGTAGACCAGTAGTAACAAGACGTCGGGGCGTTCGCCATATTGTGAGTGGCAAGCTGCCAGCTGAATCAGTCCAAATGTGTTTGGAGACGGGTTTCAGTGTCCGTCTGTTTCGTTGTTTTGTATGTTATAAGTTCATTTTTAGCATTACTATGCCTACTTGTGACCACTTATTCAAGGTGACAAAATACGCTTTAAATTACCTTAAATTCCTGATCAAACTGTAATTTTTAATTATTTTATTTAGTAAATAGATAAATTACGGGTGGATGTGAAACCAGTTAAACTTGATTTTCCACATGGTAATACTGTATTTTCTATAGCGTTATATTTTTACGTTTGTTTTGATACCTTGCGTGAAACATCCTTATAATAGTATCAACAACGGACGCCACAGTCATAGTTTGGCCTGTCGTGTGCAGCATATGTTGCATCAAAATCCCACTAACTATGACGGTGGCGCTGACGCCATGAGACGCTTGTGTCACGTGGTGCGCTTGCGCGGAGCGGAACCCATGTAGACGGAAGGCAAGTACACCATCGAGAAAACTTCTTTGTGACCCACAGGAACCGGAAGTTGTGGTTACGACGCAATACGAGAAGTTTAGTAAGGCAGTTTTTTTAGTTTTGTGTATCTCTTCTGCGCAGAGATGTACATTTAGTTGCGTTAAACACGGACTGTCACGTTTATTTTTCTCTAAAAAAATTAATAAAACAATGACCAAAGAGAGACGACACCGAAGAAGGGAATCTCCCACGCGGGAGACCACAGTAAAGATAAAACAGGAGAAGCTGAGCCCCAGTAGGCCACAGAGATCACGCCGCTCGAGGTCCAGATCCAGCGGAACCTCGAGCCCACCGAGGAGAAGAGCGAGCAGGTACGTGAAATACGGCTTTATATTACCCCACAGTGTGTGTGTGTATGTGTCGGCTGGATCAGAAGAACAAATTGCCCCTGTACTTTGTAAGCTATCATTTAACTGAGGTGATCGGTCCGGACCCATCAGCGCAAAGATGCTGGTGCTGCGCTCATGAAACGGCATATTGATGTTTAGTGATTAGTAATTAATGAACCCTGCCACCTTGATCACGGACCAATAACACCGAATCTTTTAATAGTTGCTTACAGAAATGTAGCGAACGATCAAACGTCACTTCTGTGCGTTACCTGTTGCTACACTGTGTGCTGCAGCTTGTTGAGCAACAGTCAATCACAGTGTTTGAAGGCGTAAGGATTCAATCTACAAATCTTTTCTTCAGAAGCACGTACATGAAATGTTCATTTATGATTACTATGCAGTCATTTAAACCATCATAACACCTGGTTATTCAAGCTCCTCTGGCTCTGGAACTGTTTAGACACCGAACCAAATACTTAAAATTAATGTTTTGATGCATCAATGCAGTAAAGAGCATATGGGCATTTCTTGAGACAGTAAAATGCCAGCAGGTAGATTTTGTGCACAATTATTAGGCAAGTTACATTTTGCACCATATCATTTATATGCATATTTTCCAACTCCAAGCAGTATAAACTTGAACGCTTATTGGATTTAAGCAAATCAGCTGATGTGTGTTTGTGTAATGAGGGAGGATGGGGCCCAAAGAGATCAACACCCTTTATCAAGGTGTGCTAATTATTAGGCAGCAGCTTTTCCAGAAAAGAGATTTAAGTTACTCTGAAAGTATTTTTTTTTTTTTACAATTTTGGACTTTTCAGAGGGATGCAGGGCTCTTGAAATTGCCGGGGTATTCGGACGTGATCACAGAACCATCAAACGGTTTGCTGCAAACGTTCAGCAGGGTCGCAAGAAACGTGTTGAGGGCAAAAAAAGACTCAAAATATCTGTCAAAGATTTGAGAATACTCAAACGTGAAGGTACCAGGTAACCGTTATCCTGCAGTGTTGTCATACTCCAGAACTGCAACCTACCTGGAGGTAGGCTGGCTGAAACCCGACCACCACTGAACAAATTAAAGTTAAAACGTCATGACTGGGCCAAAAAATATAAGAGGTTTTTCAAATGTTTATGGACTGATGAGATGAGAGTGAGTCGTGATGGAGCAGGTGGATGGGCCTGTGGCTGGATCGGTACAGAGCTCCACTTCGCATCAGACGCCAGCAAAGTGGAGGCAGGGTACTGTGGAATGGGCTGGAGTCATTAGACATAAGCTAGTTGGACCTTTTCGGGTTGAAGATGGACTGAAACTCAACTCCCAAGCCGACTGCCACTTCATTTTACAAGACACTTTCTTCAAGCAGTGGTTCATGACAAAGTCTGCATCTTTCAAGAAGACCATGATGTTTATGCGGCACCATGGTCCATCGCGTGCGTCGAAGCACTCAACAGTGTGGCTAGCCAGTAAAGGCCTTTAGGGTGAGAGAATATTTCAGTGAGATAATCCAGGGATTACTTAAATCACCTGAGGCTTCTGGTCTTACACATAAAGAGGTACCTCTCCTTCTACTTTTTTATTATTGTTTCTACTTTAGATCATTTCCCCTCATTATATGGCTGCTTTCACGTTGAGCTACCTTTTACCAACTACTTTCTCCCAAGGTTACCTCACAAGCTGACGTTCGTGTCAGCTTGTGAGGTAAATTTTATCTTGGTTTCGCACACCAACTTGTACTTACACTGTACTGTTTTTAGTCGTGTATTAAAATCTCTGTGGAATTGCTCAAGAGTCTGTTTTGCACTTCACGCAGATCACCAGCCAGGGCGAGGAACCGCTCACCAGACAGAAGGGAAACGTCTCCCGTGGGAACAAGCAGCAGATCTCCCAGAAACAGAAGAAGTCGCAGTCCTCACCGTGGCAGCGACGTCAAAATAAAGCGGGTAAATTAGGTTTGAAGTTAAACGGGGCAGTGCCACAGTTGAAAACCTGTAACACCCACAAAGTCTCGAATATTTAAAGTTCATTATTAACATTTGGGATTGTGCACTAAAGTGTTCACGCCCATGAACTTTTCACACCGTGTCATGTTGGAAGGTCAAACCCCAAAGTATTTCATAGATGGGATAAACCAACAAAAAGGAGCGCATCACTGAAGTGGGATAAACGATTTACGGTTTACAGAACTTTTTTTTTTTTTTATAAGAATCTTGAAAGTGTGGCATGTGTAAGTATTTAACACCCTTTAATATGAAGCCTCCAAATAAAATTCAGTCCAACCAGTGGTCTTCAGAATTCACATAAACAGGAAATGGAGTCCACCTCTGTGTAATGTAGTGTCAGTGAATCCAGCGGATCTCTGAAAGCCTCGGATGTTTGTTAGAGAACATTAGTGGACAGGCGGCATCATGGAGGGAACACCGGTTATGGTTGCACCGGTTACATGAGATGAAATCTGAACTTTCTGACCTTCGTACAACATGCTGTACATCACCCTGAACCCCCCGTCATGAAGCAGGGAGCTGGCGCCGTCCCGCTGCGGGGATATTTTTGTTTTTCCCAGCAAGGGCAGGAAAGCTAGTCCGGTCTGATGAGAAGACGCATCAGTGTAAATGCAGGGAGGTACAGACAGGCTGGAAAAGACTGGAGACTGGTGTGGAGATCAACCTTCCAGCAGGACAACCATGAATATGCAGAGCTACAGGGGAATAGGTTAGATCCAAGCATATTAATGCGGCAGAAAGTCCTGGTTAAAGCCCACACCTAATTCTAATTCAGACTAAAGTTGATGTTTGCAGATGCTCTTTGTTCAGTCACACTGAGCTTGGCAACTTTGCTAAGAGGAATTGTCGAAGATTTCCCCAAATTGTTTCAGAATCTGCCTAAATGGCTGTTCCTGAAGGTGGTTCTACAAAGTATCGACTCTGGTGGGACTGAATAGAAATGCACACCATAATTTTAGATTTTTGTTATATATAAAAAAAAATTAAACTGTCTTGTGTTCCTGCCACTACACAATTATGCACTACTTTGTGTTTATCTTTAAGGCTGCAAACATAGAGAGTTATCTACCTGCAAGTGTTGTAGTTGCATGACTATCATGTTGTTTAAGTTACGTGTCTTTATTCTATCGGCATGAAGTAGAAGCAGCAAACGGTGTAATGTCCCAGAACACATTAGGATCACGCTTTAAATCTTTTTTTGATAATATATTACAACATCTCCCATTTGCTTTGTAAGTGCTGTCTTTTTAAACCCCCACAGGAAAAGGATGAACATAAGGCAGGTGGCGACGAGCGGAGACGAAGGAACGAGCAGTCGGAGGATAGACGCAGCAGGTGGGAATCGGACAGGTCGCGGGACCGAGAACGCAACAGAGACAGGAACCGGGAGCGAGGCGCTCTGGGCTCTCAGCAAGAGGAGCGCCGGCAGCACGACGAGCGCCGCAGGGAAAATCGTCAGCGGCGTGACGAGGAAGAGGACGAGGAAGGGAATTTTGGGATGTCTGAAGGCGGGAGTGACGACTCCAGGGCTCCTCCAGCCGAGAAAGAGAAGCCCAACTTCGAACTGTCGGGGGCGCTCACGGAAGACACCAACACGTTCCGGGGAGTGGTGATCAAGTACAACGAGCCGCCCGAGGCTCGCATTCCCAAGCGCCGCTGGAGATTGTACCCCTTTAAGAACGACGAACCGCTCCCTGTGATGTACATCCACAGACAGAGTGCCTATTTGTTGGGGCGGCAGAGAAGAATCGCTGACATCCCCATTGACCACCCCTCCTGCTCCAAGCAACACGCGGTATTCCAGTACAGGTGGGTATGCCCTGTCTTCTCCAACCCTCAGTCAGTCGTGGCAGATGGTCGCTCACACTGAGTCTGGTTCTGGTTCTGCTGGAGGTTTTCTTCCTGTGAAAGGGGAGTTTTCCTCTCCACTGTCGCTTCATGCATGCCCTGTATAAGGGATTGCTGCAAAGGCAACGACACAATGCAAGCTCCTGTTCCGTTGCTACATGCACATCCAGGAGTCAATGCTGATTTGTGAACTCGATGCAATGAATAAACCATTTTTTTAAATAAACCAGTTTATTTAAATTTTAACTAATTTAAATAAACTTGACTGCAACAATTTGAGTGTATGTACTTAAATTACTTAGCTCAGGAATATCGCTCCTGGACGAGCCCCTACTTGTGTTACAGCCCCCCACCAACTAAAGGAAGGATGGTAACACGGCAACCACAATTATGAGACAGGATCCTTTGTGAATGTGTAAAAATAAGGGGATTTATTGCAAAAAATCTCAGAAAGGTTGTACAAACTGTGGAGAGAAAAGAAACCATTACGATGTGCCAAATCAAGGAAATGAATAAAACAAAACAGGGCCTACCTGTCATCTAATCTATGTAAAAAGAAAGAAAAAGAAAATCCTACTAGTCTAACAAAAAGCTCACAAAACTTTACATGGGTGGCACCAGCCTACTTACCTAGTGTATCTAACAGAAAAATCAATCTACATGGTGGAAATGTATAGGTTACCTAGTCCCCAAAATCCCACCACAAACCTCTACACAAAGAAAGCCGAGCAGCACAACAAGTGTTAGTTTGTCAGCACACATCGCCTCTCCAACTGGCCTCAGATGAACACCTTATATAGGGCTGTCTTGAGTCTTGATTGGCTCCTCAGTCCATGAGCCAATTAGGGCACTTGGCACCAGCCTGCGCACTGAACCTGTGGGGAAACAGGAAGCAAGAGGAAAACCATCACAAACATGTCCTGCAGACATGTAACAAATACCAATATCCTAATTAGGGCTGTGTATCATCTAGGATGAGCCGATACGATACGATTCCCGATATATAGCTCAGCTTGATTTGATTTAATTCTAATATCAATATTTATTACATTCAAATTAATGCTCAGTCATTTAATCAACAAAACCAGCCAAATATTATATTTATGTTCAATTTATTGAACACTGATATATTAACAGGAAAATAAAGTGCATTTTGTTCAATGCATTTAACGTATCACAGAAACCAAAAACTTCATCGTTGTGAACAGTAATGGCGCGCTGTAATAACGCCCCCTAGGGGTTGGTAGGTATATCGATATTGAAAGCCAGAATATCGATATCAAAATCTTTTTAAAAACATCAACGTTTTTTTGTCAAATACTTTAGCCCTGCGTTGTGATCCTGTTCATCTTTACCATTGAGTTTAAAAGGTCTGCGGTTCTGTGTCTTACAGATTGGTGGAGCACACCCGGGCAGACGGCACCACCGGCCGCAGGGTAAGGCCTTACATAATCGACCTTTGTTCAGGTAACGGCACCTACCTGAACAATCAGCGGATCGAGCCCCAGCGCTACTACGAGCTCAAAGAAAAGGACGTTCTCAAGTTCGGCTTCAGCAGCCGCGAGTACGTCCTGCTGCACGAGTTCTCGGACACGAGCGAGGTGGACGTGAAGCAGGAAGAGGAAGACGACGAGGGAGTCGACGAGTGAAAGATTTCCCGCATACTCTTATTGTCAACATATATGCAGGCAAGATCATTAAAATTGTTTAAAAATGCAGAGCTGTTGTCTGAAAATGGACCTACAACACTGGTAATCGCAGGAATTAGTATGCTGATGTGGGATTGTTGTACATATTCTGTAAGTAATGACGTCTTGCTTAAATCTGCCACAGTTGTCTCAAAGTAGACCTCCTATTCTCAGGTTTGTGTGATGCATGGTTGATCTTACCGATCTCATGTAACGTGTCAGGGTACAAAAACGTCACTGCGGTGTGCCCCCTGCATTCTTAAATAAAGATTTCTTATTGACAGGATTAAAAAAGAAGACCCACAGATTACATTTATTTTTCCTTTGACATCTTTTGTAGAGCAAGCGCAGGGGAAAAATATTTATGTGCGTGTCTTTGCACCTCTGCAATGTGCATTAGACTTGCCATTTCTTTTCTTTTCTTTTTTTTCCAGGTCAGATGCATTTATAGTAAATGTTAATTTTTTTACTGTAAATAAAAGCTAAAGCGTTAGATTAAAGAGTTTTGTTGGCCAATTTGTTTGTGTTCTTTACATGCATGTGATACATTGAGAGTCATTCAAAATGTAGGCTTTCTTGGTGTGTAAATTCTCTTATACCTGTTTTTTTTTTTTTTTTTTAAAGAATAAAGATTAGTTGAATAAATGAAAAAGGGTGCTTGAACATTAACTAGTTAAGAAGGCATTTGAAAGTAGAAGTGTGAAGTTCAGTGAGCATAAAGTTTAATGCGGCGGTTTCTCTGTTGTCAAAAGCCCTCTATTTGATTCTAAAACTGTGGCAGATACTAGTGTTAGGTGTATTAAAAGTCATTACTTTTAGTCTCCTGCGGCCTGACATATCTGTTTCTCAGAAGTTTGGAAGGGCTGGGCGATAAATCAATCTAACGATTAATTTGAGTTAACAATTCATTAAGATTTAATTTTTGGAAAATGTTATTTTGCCAATACACTCATTGGGCTTCCATGATAGTGAGAGAGAGTGCTGAATATTAGTTTAGGAAAATATATTAAGAGGAAACTTTTTTTTTTACCATAACACAAGACTTTAATTTATTCATTTACTTATTTATTATTTTTAAAGGTAGTTTGAAGTTACACAAGAGAAGTGAAGCCTGTTCTTAGCTCATTGCGTAATACCACTAGCAGCAAACATCTTGCTATATTTTCATTGTTTACTATGGGAGTGCCGCCATCTTGTTTTACAAGCATGTATCACAGCTTGTTTTTAGTTACACTTTGAATTCAGGTCAACTCCCAGACAACATGCTTGAAATAAAAGCACATTTTTATATATATATATATATATTTTTTTTAATTTCTTTTTGTAAAACAAAAAGTAGAGGTAAAAATAGTTTTTTATTGGATTTGGCATGATAAAATTTGAGATTTTATTTTCAAGCCATATCGCCCAGCCCTAGTGTAACATTTAGCAGACTAACTTTGGGATTCCAACAGTTGCTGGGATCTATATATTATTACAGAATACATAGTGTGTTTATAGTATTGCGCATCAGAGGCAGTCTAAACACAGAACAAGAGCAAGCCAAGGATGAACCTCTGCTATTCCACAGGTCAAAATATCCAATAATACTTAAACTTTATTTAAACTTTATAAAATGTATTCAGTTGGAGAGTTTAGAAATGGAAGATGTTAACATAGACCTTATCAAAGGCACATTGAGCCTAAAATAAAATAGGCAATTATTTGTATCAGCAGAAAAGTAGTTGCAGTTAGTTGAATGCACAGTGGTATTTAGTAATTGACCTGACTTTTAAAATAAAATTTTTACCAACTCATACAAATTTTTTTACGTAAGAAATAGTGGATATAGATGCAACTAAAAACTGTTCAATCTTGATTTTATTGTTTCTTTAGAACAAAAACAGCCTCTTTAAAAATATTAAACTGAGGGCAGCTAGCATTTAATTATCAAATATATCAGTCATTCTCTAACTTTATAAGATGTACTTAACAAATTTTGAAAGTATTAACGATTTAACACTCTAGTGCAAGATTTAGACTTTTACCAAAGTCAAATTCAATCAAATCAGAGGATCTGCCCCCCTGGTTCTAACAAAACGCCAGGCCAGATGTACCTACTATGAAGAGGGAAAAAAACAGCAACCATAAAGTCAAAAATTTAAATAAACAATGCAAATTGGAGAACAGTAGGAGCAGAGGGAGAAAATAGACCCTGATGTCCTCCAGCAGCCTAAGCCTATAGTCACATAACTACAGAGATAGTGTCTTAGGGTAACCTAAGACATTCTAACTATAAGCTTTGTCAAAAAGGAAAGTTTTTAAGCCTAGTCTTAAAAGTAGACAGGGTGTCTGCCTCACGGACCAAAACTGGGAGTTGGTTCCACAGGAGAGGAGCCTGATAGCTAAAGGATCTGCCTCCCATTCTACTTTTAGAGACTCTAGGAACCACCAGCAGACCTGCAGTCTGAGAGCGAAGTGCTCTGTTAGGAACATACGGGGTAATCAGAGCTCTGATATATGATGGAGCTTGATTATTAAGGGCTTTATACGTTAGAAGGAGAATTTTAAATTCTATTCTTGATTTAACAGGAAGCCAATGAAGGGAAGCTAAAATTGGAGAAATATGATCCCTCTTGTTGATTTTCATCAGAACTCTTGCTGCAGCATTTTGGATCAGTTGAAGGCTTTGAACTGCATTTTGTGGACTTCCTGATAGTAAAGAATTACAATAGTCCACCCTTGAAGTAAGAAATGCATGGACTAGTTTTTCAGCATCACCTCTGGACAGAGTATTTCTAATTTTGGCAATATTCCGGAGGTGAAAAAAGGAAACCATAGAAACCTGTTTAAAATGGGATTTAAATGACATTTCTTGGTAAAAAAAAAAAAATAACACCAAGGTTTATACTTTTTTTGCCATCCAGATTAAGTGATTGACTAAGAAGCTTATTTTTTAAGGACTCTGGTCCAGCGATGACAATTGGATTGGATTCGTCAGGATTTATGGGTAAATATAGCTGAGTGTCATCAGCATAACGGTGGAAATTAATCCCACTAATTGTTAGACCCTTCGCTGATCTACTGGGTCCTGGATTCCTCCTGGTGTCTGATAATGCCTGACCTCATGAAAGAGTAGGCACTTTCTGGAGGGTATAGGACATGGTACAATTGACTGGCCTCCATGCTCTCCTGACCTCAATCCAACAGAACATCTCGGGTGCATCATGTTTAGGTCCATCTGATGCCACCAGGTGTCTCAGAGTGTCCATGAGCTCAGTGGTGCCCTGGTCAGACTCTGGGAGGAGACAACACTCCATTTGGCATATCATACAAACTACTGAGGACCATTTGGAGTTGCTGACATCTCAACACATTTAACCAACCTGCTGCATCAGTTTTTCAGTTTCACTTTCTCTGGAATTTCGGATTAAGTTCTCTGTGGGTTGATAATTTTCATATTCATGAAATGATGTGGAGTCCTTTTGTTTCCAACACATTCCTCATCAGCATCGGATATCCAGTGTTCATTTCATTTTTTTAGCAAGTTTGTCCCCCATGTGCGCTCAAACCTACTTCGATTCAGATGGATGATGGAAATGCGCTTGGTTCTATGTGTTTGCACACTCACACTTTCATACATCTGGATTTATTTGTGCATAAGCATTAGACATTTTTATTTTGGATGAAGCCAGGTTGAAGTGGCACATTCATGTAACTGCATATGAGGCCCTAGATTTACTAAAGCGATGTCTTCTCACCAGAAGAATAACTTAATGAGTGAATGTGAGTTAGAGCTCCTATAGCGGGTAAACTAACTGCCTCTATTCAGACGTCCGTTATTTACGCACACCACTTACTTTTTTATTGTAAAGGATTGGAGGGGTGCACTCAGTAATGTCAACTTTATGTGCGTGATTGACCTCATAGTATAAACAGAGAGATCCTAAAGGGCTTGATACAATGCTCTGAACCTCTAGTTTGACCAACAAAAGCAGTAAGCCACTCAGTTTAACAGCTGACAAGAGCTTAAACCAAAAAGATGAGATGATATCGTCAAAGAAACCCGTGATGCACATTGAGGCTGTGAGCTCCCACACAGGTTCACAGGCCCGGGGTGCATAAGAACAATACAGGTAACATTAGCACAAGTAAATCCTTTTATGCACCAAGATGCAATCAATCCATCAATCAGTTCCAATGCAAAGCATGTTTTTGAATAAATCTTATCATGTCATTGAGCAACATCACAAAAAGCCGTAGTTGATTGGATGAAGAAAAAAAATCTGTTCACATTAACGTTCTCCCTCGTTGATGAGGCTTTTACAGCAACATTTGGTATCAGGCAAGATGGGTCTCAGCTACAGGCTAAATCATCTGATGGACCAGTCTTCATTTTGGCATAAAAAGATGTGTCTCTAAACTCTCTTTTCCCATTTACACAACCACAATTTTCAGCATGTTTTAATCTCAACTCATGCATTCACCAACACTTGGATAAATTACTCGATCATCTAATTGTTTTCTAG
Organism: Fundulus heteroclitus; assembly: GCF_011125445.2. Classification (NCBI taxonomy): domain Eukaryota; kingdom Metazoa; phylum Chordata; class Actinopteri; order Cyprinodontiformes; family Fundulidae; genus Fundulus; species Fundulus heteroclitus. The sequence continues at coordinate 33,864,841 of NC_046363.1, forward strand.
TTGTTTTTGAGAGTTTTACTGAATATCCTCCAGGTGTCGCCAAATGGCCCACAAACTATAGAAACCTGCGTACGCAAGCCATTGACCTGCTGGGCCGTTGCGCGCATAGACTATGGCTGTGCGCATAGGTGGGACGTGGTCCCTGAATTGTTTGTGCATACGCAATTTCCTTCCCTTTAGCATACACCGGGCTGTCAGCCATACAAATCTACGTAAGTCTTTCCACATGAGGCCCTAGAATGGTTTCGGTATCAGGAGCAGGGGAGGAGACCAGAGCAGGAGGGCGGATCCTGTGGAGAAGGAACGCTGGGAGTGTTTGTCGGGATGTGGGACGAGCGGAGGAGGCTGCGGCGCACCTGGGAATTCACAGGAACAGGCAACCGTGCCTTCACTTATTCTCCCCAAAACTTCCGATCCCGGGCCATGCACTGAGTTTCAGGCGCAACCGGGAGCAACATGTACACGACGGAGCGCAGGCGCATGAGCCTGCGCGACGCGAGGAGGAAGGATCCGGTGTGGGTGTCCGCTGGAAGTTTGTGGCAGGACTCGGTGCTGGAGCTGACAGCCAACAGCGGCGGCTCCGGGAAACAGCTCGTTTCGCCGCGAAGTCGGACCAGAGCGGTGTCCGTGGCTTACATCGTCAGCGAGGACGCGTCGGTGCCGCAGACGGAGGAGAACCTCTCTCTGAAATGCTTGAAGGAAGCCTGCGCGGACGCGCACGCCTCTTTGAGAACTATTTCATACGATAAACTGTCTGCGGGAACCACAGACATCCTGGATAGTTTCTACAACGCAGGCAAGTGCAGGCACGCTGACCTGGAGGGGGGGATCCAAGTTATTATGCTGATCAGTGAAACTCACCGTCCCTGTTAAATCACGCAGATGTAGCAGTGGTGGAGATGAGCGACTCCTTCTGCCAGCCGTCTCTTTTCTACCACCTGGGAGTGAGAGAGAGCTTCAGCATGACTAATAACATCATCCTGTATTGTTACAAGCAGGACAGTGATTTGCAGTCTCTCAAGGTACCACGTGTCCGTGTCAATTGTTTGAAATCTGGGTAAAAATGTAACCAGTTCTGTAACCTCGCTGGATGACAAAGCCGCTGGCTGTCAGACAAGACACGCCCAGGACGCACTGAATGATTGATGCATGGTCATTAGGTTATAATGAATGTGAGTCCAAGCAAGTGCATATAACAATGAACATTTAATATTAGTATTTACTGGGCAACGCTTGGTCTAATTATGTTCATTGTGTCTACCGATGTGTTTTTTGGGCTGTGTGCTGAAGGGTGCAGGTGCATCCCAGTAAATCAGAATACCCCAAGGAAGTTAATTTAAGTTCAAAACTTTAAAAGGTGTATTTCAAAGTTCGTTACATTTATGGTCTATAGACACTAAAGCCCAAAATAGTCCAGTAGAATCCATTTTTAATGCAAAAATGTCCACTTTCTGAGCACAAAAGTATGTTCATGTACTGTATGGTGTATTATACACTTAGCTGGAACTATTTTATTATCAGTGCAGTTTGGCCAATCGAGTTCAGTAATACGTGGCCATTAAGCTTGCTATTGGTAGTTTTGGCCGTGTGGGCAGAGTCCTGTGGTAAAATGAAATCAGTGTCTCGGCTTTGCTTCACAATCCTCTGAAGGCTGCGGTTTCCCCTTTTGCTTGTGCTCCCTTTTTTCCCCCTCAACACTTTTTTCCTTCCACCAAACCTTCCATTAAAAAGCTTGGATATAGTACGGTGTACAGTCAAATCAGCAGTCTTTGCTGTTGTTGCGTAGGCCATAACATAACACTTCTGCATATAAAATGGTTGTCCTATTGGTCTAAATCATTCTACAATTAATGGAAAACTAAATTTGGGTGATTATGTAATAAATCTGTAATATGACTTTATTTGTTTTTAAATGAACTATTTAGCACCATAATCTCATATTTGACTGTTTAGTTGATTGTAACTTTCGCACAATCCAATCAAGGCTTCTGTCCATGTCTGACTTGGATTTAATTTGTGAGAAATGTTCCAATCAAAAGCCGTCAGGCATGAGCAGACATGAATTTGTTCCCCATGAACGCTCTTCTCTCTCTCTCTCTCAGTGTTCACTGATGCCTGCTTTGTTGGTTTAGGAGCAGTGTGGGAGTTACACCTTCATCCCATACGTGGTGTCACCTCAGGGCAAAGTGTTCGCCTGCGATGCCGCCATGATGACCTGCATCAAGGAGCTGATGCAGCCCAGTCTACAGCTGGAGCCCCTTCTCACGCTGCTGGTGGAGCGATTGGTGCACCTGCTGAACAACGTGCACATTCAGTCCAGGTCAGTCAGGCGCCGCAGGGCTTCGAATCCCCCGTTTTTGCCGCGTCTCGCATGCGGCCTTCCTGTCACAAACCCGCATTTTCCCAACTTCAAACTTCACCTGGCCGTGTTCGTGGAAGATTGTGAAACAGTGGAAGGGTGCCTGCCTTACTTTGTGTTTCTGCCGACAGCGAGTACTTCCGGGAGTCGCTCAGGCAAGAGATCCGGATGGCGCGGGAGCGATTCAGTGGGAAAGCCCTGAGCGAGGAGCTGAGCCGCATCCAGAGTCGCCTGGATAGCGTGGATCTGCTCACGCCCGACATAGTCATGAACCTGTTGTTGTCCTACAGAGATGTTCAGGTGATGGCTTTATCAGTTGTGTCACATCTGACCGAATTAAATGGTGGAAAACGCCGTTGGTTGATTTTAAATAAGCTTGAGTAGGGTCACCAATTTCTTTCAGGAAGATCTATTAATCAATTTAATGATTTAACTGATCATAAATACATGTGTTCTCAAATATAAAAAGGTTTATTATTGAATAGTTAGTTAATAGTACATGTTTTTAGCACGTAGTGTCAAAATTTCTTCTACAATTCAAAAGAAAAACAAAACATTCATAGTTTTATTTCATTTTTCTGTAGGATTATGATGCCATGATCAAGCTGGTGGAGACTCTGAACAACCTGCCCATGTGTCAGGCTGCAAGGCATCAGAATATCCAGTTTCACTACATATTTGCCTTAAACAGGTACCCACATCTTTGTGTGATCTACGTAATTAAACATTTGTAATTCAGCCACGGGTTTCGTTGTGTTCTGCGCGCGGAGCTTTTGTTTCCTTTGTTCAATCCTCTAAGGACAAAGCTGCCTGGCTGCAAACATGACCCCGTTGTCTCGTTTCTAGGAGGAATCATCCCGGCGATCGGGCGAAGGCTCTGAAACTAATCCTGCCGATCGTGGAGTCGGGGGACAAGGTGGCATCGGACGTCTACTGCCTGTGTGGACGGATCTACAAAGACACGTTCATGAGCTCGGGCTACTCTGACGTATCCAGCAGAGATCAGGCCTGCTACTGGTACATGGAGATTTTGTGTTTGTGGATAAGCATAAAGAAATGAAACTCATTTAATATAGAGATTTATTACAACACAGAGTGATATACATGTTAGGGTTTCTGTTTTTCTTGTAATTTGGGAGATTATAGCTCACAGTTCAACCCCAAATTCAGTTACTCAGAAGGTGGGGTTATTACATTAGACCTAAAACAGGACTTTTTTAATTAGCAGGGATTTATTTTATGGCCAATAGAATCACAGGGAAAGGTACTGACGTGACAGTTGTCCATAAGAGAGTCATAAACAGGGGTGCACATAACTGGTACGCAGGTACGCATGCGCGTCACAAATCAGGAACGCGTAACGTCAATTATATTACTACGCGCATTTGCGTACTGCTTGACCGTCAGCTTATCAACACCTGTTTTGAATTACTGTCGAAGATGTCCAAAAAACAACAAACATTAAGCAGCTTCTTTGGCGTTCAGCCACCAACAAAGAAACGCCTAACTGGACCCGAGCCGAAGTAAGACTTTTTTCAGAAAAGTGGCTCCAGGACGTGCCGTGGCTTGAAGCCGACGAGGAGCGCACTGAAATGTGGTGCAAGATTTGCCGCTCGCACCCAAATCTAGCAGACAAAACAGGTGCGTTCTATAAAGGCTCAAAGAATTTCAACCATCCTTTATTTGACAAACATGAAAAGAGCAAGGAGCACATGAATGTGGTGCAAGCCATTGCTAATAAACAAGCTAGCCGACAAGAACTGTCCAGTCGCCCACTTGCCAGATGGCGAGATAAACTGAATGAAGAACAGCGGCAAGCTCTCCATAATATGTTTCTCCTCGCCTTCCATAAAGCTAAACATGCACGTCCTATGTCTTCCTTTGCTGAGGACATTCCCTTACTGAAGCGGCTGGGAGTAAATGTCGGAGGTGCATATCATTCACGTGAAGGCGGCACACGGATCATGCAGAGCATCGCTCACACCATCACAGGGGAGTTAAGAGTTAAGCTGCAGTCTGCTGAATTTTGGGGCCTGACTTTTGATGGATCTGAGGACATCACAAAAACTGAGCAGGAAATCGTTTATATTGTGTCTGTGTCCAGCGACGGAGAGTTTACCTCCGACTTTCTCGGACTTATTGAACTGGGTGCTGACCGGACCGCGCAGGCTATAACAGACGGACTTGTGAGACTTTTCCAGGACACAGGCTTGGATAACTGGACAACAAAGTTGGTCGCGGTGTGCACAGACGGGGCTGCTGTCAACGTTGGTATGTACAATGGCGTTGTGCCAAAGCTCAGGGAACTTGCTGCAGTCGGAGACTCCCTTGTGCACATTTTGTGCACCGCGCACACACTGGAGAATTGCGCAAAATCGGCCGATCGCACCGTTCCTTACTGTGAGGCATTTAATCGCACTGTGGTCAAGCTGCTGCAGTTTTACTTACAAAGAGGGGGTGCAAAAAAAAATGCTGCACTGAAGAAGCTGTGTGAAGAAAATGGGATCTCCTTTGTGAAACTGGGTAAGTTTCATAATATCAGATGGTCTGCATGGAGGCATGAAACACTGTTAAAAATATCAAGACTACTGCCAGCCATTAAAATCCAACTGGCTACCAGTGATGACAGCGATTTGCAACAAATCTGCACAGAGCGTTTTCAGTGCTTTCTGTTGAACATGCTTGACATTGGAAACATTTTGAAATCCACATCCATTAACTTTCAGAAGGAAAAGCTGACCATTGGAGAATGTAAAGATGAACTCATGGTAGCCATTGGACAGTTCACACTACTGCTTGATGGTGAAGGCCACTACAGGGAACACACTGCTTCTAATGTGGATGCTGACAGAGACAAGACACACATACTTAGGGGGTTAATTGAAGAGTTTGAAATCAGATATGACTCCCTCAAGTCATGTGATCATTTTTTAGTATTTGATCCTTCAACATGGCCGGAGGAAATGAAAGACCTCCACAGTTTTGGAAACACAACAGTTGTCAGTATTCTCAAGAAATATGAGGCTGCCTTGCAGCTTGATAAAGACACCACTGTGACAGAATGGATGCGCTTAAAGCAGGCAGGAAAACGCCTGGGGGCCTCATCTGTGTATGACTTGGTCCAAATTGTAAAAACAAGTAACCCAGTTACTTACTCCAACATCAACAAGGTGGTTAAGCTATCCCTTACACTGCCTTTAAGCAGTGCAGCTTGTGAGAGGGGATTCTCGCATCTCAGCATAATAAAAAACAAGTACAGATCTCGTCTGTCACATGCTCGTCTCTCAGCCCTGATGCACATTCATCTGTCAAGGCAGACCACAGAGACATTTGACCCAAAGCCAGCTGTAGACCTGTGGATGGAGACAGCTAATCGGAGGCTAAACCAAGGACAGGGAAGTGCATCTGCAGCATCATTTACCACGCAGGAGTCTGAAGCAGAGGACAGTGGGAGCAACACTGAGGAGGACAGTGAGGAAGACTGAGCTTAATAAGACCACGCTACAAATGGGGTGAGTAACAAACACCATCTTCTGGTACTCACCTGAGTAACTCATCCAAAATGTTATGTGCACCCCTGGTCATAAACACCCTCCACAAGAAGGGCTGGTCACTAAAAATCAAAAATCTTTATTGTCGCCTCGTGTTTCCAATGGTGACATTTTTTTGAGACAGACGTCGGCCCAGGATGCACATAGATAACGTATAACACGCAGACACAGCAGACATAATATTTCCACACTTTTCTATGTATATAAATGAAGTCAGTTGATGGCGATGACCAAACACACTTCCCGAGAAGCTCAAAGCGTGCAAATAGCCTTTAGGGTCTGATGAGACTCGTACCGAGTGCAAAAAGTCTGTTATCAGTCCCTTTTTGAACCGTATGAACTTCTGTGTCGTTGCATCCATTAGTCCCTCGATGATGCACTCATACCCGCAGTAAATTATGTGCAGTACTCTTAAGCCTTCGTTTACAGAGCTGTGCAACCAGACGTTCCCGGAGAAATTAGTGCGCAAATAGGCATTGACAGTAGTGTGTTTGTAACGTGTGACCGACCGCAAACGTCTCAGGGAGCCATAGCCCTTACGGCTTTTGGAAACATCTATTAGTTTTTGATGTAATGTTTCTGAATGTTTTTTTTCTGATGGAAACGGTTTATGCTGCGTCTCGCCCTTCTCTGGACTCACGCAGCATAAACCGTGTCCAGACGGCATCCCTCAATCCCCCAAATTCAGACACAATGAATGGTGGGCATTAGCTGTATCCATAACCAATAAAATAAAACCACTTGACAAATATGACACTGCATGTAATCTATATCTATATCTAGTGAATATATCCTTTTCACTTTTTGTATTGAGTTACCTGAAGCAAACCTACAATAATCCTCTCCTTTTGTTGATTTCCGCCTGTAAACAAAATCCATTAGATGCAAATTAGAGTTTGAATTTTGCTTCCCAGTATAATTTACTCTTCCAGTTTGACTTTAGAAAAGATTTGATGTTTTTTTTTCCCCCCTAGGTATGGAAAAGCTTTTGAGGCAGAGCCAACCCTCCACTCTGGGATCAACAGTGTGGTCCTCCTGATGGCAGCTGGACACGAATTCGAGACTTCTATTGAGCTGCGCAAGATAGGTGCAAAAAATAAATAAATACTCATCTTTAACATAGGTTTAGAGATTTCAGGACTTTATTATTTTCTGATGCACATTTGGCGTGATAAACGACTCAAAGTATCTACATCACAAAAAAAGGATATAATTTATAAACAATGGTGTATATAGTTTGTTTCTTTTTGAATTGCTTCAACATTTCTGGCCTTTGTGCAAGCAAATATAAAGAAATCAGAAGTGTTTACACAGAACTCTGATTGCAATCACTGACTCCTTGGATGACACGTGAGCTTGTAACTGTGCATAGGGATGTCCGCTGTTGATATGCTGGTAATACGCTTTGGTTGGTGTCGTTGGTGTAACATTTAGGCGTTACCATAAGCAGGCTGCTTGGCCGAAAGGGCAGTTTGGAGAAGATGATGGACTACTGGGATGTAGGCTTCTACGTTGGAGCAAACATCCTCGCTAACGAGTTCAGGAAGGTCATAGAAGCTTCTGAGAAGCTCTACAGACTCAATGCCCCTGTTTGGTGAGGAACACAAATTGCTCAGCTCACTCTGCTTGTTTAAGCATTTAGCAAACTTCTCAGTTGTAACTCCATGTGGACCAATCAACGTTGCATGTTTCTTTCAGGTATCTGGCCTCCATCATGGAGACGTACATCCTGTATCGGCAGTTTGCCAAGCAGCCTAAGGTGCGCTCCCCCAAACAGGACACTGTTGACTTCTGGATGGAGCTGCTCCTGCAGTCCTGCAAACCCACCGTCTCGACAAACCGCTGCCCAGTAAGAGAATAAGATCGGCAAAGAAGTGCAAAAAGCCATGAGATAATTTCACCTTTTATTGCAGTGGTATAATCTATCTTAAAACAAATTTCAGAGAATTTGGAAAAATCCAACCTTTAATTCTTTAACATTAGTAACATTTAAAAATATATCTAAAGCTTTTTGATTCAGTTATACTTTTTAAGATCAGGGCTTTTAATAAGTAGCCAATGGGCTATAAATGTGATGTGGCACAGAGGTCAGTTTCTCTTCAAAATGGGAAAGACAAGAAAACATGCATTTTAAAGTAAGGCAGACATGTGTTGATCTTCTTAAGTCAAAAAAATGCTTTGAGACTATAGCTATAGGCCAAAATCTGTTCAGATTTACTGTAAGAGCAATAAATATGAAGCTCATTGTTGCAGAACTTTAGAAAAAAATAATGATTTTGGGGTCACCAAAGTCGGCAACAATTTGAAGCAATCTGCATTCCAGCAGGTTCTATGGAAGGCTTTAAAGAAAAAAAACATAAATATGTAGAGTTTGCTAAACGCTGCTGGGACTTTAAATGGAACTGTGTGCTTTGGCCAATATAGACCAAGTATATGTAAAAAAAAAACTATTATATAAAGAGACACTTGGATGTCTTCCGTGAGGCATGGTGGAGGATGGGAGACGGTGTGGGTTAGTTTTTATTCTAAAAGTTCGAGAAGCCTTAGAGTTCATGACAGCATAACTTCTTTGAAATACCAGGAGATAAAAAAGATCAGTGAACTTTTTTTTTCAAAACTAAAAAGGTATCTTTTAACAGGACGATGATCCACAGTATGTGGCCTAATCAACACAGAAATGGTTCACAATTATTAACATTAGATGTGTTAATAAGTGTTGCAGCATTGATTAAAAATAAATATTTTAAATATAACTAAATCAATTTACATAAAATGTACATCAATTTGTTGTGAGATTTTGCTGCTGCAATAAGCGATTCAGCTATGTTAACGCTTTAGCTTACTGGCACTACCTCTACGGTAGTGCCAGTAAGCGTAGAGGCTTCTGCATCACATTTGGAAAACAAAAAGAAGAAAACGTTGATTTCCTCTGGAAGTAATCTGACATCTACCTCCCTTCAGATCCATAACAAATTAACTAGAAAAGAAATTGCATTTCCTCTAAAAAATACACACTGCAAAAAGGGAACTAAAAGTATTTAAAATTTTCTTGAAATTAGTGAATTTGCCCTTCATTTGAGCAGGTAAATATAATTATCTGCTAATGGAATAAGATTTTTACACTTAAAATAGGAACAACTCATCACCATCATCTTATTTCAAGTACAATATATCTAATTATCTTATTTTAGGGGAAAAGATACAGATAATCTTATTTACCTGTTTAAATCAAGGACAAATGCACTAATTCTGAGAAAATATTACTTAATTTTAGTTCCTTTTTTGCAGTGCACTGTGAATGCTGAGAGCAGAATTGGTAGGATGGCCTGTTGGAGAAACTGGGCTGATGCAGAAATGCTTGTTGGCGAAGAAGAAGAAGAAGAAGAAGAAGTGATCAAAGCAGGCCGACCACCTTAGCCCAATCTGTTGAAAGTAGTTTTAGAGCTGTTTAATCGGCGTTGAACGTGTGAGAGAAAAAGTAGAAAAACTGAAAGCCAAGAGGGTAAATCTGTTGATAAAAGAACAAAACATTTGAGTTAAATGTAGCTTACACTATCAGCCATGTTAACAGCAGTTTGTATGTTACAATCAGAAAATATTGTTAGCCGAAGAAAATCTCATCCACCTCAGTGGAGAGGTTTTGTTGTTTCTGATGAATGCAATTCAAATTCCTTAAGACACTGTTGTTTGAAAGTTACTGTCTAAAAGGAGACAGACGTTTCTACACTATGATGTATGATTTGTTAAAGGTGTGGCGAGAGGAAGATTTAGTTTCAAAAACTGTGGATTATTGGAGCTTAGTCTGGCAGACGAGTCACTGATTCCATCAGCTTCAGATGGGAAACCGGATTAGAAAATGCAAACTAGGATTTTATCAGTAAATGGTAAAATATGTTAAAAAAAAAAGAAATATTCATTACTAGCCCATTGTCATGTGAGCCATTAAATGTTTGCATGGCTTCCTTAGCTGGAAGTAAGGGGGAGCAACGAGCATTCAAAAGCATTTGGTGTTTGCATGATTTAAGAGATTTTCTTATCGATTCCTAAGGGATTTTTTTCTAACTATATATTTCAACCTTCTTAAAATCCAATAATTTCTATCCAAACGTAGGCTTTTTGATACCATGGAAATGATCAGTTTCTCCTCAGGCATATTTTTCTTTCTCCTGACAGATCTGTAAATGAGTTTGATGGCTGATCAACCATATATGTTTCAAGAGAAACCGATCTTCAGCCTTTTTTCAGCCGTCTACAAGCCTATGTTTGACCTAAAATTCTCTGGTTTTAGGAATAATAAAAAAAACTAGGTTTTTTCAGCCATCGATGCTGATTGAAAAAACCACTAAATATGTTTGATATTTAAATAGCTAAAAAAGCTGCACAAACATTGCAGAAGTTGTACAAAAAAGAAGTATGTAAGTATGGAAAAACCCCGGAGTGGGAAGGACCTCTGGGGTTTGAATCCAATAAATAGACAACAGAGATTGTCATGAAATCAAAGTCTGTGAAACCCGTAATGTCCATTGAGTTTGCATTTCTGTTTCAGGTGCTCATACTGGAGCCTAGTAAAGTCTACCAGCCGTCGATTGTGAGCGTTAGCGAAGAGGACGAGGACCACACCGTTCAGCTGAAATACGTCACACCTTTGAAGGTTTGTGCTCCCTCTGCTGCCGCGTGTGGCTTTTTCTTTCAGCGTACATATGATTAATGTTCCAGGGGATGTTTAATTAGTTTAGGGTAAGACTGTGTGCTCGTAGACTAAAAACATGAGGGAAAACATGACTGACTTCTTCCCCCGCAGCTCTTTATTTTCTTTTTCTTCCATTTGCGCATTCGTGCAAATTAAACCTGTGGCCTCCTCCAACCAGCTTGTTTTTTTTTGTTTGTTTGTTTGTTTTCTCTCTCTCATCTTTTCCTTTTTTTGCTGCCGATTCTGCAGAAAGGCTTACACCAGTGGACTTTCCCAGCAACTGCAATCCGAGGGGTGAGGTAAGGAGGAAGGCGGCGTGTGCAAACTCCTCTCCGCTGGATGTGTTGTAGCCAGGGGGATCCATAACGTGCGGGTTGTCAGGCAACATTGGCTCGCCCTCAGATCTCTTTTCCGTCAACATGCTTTCAGGCTTGACTTCTTTCTTGTTTATTTGTTGATATCCCCTGTGGCTACTGCCCGGTGACCCTGAACGCTGATCTGCTAATTTAGACACAGCTAATAAAGCAGCGAGCTGCTGGTTAGGATCCGTAGATTTTAATGTTAAGCGGGGAGATTTCTACTGGAGCCGAACATGACAACACCCATCCCTCCACCATTACTTGGCCTGAAGCATCTTTAGATATAAAAAAATGAGGTGTTGTTCATAAAGTCCAGCAGAGGATGTCCCAAAAGCTGATTATTCTACTTTTTAGTAACAACCGAAATCAATTTTCCCTTGTGCATTTAACAAATAAGCTACAGCTATTTGTATCTATTTTTCCTTAAGCGCATCAAAGATTGATGAGCGGAGCTGCTTCCTGTATGTGCACTACAACTCGGATGACTTCCAGCTCTGCTTCCCGTCAGAGATCCACTGCAAGGGGTGAGTAAGTTGTGCGTTTGAGCCACAGAATCACTTTCTTTGCCGCCGAACTGCCTGAACTGGCTTTGCAAATAAGCCGAGGCACCGGCTCAACGCGGAGGAGGATAATAAGGGGACAGTTGTTTCGCTGAGTGCAAGCAATGACCTGGAGAAGATGATGAAATCAGTTCGGGTGACTCATTTCCTTTGTGCCTCCCAGAAAGCCCATTTAAGGCAGGTCCTGTGTCAGTGTTGCGTAAAATGCGTAACCTCTCGTTCAGTGTAGCGCCACAGATTCTGTTTATTTGGAGAGGAACATTGGTGACAACCTAAAAGCCCTTTATGCAAGTCTGTTTTTATTAGTGCTCCTTTCACTTAGGAATGTTTTGACTTGAACGTCTTCCAGAGAAATTGGAGTAAAACCGAAACTCCATGGTTGCAAAACACGAAAGCGCTTTAATGCGTTTGGATTTACTATATGCCATCCCTTAAGATGTTTGCGAAGCCGCAAATTAGATCATGTAAACAAAGTTTTTTTTTTTTCAGTTTGAACACTAATTTACTTTATATGTAGATTATCCTGACAGTGGTTAAAATCCAGTTGATTGACTGGATCCATCAGCAGCAGAAGCCCGCACCTTTACCTTCCCTTCATGTTATGATGCACTTATTCCTAAAGCCGAAGAGCAGATTACAGGAAGTGGACTGAAGACAGGAGATTCAGCATGAGCATGTCCCTTAAAACATTGCTGCAGCATTGTACAGCATGAGAAAACGGTGGTATTCTGTGACTTATAGCTAGTTGTGACTGGCATCTTAAATACATTGTAAAACTTCTATATCAACAAATATTTAAAGTCACCTATAAATGAGATTTTTTTAATTTGTTTATTTACCTTTATCGCAGTGGTCTAACAAACCTTCTTGGACTTTTTGACTTTTTTCACTAGTTGCTGCTTTGCGACCAAACTCCAATGTATTTTATTGGGATCATATGTGATAGACCAACATAAACTATTGCATGACTGTGAAGTGGAAGGATAATGCATGGATGCTGTTTTAAAAAAATCTTTACGGTTAAAGATGTGAAAGTGTGGCATGCCTTTATATTCAGCTAATGCTTCGTAGAACCACCTTTTACTGGGAGTCTTTTAGGGTATGTCTTCACCAGTTATGAATAGCTAGAGAATTGAATTCATGCCTGTTTGTAAAACAGCTCAAGCTCAGTCAGATGGGATTTAGGTCGTCTGCCAACATCGGTTTTCACACCTTGCCTTTCGATCTGGACTTTGACTGGACCATTTTAACACAAACTTTGACCCGAATCATTCCGTTGAAGCGTTACCTCTGTGGTTTTGAGTGTTTCCCTGCTAAAAGAGGAAGCTATCTTAAGCCTTTTGCTGCATCTAACAGGTTTTCTTCCCGAATTGGGATGAATTTAGCTTCATTCATCTTAACATCAACTCTGACTAGAATGCTGCAGGAAAGCATCCCTTCCCCACTGCATGATGCTGCAACCGCCATGTTTCATGACGGGGATAGTGCGTCTAGAGGGATGTGCAGTGTTAGGGTTTTTTGCATCTCACATCTAGGCCAAAATGTTTTGCATTTTGGTCTCACCAGACCAGAACGCATGTTTTTCCTATAATGCTTGGGGAAAACACCAATCAGGACATACTGATACTGTTTTCCAACATTCAACGATGCATTAAACTTCTCAGCATCTTCATCCCTGACCTGCCTGCTGTGATCTTGATCTTCATGACACTGATGTTCTCTAATGAACCTCTGAGGCCTTCACAGAACAGCCGGATGTATTCAAAGACTCTGGGACTTGTGAAAGGCATTTGGTTGCTTCACATTTTATTCAGGGGTATCAGGATTATTGATTCTGAAGACACATGTAAACCACACTTTTTAGACTTTTTTTCTTTAATATTTGTTGAAAACCATGTATCCTTTTTTATTTCATTTGTCACCTATATGCTTTAGGTTTGTGGCTGAACTATCACATGAACATCTCCAAAATAAATAAAACATGAGATTTGTGGCTGTAACAGGAATATTGCTGGAAAATTGGGATAAAATTTACGGGGTAAAAATACTTTAGTAAGGCGCGCTGTAAATAAAACCCGAATCCATCTAATGTGGCTTCACCTATAGATCCAACGGCAAGTGTTTAGTTGTTTCAACTTTTGCATTTTTAAAAGCAGCACCTCATATTTCTGAAACTGGATCCTGAGTGAGTCATGGTCCCTACAGAAAACCCCAACAGCCATGCACGCTGATCCCATTGAGTTGCTGCACATTTAGCATGCCGCATCGTTGTCAGGCGTTCAACTTTGAATGGAACCATGAGTTATTTGGAAGCAAATGTTTGCAAAATGCCATACTTTTACTTTTGTGGAACAAGTTAACTAATGATAAATTAATTAGCATCTGTGATCAATTTCTGATAGACTTGTGAAGGAATACACTTTTTGATGCTAAAAGTCTCTTTAAGGCACTCTAGGTTTATGCACTACATAAGTGGCCTCATTGCCCATTTTGTTTTAGATGAAGACTATAAATAAGAGCTATATTATTCAGATAGATTTGTATTTACATTTACGATGTTTTCCCGCTAGTTTCTGCGAGTTGGTGAACTCTCTGCTCCACCAGGCTGAAAACTCCACTGATGACCCCCAACTTCTAACTCAGGGAGTACTTGAGGTTAGTCGCAGTCTGTATTTGTTTCCTCTGATGCAACGTGTTCTCTATTTTAGGCCTGTCCTGGCCCTGAAACAAGAAACATGACGGTTTACAAGAAAGCACAACTGAAAGCACAGTGGTACTTTTTTTAAAACCTCTGTTTGTGTGCTATTGCAAAAAAAAAAAGATTTAAAAATTGCCAGAACTGCCTCTTTCATCGCATACCTGTGAAACCCCTCACGCTTCTGCTGTTCTCCAGTTGTTGATGCTGTCTGTCATGTTTCAGTTCATCTATGAGACTAACGAGGATGGCGACAGAGTGATTCTTGGGAAGGGGACGTATGGCGTCGTGTACGCTGGCAGAGACCTCAGCAACCAAGTCCGCATCGCCATCAAGGAGATTCCTGAAAAAGACAGCACGTAAGAGATTTATGTTCTGGCTTATTTTCAAGAACGCTTCATTGACACATAGTGAATATAACAGAACCTGGCCAGCCAGATAAATAATGTGTAGCACGCTGCGTTCTGCACATTATCAATCTGGGCCCGCTCCCATCGAATCCGCTCGGGGAAAGGAGGGACATTGAGCAGAACTTTGCGAGCTGATTGGGCGAAGCGACACCTACAGGGTCCGAAATTAACACTTGTGAGACGCCAAATGCGAGTAAGATAAGATAAGAGTAAATTTTCTGTTTGGTGAATAAATTTCAGAGGGCTAGCTGCCACATGGCGAGTAAATGTTTGTGCCAAATAAATCGTGTTTTTCAGTCATCATTTGGGTCGGTGCTTCTTTATGTTCATCTGCTGTCAGCTCCTATTACAACAAATGTACACGTACACAAACACTCGCACATGTGACGCGAGAACGACAGCAACTACGTCATGTCCGTTTGCTAACTAGCGTTTAGCTCAGGCTAATTACGTAGCGAGATTATGTGGAGATATTTAGCAGGAATCTGTCAGACTTACTTTGGCCGGTAAAAAATATGGTTGATGTTTGCCTGCCTACCAATGGTTGGTTTTAGCCAATCAGGGTATCAAATGAAAATTTAAGCAGCAGGCGCCATGAGAAGCCACAGCAAATTAAGCTGGTCGAGGTGCACTTATGTGGACAGCGACACTCGTGAATTCTGACTAAACAGATGTGACAGCAGCAGCTGCGTCTTCCTGCGCTGCCATGTTTGTTTTGGTTCAGCTGTGGGCTCGGCAGCTCTTGCTTTTGTCACAGCTGTATGTCCCGCCATAAATAAGAATACTGCAACGCGATTGGCCGACCCATTTTGGTGTCAGTCTCCAGCGGATGAAGCGAGAGCGGGACAAGATGGGTCCTCGCGTCTTTGTGAACGCACAAATACCGCGAGAATCCAGCTTGAAGGAAAGGTTAATAATAACTAGAAGAAGAAATTTAAATATTTATTGTGATATAATGACAAGACAGACAAAGAAGTTAAAGTGAATAAAAAATCAATGTATGAATATGTTCCTCGATTGCATAACTAAAACCAATACATAACCTATGTTGGTGAATGTGTGCTCCTCAGGTACTCACAGCCCCTCCATGAGGAAATAGCTCTCCATAAAAGGCTCAAACACAGGAACATTGTCCAGTATCTTGGCTCTGTCAGTCAGGATGGTTTCATCAAGATCTTCATGGAAGAAGTACCAGGAGGTACAAACTCACAGTTAAAACTACTAATACTCATACAGTACCCTCCATAGTTATTGGCACCCCTTGAAATGTGTTGAATTGTGTTTACAACCATAAAATAAATTCATCTTTTGCTGCTTAACCTAGGAATATTAAGACAGAATATTAATAAATCATGTGTTGAGATGACTGCTGTCAACACTTTGTACAATCTCCTTCTGCCAAAAAGACAGCATTTAATCTTCTCTTGTTATATTTACATTGGAGCATACAGAGAGAGGGCTCTTTGACCTTTCTTCTTTGCAGAATCTTTACAGTCCTGTTCTCTTTAGATCCACCCACAGTTTGTTTTTTAATAGGATTTAGTTCTCGGGACTAAGCTTGTCATAAAGGTTTATGTTGTATCTGGTGATCCATTTCTGTGTCAGTCTGGTCACATTTTATGTATAAATTTCCAGCTGAATGACCTGGTATTCGTGGTGTTTAACTCAAGTTTGAGATCTACAAGTTTCTGGTGCAACTTTACTACTGCGAAGGTGCACGGAGAGGATCTAAGATCTGATGAAGTGAAGACTCCGGCAACGCTTCAGCCTCTGTATTTGCTGACCAACGGGTTTCGGCTTGTGGCCATCATCAGGGTCATTCCATGACGTAAGCTAATACCCTTACGCTGACCCTGATGATGGCCACAAGCCGAAACCCGTTGGTCAGCAAATAAAGTTGTTTTCCAGTATTTCAAGCCTTCACCAGGTTTGATTCAAGGTTGCCTTGTCCTTGAGAGAGAAGCTGACCCGCAGCATCACAAATCCTCCACTATAGGGTAGGAGGCGCTTTTCCACAAACGTATCCTTGGTTTGAAGCCAAACCCACCTGGGCTGTTTGTTGTAGAAACGTTCAGCTTTTATCTGACCACAGCAAAGCTTTCAGTTGAAGACCAAGCTGAGTTGCCAAACTCCACAGCTTTGTGTTTGTGACGGTAGGGTAGAAGAGGGCTTGTCCCTGACATACCTCCCGAACAAGCAGTTGTGCCCTGTCCTGTAGAGATCGACACACTCCACGCAGGTTTACTAGAATCACGTGCACTGTGGTCTTTCCCTTTTCCACGAGTTGCTAGGAGAGGGAAGCCTTTTGTAAAATAAGTAATTAGGTAATATTTGAGGTATTAGATACCCGTAGGGCAGCACGGTGGTAAGCATTGCAGCTAAAGGCTCTTACTGCATAGAGTTTGCATGTTCTTCCCGGTGCCTGCAAGGGTTCTCTCCTGGTACTCTGACGTCCTCCCACAGTGTAAAAACATAACTGTTGGGTCACTTGGTCTCTTTAAACTCTCCTCAGGTGTGAGTGTGTGCATGTACAGTTGTTTGTCACCTGCGTCTTTGTAATGGACAGTCGAACCGTCCAAGGTCTACCCCACCTCTTAACCCAATCAGAGTAGGAGATGGGCAACGGTTCCCTCCGCGACCCAGCAAACATAAGCAGGTGTAGACAAGGAATGGATCAAAATGTTTGATGCATATATTTTGTAGGACATGTTGGACACTGCAAAGAAGTTAGATGTTAGCAATTTTTTAAAAATATCTTTTTCATAAAGGCTTTAGTTTGAGTTTACGCTAATGCAACAAAAGATGTGCAGCATGCTGGAGCAGGCTGCGATGTTTCCATCGTGGGAAACTGCTCTCTGGAGGAGGAGAGGCTTGCCTCATTGGAATTTCCAGAACAAGCGGAGCCAAGAGCTGCTCCAAAGTCTGACTCTCTCTTTAACGTCTGGCTCGTTTGACGAATTGATGCCTGTCAAGCTACACAATGCGTTTAAAAGAGCACATGCTCATGTGATGATGCTTTCACAGAAAACCTGTTTTTAAAGCTCCAAGTAGATCTAAAAATATCTCGCTAGGGGAACACCTTTCCAGACAATGACGTAACTGTAATTACCGAAAACAAAACGTTTGACCCGTCTGATTAGACACAAGGATTAGTTGAATATTTGAATTTGAGCGCTTTTAATGGAAGCAGTAAAATAAATGAAATGCAGTACCTCTCTACTCCTTCAAAGTCGGTGGGATACATCGAAATATGAGGGTTGTGACGTTTCTCACCTTATCAGGAAGTCTGTCGTCTCTCCTGCGCTCCAAATGGGGTCCCCTGAAGGACAACGAAGCGACCATCATCTTCTACACCAAACAGATCCTCGAGGGACTAAAGTACCTTCATGACAACCAGATTGTCCACAGAGACATTAAGGTGAACATTATTATTCGCTTCAATTTACTTTCTGGCATAAGCATCATTTTGCCAGGAGATTCAGGGCTGAAGTATTGTATGTATATTGAATAGCTCCGGATCTCCTGAGAATACCAATACCAGACCGAAAATACAGCTGATTTCCATGTTTACTTATAAACACATGGAAATGTTGTCCTTAAGCTCTGCTCAGACTCAAAGGTTAAAAGGTTTCCTCCAGTTTTTGCTGTGACAGCAGACCTCAGCTTCTTCCTCTGCAAATTTTAAAAAGGAAATAATATATTTTAATAATAATTTTCTCTCCTTGTTAAGACTTAAACATTCTTGTAGATTATTTAAAGCAGTGGTGTGTCCAAACTCTTTGCGGAGCAGGCCATAACCATCCTATGCAAAACTAACTTATTTATGACTGTTTATTTTTTTTCACCTCAACACTAATTTAAATATGCAATGTTTTATTGAAGCAAAGTTGTCAGATTTTTTGTATGAAAAGGGGTCAGAAAACCATTTTAGATCCAAAACTTTAAAAAGATGTTGTCATTGTTAAAAGAAAGTTACATCAATTCCCGAAGTTTTTGGGTAAATTGTTCTGTTCCTTGGTTTTGACATTTGACATTGAATCTGTGCGGCAAGTCTTCTTGCTTGTGGTTCTGTTTGCATGAAATCAAAATGAAAGCTATAAGCTTGTTCCATTTAAAAGGCAAATACTTTTTGAGTGGTACCTAATGTTTTGCATTTGAAGATTTTAAATATTCAGGGAAAATCTTGCAATAAAAGTGTCAATGTGCATCAACTGACTTTCCCAGTGGGCTAAATTTAAACAGTTCTTGAACTGTGGTCAGGGGCTGCTCGAACATTTTCCAAGGGCCGCAAATAGGCTCCTTCATACTTCACCATAAGTGAGTAGACAAGTGGAGGACTAAAAATGATTCAAGAAAAACTGGAAACGGACAGAAGAAAATTCCAGATAAATCCTGAAAGAAGCTTCATGGTTCTGTAGATCGTCTACTTTATATACTTTGTGCTTTAGTAATTCTTTGCTTAAAGCTTAAACTAAACAAGGAAAAAAATAAAAAATAATAATCAAATGAAATCAATGAAAACATATATAACAAAAATGGTAAAAACTAACATTTATTAAATGTATTATTTAAGTGCTTTAAGGATGTAACTGTTTGACCACCTAAGATGGGGACATTAGCAAGAAAGTAGAAACAGATTCAGATGACATGAGGTCGTAAGGTTAATTTTCACAGATGACCACAAGATGCCATTTATAGGACACTGAAGGAGCTCAAGTGTAGAGAGAGCTGTCAGTGTGAATAAGCAAAACGTCTGAATTAGATATATGTAAAAAAATAGCACAAAGCATAGCCATATAATTTAGTATTTTTAATCATAAGTTTGTTTTTTAAATCCATGACTTCACCTGCTAGCAGTAAGAAAAAAGTAGCAATCAAGTAACAGGATTGTATACATTATTTTTCTTTTAGTTGATTTTATTTGAAAAGTTCCTCCTTAGACAGACAGTTTAAACTGGTGCAACATCTACTGCATTGTTTAAAAATACGATGCCTCTGTCATATGAAAATGCATGCATTTCTCAGCTGGACTAAACCCGCAATGTTTCCGGATCCTAACGACCCCTCTGACGTCTGGAGCGTTTTCACCGTAGCTTTTCCCTGTAGTAAATGGTTGTGTCTGTGCTGCAGGGGGACAACGTGCTCATCAACACCTACAGCGGCGTGTTAAAGATCTCCGACTTTGGCACCTCCAAGCGGTTAGCAGGGATCAATCCATGCACTGAAACATTTACAGGTAAGATTCCTATAATCACCGTGCTCTGTAAAAAAAAAAAAATATCATGGGGTTTGTGTTTTTGTGTAGAGAGGTTTAATAACTGTCCCTTTTTTTATTTAAAGGAACACTTCAGTACATGGCTCCAGAGATTATAGACCAAGGACCTCGAGGTTATGGGAAGCCAGCTGATATCTGGTCCCTGGGGTGCACTATCATAGAAATGGCAACAGGCAAGCCCCCCTTTCATGAGCTTGGCAGTCCTCAGGCAGCCATGTTTAAGGTAAATAAACACTTAGGATTTTGTTGCGGTTTAATAGCCATGGCTGGTAATCCAGACCTAAATAAATATTTTAATCTTCGCTCATATTTGGTGAGAAACAGCAGTCTTCTTACTCTCCTTACCGTACGCCCAGCCACGTGAGGCCATTTCAGATTCCCCAGGGCAGCTGCTTTTCGTCTCATGTTCACAATACAGAGACTTCCTACAACAGCGGGCATCCCACATCGTTTTTAGGTGGGACTTTTCCTTTAGTAAGACTTCAATAGAGATGTTTTTTTTTTTTTTCTCTGATGTTGTTAGATACTTGGTGTGACAATCCAAATCTCTTCAACCAGTTAACAAGGTCTTTGATTTGCAGCCCATAAATACTTCCTTTTTATTGTAGTGTGCACAATGCTGTTCAGCGTTTGATATTCTACTTTGAAAATATCTGGCCAGGACTTCAAGAATTTTCAACCAAGCTGCAAAATGCTCGTCAAAGATTTCAGAAAAGTCTGGAGTAATTAGTCTTAATAATACATTGGATGTTGGTTGAAACCCTATTTAAATCTACAGATCCAGATTTTTTATTTGAATATCAATGCAGTCTAAGTCTCTCTCCAGGTCTCAGAGCTGAACAAGCCAGACTAAGTATTTTATTAATGAATCTTGAATTGAATAAAACAGGTATAGCTGCCAACAGAGGACAGTATTACATTTTTTTCTTTTTAAATTTGAATAATTTTGTATTTTTCTTGTTTTTTTTTTTTGTTTGTTTGTTTGTTTTTCCTTTTCCTCTTTTGCTTTTTGCAAACCAATTACGGAACATTTTGGATAATTGATTTTCTTGCCAGAGTTAGAAATGCATATATTTATTCGGACAGAATCATAACACTAACCCTAAGGATAAATGACTTAGAAGGTGCAAAGAAAACTTTTTTATACTAAGTTTTAACATCTAGGTTTATTATTCATATCGGACTTCAGAGTCTTCAGGTTTGACTCAATAATCATCCACTGATTTATTTCTAAGCCACTACTAAAATAAAATTCCTACTAGCTCTCCGGCCCACTTCACATGTAAATGCTGATGTTCATGTCAGAGAACATTAGTGAACAAACAGCATTGTGAAGATCAAAGAACACAGCAGTAAGTTTAAAGCGTGTTTACGTTATTAATACAACATCCCAGGCTTTGAACATCATCTTGTTTCATGCATCGTCCAAACTGGAAAGATTATAGCGAACCTGCTAGGGCAGGGCTACTAAAATCCATCCCAACAGTAAAACATGGTGGTGGCAGCATCAGGTCATGGGCATGCTTTTCTTAAGCAGAAATCCCTTTAGAGGTTTTAAAAGCTGGTTAAAGACTTGATACGGGAGCGAAGGATCACCTTCAGCAGGACAGCATCAACCCTAAACATACGCTCAGGGCTACATTGGAAGGGTTTTGGTCAAATGTGTTAAAAATGACCAAGTCAAGGTTCAGAACTAAACCCTATTGAGAAGTTTGGGGTAAAACTTTAACTATTTTGCAAAGAGAAATGTATAGAAATGGAATCCCTTAGTTGTTTAAAAAGCCAATGGGAAAATACCTCAAAGGAAGGCCCACATTTCTGTATTAATTTTTTATTAATTTTTTATTCTGATGTAATATTCTAATCTTTGGGTTTTCATTAGCTATAAATGGAAAACCATCTTAATTAACAGAAATAAAGGCTTGAAAACATCAGTCTGTGTATTAATCTATGTTTTACACTGGCGTTCTATTACATTTGCCAACTTTTCAACAAATAACAATCAAGATCAGCTGATCACATGATGTGATAGGAGCCAATCAGAGCAATGCGGAATCTGAGAGCTTAGGTCTGGTTTGATAAAGGTAGTAGGGATAATATAACCATGTTGCATGTTAATGTGGTAATCTTTGCTTTTAGAAAGTCAAAATGACCCCTATTTAGTATTTAGTATTTCCCATCCGCGGAATCTATCACGTACATAATTTTGAATATTTTGCAGAAGTGACTAATTCTGCGATTATTCCATAAAGGTGGGCATGTTTAAGATCCACCCAAAGGTTCCGGAGTGCATGTCGGATGAGGCCAAGGGCTTTATCATGAGCTGCTTTGTGCCAGACCCGGACGACCGAGCCACGGCCGGAGAGCTGCTGAGCGACACCTTCCTCAGGTCGCCCTCCAGGAAGAGGACCAAACCCCCGAAGGCGCCAGACCCTAACGAATCAGGTAATTCTGGTCAGGATTAAACCAAACTTTCCACAATACGTTTCTTCTTTCATCACGAAAGCCAGTGGAGGCCCTAAAACGTAACCTGGCTGGGGTTTTGCAGCCGACTACCACCGCAGTTTGTCTGTGCCCATCTCCATCCTGGTGGAGGACACCGATTCGGACACGGGCTCGGTGGACCTGGCGTCGTCTCTGGACCTGAGAAAGCACTGGTCGGCCGTCAGAGTGCCTGGCATCTCAGAGAGTCCGCCCTGCAGCAGCGGCTTCCTCTCGTGAGTGAGCTTGTTTATGAGCCAGACCCGCGTCCAAGCAGATTTAAATTCAGACCAAGTTTCTTTCTTTTTAACAAAAATAAATAAATTGCACGCTTCTCCTTTAAATCCCACAGCTATAACATATAAATAACCTATAAACCCCAGGCGTTCTTACAAATGTCGTCATCCTCATTACCTCACCCTGTAATTTTAATTCTCATTCAATGATTTTTTTTTTTTATGTGGCTAATTTATGTCTTTATTCTGCTGTACAGGACACCGTATGACTCTCCATCAGAGTTGTCCAGTCCAGCCTTATCGGAGGAGAATGTCGGCCTCTTTATGCTGCGAAAGGACAGTGAGAGAAGAGCAACGCTCCACAGAGTCCTCACCGAATACATCAATTATGTTGTCACTAACATACAGGAGACTATACCTCAGGTGTGTGGAGGAAAATCTCTCTACCTTTATCATGACTTCTGTCCAATACGACAAACAACATTTTTTTTTTTTCAGAGTAGGTGTAAAAAGAAACTAAAATGCATCAGCATAGTTGCATGAGTGTGCTCACTGTTAAACTAACGCTTTCTTGGAGCATCTTTTATGAAAACGTTACCATTAAGTTGTCTTTCTCAGAGGCTTTACTGCGTCCCCTATCTTGACTCGACAATATTTGCCCACTCTACCGTGCCAAAGGTCTTCAAAACTTTCGGATTGTGAGGACATCTGTTCTCCACGGCCCTCTTTTCTTGACTTCACAGATTTGCTGTGAGGTTTAGTTCGCCACGCTGGCCAACATTGTTAGACATAGACTTAGACTTAGACAGCTTTATTTGTCATTTTGTATGCACAGAGTGTGTACAGAATGAAATTTCGTTGCATACAGCTTGTAAATTGCAGCAAAAATTACATTACAGTATAAGGTGCAGCAGTGATTTAAAAGTAAACTATTTAAATGTAGACAATACAGGAGAAGTCACAGTGTACAGGTAAGTATTTTTAAAACCATTAGTATGTGCAGGATTGATTGTGCACGGGCATATGTGCAAGAATACAGCTTGAATACAGCCAGTCACATTGTACTTTTCTTCTGGTGAAGTCATTCTTTTCTTCATTTTGGATGTAGGCCTGGACTCACTGTCATACTGGAATATTAACTATATTTTTAGCTTTTTAGGAAATAGCTCAAGCGTTTTTTTTGTTTTGTTTTTCTTTTATCTACCTTGACAAAAAACCTCAGTTCCATCAGAAGAAAAGTAAAAGCAGAGCCTGGTGTGCAGCCCTGTTTCTGTGCCAAACAGATCTTTTGGAATTTTGGCTCAAAAGTTCAGTCACGTCAGAGAATCAAAATATTCACCTATAAGGTTGTAGGAGGTTTTAGCTCATCCTGGATGTGTCCTTTTGTAGAAGAGGATTTTTCTTACAACCTTATTCCTTAGTTCAGGGATTTTTGTCACACGTAGAACCCGACCAGCCTCTCTGACTGTTCTCCCTCTAGTCTAGGTCCTGCTTCTGTTGTTTTCTCTACTTCTTGATGACTGTTTCTTACTGTGCCATGGTACACACATAATGCAGCGTTTTGTTTTTCGCCCTTCTCCCGATGGATTCCTTTGAACAATTAAATCAGTTTTTTTTTTTTGCAACACCGCTTAACTTTATTTCTCATTGGATCAGATTTCTTATAATTGATGGCATTTCTGAACTCAACAAGACCAGATGTTAAAACTGGATAAAAGGTTGCTTCGGTATACAAATTAGCTAAGGATGTGCACATTTATCTGACCTTTATTAGGGCATTTTTGAACGGGCAACTAATAAATTGCTTGTTTTTGAGTTATACAGAGTTATAGTTTACAGGTATTTAAGAAACAGTAGAAACTTAATGTTTGAGTGTCATGGTTTTCAGGTGACGAGCCCACATGCAGATACGATCGGGAGGCAAAGCACAGTTTTAAGATGTTTATTTAAGAAACAGGCAGATCTAAGGACGGGACTACGGGTGAGTCGGCTGGGTCAGAACGTCAAGGCTGGCGAG
This sequence comes from Fundulus heteroclitus, assembly GCF_011125445.2. Classification (NCBI taxonomy): domain Eukaryota; kingdom Metazoa; phylum Chordata; class Actinopteri; order Cyprinodontiformes; family Fundulidae; genus Fundulus; species Fundulus heteroclitus. The sequence goes on from NC_046363.1 coordinate 33,889,474, forward strand.
TCTGTAAGAAAGAGGAAGTCAGAAACTCAGAAAGTTGAACCAGGGGAATTGCTAGAAGTGCGCTGCTTACCATTTAGCCGGGCGGACCTAACCGGGAAGAAGTAGCGTCGGGGATACTCTATGATTCTACTCAGCTGGAGTTAGGCGGCTGGTGGCTGAGGACGGCTGATGTAACTGGCGAGGGATCCTGAGCGAACCTCATCGGCAACGGTTGACAGATGGATTGACCAGAGTGAATGCAGAACCAGCAGGAACCGGGAGAGGGGAACTCAGGCCTCGCTGGGTAACATCCAGGAAGTATGAGGGGAGCGCCAGAGCAAAATCTGAGCAGGCGGTTCTGCTGGTCTGTTTCTTCGGAACGAGACGTCAAGACGGGTGAGTGCATCCAAGCACAAAAATCTGAGGCAAACAGAGAGCCAAAAATTAGTCAAAAAACGAAGAGCAAAAACTCACAAGCTGGTGTCCGAGCGTAGGGACAGAGGCCACGTCGTACCACGACTGGTTAAGGCTCTGGCGTCTTCCATCTGTCAGCGCTCTGCTTAAGAAGCCAGAGGAAGCCGCCTGCAACGAGCTGCAGGTGTGGGCCACGCCTCCTCAGCCAACCAGACACACCTGCGGAATAGAGTTAGAGTAGAGCAGCACAGAGAATCCTGACATTGAGTCTTTGTCTTCTTCTTTAAAAAGTGCGATGAGGGGTCATCACTTCGCGGGGACCACATCGTCACGCTGATTACCTGCCTGCGTGAAAACATCCGCTCCCCAGACAGAAAGCAGCTCGCCAGCGGCCTTCTGGAGCTTCGCTCAACCCTGTTGGCAGCAGCGATACCTCTGAACAGCCTGCAGGCGGTGCTCTTTAACTTCCAGGATGCAGTAAGTCACTTCTTCTGCTTGCATGTGTGGCACAGATACCTCTCAAGATCCACCTTCTTAAACTCATGTTTAACCATTGGGTCCGTGTTCAGGTGAAGAAAGTGTTAAAGCAACAACAAGTGAAGCCTCACTGGATGTTCGCTCTGGACAATCTGCTGAGACAGGCCGTCCAGGATGCTATAACTGTCCTGCTGCCAGGTAGACGACTCTTTGACTCCACATTTCCTTCCCTGTATTAACACAACAGCAACTGTGTTCATATCTATAAGCAGCCCTGGTAAAGATGTTTTTAAAGATCTTTAAATTGGACTGTAGTGTGTTTTCTAGTCTCTCAAAGCGCTTCTAGATTACAAATTTAACCAGCCGTACGCCTAATTCACCAACATGCAGGTCAGTTAGCAGCCTAGGCATATGCCTAGTTGGCATAATGTCATGTTGGGGAGCTAGAATTAAACTCACCAATTTCCAGTCGCAGGACTCCTGCCACCGAGCCACAGTTGTCCAAATAAATTCATCTTTTGGTTGGGATAGCATAATCTCACACTGGGAAAAAAAAGTTTCTGAGTACATTTATTCAGCTGGGTTGAAAGAATCCACAGTAAAAAAATAAAAAAAATAATGCCACAGTTATTTAAATAACTAAATCCATGTTTTGAGGCAATTTTGTTCTCTCACTTTACAGTTTTAAGTTGATCAATGTCTGGAACCTTTTAATTAAATAAATTAAAACATTGTGTTTTTCCTGGTGCATGCATATGATTCGACACAGGGACCAGTTTTACTTAGCTGCATTAAATTTTTTTTAGAAAGACAGGAGAACAAGCATATAGTCGATATTTTGTGAGTTTTCATACCTTTTAAGACACGTTTTGTATAAAAATGCCCTATCCATGAGAGAAATGAAAGAGGAATCCTAGGTTTTCTGCCTAAAGCAACCAAAAAGATCAAATAACCCTTATTTTTAAGGGGTAAATGGAGGAGCATATTAAGGAGTCTTAAGTCATAAAACTGTAAATATCACAGAAAGAGCTCAGAGCTGTAAATGATTCTGCTGGTTGTTAAATGTTTGTGGAGGACATTTTATGATTTTAAGCCTAAAACTTTAGTTTAGCAGAATGAACCACCATGTTATGATGCTCACATCCTGTCCTGCTGGTTTACTGGCCATTGATGTATTTGACAAAAACATCCCGCGCAGTGTCTTGGAGACATGCACATTAAGGACGTGGATGCTTTCAGCTGATGAAGTTTATTTAATTTGTGTTCACTTCTGATCTCCTCGCCTCGCAGAACTGAAACTCCATCTGCAGTCCTCGTTTGAGATGGAGGACAGTATCCCCGAGGAGCAATCTGTGGACCCAGACACTCCTGTAGTTGTTGTCCCTGACCAGGTGATGGAGCCAACAGACACGCAGCAGCAGGCAGTACCTGGGAAGGAGAATGGCATCACGGTCAGCCTCAGATCCTCAGCCGAGGTCCTCCTCAACAGGAAGTGTCCGCTCAGCGACAAACTGGGAGACATGAGAGTAGAGACCAGGAGGTATCCTTCAGCTCGCCTCACTTTTACTGATTGAAACGGCATCAGCGGCTGCTATTTATATTCTGTCTATAACGCAATTCAGAATGATATGTAATGTAGTATAACTAGGGCTGGACGATAATTCAATAAAAATATATATCGAATGATAGACGTGTATCGATGAAAGAGAAAAAAGGTAAATAAAAAGTTAATTGGAATAAAAGTTTTCCTTCCTTTTGCATTCTAGCCTATCATGTAGGTTAATATTACAGCCGTTACATCCTCCCAGCCAATCGCAAACGCAGATCCAGGAACCAAGCTCCGCCCACTTCATAGAGTTCAGAGAACACGTGTTCTTCTTTTTATTTTAAAAACTCCCTGTTTTGGTAAAAAGTTGGTTGAATAAAGGGTTGGGTTTGAATTCAGTTTGTGTTCTGTATCAAAAAATAGGTCGCTAAGCAACAGCATAAAATTGCCAGGGCTGCACTTAAAATATATCTTTTCAATTTGTTGATAATTATCGATATCGATCAATATCATTTCTATCTTATCGATATGCTTTTTTTCTATATCGTCCAGCCCTAAGTACAACTGCGTTTTTACTGTTTAGATGTAAAAAAAACCTTACAGCCGTCCCTGTTTTGGCACAAAAAAAGAGCATTTTAATCTTTTTCCCTGTTTTCTGTTGAGCGCTTATGGCTTTTCGCGTCGTGTTTCAGACTGTTGAATGAGCTGGCGGAGAAGGAGCGAGAGTACCAGGAGCTGCTGAGGAACTCTGTCCAGAAGAAGCAGGAGCAGATAGATAAACTAAAGAAAACGTTTATCATTGAAGGTGAAGTCCTTGTTACTGCAGAGGCTGATACGTTCAGATGGACACTAGCGGTGTGACTATTGACGGTGCCAGGCAAAATCATTATAAATCTGTGGCTGAAACTGCTCTGCAAAAGTGCAAGATGTCGATTTGCTAGACGGACTCAAATTGATTTCAAAATATCCTCTCTCAGGGGGATGAAGCACTGGGCTAGAGCCCCTTTTATTCCCCTGCGCACATTACAGTTTAGTAATACTTAGGTGCACATCAACTCCAAGCTCTATATGCCTTGCTCACATAAACTATTCAGTGCGTTAAAGCTCACGTGTGTATAAGCAGCCTGACATCAGAGGACCAAGCCCTCCTGATGATCGCCACGACTGTTTCTTCACCCCCTGAGCAGCCGGCCTCTACCACGCCTCCGTTTCAGGCGCGTTTCTGCCTGGACTGGTTTCCGTCGTAGGCGTCGGCTGCAGATCCGCAGCACATGCGCCCAAACTTGTCTTGGCGGGGTGACTAATGATTGCTCAGTCTGTCTGCAGAGACCAAAAATGATTTTATAGTTGGGTGTAAAATGAACATCTCGTAATACTCCGTAAATCTAATCCGTCGATGAGGTTCGACGCAATCTAACTGCGGCACAATCACTACCTTGCAGAGAGCAAGTTGAATTCGAAGAAGAGCTCCAACGAGACTAAGAGTTTGGTTTCCTGGCTGAAATCGGTCCCCGTGGATGAAGACACAATCGATAAGGTAAGCGGAGCTGAAGTTAGTGTTTTTTGTTGTGTGTATTCCCCAGGCATGCCATTATTACTCATCTGCCCTCCGTTAACCTCACCTACCCGCTGTCGTTTTTTTTAGCTGCTCTCTCATGAGTTCACCTTGGACTGTCTGCTCCACATGGCCTCCAGGGACGACTTGATGTACTGTGGACTAAGGTGAGGTGCCTCCGCGTATCATCCTCACACAATCCGTCCACGCAGAAACAGGAACAGGAACACATCGTGCATCACTAGCAGTAATGTTTTTTTTTGTAATTGGTGCCCCACAAACAACAAAACACACACTCAGCTAAACCTATTCTGCAAAATAAAAATAAAAAACAACTTGTTTGTGTCAAATGCACCATACTATTAAGAACTACAACATATTTGTCTGATAATAACTGATAAATTGTTAGATACAGATAGAAGTATCGATAACTTGCATAGATATAGATCTTAACATTGGTTTTGGGAGAATCAAAAACACATTTTTTCCACAAATAGAGATTTCACCAAACACAACCCAAAGCCGTTTATTAGAGAATATCTTTCCAGGTTAGGCCTGTGCTTATTTTAATCTTTTCATGCTCATCTCAGTCTAAGAAGGTCTTGGTGCTAATAAGTGATAATTGTTTGTGTGTTTACAGGTTCCTAAAGCCAAAGTTGTTGTTTTTTTTTTTAAAAAAAGAATCTGTGTTCATATAGAACAGTCTGACCGATCAATACAAGTAAAATTCTGAGCCAAAGATGATCAAACGCAGTCCGAAGTCCTAAAAAAATACTGTAATGGGCTTTTAAGCCGGTATCAAAAGTCATCTTTGGTATATAGTTATATTGTTTTTGCAGCACTTACTCCATACATACCATACAGTAATAAAAAAAAACTTGTCCAGGGTGCAAATGAGAGATCTTTTTTTTCTTTGTCTTGTGGCGCCCCCTAGGCTGTACTGCCCTGGTCAGAGAGCCATATTGGCCATATCTAAAACTGCCATTGGACACAAGGATATGTTGGGTTATGTTATCTTCTGATTCATCTTAAATTGCTGTTCCAGGGCTGCAATGCTGTGTCGTCTGTGGGCGGCCATCGTGGCTCGAAGGAAGACTCATAAAACCACGCACATCAAGGACAGTGAGGACACTCTGCTTTAATGACCGCTAAAGTGATGCATCAAAGGACATTTTTCCTGACAGGCTGGCCCTGTGTGACCTGGAGATACAAGCTGCAGAGGGAAAGCAGATTGTAGTTGCTGTGAATGTATTTTGTAAAATAGATAAAGATAGCGCATGTCTTTGTGCATATAAGTAGAATCTAAGATTCCTCACTTAAAGGTTAGGTGTATGTTTTATACATTCTCTCAGGGTGTGCGGGATGTTTTATTTTTAGAAAAATAATCTAGATGTGTAGAGAGACATCCATTTTCTACATCCACTTATTCATGCAGCCACATACTTTCACCTAAGGGTAATTTAGAGCAACCAGTTAACCTAACAGTCATAACCTTTAGCCAAGGAAGCCAGAATACCCGGAAAAAACCCACGCATGCACAGGGAGAACCCCATGCAGAAAGACCCAAGGTCGAACCCGGGACCTTCTTGTTTCTAGGCAACATTCCTACCAGCTGTGCCTTTGTGCAGCCCTGTAGGGAAATAGACCAACTTAGTTTTTTAACTTCCTTTTTTTTTCTATAAGACCTGTTTTGCTGTGTTTTACAGAAACTAGTTTAAGTTATTATAAACACCTCTAACACAAAATCACCTTATTTGTTTTCTACAGTATAGAAAAATGATCTTCAATAATAAACTGAAGCACATCTTACTGTGTTGTCTGCATGCAGTTGTTTGTGTGGGTGTTTGTAAAGCGATGTTGGACGGAAGAAGTGAAGACTCGTTAAATTCCACGTTTGTCCCTATTGGCATCGCAATGTCGACGTCGCGGGGAAACGGCACATGAACTTTGTGTGTCACCACAAGCGAATGTGTAACAACGTGCATTCAACTTCGTGTGTGCAGTAGGTCTTGCTGTTCCACTGTTAAACAAAATGCACGTCTCCTATAACATTGTTTCAAGAGAAATACTGAAGTTAAGAGTTTGGTAGATGATTTTTGCGGAAATACATAAACTCTAGAAGCGCGTAGCAAGGAACGTGGACGCACATTGGCCTCACGAGAGCACGTCTCAATGATTGGCATGTAGGACAACCAATAGATAGGTAATCCCTCTGGAACTCAAAGCCAAAAAAAAGGATCTTCAACTGTACCTTTAACTGTTGTAGTTTACATATTTGGCATTAAAGCTGCAGTAGGAAGTTTTGAGAAAACATGGACTTAGCTGGAAAATGTTAACAAACACACCTAACAGGTCCTTCCTTCTTGTTCTCTGCTGTGCTACAGCCCTCCCTCCACAAACACTCCTGCCATACTGCTCCAATTTTTACCTTTTCTTTTGTTTTCTGTGCAGGTGCCACTCAAGAAATTGGCAGTTTTCTGGTAAAGCCAGTCAACCAGTCAGAGCCAAACATTCATCCTGGTTCTGATTGGTTGTTTCTGACCGGGAGTGGTGCATTTCTTCAAATAGCAGTAGGACCACTGGGAGGAGAAAAAAGGAGCTTGATTTTTTGTCCCCCACAGCTTATCTGTCTCATATTTCACTGTCAGGACATGGTGACCGTTTTAACAAATGTGTAATAATTACATTTATGCAAGCTACTTACTGCAGCTTTAATGAGTGAGCATGGAACTTGATCATAATCAGAACATTTGGTGTCAGAGCGTCTTAAAATAGTGCAGGAAGACATTGTGCACAATAAGTTAGTTTTTTTTCCTTTCCAGTTCGTACTCACTGCTTTGTGAGTTCAGTGACCTTAAGCCTGATAAGGGAACGTGTAACCCTATGCATATAAACCAAAGTCTTTGCGGGGAGACGATGAAAAAGTGTTGTAGAAAAAGGAGCATTGTGAAGCAAAGTCTATTCAAGATTTTGAGAGTTTTTTTCAAAATAATGTCAATTAAATTTTATTTATATAGCACCAATTCATGAAACATGTCATCTCAAAGCACTTTACAAAGTCAAATTCAATCAGATTATACAGATTGGGTCAGATTATACAGATTGGTCAAAAGATTTCCTATATAAGGGAACCCAGTTGATTGCATCAAAGTCCTGACAAGCAGCATTCACTCCTGGAGAAGCGTAGAGCCACAGGGACAGTCGTCTGCATTGTCCATGGCTTTGCAGCAATCCCTCATACTGAGCAAGCATGAAGTGACACATTTCTAAAACATTAGGAACAAAAACATTGATCTGATAGGTTATAGATAGGTAGATACAGCCAGACAAATAGAAATACAACTATATTTTGATAGAGTTTTCACCATACACAATCCATGTTTTAAAACATTTTTATCACCTTTGAATATTTCAGTCCAGGTTTTGACCAGCTGCTCAATTCATGCTTATCTCAATATTAGAAGAAGAAATTCTTATCTGTCACTGCAATTGTATACATTCCAAGGAACTTTAACCCACCACCCTTAGGGAGCAGTCGGCAGCTTATAGCGCCTGGAGAGCAATCTGGGTTTAAGGGTCTTGCTCAGGGACCCGTAGCGGCAGTCTGCGGGGATCAAACCGGCTACTTGCAGCCTTCTCAGAACTCAGGCACGCTTCTCTAAACACTATGCCACCACTTCTCCCCCTAAGGTGGTTTCTGTGCTAACATAATGTTTCTTTGTGTGTTAAGATTTCATAAATCTTTTTTTTTTTTTTAAGAATCACTATTTAGTTTCATTAACTAAATTCCCCCCAAAAAATAATGATTTAAAAAATTGAAGATATTTGTGTCAGTGCGGAAGAAAAAGGTATGGAACCGCCCCCAGCAAGGGTGCCTGTGTAGATTTTTGAAGCACTGAGGATCTCTCAAGAAACATCAAATTAGACTTTTGTTTCAGACTTAAATCAGAAGATGGCAATCAGAGACCGACTTCAGTATCATCAGCCGCCTGTGGTGTAAAAGGAATATATTCTTGCAACCCTAACAGGAGGAAGCAGAGCTCGACATCAAACTCATGCCTAGGTGACGTTGCTTATTACCAAGGTTACATTTGGCGGTGCTTGTGTTGCCCTGCTTGAAAAAAGAAATGGATTTGAATAAATGGGTCATTAGCAGGTTGTTGTAAGATAGGGTACCAAGCTGAAGGGACTACCTAGATATATGACTGAGATGTTGTGGAGGAAGGACACATCTAAAGCACGTAGAGCTCCTGCCTTTGATGACAGAGCTGCATCTGCTTTATCTAAAGCTGAGCCTGGCCAGCCTATGGAATCAGCTCATTTCAGCCACATTTATGTCAATTCTGTCTGCTGAACAACATGCCGGACCAATATATTTCTGTCTGTGGAAACAAATCCAACATATTCAGATATTTAGGAGGGTACTTAAATATAGGGGGAAAATATGACAGGATAAATGTGATACCAGTTGGAAAAAAAGCAAGGTAGACCTTATCTTATATGGTAGGAGCAGTTCATTGAAGTGTTAAAAGGCTGTTTTCCCTTGAAGCGATCACGTTATTTTTATGCTTTGTTGCTCTGTTTGCAAAATACCTAAAAGAAATCCCACTTCTCCTTCTGCAGGAAGTTCACCACAGCGTTCATCCTCACATTTTAATAGTTTATGATGCTGAAAAAAAATCAGGAGGCGCCTCAATAAATCAAGTCAGTCACCCTTGTGTCCTTGGAGGGTGTCGGGAGAAAAATTAACACTCAGATACTCCCCATAAAATTCATCTAGGCCGCTCACTGCAGCTGCTTCTTATCTGCCTTATGATGGATATTTGAAATGGGAGGTGAACAAAAAGGAATTTCTTGCTACATTTATAGTTAAAAAACATGCTATGTGCTTTTTAGGTTTCTGCATGTTTAAATCATAATTAATTATTCTGTATTTAGAGTCTCTTTTGGGCTGATTTCTTTAAGGTAGTGTGACTAATGTTGCTGCTACTTCAAGTCTGCAAGAGTAACTGAGTCACTGAGCCTAAATGCAGCAGTGTAGGCAAAAGCTGTCATCTCAAATTAATTTCTTACTACATATGCTTTAATCTGAGTACACCCCACTGTATCTCACCTAACTCTAATAATAAGCTTAAAAGAACAACAAGCATTAACACTGCATATAGCTAATAATGTGCAGACTGTTGATTTGGATGAGAGGTAATGGACCTGTTTTGACTATGTATTGCGCTAATGACATTAATGGGAGAGATGCAATCAAGCTTACATTATTTCTCATAATTGTCTTAGGTGATGACTTAACATAAAAAATGTCCATGCCATATTTTTCAATTTTCTTGCTCCTATCCTCAGAATAATGTTTGAAAAGCTACATTAGTGTAGTCCAGTAAAGCCGTCACAAGAAAACATAGATTGATTATATGTAGAAAGGTGAGACTTTTAGCTGCTTCCATTCACTGTCGCTGTGTTTTAGACAATAAGTGCCTGGTTTGCTGACTTAACGTAGTCTGGTCACACAGTTGTTCTGAGAAAAGGAAGTCCGGATGCAAAAATGTGGGTAAGAATAAAGACTTGGATGCAGCCCAATTGTAACTATATAAGTTACAGTTTCATCATAGGTGGTCATTCACATATGTAGTGAATTAAAAGCGTAGGGGCTCATCAGGTAGAATTGTGGTAGAATCCCTGGACAAAGCACTGGTCTGTTGGATCAATTAGTTATTAGACAGTTATTGCTCTCGGAAAAGATTTCTCCTGATTTCTCCTTGTGCATTTAGTTTTCCTTCTAGACATAATTTTTTTTCTTTTTAGCTACTGATGGGGAAATGAACATGACCTAAAGGGTCAAATACAACAAAAAACTGACAAGTGATGTGATGATGTGTATAATTGTTTTTTTATTTTCAACTGTATTCTCTTGATGAAATGCCTTTGATCTGTGTTGTGTCCGGAGCTGGCATTACTCCACTCACAGAATAGAATAGAAATAAAAATAGCCTATGTTGTTTCACAGTAGCGAAATTAAAGTGTTCAAGCAGCAAACTATAAATGGAAGCATGAGGATACACTCAAGGGTGAGAATTATAAAAATTAAATATAAAAAACAAGAAAAAGAGACAGTGAGGCAAATTTACAACATAAGTTAAAATACTGTACAATTCTTAAAATAGCATATTCAAAAAAATTTCAAAGTATGCACCTGAGTAGGGAGAATGTGCAAAACATGCGTGTATTTTTATGTATAAAGAAACAACTGTAAAAGCAGCAGGGATGCAAACACTTACTGAGTTTGAGAGCAGCAGGTAGGAAGGACCTGTGATCACGCTCCTTTGTGCATTTAGGATGCAGCAGTCTGTCACTGCTCTGCTTCAGGTTTACGGTGGGACATAAACAAATAAAATAATGAAGAATGCTGTCAGGGGGGACTTTGATCACTCTTCTGGATGATTGAGGACACAACAGTATGAGCTCCACAACCTCAGGATTAGTAAGATATGCCCTCTTTCTGCAGAAGCTCTGAAAGGACAGGTCACTCTGAACGTATTTGGTTGCATAAAAATGTCTGACACTTTCACAACTAACATGAAAATCCTCCTTGTAAGTGAGTGTAAGTACATTTTACACAGTTTTAATAGAAAAAAAACATGTCTGCATGAAGTATTCTCACATGCCTGTAGATAGAGCCAGCCCAAGAATGTGCAGGGCTCTGACAAGAAATTATTTTGGGAACCCAGTTTCACTTTACATTATTTGTCAGTTCTGTTCAGTCACATATCACAGATTGACCATAAATTTCAAAACACTTTAAAAAAAAAAACAGTTTATATACAGAAATACACAGTAAAACATAAACATTTTCATTCAGTTACATGCAAGTCTCCAGGGACATTTGGAAAGAGGCGAGGTTCACCCTGAACTGGTCGCCAGTCGGTTGCTGATCAATAACCCAGCTGAAACCCAAGTGAATCTATTGAGCCACTCATTTTGCAGAGCTCACTCCTCCTGAATAAACATTTTCAAAGTGGACAGTTGAATGCATTGTCATTAACTTTGCAGCAATCCCTAAAACTAAGGAATAGGCCACCAGAACCTGGCTTAATGTAAATATATTATGTAGACAGGGTTATTTCTTTGATTTATTCATCTGGGAGTCTTATAAGAATAAAACGTTTCAACTTAGGGTCCAGAAAAATGGGACACTCATCATTTATCTGTTGACAAGTTTTTAGTTTCATTGTAGCATACATGAAATAAGACACCAACTCAGAGACAATCAGCAGACATGATTAAACTAACAATTTTGAATTACAACAGTAAATTATTAATGCATTTCTCTGTGTAAATACACAGTAAACATTGAATTTATATCATATTAAGCCAATAAAAACATAAAGAACTGAATATAATTTGAATACAGGCTAATTCTTGAAACATTTAACAATTCATTTTCTAATCTTGGGGTCTGTATATTGTGTGCCAGAGGTTCAAGTGGTTCTGGGGAAACCCTGCTGGTCTGGGGTCCCTCTGCAACCGCCTACCTTGGGTCAGCGCTGCTTGCAGGTGCTCGCATACATGTGTTACCTAGAAGATTTTTTGCAGGTCAGGCATTCCTGTCACTCATTTTCCTTTACAGGGGAATAAACGAGAGCAATATGATCACATGACAGTTTTACTAGCACATTCTTTCCATTGCTGTTAAACATCTGTCTGTTCCTGATGCTTCACTGCATTGAAAGTAGACTTGTATCTAAAGCTGCTTCTTGAAAACTGTCTGTTTTTTTTCTGCAAAGGATTATTGTCATGTTTAGTTTTAATTTGTAACATTATTGTCTTGTTGTGTTGTTGGGATTCCACCGGGGCAGTTATGAGTTATCTTTATTGTCTGTGGGGAATGAGGGGATCATTCTTTTACAAGCAATTAACTCGAAGGCAATCCTCTCATTTACCCAGTTCCATTTGGTATGCAAAATTATTTCCTGTGAGCAGCTACTGTAGTTTTTTTTTTTTAAAGCCATACTAACTCAACAGTGTCACTTAAAGAATAGACAGGAACAGCTGTGTGCCTTTTGTCTGTTAGCATGATGATTCCAGCCGGACAGAAATGACCCGTTTCCAATTCTGTGTAGAATTAATCCCAAATGTGATCTAGTTCGAATTAAAAATTAATCCGCTGTAACATATCTGTCGTTATAGGGCTGTCTTTATGTGTCACAGAATTTCTGGGGTTTGACCTAAAGACCTTTTTAGCTGTTGTTAATCTCCAGTGTGTTTAAATCACCCCAAAAGCCACTCGTCAGTCACGTGCCATGCAGTCAATGATATCCAGAAGATAATTAATGTTTAAAAACATTTTTATTCCTCTTGCAAACTGACGTTTAAAGTATTTTTTTTTCATGTATTTTTACCATCATGTTTATTTTAACTGGAAGCGATATTAATGATTTGGTGTAACCTAGGAAGAGTCCTGACTTGAATCTTTTAGAGAATCTGTAAAGGGATCTAAAGATTAGGGTCATGGCAAGGAGGCCTTTCAAGCTAAATATATGGAGCTTTTAATGCAATTTTTTTTTACTCTATTTACATGAACAAGTGGCTTAATCAAACTATTGTCCATACCTGCCTGCTTATCCGTGCAGTGTCGTGTGGGGCTGGTGCCTATCTCCAAGACTCAATAGGTTAGAGACGGACAGGTCACCAGTCCAACACAAGTAAACATGCAGACATAGGAGAAAAACAACAATGCACGTGAACACTCTCCTAAGGGCAATTTAGAGGAACATAGGAACCTAACATGGATGTTTTTTGGACTGCGGGGGGAAGCTGGAGTACCCAGAGAGAACATGCAAAGAAACATCCTAGGCCAGGGATCAACCCAATTCACGCAGCTTCATTTAAAATGAAATGATATTAAAAACAAAATCCAAATCTTTCATATTTTTACAGTTTTTAATTCGCAGTGGTGCTCGATGTCTGCTTCCCGCATGTCAAGTTTGCCTTCCTGCTGCTGATGCTCTTGTGACGGGTCAGTATAAGCTCAGTGAAACTTTATGGTCTCCCTTCTTAAAGATTCAACGAAAGGTCAAGGCGTAGCACCAGCGCCCTGTCATTCTATTTTTCCTGCCTCTGGTATTTCCCTCTCCTTTTATTGTGAGTTGTCATGGAAATGAAAGCTTGGGGGTTGGTGTGGAAGTAGGGGGTGAGGGAGGGGGTGGGGGGGCATCTATTCTTAAGGCAGTAGTGGGATTGGTAGTGGGCTGAGAGTTGTAAAAATGGAGCAATTCATGCACTTAAAAACAGAGAGTGCGGCAGAGCAGAAGGGGGGAGGGTGGGCTGGGAGGAGAAGGAGAAAGAGTCCAGGAAAAAAGGAGAATAGTGAGAGGCCCCGGGGGGGTTAGTGGTGATAGGAGCCAACAACACGTGTTTTTGGTCCTGTTTTCTTACTGATAGCACGTTTTAGAAACATTACATCATGGTTTGCAGGACTCTCTGCAGGAGACAGACTGCAGGGGAATCACACTCTTTATAGTCGACTCTTAAATGAACTCCTGGTAATGCCACCTGTTGTAGGAAAGATTTTTTTTTTTTTAAATAGTGTCTATACACTACTTATTGTTTATGCAATTCTATTTTGAAAGTATAGATCTTTATGCTAATATGTTTTCTTGGATAATTGAATCAGTAAAAAAAATTGCATTTTATTTCTTACTTCCATTGTGCTTTCCCCTCACATTTCATTAGCTTCATTGAGTTGTTAAGTTATTCCTTGGTGATGCATCAATCAGTGCTGATGCCTCACATCCCATCCTGAAAGATGCAAGATTTGTGAGTCTTTCAAACACATTAAAACATCTAATCATATCATATGGTGTAGGACATACTTGGAAAACTATTTGTTTCCTTGCAAATGTTCCACATTTGGCACGTTATAACCACAAACTTAAATTTTGGTTTAAATCTTATTGGGATTTTTTTGTAATCCTCTAACACAGAATAGGATGTAATAGTGAAGTAAATAAGAACATATATGTTTTTACATTTTTTTTTTGCAAATAAAAAACTGAAAATTGTGCTGAGGATTTATTTATAGTCCCCCTGAGCCTACTTATGCCAAAACCATCTTTCACAATGTTTACTGCTTTAAATCTTTTTGGGCCATGGCGTTACCAGCTGTTCTCACCTGGAGACTAAACTCTTTGCCCATTCATCAATGCAAAGTACCTTAAACTCTGTCAGATTGAAAAAAACAGAATATTTGAAAAGCAAAATGTCCGGTCTTGCCACAAATCCTCAATCAAATTTTGGTCAGGGCTGTGATTGGACCAGTCTAACACATGGAAATGTTTTGATCTAAACCATTCCATTGTAGCTCTGGCTGTATGTTTAGATCCACTGTAGTCACTGCTGCCTCTAACAGCTTTTAGTTGAATGGTTAACCTGTAAATCTCTGTTTAGCTCCATCCACTTCCCAATAATTACCAGCTTCACTGTCTTTGCTGAAGAAAAGCATCCCCACAGCATGATGTTGCTACTACCGTGGTTCATTATGAGGAACATGTGTTTAACAGTGCTTTAAGCCTTCCTTCATACATTTTTCATATGTGGTCCTAAAGGTAAAATTTTATATCCCTCAAACCACACCACCTTGTTCCATGTGTGGAGTCTGTTCCACAGCTTGTGGCAGTCCGCAAATGAAGCTTCTTATGATCTGCTTTATGCCACTATCTGTAAAGGCTGGACTTGTGGAGTTTGTTTTTCTCTCCAGATCTGTGGATTGCAGCAAGAAACCAATGAGAGTACAGAAATCCTTGCTGGTGGTGACCATTTACGACGCTGACAGGAGCCAATGCTTTTGTCACAAAAATAGAGAAACCTGACGGCAGAATGATCCAGTGACTTCTGTAATTTGCACCAAGGTATGAAGAAATTTAACAAGTGCACACAAACGTTTCAGCCGGGAATGCAAAACGATAGATTAGTTTTATATTTATTTGTTTCTAACCCACTGCCCTGTTCAGGCTGTTTAATATGCAAAATTTGCTCAAGGGAACAGATTGTGTATTCAGTAGTCTATACCATGGCCTGGGTCAGTGTTCCAGGGACATTCTAAACATTCCAGCTTTTGTTATTTCATTACCAGGATGAGCGTCAGCCTTGCCATTCACAACAGCTGACCTCCAGACTGACTGGTGAGGGCACTGCTGGCTGTGGGTCAAGCTATGTCTGTTTTTTTTTGTTGTTGTTTTTTTTGATACTTCAACTTAAAGAGGACATATATCATGCAAAATGCACCTTTTTACACCTTAAATACACTTCGTTGTGAATTGAAATGTTATTAATTTTGAATCATATCTTTTAAGCTGTTCAGTTTTCTCTGTTTTCTATTATGTTTTTCGAACAGTTATGTCAATATTTGCTGTGGAATAAATAAACAGGGTCATGGACATCTGGCTAAACAATTATGCAAATCCACCATTTTAATTTTTCGGAGCAATTTTGTAGTCAAAGATTTAGGATGCCGAAGTTACAAGTGGATGAGTCACAATGTTCGGTTGTTGGGTGTTTTATCCCACACAATTCCCCCAGCACACTACAAAAATGTCCGAATGGGGTGGAGTGGAACACTCTGTGACCTGTAGGGAGGTCACAGAGTATGCTTCCTTTAGATTAAAAGAGACTGCACCAAAAGAAGTTGCTCTCAGACGCAGTCCTATGACTTGCGCTGCAATAATATTGTTTACAGTACAATCCTGACGTTTGAGAAAATTGAACACTAAATTTCTTTAAAGTGCTTTAATTGCACAAATGTCTGCACTTACAAACATCTGACTGGAACTCTTCTATCTGGCATCTTTAAGGATGATTCTGTGTTATACTCCAATTTAAATTACTATATAATGCAAATTGGTAATATGGTTAAAAAAAATCTAAGTGTCACGTAGCTGTCCTTTAGCGGTTGGAGTACATGAGGTGTGGAAGGAGAGATGCAGTGGCAGAAATTGGTGTGGTCCACAATTTTTATTCATACATTATTTTATTAATTTATATTTTAACAATACCAATGTGCAAAGTGCAATGGAAGTTGGGTGAGCAGTGTGTCTTCTCCAGCAGCAGAACAGCAAGAGATGAAACAGGCACCTTAAATACAATCTCACTAACTGGCTAAAACCATTAAAACTCTCCCAGGGGTATACAAATTAAGATGAGTACATAAAACTATCTAAAACCCTCCATAAACCATAACCACAACCATAAACCAAACACCCAAAGATAGATAGAAACCCCATAGACCACTAAAAGCTCAACTTGGCTCCCCTATGCCTTTCCCTGCCTTGGTCCAGCCCAAAAACATCTTAAGGCACTCGTGTCTGTGCAGGCCTCCTTTAGGTGATGGAGCTGGACACAAGGACAAGGTAAGTAAAAACATATTTCACTAAAACACTTCAAGATGCAATAAAACACAAACACTAAGGACTAAATGGCAATATTGCACACATATTGCCTTTGTTGATACTCTAATTTCTGTCACCCTTCTTCTCCAGAGCCCAACCACTCTATTAAAGTGTTGCAGTGCCACTAGATCTAAAATCAGGAAAAGGACAATCAATAAACACTTATACAATCAACTGTGTGCAATTATTTCTGAAATGTGCAAATATGCTTCCTTAAAGTGCTGTATGCTATCTAAAGTGCTAAATATGCAAGTTAAAGTGCTCAAGTGATAAGTTAAAGATGTTCATTCTTAGACGTAATAGGCGGCTGTTTGTTACACAAAAGGAATCCCACTGAACTGAATGAACACATTGACTTGGCAGCCCTCATCCAGAAAAAAACATGTGGAAAGGCACGATCCCCTTTCAACAGGATGAGACCTTGGAACAAAACTGAGCTATGTATGGCCATCTCCCACAACTGGCTTAAAAAATGCACATGATATAGCAGACACACAGCAGCAACGGCCTCGGGGGACATTCTGTGTGAACAATGAAGAGTTAATTTAGTAGTACCTGTTTTGGTGGCTTCTTCTAGGATAGAAACTACGCTAAACACAATCACTGAGTCACTGGTAAGACAAGGTCAAACACAATGTATCACCTGTGAAAAAAAAACACAAAATAATCGCAGTAATAGCCCAACTGATGGCAGGGATGTTAAAACGTTTCGTATTTGGAGCAGTGATGGCTATAGAGTCTAATAGCTGCTGGGAGGAAGGATCTGTGAAAATGCTACTTTGTGTGTTTAGGATGCAACAATCCGTGCTCTCCAGTTCTGCAACAGCTTCATGCATAGGGCAGGAGACACTGTCCAACAGTGATATATCATCGGCATAACGGAAATCTATCCCATACTAATACTTGTACCAAGTGTCAGCATACATGAGTGTTACCTATTAATGACCAGCATACTCTCTATTCCCCTGTGTGACAGTTTATACAATGATTAAACTAAAAGTATGGGTAAGGTAGGTTTTCACAGATCCACCAGACTCGTTTAATGCTGTTTTTATACAGATTAATGTGATCTGAACCGTTACACCCCAATTTCCCCACAGGTCGAGTCTGAGAGCACAAGATTTCTCTTCTTTGCTGTTGATTTATTTTGAGAGCAATTCAAGGCCAAATGGCCCCTTAAACTTGACTATTTCTGGAAGTCACGACTTATCCATTTCTAAATACATCATGTTCCAAAAGCTCACTTCTCTTGTTTGAATACAATGTCATTTTTCAGTTCAGAGGTTGCGTTTGGCTTAGTTAAATGACTGAAACTCGTCAACAATACAAACAATGAAAACTGGCTGATTTTAATCAGGCACTTCTTTTCTCTTCAATCTCTTTTGCCCTACATTATCTCTAAGTGGGTCTGGGTTCTCCCACTCAGTTCCTCAAATCTTGTCAAGTCTCCTTCATCTGACTCGTCAGCTGTATTCCTTGTTTTCAGGATGTATTGTTGATGCTGATTCAATTATATTCACTGCTACTTTGATGTTTTTTTGTTTCTTTGCATGCTATTTAGAGGCCCTGTACCAGTGAATGAACTGCTCCTGGCAATCAAAGTCCTTTCTTGTGGAGGAAGGGATAGAGAGGCTTTTCCAACAATGTGTAGTGGAGGGGTCAGACTTACAAAGTGCTTTTTAAATTAGAAAGCACAACATTAAGAAATCAAGTCAGGAAAAGAAAGGACATAAAGGCTCCATTACCACTGGTAGTACCAGTCTGCTAAACTTTCTGAGGTCACACAACATTTCAACACATCTAAAAACCAATTATTAGGGGCCCACGGGGTTACGTCTGCTGTTTTGCATCCATCTGACTGTGAATGGCTCATTTACACAGTAAAGTACACAAATGTGTGATAACCTAAGGCATGGTCCCTGACACGAAGGTATGCTTTCATCCTCTGCCTTTTCATTTTCTTATCAGGCTGATACTGTAAACCTTTACTGCCGAATGTTCAGAGCCAGATGTTCAGGGTAACACTTTATACCACATGTTACTTACAGGGTTTCTATGAATTCTGGAAAAGTAAAAGTAAAAAAAAAAATCCTGGTCTATATAATCATGGAAAAAGAAAATAGATTATGGATGTATATTTTTTAAATACATGCTTTATTCCCTATCCCACACTTCCATCCATCCATCCATTCATTCACCTATGCATACATCTATACACCCTAAGGTGTTATTAGTTTTCCTTCCTTCTTTTCTTCTTTCCATCCATCCTTACAGTAGTTGGTTTTTGAATATTCCTTATTCAAAGTCTGCCCCCTATAGAAATCTGTGGCAAGTGTTTATGATTAACTTTTGTATTTGCGCTTTAATGGCTCAAAAGGGACTGAGAACTCTAGTAAATTGAGTCTGGATAAGCAGGACTTTTGAGATCCTAAATCTGTATAAAATATACCTAAATGTTTTCAAAAAGAAACAATCCTCAACAAACTCAAAACATATTTATTGAAAATTAACTGCTCATTTTCAAAATGAAGCATAAAAAGTTTTAGGAATAATAATAATAATAATAATGGCTGAATTATACATATGTGTATTGCCTTTAAATACGCACCAAACCCTTTAATTATAAAAAAGTTTTATTTGAAGAAATAGCTCTGTTGTATTCTCTAATCCTGAATTAATTTACCTAAACTTTGTTGAATTATTTGTATTTCTTCCTTTTTTTTGTTTTATGATGAGAGATTGCTCCTCTATATGATCTCTTACTTTAGAATATGTTAAAAAAAAATGAACAGAGATCCAATAATTAAGCTATTCAGGACAGCTTTTAACATTTTGTGTGTGGTTCCATTTATGTGTTTTTTCTTGTAAAAATATGTTTATTTTCAATTAAAAAACAGAAAATATGTTTTATTTCCTCGTTTCTTATATATACTCGTCTTAACATAACTGATAACATGTCTTTCATCAGTAAATACAAGCACATTCTTGTATTTAATAAATTGTTAGGGTTACTGACATTGGTGATCTCTATGGCCCCAGGATGATACTCAGAATGGAGGCATTTCTAATTATTCTGTGACTTTTTGTGAAGCAATTGACACATATATTTTTATTAAACTTCAGCTTTACAAAACTAGCTAGCCACCGACCCCACAGCTCACCCAACCCCCAGCATCCTCCACCATCTTCCAAAGTCCAGTTGCAATAACAGGTGGCTTGTGGGGGTTTGGGTGAGCGCGACTCAGCAGCTGCACAAAAGGACCCCACTAGGGTCCTTTACATAGGGTGTCCCCTCTCAAGCGTGCCAAGGCGCCTCTGGCCCTGCCCCCACCCACCCAGGCAGATGCTCTGAGCAATCCACAGGTGGTGGATGAGAAGAGACGCTGGACTTCTATCGTTGTGTATCACAGATCAGTTAAAAGGCTTAGTCTTTACCAGAAAGTGATTTTCACCTTGATTAAAAAATATATTTGATCAGACAACACGAGTGCGGGGTTTTGGAAACCCATCAAACATGAACCTTCTAGCTGATTAAAGTGATCTGTATAAGTCCCTCCGCTGTACTTCCTTTACATTTTGACCCATGAACAGTTTTCTCTGTCTAAACTGTAACATCTAGGAAAGATGACCTGGAAGCATCACAACAAAATATAATAAACTCACAAACTTTAACGTTTTAATTGGGATTTTATGTGATAGACCAGCACAATGTGGTGTGTAATTGTGAAATTAAAGGAAGACAAAACATGGTTTTTAAAAGTTGAAAGTGTGGCATGCAATGGTTTCAACTCCCAACTAAATCTAAATACCTAAATGTTGCTGATTCTTCTATGATGAATAGCTCTGGCTCAGTCAGTTGGAAGAGCATCAGTTACCTTGATTTTCAAGTGTTGCTACATATTCTCAATTTGAGTTTTATCTGGAATTTGACTGGACCGTTCCAGCACATAACTGTGTTTTGAAGTAAACCATTTTATTGAAGCTGTATCTGTATATTTAGGGTTTTTGTTCTTGGGGAAGGGAAAATTCCACATGAAGTGGTCTGAACAGAGCACCTTCTTCCACATCTTTGTTGTGCCCCGTTTTTGAATTGATTCTGAAGGTGTGGTGGTTTTATTTTGGTGTGATGATTATGTGGCAGAAACCCTCGTCTTAGGGTAAAAAAGCTTCCTCTTTAGAGTAATTCCACAATATATTTTCCTAAACATATATTCAGCATCGCAAGCTTTTACCAAAACAGTTTCCCCTTTCAGTACAGATATATATAGCTACGCGGGGGCACAAGGGGTGCGTCTTGAGCACCCCCTTAGGCCTTGCAATCTCCATTTTCCAAAACTTAAATCTTCATACATTGCAAATTCAAATTAATTGATACAATCGATTTACTGCCCAGTCCTAGTTCTAATAAGATGACATACGTAGAGAAGATCTGGCAAATGTTTCATGGGTGCAACATACACACTCAACCTTTGCTTCTCAGCCCACAAAAGCATTTTCCTTACAAATGGGGCGCTGTGAAACAGGAAATAAACAAGCTTTCAGACTGTCTAAGATTTATTGCCAAGTCGTGTTGTTACAACAAGTTTTAAAACATTGACCGAGCAAAGATTTTGTGACATTTTGTGATAACTTTATTCAAACAAATTATTTACTGATGTGTTTGCAAGTACATGAGCAGATTTTAAAGCATGTGCACAGTGGTGCAGAAAATAAAATACCATTAACAACAGTGGCTTGATTAATATTTTCATTATTATTATTATTATTATTATTATTATTATTATTATTAGTAGTAGTAGTAGTAGTAGTAGTAGTAGTAGTAATATTAGTAGTAGTGAAGGGAGTTTGCATTTAGAGACTGAAATTATTTTTTAACCCAAAATGAAGACATGATGTGCCGTTGCCTTTCTTGGTCAGATAACCCTGGTGAAAATGGTCTTAATCTCAATGAGTCAGGTTTATCTGGGTAAATAAAGGTTTAAGATATAAAAATGCTCATCCCCTTCTTCAGGTGCTTGCAGCTGCAACCCGCCTTGAAGCTGAGAAAGGTGAGATACTGTGTGCTGCCCGTATCTATTCAGCCGTTGATCACCGGACTTCCTGACTAAAAGAGAATTGCCATTTAGGTCTGAGCTGAACCATGCCTGCTGTGCAGAATGGAAACATCCACATGTCGGCCAGGCGTATCAAATTCCCATTAAATGGAGATGAAAAGGCCAACATCAAGGTTAAAGTGTGCAGCTAAAAGCCGCTTTACCTGTTGATGAACCAATCAATTGCACAGGTATTGCAATAAAAGCACCATGAGTGGTTTCACAATGTGCTCAATAATTAAGACGCACAACAAACCAAATGTGCTTGGTTTCATCTGCTTTCTTTTGTGAGCGTGCGCAAATCTTCTCATCCACGCAAGTTTTCGTAAAAAGAGAATCTCCGACGTTTTGTAGGCGGACGGACCAATATGAACACCAGGGGGGGGGGGGTGACTTCGTTGTTTTCTTACAATAACTAGCAAGGTATAGTTTTTTTAGTCAGATATGCTTTCGCAAACAAAAGCAGGTACTTATATAGAATGTGCGTGCGTAAATGGCATGAGAAATGTGGCCTGCTAAATATGTCCTATAGTAGCTGATCCCCCCTGTTGCGTAAATGGTAAAGTCCGGCGTGCTGAGCGAAGGGATCCTCCAGAGCGGCGCATCAGCTGTGCGGTCGTCGTGGAGAGAGAAACTTCTCTCTCCTCCTCCTCTTGTTTTTTAATTCTCCCGGACAGCCTTTAATTCCCAGCGGTGCACCCAGCTACCAGCGTTCTCGTCCACAGGCGCGTTCAGAGTATTTATCGCCGTTCTGGACCCACCGGGAGAGGATTTCCCGGCTCTTTTTGACAACTGCAGCGACTCCACCAAGTTTCCCCCCCTCCTCCTCCTCCTCTTCCTCCCGGTTTCTGCCTAAGGAATGAGAGGATCGCCGGGGAGGAAGAGCCGAAACTCTCAGGTCTGAGCGAACAAAAGGGACAAAAACGGAGGGAACTGCTGCCGAGAATGGAGGAAAAGACTTCCCCCGGAGCAACACGTAAGTCTTGGCTCACCAAAAACGTTTCAACAAATCCAGTTTTTCCCTCCCTCTCTCCAATAATAAAACAGCATTTTACGCGTAGCGAGACGCAGCTCTGTTCATCCATGTGTGCGTCTTGTGGTGGGCTCCGTTCATTGCGCAGGAAGCCGTGAAGGTTATTATAACACAATTTGCTGTAGATGAGGTAATCTCCCCAGTCCCATCCCATCCCCCTCCTTATGTTTGGATTACATCCCCACTAACACGATGCAGTCGCAGGCTCGCTGGGCTCCGTTTTTTTGCAGGGCATGTTTTTTTTTTTTTTTTTTCAAACTCAGGGGCGCACACAGGTGAAGGGAAGCAACTTTAATTTTACTTTTTTGCCAACGTTTCACTGTGCGGCAGCATACTGCATAAAAATAAGTCGAGAGACCCCAACTTTGAACCAGTTAACCTGCACAGGTAAAGTCGAGACCAGTTACTTTGACTGAAGCGCCTCTGATGCGCAAGGCGGATGGATACAACAGTATTTATTCTGTAGGAACATTCACAGCTGAACTGGAGGAATGAGGTCTAGTGAAAGCTGCTCACTCAGGGTTTGCTTACAAAACTTTTTAACTTGAACCCAAAACTGCAATGCAATCGATGAGCTCTCATCTGTCTAACCATATGAGGCAACTAATGGCATAAAGCCATCTTTGTCTGTTCTGTGGGAGTGCCACAGGGACCGATATCAGGACCATTGTGTTTTTTTTCTTACTATATTAAAGCTGTGCGAGGACGTTAAAATTAAAATGTATGCAGGTGATGCTGTAATGTACGGTAAGGATGTGGATCATGTCTTTTGATACGCTGAAGATGTCAAAGAACTGGCCCTGGGCCAACATTAATTAGCAGATACTCGTAAACTATTGACTTTTATTAAATTTCTGCCTTAGCTTTGTGAGCAGAATAGTTAGAAAGCTAAATTTCAACGAGTGACTTAACAGTGTGATTTTTGGCATTATTTTTCTTTACCTTGCATTCCAGCTTTTATGTTTTCATTTTGTATTCATTTTACATCTTAATTTTTCGGCTTTAAGGAAATTACCCAGTGGCTAAATCTCATTTCTCATGAGATTAAAGGTGCGTAGCCACGTTTGATTTAAACGTCATTAGCTCCATCTGGTTGCATATAAAGGTTTTATGAATGATTCTCAAGTCCTGCTGGCGTATTGGTTATTAATTTGCGGTTTTACGCTTTGTTTTTGCTCAGTTTGTTAGTAAACAAAGCCTTTCATGTTTTTTTGTTTTTGTTTTTGTTTTTACAATATTACCGGAAGTACGTGCTGTGCCTGCGCAACAGGGGTTAAAACAAGGAAGCAGCTAAGGGCTATTAGCATCTCCCAGTGAAACAATGAAGAAAAGTCCAAGATCCAGGGCAAAAAAGCGCAAAAAATATATAACTCCAAGAGGGAAAGACTGTAGTGTTGCTGGGAATACAGTACGAACGTTGGTGTTTACTGAAGCCGACGCTAAACCTGCCGACTGCTCAGATGTGACCGCAGAGTTGATTGACGTGAGTAAATTCTGTTAAAGTTGTTGTAGATCGTTGTCGCTTTACTGCGAAGCATTTCAGAGGGTCAGGCTCGGTCCGGCATTCTTTACAATTTATTTATTATCCAAACCGCCATTATAAAAGTTCTGCAATGTTGTCGGTAGATGTTGCCACGTTTGTTCATCGCGTCCAAAAGGGGACTATTTTTTCGTCTCAACAAGGACTATCAAAACACCATCAAGATGGAGGCTTGGTGTATAATTTTGTTTTATCATGATCAAATGGTTTTTGACTTTTTCTTTTGTTTAAATAAGCACATTACGTCTTTGTTTTTATTTTTAAAGCTTTTGTCGTGTTCTTAAATAAACTGTTAAATATGCACACTTTAAATAAAATACTAATTCATCAGCAACATTTGACACCGTACGAGCGACATCTTAAGTATTTTAATGAGATCATTCTCAGAGCCAAGCCTTGGCTCACTGGGACGATTTCTTCATGCATTTCCAAACTCTGATTACTTCATCGGTCGAGGCCGGTGTCATGCTCCTCCATTCAGCTTTTGCAAATTCCTTGGACACCTGCCAATGTGGAGGCTTTCTTTCTAGTACAACCGCTCTTTTGGTGGCATCTGATGTTTGGCTCCCCACATTGAAGAGCTTGAGCGCTGAGATGCTGCCTGTTGCTGGAAACGGCGTGGACGTCGCACAATGCTGCCGCCGCCTCCTCCTCCTCCGCCCGACAGGAAAACTTCCTTCCTGCTGACGGGGGTCTTCGTGGAGGGTGGCTAGCTTGTTTTGGCTTTGCATCAAGCGGGAGGCTAGATGTGTTCCACCCTGTTTTTTTTTTCTTTTTGTGGGAATCTTGATCCGTGGCCTGCAGAGTAAGGGCTGAAATGTTCAGAATAACACAATAGACATGAAAATGTGACGCCTAGAAGGACATTTCTATTCAATTTTATTTATATAGCGCCAATTGATGAAACATGTCATCTCAAGGCACTTTACAAAGTCAAATTCAATCATGTTATACAGATTGGGTCAGATTATACAGATTGGTCAAACATTTCCTATATAAGGGAACCCAGTTGATTGCATCAAAGTCCCAACAAGCAGCATTCACTCCTGGAGAACCGTAGAGCCACAGGGAGAGTCGTCTGCATTGTACATGGCTTTGCAGCAATCCCTCATACTGAGCAAGCATGAAGCGACAGTGGAAAGAAAAACTCCCCATTAACGGGAAGGAAAACCTCCGGCAGAACCGGGCTCAGTATGAACGGTCATCTGCCTCGACCAACTGGGGGTTACAGAAGACAGAGCAGAGACACAACAAGAGAGACAAACAAGCACAGAAGCACACATTGATCCAGGAATCCTTTCTATGTTATATGGTAATAGTGGGTGATCTGTCTTCTCTGGATGATGTCACAGTTAACAGAATGTCAAACCAGGTGTACCTACTATGAAGAAAAAAGAGAGAGAACAGAAAGTTAAAAGCTGAAGATAAGCATTTATCTTGTTTTCATAAATGTTCAAAGGTGTTTTCCCCCAGCCTTTTCTGAAAGGTTTGAGGTGTAGTGCGTTTTTAAGAACAACTTTCTTACCTATTGAACTTTGTCACATTTCGTCAGCTTACAGCCTTAAATGTCAATGTATTTCTGGAATCGAACTGAAGCGAAGGAACACACCAGACGAGGCAGGTGTAAAGTTGTGGAAAAGCTTTAAGGGAGGATTAGGTTATAAAAACTAAATTCCACACTTTGAACATTTAACAATGCCCCTTTTTAACATTATCCAAAAATAGTGTGGTTTACTGCAAAGCCTCCAATAATTGGCTATCCAGCTAAACTGGCCAAGCAAGAGGTGCATAAATGACAAAAGCAATTCAGCGGTAAATTTAGGGGAGCTGCAAAAAGAGATTTTGATGACAGGAACAGTTATGAGTTTTGCTCTTCTCAAATCTGGCCTTAACCACATGATCATGTTTCATGGTGAAACATGGTAGTGGCAGCATCATGCTGAGGGGATGTTTTCTTTTTTCTTTATTTATTTAAAGACAGGTTAGCTGTTTAAAGACGGGTTGAGCTGAATACAGATCAGTTCTGGAAGAAAACTGTTACAGGTAGGAAAACATTTGAGACCAAGGTAGAGATTCATCCTAACCAATGCGCCTCGAAGGAGGGGCGCAACTTTGTGTGTGTCCAGCTAATAACAGCTAGCGTGTTAGCCGTTTTAACTGGAAGGTTTTCTCCCAGCGGTCCGCCAGGCTTATAATAAGCTTTTTGAATTGATTCTGAAGGTGTGGCGACTTTTATTTTGGTGTGACGGTGCGCCACGATCAAATATATGTAGCGTAAACCCTCGTCTTAGGGTAAAAAAGTTTCCTCTTTAGAGTATTTCCGCAATATATTTTACTAAACATATATATTCAACATCGCAAGCTTTTACCAAAACAGTTTCCCCTTTCAGGACAGATTCAGATTCTACAGGTTCTAAAATGAAATGTTAAAAAGTTTGAGATGAATGCGTTTGCAAGATGCCGATTTATGCAGTGTTGCATCTGACCGACAGTCGGTTATTCTTTGTAGATTTTTCTTCTAAACCTTTTTAAAGGTTTCGCAGGTGCAGCATTAAGCTTTTATCATGCAGGGGCGTAGAGCTGCTTTCTGAAGAAAAGTAAAAAGGAGTAAGAATACTTTGAAATGATCTTTTGTAGCCTTATCTTAGCTATGTGTCGCCCCACACAAAACATGCTTGAACAAGAACACCTGACTGTTTTCTGAATAGTGGGGAGAGGCCTTCCTTTGTGGAAATACAGCCACAAGACGGTTCATTTCATCTCCCCCTTTGAAGGGCTTGTCCTTGGAACTGAGCGGCGGAAAGCTTCGTCTCCGGCCCTGAGAAAATCTGCTCGGTTTGTTTGTTTCTTTAAATCTTCTAATCCCTCTTTTTTTTTTTTTTTTTTTCAAAATGTTTTGTTCGGTTGCTTTTATCAGAACGTCTTTTCTTGTCATTATGCACATGCACAACGAGAATAAAGCCAACTCCAAACAGTGCAGAAATATCAATTATCAGAAATATATATAGTGTAAATATTAATGTATTTCTGTATAAATTGTAAAATATGTATGCAGATAATGCAAACTGTCAGTATTTCACAGGAGTAAGGGTTTTGTGACGGCCTGCTCTTTTTAATTGCAGTACCTGAGCAACCGGTGCATGGTGAGCTAAGATGAGCAGGGACTCTCTATTTCTGCTCCTGGGTTTAACAAACATGGAGAGATCTCGCTGGGATTTAGGTGCAAAAAGTGTCTATCGTTCCAACTGTTGGTGCCAGATATCAGGATGAAAGTACGCGATGAGTTAACGAGCCGTTAATCAGCCTTTATTTTGAGCCTGCCTCGCCACACATATGGCAAAGAGTACGGAAACCGTGCCCACGACCGCCTAATCCTTGTGTGTTTTGTAATGAGGAAGAATCCACCAGCTTTAGCTGTCAGCGCAGGATCAGTAAACTATGCTTTTTCAGCTACAGTAGTCATGTTATGTAATGGGTGGGGCATACAATAGTGTCCCATTTTTCCTTTTTTTTTTTTTTTTTTTTTTTGGGAGCAGCTTTGAGTCTTTGTGAAAAATATAATAGGCAGGGTCCCTCAGACCCTCCTAGTTTTACAGTCTAATTAAAGCCCTTGTTACAACAGAGAGGAGTCTTTGTTTAGCTGCGAGGCTTAACAAGTGAGCTTAAAGTAGTAGTTTGATGCATTCCAGATTCTGTGTGTCTGTGTATTGTTTGGATAGTGTCCATAAATTATGCGGTTTACATCATTAGGCATATGCTGTTGCCTGCCTTTGAGCTTAACACTTTGGTAATTAAGGCAGTAAATACAAGAAATATAAAGCTGTGGTGGAGGTAAAATGTGATTCTTCTTCTTCTGTTTAATAGACACGGTCTATTTCTGGATCACGCACATGAAGCGTAACACGTATCCCATATAATCAAATAACTTCATCATCTGCAGCTGCAGTCCCAAATTTCATTTACGAAAGCCTTTCCAGCTCCCAGCTGTGCAGATGGATGCAAGGTGCAGATTCAGCACATTTCAAAGTGGGGCTCAGCCGCATTGGCTGTATGGAGACAGACATGAAAAGATCCGAAACATCAGTCCCAAAGAAACGGATTGAAGTCACTCCAACTCTGTGGCGCTGCGGCCTTTGCTTGAATCTACAGTGCAGCTTGTTGGCCGTCGCGTACTAGGAGTTGTTTGTCGTTGCACTTTGTTACACTCAGTTAAATATGTTCAAACGTAAAGTAAAGTTTAAAGATGTGGCGTTCAAAATTTACGAATTTCAATCTAAAACTTGTTTTCAGCTGTAATGATTTAATCCAGCTTCTGTTTCTTTTTAAGAACTGTTACTTAAGCCTCGAGAATGGCGTTGAAAGTATTTTTTTCTTGCCGGTGCAGAGTGGACATTGTGTTAGAAGCAGGTGTGACGTCACACTGTGTGAGAGAGAGAGAGAGCAGTAGCTGTAAAACAGGGTTTTAATGTTTTAATACAAAGGTGAAACTGTTTGTGGGGTTGACATTTGTAGTTGAGAAATGTCTTATTATGTCGACGATTAATGCAGTTGGCACAGCTAGTTTTACAAAAACTCCAATTTCCGTGTGTATGTCCTAGAAGCAGGCTTCCTAAACATATCGGCCCGTGACCCCCTAAAAGCACAGTACCCATCTCCACAAAGAAACTCAGAAACTTTGGGATTAATTTCACATATTTGCAAGAAAAAAACCTGGATGTTCTCTGATGTCAAAATGTCATAAATATTCCAGAAAAAACTATTTTCTATGTTTAAAGGCAAAAAAATATGCTATATTAAAACTAGGATATCCTCACATTGCAAAGTCAGAAATCTGTTTAAAAATTTATTTTAAAGTTAGAATGTAGCTGTGTAAAACGGAAATATCTACTCAGTTTATCAACATATTACTTATTGTTTTTTGGACTATAATAACTAAATGAGGTTTTCCCAAAACTTTCTTCCTACATCACTGCCTCCTTCCAAAAGGGGGAACTGCTTCATGGAGAGACAAATGTTCATGTCGACGTGAAACGGCCCAGGTTTAAGGCTGTGGCATAAACACTCCCCCTATGTCTCTAGAGAAAAAAAATGTTTTAAGGAGGAGCAGACTGTCTCCAAAGTTCACATAGACGAGGCCTTGCGTCAGATCCAGTCCGGTCTGTAACACCCAGCTGGGGTAAATCACACCACCCTGATGTTGACCTATCTTAGGTGGGTGAAATGTGGGTCCCAGCCCCCTGGAAGGGCAAATAATGTATCCAGTAGTTTACATTAAAACTTTCATTGGACTTATTGGAACGCCTGCAGAAAAAGATGAAGTTCATACCTCGGTCTAAAAAACAAAAAACAGGTTTACATACTTTTTTTTTTTACAGGGCAAACATGAATCGTTTTAGATCTGAACTTTAACCCCAGCAGCTCAAATACGACAAGGCGGACTCTGCAAATAAACCCTCCCGTCGTGCATATGCTGTGGTTAATCCAGCTAACGCATCAAGAGACCACTATTGGCCTGTGTGAGTGTGTGTTCGACTGGGTTTGTTCATTATGAGAAACACATTTCCTGTTTATCTCTCTCACAACTACGCTCACGTTGCTAAATGTCACAGATTCTTTCAATGATATCCGAAGCCAACGGACTGCGCTCGCGCCCCGGCTGTATTTATCCAGCGCAGAATGTAATCCCACAGACGAACGCCACCAAGGTGCGTTAAATCTGTTCGCTGAAGACGAGCCGTTTTTACAGTCACATTTGAACTTCGCTAACATTTGACTGGTCAATGGCGCGTTAGATGTAGCAGAAAAAACATAAACCATGCAGTTTGGTATGAGATGAATTATGCAGCTGCACCAGTTGGGTAGTTAGAAAGTCATAGAAAGCTAAAGCAGCAGGTTGTTCTCGCTGTTATCCTGAACCGAGGCCCATGCAGCATGCACTTTGATGGCATCTTTTTAGACTTAGACTTAGGCTCAGACAATTTTATTTGTCATTTTGTATGCACAGAGTGTGTACAGAACAAAATTTCGTTGCATACAGCTTGTGAAATTGCAGTAAAAATTTAATACAGCAATTTTTTCTTGTGTCTTTAATGTTGTCTAAAGCCCAACTTTGCTGTCAGTCAGCTGACTTGCAGTCTCCCTGGAACACAGAGGAAGTACAAGTAGAGGGAAGTCTTGATTTGGAAGACGCTGCTCGTTTCTGTCACCTCTATTGAGATTAATAATACCCAGGATGAGCCTCCTTTGCTCTCTGGTCATCTGCAAGTCCAGTCACCAGATCCATCTGCTAATATTAGAAAGCACTTCTTCTCCAGCCAAAGGCCATGCTTGCTGTGTTAGAGCAGTGTAAACCAACCATCCCTTGTCCATGTTTCACCTCTCCTTAGGGGTAAATGCTTTAAAACATTGCGACATAAGCTCAGTTTTTGTCCATGATAAACATTTTTTACATTGTGGGTGATGGTTTTTACCTTCTTAGTGCTGGAGGTAGCTGACATAAAAAAAACCTGTATGTTAACGTTGCTGCCTGCAAATAAGCTGTTTTTGTGTGTATGTGTGTGTGCGGGTGGAGACAGAAATCCTCCAAATGATGGCTCTTGGTCATAATTGCATGCTGAGCAGCCGTAAGATTGCTGCTTAGAATGACTGAAACTTGAGGTAACGTGGTGAAAATATCCACGTTGTCTATGAGAGTACTGAGCAGGAGATGCTTTAGTGTCTTTAGGGCCGGGGAGTGTGTGAGGTGATGAAGGTTGCCCTGTTTGTGCTTAGGCTAGCTTGTTTTGTAGCCCACTAACCACTAAACATCACCAGCTCGGACTACCTGGTTACGGTAAGCTATTTTCAGTTCCGTGCCGTCACACTCCTTTGTGTTGTATAAAATAGATAAAGATTTCCCTTTATAGTCCCACAGAAGGGACATTTGTCTCTGTGTTTACCCCTCCCTTAGGGAGCAGTGGGCTGCCACACTGATCGGCTCCCAGGGAGTAAACTGGAGCTAAGGGACTTTGCTAAGGGACCCACAGCAGCAGTCTGTGGGAATCAAACTTCGTACTTGCAGTCTTCTCAGATCACAAGCACGCTGCTCTAACCTCAGGCCACCATCCCCGTATGCATAAAGGCCTACAATAAAATAATGAATGTTTATATAGAGGAGCTGCATGCAGGATTATCTGTGTAAAACAGTCATCACAATGGCCTGCATGGATGCAATGTTCTGTAGGATGTTATAATTGAATATAATATGCAGAATATAGTATGCAGTCATGCTCTGTATGTCAGTGGTCTTTGGCTAGTTAGATGGGCTTTTTCTGCTTGTGATGCCCAGACCTGACCTTTATCTACATGTTTACGTGACGTCATGCTGCCCTGGTATGTAGACTTAAAAGCAGAAACCTGTGTAGTAGCTACAGAGTATGATGCTTCTTTTTTTAGTGTCATTAGCTAAGGTTCACTCTATCTGCTCCATAAACCCTTAGATCAACACTTCTTGGGCACATGAAAAATGGTATTCTCTTATTATACAACTTTGATTAGGTAGGATGTAATATAAAGTTTTCAATTAGATTATTTTTCTTCTGAAAACAACTTGGATTAGTTCATTTTCAGATTTGTGTGATTTCAGAAAATATTTCAAGTTTGCAAAGTGTTTTTTTTAATTTTTGAATAAAAAGTAACTTTTTTTTGGTATTCACTGCTTATCGGAATTAGGCAAAATTTCTTTTAATAATTACTCAAATGTTGCAGTTAGAGCATTTCTGTTTTTTTAAATTTCTTTTAAAAATATATTCATTAAAAATGTTTGAGTTTTACACCAAACGTTCTTGATATATATATATATATATATATATATATATATATATATATATATATATATATATATATATATATATATATATATATATATATATATATATATATATATAAATAAATAAAATTTCACTGAATAAATATAATAAACACAAATACAATACACACTTGTGTATGCAGACCATAACAGACGATGCACAACCCACCCATCCAGCTGAGCTCGTGGCTCTAATCACCCCACATGCTGTTAAATAAATGGAATGAAATGAAGCGGTTTTAGATGTGGAAAATAAGAGACTGTGAATTTTATGAATACCATGGTGGCTTTAAGTTACTGAGAGGTCAGAGGGCGCTTCCCAAGTTCCCCAGATAATAAAATGTTTTAAACACAAGGTAACAATCCCTTTCTTTTTTTTTTTATTGAACTTAGGAGAACTGAACTATTAGAAATCCTGACCATGCCGATCATTGGTAACTAATATAAAAGTACATTAAGGTCCCTGGACAGAGTTTCAAAGAAACGAATACAGAAGCTCAGAGCATCTGGACTGTAAGTGTTGCATTGACAAGTGTGCACGAGTGATGAGGCATTATCTGGCATACGTTAACTTTAAATGAAATGATGCAAACTCCTCATATTAAGTAAACTCGTGCAATTGCCGTGCATATTTCAGTAGTTTTGACCTTTTCTAGGCAAAGCACTATCAGGTTCAGCTTCCTGTTTGTCTCGGTTCCATTTTTGTGTCACAGCCACATGGTGAAGGTGTGAAAACCTTTGGCGTGTTCATGTTGGTTTTGCTTTGATTTGGGACAAAGCGACCTAAATTGCATAAAGACCGAGCCGGAGGAATCTAACTCTGTCCCACATCACAACAAAAAAATTAAGCAAATAAAAACAGTCCCAAAAGGACGTTTACATCATCTCCACTTAACATGGCGGCACCGGTGACCTAGAAATCCTTCCTGGTCTCCTGACGTCGACGGACCACAGCTTGTGCTTTCTGCAGCTCGAGTCCATCCTCCCCTCTCTCCTACCTCTGCTTACGCCACCGAGGTTAGGTCAGTGTTTGCCGGAGCGTGCTCCCTGGCAGCGGCGGCGGCAGATGCGGGGGTCCGTGGGGAGCCGCTGCTAGTTCAGATAAGCGGCTCCTTTCATCAGCTCGGTGGCACGGAGGAGAGCAGCGGCTAAATGCCTGGCAGTGTTACGAGTCCAAGCCAGGTGACGAGAGGAAAGCTGCGGCAGCCGGTGAACGAAGCATTAGTATTCACCGGTCCGCTGGATAGCAGCGAAGGAGGGTCGGCGTTGTCGGTCAGGGTGCACAACTGCTTCTGTCTCTTTATGAGCCAGGCTAGAGCCCATGTTTGAATGGATCAGTCAGCATCTGGTCGCGTAAAGGGAAATTAGTTGTGATTTTTTTTTTTTTTCTGAGTTTAATTGGTCTTACCTTGGTGGTAAATCTTATTTTTGGTCTGACGCTGTCAAAAGCCGTTCATTAGAAACATTACAAGTCATTAATTATTTACGTCCTTTTTAAATGACTGGTTCGTTAACAGGCCTCTGCAGAGCTTAATGGGATTCTGTGGTGGTGGGGCGATCATTGTAACAAGGTGCGTGTCTTGGGTAGTTTTTTTGCAGTTAAAAAACAAGTGTAGTTTTTTAACTGCATCCTTTCAGAGTAGTTTTCGTCGGTCAGCGATGAGTGTTTGCCCTTCCCACCTTTTTAAACGCCGTTTCCACTTCCAAACACTCCTTTAAACCTTTTGGTCTGAAAACTCACTCGCTCAGAGTTCAGTGTGGCACGGAGCCGCCGCCGCCGCTTGTTGTTTACACTGCGCCTCCTCTGCGTGTCTGGGCCCCTTGCTCTCTTACGTCATGCTTTTTAAAAAAACTTCTGGACACAACAGGGTGAGAGTGGGTGATGGGGAGGGAGGGAGCAATGAGGTGGTTCATTTGTCCCCTGCTCCATCTCAAATGAGATGCAGATCCATTATGTTGCGCGTTTCCCCGACTTCCTCTTCCCTTTTTTAATTTGTTGCACTCTTTCCAGTTTCCTCTTTCCTTTGCAGCATTTTACTCCAAGACTTGACAATTCGTTCTATTTCTATGTTGTCTGTGCAGGATGTTGTATTACAATCCAACTCTTCTGTATCCTGCTGCTTTTCTACTATGGGATGTGTGACCAGAATAGAGCTGTGCTTTAGAGACGAGCTTCTAGCTTCATAAATATTGCACGCCCTGCCCTATATTTTTACTCTGCCCCGTATGCTGGCACGGCAGTGGAGGAACTCGGGATGTTGTCAGATGAACATCAGCTGCAGCAATACAACAGTAGGTCCTTTAAACCCTGAGACGTAATGGCCATTTGGCCTTTTACTGGTATCTAAGTATTAAAAGGTTTCAAACAGTTACTCTTTCAAAACGTCTAAAAATTTACATTTTATAGCTTCTATGATGTTCTTTTTTTTTTAAGCTGCTTGAGAAATTACTGGAGTGACCAAGGTGTTTTTATGAAGCAATGAGTGACGCGTAACTACCCCTCTGCCACTTGTTGCTGCACACTGCTGGTCAGCTGAGTGAAAGCAGTTTTACCGAATTGTATTTGTATCTTTGCTACTCACTTTAGTTTTAGTTTTTTTTCTTAATATTTGCTTAAAGTCTATGTATGGAAACCATAATATCTATAAAATGCATTTTCTATTACAACTGTGGTAACCAGCGTGTGGTGTTGGCAATAATTCTTGCCTTTCTTGTTTTATTAAAAACATAAGGAATTGGATCGAGCTATATTTTCATTAGTTTTCATATGAATAATGTACAACTATTGCATTATTAAAGTTGCTATACCATGACCATCTCATGCCAATCCATGGCTTCTTTGGAACGGGTCAGAGAAAACGAGACAATTTTCTGTTTGCACATTCTGTTTTGCACATTAAAGATATATAGCCACGTAATATGCTTATAAAAACACCAAAAACCATTTCATCATGATAAAGTAAGGATATATACACCAAGCCTCCATCCTGATAATGTTTTAATGGTCCTTGTGGATAAAAATAGCTCCGGCACTGGGCAGGATGATCAGATATAAACAAATGTGGCGGCATCTACCGGCAGTGTGGCAGAACTATTAAAATGGCAGTTTGCTTCATTAATAAATCTAAATTAAATAATGCTGGACTGAGCTGGACTCTGCAAGGCCTCGCAGTAAAGCGGCAGCTCGGCGTGATTGAAGTTCTGCGGTCACATCTGAGCAATCGGCTAATGTTCGTACTGTATTCGCAGCGACATTCCAGTCCTCTTGGAATCATTTAGTTTTTTTTTTTTTTTTCTTTCCACTGGATTTTGGACCATTCTGCATTGTTTCGCTGGGAGATGCTAATAGCCATTAGCCACTTCTTTGTTTTATCCCCTGCTGCACATGTGCAGTGCGTACATCCTCTGTTGTTAAAAATACAGACGAAAAGGTTTATTTAAATACAAATTAAGCATAAATATAGCGTAAACAGCAAAATTGATAATCTTTATAATCTTTCGTAAAACTTTGTTTGCAACCAAAGTGAGCTACTGACATATAAATAAAGTAAATTAATGTGGCTATGCACCTTTAAACACAGAGGCATGCACATATATACGGTCATTGATGTAAATGCACCCTTGCATAGGAATACATAAGTCTGTATACACTTTTATATAAACTTTTATCATCAACATACAGTATCTCTACAGATGGTTTAACTTGTTCTGCAAAGCAGCAGCACAGTGGCCTAAACGGTGTTTGTATAATTGGATTTCTCACAACCGGGTCAAGATGGGGAGGTTTCTTCGGCAATACTTAGTGAATGAAATTCTGGTAACGTTGGTAATCGCCGTCACGACTGAGATCAGTGCAACGAATGGTGCCAGGGCTTCGGCTTATCCCTCTGAGCCAAAAAACAAACAGAAGACAAAAGACAGGCCTGGTCAAAATGCCGGTTTTGCTCCAGCAAAAACCGTGGGGTTGAGTTTTCGGTGCTGCGCTCTCAACATGAGATCTTTGTTACTTGAACGAACGCTTGCATTACCTCTTTCAATACAAATAGATTCACTTGAAGGACGCTTGACTGCACTAATGAAAGTAATAATTGAAACGGGATACTACAAGGGGTGGAAAAAAGGCTCTTGTGGGTAGATATTTATGAAACTGCTCAAAGATTTATTAAAGTGTGAAATTGGATTTCAGCTTAAGCCCGTTTTGTGTGGCAGAATTACTAGTTGCCCCAGTTTCAACATGGCCCTGTTGCCTAAAAAGCCATCAGCTAAACCATAAAGCACTGCGTCATTTTGGTGATGCGCTGCACTTTTGTACTGCGATCAGCAAGCGCTATTGGATTTAAAACGATGAAATAAAATTTTCCGTGGCATTATTCCATAGTTTTCCACTTGTCCGTTTTACAGGGTGAAAATGGGCACTGACTTGTGCTGATTACCTGCTGGTTTCCAACCTGTCATTTAGCAGGCACACTGAGCTCAGGCATGCATGCATCCGCACCCCTCTGCATGGGTTCCTTCACTGTTGGGATTTGACTTGGATATCAGTTTTCCATTCTGCTGGACTCATTTGTATGCTTCTTCGCCTGATACCTGTTGGCTGCTAGCTGCACGGGAAGGGAGCGTTCTAGGCTGCTCTTATGGGCGATTGTCTAATGTTCATTAAAGCGGTTTCCTGAATCTGCTCCAACCTGTATTTATTTTGCAGTCCATTTTTTAATAGCTTTGTTGTTAAACATCTTTTAAGAAAAAATTTTGTTTCACTAATCCTTTCATCTTTTTTTTTTTTTATTAAAGCCTTGAGGAGATTATTACTGCAAATGTCAGGTTCTTGCTGTAGGAAGGAAGCTAATTAAATTGTAGATTTTTAAGAACCTCTGAGACCTCAGACCTATGCACGTAGACTGTAGATTTCAGCATCTTTTGAGGAAGTAGATGTGCTTTGATTCATGGATATAAATAATGTAAAATTATGTCACAGGGGAGTGGACTAATGGTTTTTGGCTGTAGTCCTCCTGCGGTTGCAGTTTCTCTGCGAGGCTTGAGAATAAAAGTGGAAGTTACTAAAGTGAAAGAGATTTTGCTCTAGTACAACAGTAACAATAACCTTAATTGACGTTCCTGTTTTTAAGCTATTATGCATAAGTGCGTGCCACGTTTTTTAAATATCCATTGTTTAATTTCTGCAGTCCTGTTTCTTGTGGCAGCTCAAACAACCTGCGTAAAGAGACTTTGTCTCTTCCTGCAGTATGTCTGTGCAAATATTACATGAGCCATAAACTGTCTTCTCCAAGTTATCTGTCTGTGCAGACAGAGGCCGGCATCAGTCATTCAGCCCTCGTCTTAGTCTCCAGCTCTGCTGCAGTAGCCCTCCCTCTGATCCTATCGCGTCTTTCTCCAAGACAGCCTCAGATTTCATCGGTATTCAGCGGCACCTGCATTCCAGAGGTTGTTGCGTTTTCATTCTTGTCATCGTTGACGATACGGCATGACCGGCAACTTTAGAGTCCGGTTCCCAGGTGTATGAGGATCTAACGCCTGGGACAGCTGCTCTTCTTACCCTCGATGTCAGAAATGCAGTCGGGGAAACTGTGCGGGGATTGCGAGGTTATAAATTCCTGAATAATGCTTGCACGATTCATCACCGGGGGAGTCGCAGTAGGTGAATGCATGCAGATCTGTTGCGTCACTCGGTTGCAGAAACATCTCAGGGATGTGGCTGTTTAACACATTAAAAGTTCTGACAAAGCCAAACGCAGGTGAAAAAAAAGGTGAATACTGTTGGTTAGCCTTGATCTTTCATGGCGTTATTGCTCCTTGCAGTAAACCCGTTAAATGAATAGCTTCGGTTTTTCTACTGAGCTCCTCTTTGTTGTCCCGAACTGAGCCCAGTGTTCATCTTCTGCTCGCAGTTCATCGCATTACCATCCCCCTTTGCTTCCTCTCTCTCCTTGCTGTCATTGCAGTGTTTTGGCTGCTGTCCCGTTGCCATGCAGAGCCCTCAACAATGGCCCCTCTAGGCCTGGGAATGCTTGTTTAATCATGGCTAACTCGGACAATGGAAACATAATGTCTCATCTCCCACCTGAAATCTTTTATAAACTCTGGGAGGTTTTTGCTGAAGCTCAGTCATCAGCAACTTTTTCCACATCCCCCATACCGATGACCTGCTGTTTCCATAAGTGCCCAGAGGCCACAGATTATCGCCGCTCTAAGGCAGAAGCGCATACGAACTGATACAGAGCGCCGTGTAGACGCTAGATCCGAGCTGCCCAGATGGGCAAAAGAAACGAGAGAAGAAAAATCATTCCTCTTTGAGGTTGCGCCGACTTGGCCTTGCTGCTCATTTGCGTGTTTCTATACAAAATGTTCAACAGTGCGGCATCTGCAGAGTAAATCTTTGGTGTTCCAGTGTGACAGCCCACTACTGTCAGAATAATATTGAGCATGTTGCCCCAGTGTTTATACCCCCCCACCCCCACCCCCTCCAGACTGTGCAGAAGTAACTTGGTTCCGCTTGGAGTGCAGGGAATACAGTAGTGGGCGGACAAAGCCAAGTCTCCCTGCCGCGAGCGTCTTTCTTTTGCCGTCTAAGTCGAGACAAACTAATGTTTGAGACGGAGATAAAAGTTCAGCAGACTGCCAAATGTGAGTCATACTGTAGCTGCAGTCCCAAACAACCAGCCCTGCTGCTCTTTAGCCAAACTGTTTTTAGATGTTTGTCTCCGAAAAGAAGGGCAACTGTTCCTGTTTGGTAAAATAACTTCTTCAATAGTAGGATGAGCTGTTGTAGGAGAGTCTGTTATTGATAATCTGCTTTGTCTATGGTGTTACTCAGCTAGGCAATTTGAACTAAAGAATAAATAACACAGTTAAAGTGTTAAAGTTAAGCTGATTAGATCATAACTGTGTTTCAAAAAAGAGGATTTTTTTCCCCCCTCTGAGCCATGAGCTCCACCCAATAACTGCATGGTTGACGTCAACCACGTCGATCTGCCTCATGGACTCAGCTGCAGTTGGAATGAAGAGAAACGAGTCGACTTTCTGTTACTTGTGTTAGCTTTGCTGCCCTCGCTCACTCACCCGTCATTACTCTGGGTCTTTCTTTTCAACCAGCTCCGTGCTCGGCCCTAAAAACTACCTGTTTGAGGCCTGACCCAGAGGGAGAAAGCAGCCCCCTGAAGATGGACAACACGCAGCCGACGGAGTCTCCGGTTAAAAAGGACACGGATCGAAGACCGACGACCCCCGTGAAACCTGACCTCTCTCGATCGCCTTGTTCTCCGGCATCACCAGTGTCCAGGTCAAAAAGAGGTAAATGTGTAGGAGCCACGCATCTCCCTCTTTAATTGTTGCTACTCATGGTGTCTTTAAGTTGCCCTTTTTTGCACTAGTGCCTCGTAGATTTCAAGTTTTTTACCCCATGTAACGAGTTATGAATGTTTTTCTGTCCGTTACCATTTAACCAGAAGCTTTCAGTATTCAGACAGGTCTGATTTGTTTGTCAACATCTTGTCCGATTTATTGTACTAGTTACATTGTAGTAGAGGGTCTGCCAAATTATTGATACTGAGCCTTTTTGCCTAAGCAGTCCAATTTATCATTTCTCAAGAGTCAATACAGCAGAACTGAGGCATTGCTCGTCTTAAACCTTCATCATGACCTGGGGTTTTCAAAAATAATGTTTCAATGTGATTGATACTAACAAAATGAAATAATCAAAGATGCTAATATGTGTCAATCCGTATGAACTGACCCATTCACATTTGCCCAAATTGTAGCACTTCTTCCGACCACAGCGCTGCAATAACAGCCTAGCTGTTCGTCTGAACAGAGAATTGTTTCTGGAAGTTTAAGCTCTGCTAACGTGTTGAGT
The DNA here is from genome assembly GCF_011125445.2 of Fundulus heteroclitus. Lineage (NCBI taxonomy): Eukaryota > Metazoa > Chordata > Actinopteri > Cyprinodontiformes > Fundulidae > Fundulus > Fundulus heteroclitus. The sequence continues at coordinate 33,929,276 of NC_046363.1, forward strand.
AAAGCCAGAAAAACACTCGTGACCCTCCTTTATCGACAAGACAAACACAACATATGTGTTCATAGCTTTCCTTTTGAGGCAGGCAGACAAGAAAAAAAAAACTGCGAAATGCTGGATGATGCTACATGCTGGCCATATCATTGCTACATGCTAACTCCACAAGCTAACAGTACAACACTGAAGTTTGAAAGCAACTTAAAAAGTTCAGTAAAGCTCTTGTAGCGTAAAACGTGGCAGGGTGTCCCCCAGAAAACTGACAAAGCCTGGAAGAGGTTTCAGTAACAGGAGGTGTATGAGTCAGAGGGGAGCGTTGCGTGCTATGATGCAGCATTGCGCAGCTCAAAGGGATGCTAATGCTAGCTTAGAATGTAACGGCGTTCAGCATTTAATTTTTCTTGGGAAACTTTCTCTAAAAAACTCTTTTTGTATTTATCTGGTGTATAAAGAGGGCCACATGTTTTCTTCTGGCTATTCTCCACATGTTAGCAGACTTAAAACCTTCCAGCAGCAGCTCATTATTTGGGTCAGATGTGCGTGTGCGCAGCTGCAGGACAGGCGAATGTCTCTGTGCTGCTGTGGTAAAAAGCATGACAGTTTGGTGAGATGTGAATAGGTCATATAAATTATTCAAATCTGAATAATTAATATTTTTAGTATTGATTATATTGAGACATTGATTATTCTGACAACCCTTACTATACCATGTTTGATATCGCTGTTACTGATGTGTAAAAAAGTATTTAAAATAAATAACACCCTGAGTGAAGTGATAATACTCAAGGATGACATAAACCAACACTAGCTGTTTATATAGCCCTTAACCCTTCACCCCATTACCCATCATCTGTTTAGTTGTAAAGGTATTGGAGGCTAATGTGACTATCAAAGCCACAGGTTATGATGGAGCCAGACTGAAGCTGAAAACAGCTGAGAAAAGTAGAAGCCCACTGCGAACTGCCCTGCTGCTGTAGTAAATAAAAATAAAACGTTTGGCAAAATTACTAAAAAGGCAGAATTTGGACCTGATTATTTTTTTTTTTTTTTTTGTTTTGTTTACATTGTAAAGGTTTGTTGTGCTTGTGCCAGATCCATGTTTGTTTTGAAACAGTAATTTACTGTTTGTTTAAAATTATCCTTTTATTTGTTCCTCATTAACATTCAATTGCATCATTAGCAAATTGACGAAAGCCTATTGTTATCTTTTCTAATGCTTTGACACTTGTTATATTTCTTTAAACGAGGAATGAATTGTCCCATACTTATTGTTTTGTTCCCCCAAATAGGGAAGTTAAAGCTAAGTTTGCCATATTCTAATTAATCGTATTTTTGGCTCCTAACCAGAAATAATGCTATGCCTTCAAAAATGTTGCTGCAGTGTTATACAGTATAGAGTATTTTTCTTATCGGTATCAAGTTTGAAATTTTAGTGACAGGACATCCCAACTGTGACCATTATTTAAAGCTGATTGTCCTCTTTGCTTATGAAAACACAACTTTCCTTGAGGCAGAGGGATTATCGGCTGTCCTCTTCAATTTTAAGAAAAGCAGCAAAATAGTCCTAGTGCAAAGATGGTGCATTAATAAAAATAGTTTTGAAAGGGGCACAAAAAGCAAAAATAACAACCGTATTTAGGTTAAAGTTAATATAAATGTACCTCGAAATCCGAAATCTGGCCAAAGTTAATACAATTTCTATAAACTCAGCAACAGTTGTGGAAAATTGTAAATAAAAAAACAGGAGGCTTAAAGATACAGTGCTGTTGTGGTAAAGAAGAAGGTATGGCAGTTTCTCTTACTGTAAAAGTTACACACTCTAGTGCAACCTGTGTGAGGAGTTAGTCTAGAGATTGAGTTCTGTTGTTTTTGAGTTGAAATTTGCTCTGAGATGAATTTGCTTTGACTTGTGGCTGTGTTCTGAAATCCATTCACTGAAGTTGCCACGATTCTGAAATTTAAAACTCGACACAGTACTGAGAAAAATACTCAATATGTGATACCATTCACTACCGCTGCAACATTTTTTGAAGGCATGGGGCTATTTCTGCGAAAGGATAATTATGTACAGTATGACAAACTTAATTTTAAATGTCATAATTCAGACAAACCCTATACATAGGGAAAAAATCTGAGGAGGACTGAAACTGACAGAATAAAAAATAAAAGCAGGTGTATATATAAATGACCCAGTAAATAAATCACAAGAAGTCTGGTTGTGATTTAAAAGTGCTTGAATACACATAGAAAATAGAGGGGGGGGGGGGGATTAAAAATATTTTCCAGTGTAATTAAGGCTCTGGTCCATGCAAATATATTCCGCATCAGCCCTATGTGTCTTTCTGGTCATTTTGCAAAAATATTTTCTTTAGTGATCAACTCCAGAAACAGGGTATGGTTTCCTACGGTTTTCCTGCTCTAATTGTTAGCCTCATTCTTGCTTCACCATAACCCTGTTATAAGTATTCACGTTAGCCTTTACTAACTTTAAAACTAAATGGAGAAGTAAAGAGAGTGCACTGGTTTGTTTCGTTGCCTCACTATTTATTAAGTTTTCCTGCACCGATTCGAAGTGCAGTAGAAGGGAGCGTTGTGTGCGCACCTTGGAGGCGCATCTCAATGGTGGAGCACAAACCGACAGACCCCTGTCATTAAAGCTGCCCGGGTCCCTCCAGCTAACAACGGCTAGCGTTAGCTTATGTTGTCTGGGATGTTTACTGCGTCAGTGTTGAAGATCCAGAGGCCTTGTTGACTTTTTTACGTTGCTCTAAAACACCGGCGGCGTAGCGTTAGCTTAGCATGTAGAATCTTTAAGCATTTCTGTTTCCTTGTCCGTCTTGCCTTGTAGGGAAAGTTCCTTTTGAACAACGCTTCTGTATTTATCTTGTCAATAAAGAGGGTTGCATGTATTTTGCCCTGGCTTTACTCGACGTGTTTGAGTTTAAATTTCTAGCAATGGATGATGAAAATGGTCAGGTGAGGCTGCTGCAGGGAGCCGAGGGGCTGAGTGTCTGTAATCGCAGCCCTGCGGTCAGAAGTGTTACTGTTTTGATACAAATGGGTCAGTTTATATAGATTTCGACGCCAACGAGTATCTTTGAATAATAATTTTTAATTTTTTTTTAGCCAACAACTATATTGCGGTATCGATTATTTCGACAACCTTACCATGCACTTATTCCTGCACTCTGCTAGAGTTTGGTCAGCTCTCTTGAGGCATTCTCAGAGCAACAGTGACCACAGGCTTTCAGACATAAAAGAGAATCCAATAAATTGGCTGCAGCTGCTTCTCAGCTGGCGGAACAATCTCTAAACGTAACGTTATCCGAGATTCAAGTGGCTCAACGTTTTCAGGTTAAATCGGCATACTAAACAAAGTATCTTTACGATATGAACAAATATGCTTTGTTTTGAAGTGGACGGTGAATACCGGAAGAAGACGTGTACTTCATCTATAATCGTGTGTGGGATGAGGAGTCCCATGTCAGTGAGTAATGCCACGAGGGCGGTTTAGTTTGACGTGGCAGCTGCAGCGGAGATGTTTCCTCAATGGCACCACCTGAATTCAAACCCTTAGGAGCAGGTTCCTAGGTTTCTGGAGTGAAAACCTCTTTAGTCTCTCTTTTTTTCTTCTTCCACTTCATCCACTAAAATGTAGGTTTCAATGCTTCAAAGCTTGAAGTAGGAGTGCTTGGTCTATTGCTCCATCTTTTTCATTGCTTACAATTCTTTTAATACTTTTTTTGTTTTTGTTTTTTTTAGGACAAGTCTGGCCTAATTTATTGAAATCTGAGAGTCTTCAGTCTCCGGATTTCAAAAGTGGCCCACTAGTCTTTTGATCCTTTTTGATCCTTCAATGAAATAGGCTTTACTGAATAACTATGAAAAGGAACTTGGAGGTTTGGACCTTGCACTCTCTGGAAATGAAAGCTCTTTGTGACCCGATAATTAGTGCTATAAAAGGATAGGGCTGCCAGTAGCTGCCGCCTGTCTATTGTTTGAATATATTTTAGAGCATTTTCCTATAGTTTTCTAACATTAAAGCTCTTTTAACGCCGTACGTCTAATTTTATGACATCCTACGGGAGTGTTGGAAGTCAGTGGCTAAAAAAAAAAAAAAAAATCACAATGAAAGAAATTCAGCTTTCATTTTTGGAAGAGCACATGTATGTGCAATTTAAAAACCCACACGCTGCACTGCGCCGTGTTTTATTGGCCGTCTGTTCTTGTCTCTGCCGCTGTGCGCTTAGGATTGTTATGATTAAAGTGTCTGTGAGGTGCAAACTGCACCACATCACGCGACACATGGACTTTCCATCTCGCTATAAATATCAAAGTGGGTCAACGGTTGCTCTGTCGGGAGGCTGCAGAGCTGACGGCTTCTGTATTTCATGATTCAAGATTCTTACCTCCCCCTGTTAGAGGAGTTCCCACCTCGATGATGCCGGGCATCTGGGCTATTAAGACGGAGAGAGATGATGCGGCATCAAGACTCAAACCAGGTCAAGAAAGCCATCTGTGCTTCTGTTTCCCAACGGGGCCATGTTGGTTACAGTCCTCACATTTGCCTATAATGTAATATGCTTTCAGATTTTATATTGCTTTTTTTTGTTTTTTTGGAACGGGAGATTTCGGATGACCTCATTAAGTTGGAAAATAGGTGACCTATATTTTTATGTTGGGGATTGAATTGTAAAATGAGAGATTTTGGAACGAACTCTCCAATTCTGACAGATTTACAGTGTCCTTAAAACAGAGTGTAAAAGCAGCGATGATGAAGGTTTCCAGGGTTCTTCTGTTCGTCTTTTTCTGTCGGTCCACTTTCTGTTGAACTTTTTTGTCGGTCAGCCGATTCAAATATTTGTCCAGCTGTTTTTTTTCCCATTCATTTGACAGCGTTTCCATTATTTGTGCCTCATCCAACTATCTTTTCATCTGTCCTTCCATCCATTCATTCGCTCATCCCTCAGTTCATTTGTTTTGTCAGTCTATCTGACAAAGTTGTCTTTCTCCATTCCTCCTTCACTCCACTCTGTAGTTTTTAGTATTTCTGTTTTTAATAATTGCATCAAAATTGACTGAAAACCCTGGAAAGTTTTGGGGAATACTGTGGAATCTGGTTGAGTAGCGTTAGTCCAGTCATTAATACGGTTAGCAAAGCTATTCTTGCTTTATTCTCTGATCTTTTGAAATACCTGATAAATTAAACCGAAACTGCCGTTGACGTTTTAGCTAGGTTCTGCGTGAGCTGTTCAAATGTTGTTACTGGATAAACACCTGGAAAGTGTGGTTGTGATTAGTTAGAATGGCAGCAGTTTTTCTCTGGAAGACTCGCCTCAGTTTGTGGTTGGCATTCTTGCAATAGTTCTGTGTCTTGTGTTGCTTTTATCCCCTGTCGCCTCCAACCGAGCGCCTCCTCTGAGGTGTTTGGAGTTTTATGCGAGGATACGTCTGAGATCCGAGTGTCCTCCTTCAGGCATTAAATATTCAATTCAAACACCCACCCCACATCGAGGTGACATGGATTTGCTGTTCTTTTCTCCTCCTGCAGATCTTCTAGACAGGAGACCGCCTATTCTGCACCATTTGTTTGAAAGATGTGCATTTTTCCTCATAGCAGCAAAACATATTTAAAATGATTACTTTCAGTGCTTAAATAAAGCATCCCTGTTTGTGGTGTATTGCCCGTTGCCTTCATGCATTTCCTTGTTGAGGCATGTAGGCTTTGATTGCTGAGATGCAGTGAAAACGTGTTTGTGTTAATCAGACTCATTGTTTTCGCCACGGTCAATCCTCATAGGATTTAAATGTAGTGAGTATTTGATAGATACTGTACAATATAAATTAGGGCTGGATGATATAGCAAAAAAAAAGCATATAGATAATTTTATGCTGTTGCTTAGCAACCTATTTTTAGATAAAGAACAGACAAACACTGAATTCAAACTCAACCCTTTATTCAACCAACTTTTTACCAAAACTGCAAGTGTTTAAAAAGGAAAAATAAGGCATGCTCTCTGAACTCTTTGAAGGGGGCGGAGCTTGGTTCCTGGGTCTGCGTTTGTGATTGGTTGGGAGGATGTAATGACTGTAATATTAACCTACATGATAGGCTAGAATGTAAAAGGAAGGAAAACTTTTATTCTATTGAACTTGTTATTGACCTTTTTGTTTTCTATCATCAATATACTTCTATCGATCAATATATATTGTTGAATTAAGGTCCAGCTCTAATGTAAATGACCTCTGCAGAGTTAAATTAATTTTGTATTTTCTTGACAAAGCAAATAATGGCAATGTAGTTTAAAATTTTTTTGGCTACTTTGTGCTTGGCTTGCTAGTTTGATTATTAGAGGTGAGCCTTTGACTTACAGCTGTTAGCTAGAGGTGCCTTGCAATAGCATTCATCACCATTTAACTTTGTCACATTTTATCAATTTAAAACGTCCAATCCCGGTGTATTTTAATGGGATTCTTTGTCATAAACCAGCCGAAAGTGGTACATAATTTGAGGTGGCAGCATGCTGTTCCTTTTCTTTAGTTTTTACAAGTACAGATCTGAAAAGTATAACGTGTATGTATTACCCAGATACAGCTCAACCAACTAGCTGCCTTCAGAAGTCTTGTTGTTGATGAACACACCGCAACTTCATGACTAAAGAAGACATCCGATAAGTCAGGCAAAAGTTTAGGAAGCATTTGTAGGAGGACTGGAATAAACGTAAAACATGCCAAGCGCTGCCCTGTAAACATCTCACATGTGTTCATGCAGTGTGGCGCAACATAAAACCTACTGGGACGTGGCAGGGAGAGCATTCGAGTCAGAGAGGAACCACTCTGGCCCGTATGGAAGAGCAGTAAGAAGGTCATTGTTTAAAGAAAGCCATAAGAAGTCATGTTTGCATTTTCCACGACCGGGACACTGCACATTATTTTATTTTAGAAGTCAGATGGGAAAAGAGGGAATAAAATGTTTTTTGAAGCTTGTGTATCCTTTTTCTTCCTCTTCACAATGACACATGACTTAGTGTTGATCTATTACATTATATCTCCCAAAGTATGTTGAATTGAGGGTTTTGATATGATGAAATTAGAAAAAAAAACATGGTTTAAAGGGTTTGAATGTCGTTATAAGGCATAGTGTATAAAAAAGATAAAAGCAGTTCTATTAATCCTGAGTAAACTGGACATGCAGGCTCATACCAGTCCTTCACACCCCCTTCTCTTTCTGTTAAATCGTTCTTATCCCAGATGTGTCGAAGTCGGAGGAGAGACAGAAGCTTGCTAAAGAGCGCCGGGAGGAGAAGGCCAGGTACCTCGGTGAGTGGAAACATTACATGAGCACGTTCTGTGTGGTGAGAGCTCCCCCTGGCGTTGGGGTGGAACGTGTTGCAGCTCGTCACCTCTGCACTGGGCTGGCTGCAGATGACCTGCACACGTTTCACAGACACCTAGAGGGAAGGTAAGAGCCGGCTGGACTTCCTGCAGGAACGAAAAAGATCAAAGTCTATCTGTTTTACAAGTGGCCATCAGTTTATCTGCATGTTTCATGTGAGCAGGAATTGCTGAGATTGTTGCTCAACTCCTCACCCGACTGTCTGTGTCACATTTTAGGTTGGGTAAAAATATTTTTCACAGTCACATACGTGCATGATGGGTGGGTGGGGGCAACAAAAGCACACAGATCCTCTTTATTCGTTACAACTGAAGGTTCCACAGTCTGGTGGAAAGACGCAGCTCTTTTTTTTATTTAGCTGGAATTAAAAATGTAGCTTGTTGAACACATGGCTGACACGTTTTATCACCCGGCTCCACTCTGGCCGTGCACTGCTTTGCATGATTGACAGTTGCTCCTGTCTTCTCTCATTCTTTCCTCCTGCAGAAGAGCTCAGCAAGTTGCAAGGTAAGCCACTCACCTGCGTTTATGTGGTGGTGGTGGTGGTGGTGATGGCCTCCTTCCTCTTCTTCTTTTTAATCCATTCAGTTTTATTCTGGAAGTCTTCACTGTACATAAACTAGAGCTGGGTAACGCACCAAGAAATCTAATTGGTCCGCACGATATAAAGACAACATGAAATAGCGTTTTCGTTAAATTGTGAGGATAATATAATTTTCCTCAGCCTTTTGTTCAGAATTATTAGAATTATCTCACTGATTTCCATGAGCTTCAGCATCTTGGTCACAAACGCCTTTTGTCAGGTGTGGGCATTTAACGTCAAAGTCAGTCTAAAAGGCCAGATAATTAACAAGCAGAGTCTGAATGTGTAGCAAAGCAGATATTTAAAGCTGTTCCATGCAGTTAAAATTCAGTTTACATTGATTTAATGTGGAAACTAAGAATCAGCTTGTATCTAAAGTGTATCAGATTATTTTTTTTAAATGCCTACACACTTTTGTGTTTTTCATTTGATCCGAAAATACGATATGAAGTATAGTGAATTATAAGAAACTCTGTTGCATATTTTGGTGGTCTTGCCCAGCCCTAGGGCTTTTTCTTCCATTTTTAACCCCATGGTGCTTCTTTCTTTTTGGAAATCATTTTTGTCATCTTTTATCCTTCATGACATGTCAAACCCAACCAAATGTAAGTCTCTTGTCTCTGCGAACACCCTCATCCTATTTTAAAGCATACATACAGCCACAAATTGGCCACCTAACCATCTTCCATAATGTACATGAATCATGTTAACGCTGTGCACAGAGGCTGACGGATAACCTGTGTGTGAACTTTGGTCATTGTCCTGTTCCCGTTCAAGAAGATAACATGCCTAGAACCGCAGAACCGCTGATTACCATCCTCCTGGAGGAATTTAAGGCTTTTCAGACATTTGCAGCTAGTTTTAGCTTGGCTGTAAAATTATAGCAAACCATGGTAGTTTTGCCAAATATGACAGAACATGCAATTAAAAAAAAAAAAAAAGCAAGATATAGTATTTGGAGTAAACATATTTCGCTGCACAGTTGAGTTGATTATATCGGCTGTGCAAAATAAATCCACAATGCTGTTTGTTGTTTTAATTTTTTGCAGTGTAGATTAGGGCTGAACAATTAATCACATTTTCAATATAATCGGGATTTAAAAAAACGCAATTTCCAAATCGCAGACTCTGCAATTTTTGTCTATGTAACAATTAGGGAATTAGACACGTCCATTAGGTGTCAGTTTAAAGTGGGTTTGCCTCCACATGAAAGGGAAGACAGTTGCAGCAGTGAGATAATCTAATTTTATTACTTGTTTTATAAAATCATACATAGCATTAAGTACAGGTCAATCAGTTTATTACATAGACTTGTTTGTTGGTTGCACTTTATGTTCAACAAGGATTGATGTCCAAATCAACTAAAAGCTGTTCTCTTGAACAATATTCTGATTAATAGAAACATTAAAAGTTCTTGTTTAAAATAGTCCTTGTTTACAAACATCTTTATTTAGAGGCCATTTTTGTTGCTTGTGGTTATTGCAGAGAAAAGTCAAAATTGCAATTTTGGTTGAAATATATCATATTTCTGCTCTGAGTTTAAATGCTGTGGGTGTTTTAGCAACTAATCTGCACAGTGAAGAAACAAATTGATTTGTTGTTTGTATATGTTTAAAAAGACATGATAAATTAAACTGGGGGAAAAATCGCATTAAATCGCAATATTAAGAAAAAAAATCGCAATTAGATTATTTTCCAAAATCGTTCAGCCCTAGTGTAGATTTCCTCCCATGGGTTACGGTTTTACTTTCAGTAATGGATAGTCTTTGGTCTAATCCGTCTTACTTTCTGAATGCGGTAAGATGCGTTTGGCACAGTTGATGCCGTGGATCGGTCTAATTGGGCGATCACAGGGGCATGCCAGATGGTATGGGTCTTATCTAATTCCCTGTCAGACTGGGATAACAGAAGACCTCCAGCCAAAGCCCGTGTTTACAATGTCGGCTTAAAAAGAGGTTTTGGTGCTTCCGCACAGATACTGGTGCTTCTAGTAACAGAACGCGAGCAGTGAGGAAAGTTTACTTGTATAACGTTTTTTTTACACACAAAGTAATTCCCAGTGGTTTCAAATGATTTATTTATATATATATATATATATATTTATGTATTTATTTATGTATTTATTTATTTAAATTTTTTTAAGACCAATGGAGTAATGTTGAAATTTTGCGTGAAGTAAAAATAAACAGCAAAATGGGAGGAAACAGCTAAGACGTGCTCAGAATGATGCGTTAAAATAAACCTTGACCTGTAGGGGAAAGCTGCAGAAAGCAATGTTTTCTGTTCTGATGGAGACCGTTTTTGCACATTGTGAAGATTACCAGTACAACCATCAAACCTAATCAAAATTTAAACATCCACCAATCTTTCTTGTTTTTTTAAGCTGCTAATCATTTTAAGAATGTAGTACCTGGTTTAGTAGACTTTTAGTGTTTGATTAAATGTCCATGGCTACGTTTAGCTCTCTGATTTTTAAGGTTATTGAGTCGATTATTGATTATTGATCTCTGACTCTGTATGAAATTCTCCTTCGCCGTCATTAATATCATGAACACAGTTCGTAACTGCAGGAGACTGAGGTCATATACTGACCTAGGTCACCAAATTGTGTATCATCCGTTTTGGCATAGCAAGAGATATTGTAATCTGTAATCTTTAAGTAATCTGATTTTAGGAGGAAGCCTATCGATATTTAATAGAAGTATTCTGAGGATATAAACTTGACAAACTTCAAAACTGATTCACTTTTCTACTTTTATTGGTCATTATGCTTAGATCAGTTGTCTGATAAAAGTAGAAAATATATAAAAAAAAATTATACTCCATTTTTACACATCATCTTACATATTGAACTGTTTTCTGGGCAGATATAAATATTTCATGTTCCAGGTCGAAGCTCCTCTCTGGTGATTTTAATTTTTTTAATGACCTTACTGAAGTCTAAATCAATGTTGATTTCTGTCGAGAGTGAGTACTGGATGCACCAGCTTGCATTTTCAGATCTGTTTAAAATTTAAAGCCCCAGAATGCAAATGGCTAAATATCAATAGCACTTAGCTGCTATCAGACTAAATTTAGGTGACGTCTATGGCTAAAGACTTCAGCTGATTCGCAGCTCAGCTCTTCTTGCAACCATGGTTATTATTTGTATTGCAAAAGGAAATGAAATGCATGATTCAAATCAGATTTCGCACCTTTTTATTTAGTAGATTTACTTGTAATCCACTGGCAATTAATTTTGTCAAATTTAAGTTTATTTTATTTAAAAGTGCATTACTGGGTACAATCCATATACAGAGGCATTAGTCTTTGGGCCTTTGCTGCATGTCTTCCATCGCTCTCTCAACCCCATTTCCTGTCTGCCCACTTTGGAATAAAGGCCGCTTGTGCCACAAATGTGTGTCCACAGTGATGAGAGAAGCGCTAAGTGTTTAAATTATAATTCATATGAGCATGTCTGGAATATTATGGGGCGTTTTAGGACCATTCTTAGCGACAGTTTTTCTGCACTGTGAGGAAGAGCTCCCGTCTTGAATATCAAGCTGCAATAAACAGGTCTGCACTGCCGCAGTCATTTTCTTCTGCTGCACAGCGCTGGCAAGCAAGGGCCCGGGCATAACTCAGCTTTTTGTTTCGTTCTCACATGAAAGACAAACTGTGGGCCTTCCAATAAATTCCAAACCCACTAGCCTCCGCAGCGTCTCTTCAGTTATTCATCACAGTCTCCCGAAAACAACAACCAGCACCTCTCTGTTGTATTAAGAGGAATAAGGGGCAGCAGATTCTTCACAGGTTTTTCCTGAGTGGCTTAACAGAAAACGCTGATCTGTTTACACCGGAAAGAGGTCTGTAAAAGGCTTCTCGGTGCCCTTTTTAAAATGCTCAGCAACAAAGAGATGATTTCCATATCAAAGTATGGCTTCAGTGATACTTAAACGGATTACCAAGCTATAAAAGTGTCACCTCTGAAGCATTTGTGTTGGCCTGACTTTCCATTATGCGGCACTCTGTGGAAAAAAGTTTGAAGATTTAAATGTTTTTGACCAAACTAACGGATTAAGCCTCACAGATCTAACAATTTAAGTCGAGCTGCAGATGTGAAGGAAACAAGGCACCGAATTTAGGAAATTTATTTCTTGGATCCAATGTAAAATCTGTTGAAGACTCTTCAATTTGTCCAGGACTTTTTTTTTCTTTTTGCAGTTTTAAAATGTTATAAAACAAAAGCCAAAAGAACAGTTTTCTGACAGGACAGAAGTGAGGAACGGGTAACCTTTTTTTTTTCTTTTTTAAAGAGTCTTCCTCTCCTGAACATGTCCTCTGTCTGGTTGCAGCTGCCAAAAAGAACCAGTGGCTGGAGAAGGAGGAGAAGGCGCGGCAGCTGAGGGAGCAGCAGCTGGAGGAGCGTCGCAGGAAGCTGGAGGAGCAGCGGATCAAAGCCGAGAAACGTCGCGCCGCCCTGGAAGAGAGGCAGAAACAGAAACTGGAGAAGAACAAAGTATGTGTGGCTGGAAACAAAAGCCTCGTCTGTTCAAATCCAAACATTTACCAAAGGGATGTGTCAGTGAGGAAGGTGAAAAGTCGATGCCTGGTTTTTGCTGTAATGGTGCATAAAGTGGGTCAGCTGCAGATGCAGGGATTTATTTGTGCTCAGACACACGTGAATATGATATGTTGCTTGAATCCAGGCTGTCCAGCTGACCGACGTCCGGTAAATTAATTTCTAAGAGCTTGCACCTTTCCATGAATGTTTCCCAGGAACGCTACGAGGCAGCAATCCACAGATCGACTAAGAAGACGTGGGCAGAAATCCGCCAGCAGAGATGCTCATGGGTCGGCACGGGGTCGCCGAACTCCAGCCAGAAAGAGAGTAAGTACACGCAGTACTTCTCAATTAATGTTATAATTCACACTTCATGAGATCAAAATCAATTATAGGAACGGGTTTCTACAGGGTTGTTGATCGAAAACCAAGAAAAATGTTTAGTTAAATATATTGGCTACAGATTCTGATTACTGATGATTTTTTCCCCCCCTCCTAATTACAGCTTTCCATGACTGTGAACTGAAATCTGCATATTTATCCACATCCAGTACTTATGACAAGAGTTTAGATCAAAATATGAATTTACTCTGTAGTGCACAGAAAGTTTAAACTTGTTTAACACATTTTTGTTTATAGCTTAATAATAACTTTAATAATCTCACAAATATAAACCTTTAAGGTTTATATTTGACCATATTAAGACAATATTAATACACTGTTGGCAGTTTTATTGCCACAGTTGTAAGAATACTAAAACCTATTAATTAAATCAAATTGTCAGAAAATGTTAACTTTGTTCATTGTTGAATAAAGTAACAGAAGGTTTACTTTTTTGCTAGTTTAACATGGTTTTACTATTCAAACACAGAAAAAAATATATATGCCTCATTAGCTTTAGTAAATGTGAATGGCCATCTGTGTGTATTTTTTTTACAGAAGGTAAACCTTTACCTGTGGGATTTCCAAAATGCTGCTAAAAATGTCTTTATCCTGCATGCTTCATGACTTTAAGACGTTGAAACAAATAAAACTTATGTTAACCTTGCCTGCAAGCTGAATTCTTGCTGTATTTGTGCGTTCACAAACACACGAGAATCCATCTTGTGCGGCATCAACCGTTTGGGACCGAACCAGAAACTGTTCGGGACAATCATGTTGCGGCATTATGGTTTAAGGCGGGACATACAGGTGGGACCACAGCCGAACCACAATAAACGTGGTGGCGCAGGAGGACGCGCGCGTTGCTGCTGCTATCACATCTGTTCTGTTAGAATCCACAATGCCGTGCCGTGGCCAGGGTAACTTGTTGTGGTTTCTCATTGACACCATGATTGGCTAAAACCAACCTTTGGTAGGCGGGCACTAGGTGTCGATTTGTTCAATCAGCACTAAGAGTTCTGCTGCATTGTCCCTTCTTCCCCAAACGGATTCGATGGGAGCAGACCCAGATTGATAATGTGCAGAACGGAGAGGGCTACACGTCAATCTGGCTGGCCGGGTTAGAGAAAAGCAGTGGCCTGAAAATGTTTTCTTTTTAAACATCTTCTTACAGCTTTTATGCTCCTCTGGCTTTGTTCTTAAACGCCTCACTGATACCTGAAAATAGCCAAATTTCAGTTTTCAGTAACGGCTTTTAGGCCAGAGTTGCTGTGACCTGGAAGCACAAAGTTTATGAATTTCTGAGTTAACATTTGACTGATCAAGGTGGGTCAAGAAAAAAAATCTAACAGGTCTGATCACTAGCTGATTTTTATTTATTTATTGTTTTGGTGCATCTGATTTTTAATTTTTTTTAAACATGCTTCTGTTCATGGATATTAGCAGAAACTTTAGCTTTACTGTCAGATTTCACCTACATTAATTCATTTATAAATTGTTCGGCGTATCTAACTTGCTGTCTGTCACATAAATGGAGCAACTACAGTCTTTCAGCACATTCAGAGTTCCTTCGGTATGCACAGAACCTACGAAAGAGGCATTTTCTTGTTTCTTTTACTTGGAACATAAAGCTATGCAGCCTGACCTCATTGATGGGTTTTAAACATATTGAAAGGATAATGAGGAGAAAGCATCTCTGAAGTTCATTTTTTTTGTTGCTGCCGTCTTCATGTTGAGCTGAATAATTTGGTTAGAGTTGTGTTAAATGTACTGAGTATTGTCTGTTTTAACAAATTGTGGATGCATTTAAAACGGGTTGCTCTTGAAAACGTGACCTCCTGTCTCAATACCGTTTACCTGTTTTAAATAAAGAGGAAATGAATAAATTAAGAACAATGCAGCTTCTCCTTCAAAGAGCAAAGTGTCCTAGCATAACTCATGACGCGGCACTGGCTCCGCTCTCTGTTCTTCTCACCCATGTGACCTCTGTGAACATCTGTGTGGCGCTCTTTTGGCTCCTTAGGCAGATGCTCTGTCTCTGCGGTCAACCTGCCCAAACATGTGGACTCTGTTATAAACAAGCGACTCTCCAAGTCCTCGGCCACACTCTGGAACTCCCCCAGCAGAAGTAAGGCAACATCTGGAACGCCCCGCGCCTTTTTTTAAAAATCTGTCCATCATTCAGCCGCTGCCGACACCCACGAGTCCTTCCATCGTTGTCCTTTTTTTTTTTTTTTCCTCAGTTGCTCCCTTCCACTGTCTTTAATTTCAGCACCTCTCCTGACCTTGATGATTGACAGTTGATCCATTCCATCCTTCAGAACCACATTTTTATTTTTACTCTCCGGTGTTGTTGTTTTTTCTTTCTTTAAAATGCCCTGCATGTTTACATTTTATTATGGGATTATGATTTATTATGGGATTTTTGTTTTCACTGTCCTTTTTGGGTCTTTCGTTGTCTGGTGATGATCATTGCATTCCAGTTGGCTTTTGCGCTGTCCTTACTGGTCCTTTTTGTGTTATCATAAACCACTAGTTTAGGGATATCTTAGGTATGTGATTTACTAATGACATATAAACAAAGTGGAATAAACAAAGCACAATTCTTTGTATGTATAAAACAAACTCTGCTGTTATTTAAGAAGATGGGGAGTAAAAAAAAAAAAAGTAGAAGCTCTGTTACAGGATTTTTTTTTTTTTAACTAGGATTTGTTCATCTTCCCAGAAGGGTTATTGTCAAACAACTTGTTTGTGCATGAACCACAGCGAAGCATTAGGAATAAATGTAGAATATTATCCTATGGCAAATACAATAATGGGTGTCAGATTTTAAGGTAATGACACGGACTGGTGTTTTTTTTTATTTTTTCTTATGTTTGTCTTTAAATGGTTTTTCCTGCAGACTCTTTGTTACATGTGTGGCAACACTTTCTTTGGTGCTTTGTTCCATTGGGGTAACGACAGGCATGGTTCTGAGGCTCAATTTGAATCGTTTCACATTTTATTTTCTTACCCGCAGATCGAAGCCTCGCGCTGACTCCATGGGAAAGCAGCATCGTTGACCGGCTGATGACGCCCACCCTGTCTTTCCTCGCCCGCAGCCGCAGCGCCGCTAGTGTCTTGAGCAATGGAAAAGATGGCCGTGAGTTGCGTTTCGTCAGACCGTGCAGACGGCGCAAAGGTTTAGGAGCTTTTACTGATTATGTTTCATCCACAGACTCTCCTCTATGCCCTCGTTCGGCCTCAGCCAGCCCCCTCACCCTGTGCGCCCACCAGCCCCACCACCGCTGCTCTGACCGCTGGAGGGTGACGTCGAGCACGCCGGACATCACTCAGCGGCAGCACAGACGAAGCTCCACACCCGTATGTTAAAGGCAACCAACACCGGTTCATTAGACATGGCTGAACGCAGCGAGGTGTTCTCATTTTTGTTGCTGCAAATACGCTAAATACATTTTCTAGACCAGCAGAATAGAAAAGATTTGCCACAAAGGTTGGAAACTGTACATCTTTCTTTTAAGGCGAAAGTCTGACTTTTTTTTTTGGACCCACAGTATTTAGTTATTTTCTACTTTGTTTTATTAAAATATTGCATACTTAATTTATTGCTGAGCAGATAGAAAGACAATCATTTTGTGTTTTTTAATTAGGAATAAAAAAGTTATGACCCCTTTCTACTTTCAACTTGACGATTTTGGCTCATTACTGTGGTAAACCGACAAACTAGTTCATAATAGTAAAGTGGACGGAAAAACTCAGCATCCTTTTACTTTTTTATGCCTAAATAAATGTCATAGAAAGTGATTATTTAAATACTGTTTAGTGTGGAAAACTAACGCTGCACCTCACCTTAAACACAGAGGCCCTGTCTGATTAAAGTGCAGAAAGTTAAAAAAATGTTCTGACAGCAGGTCATATCTATCTAAAGCTATTTCTAACATTGACTGGATACACACAGCTCTTCAATAAACTCCCGTCTTTCTCTTGCTGTCGATGTTTCCATCTGGGAGATGTTGCTGAAGTGCTGTGCTACTGGTACCATGTTTACCCTCTTCTTTGATGGGATGTGTTGAGAATTTGGCTGCTAACAAATTTCACTGCAGCTCCAGTTAATCAGATATTGACCCAACCAACAGAAAAACTTGTTTTCCTTCCTAATATCAGCCATTTGCTTTGTGTCATGGTTGAGTTTTGGTTTGGCTTTGTTTTTCTGTTATTTTCATTTTTTCATCTCTTTTGGGTTAGGTTTGACTTTATTGTTAGTTTTCAGTCATCAGTTATTTTCTGTCATTTTTCACTTCACCTCCTCAGCAGTCAGTCACACCTGTTATCATTTACCAGTCAATTAGCCAGATCCTTGTTCCACCTGTGTAGTGCTCTATTTAAACCTCCCTCTGCCTTCAGTTCAGCACTGGGCCGTCATCATTCCACACCTCTCCATGCCAGTCCCCGTTTTGCCCTGGAAGCTTTGTTTTGCTCCTGTTGTTAAGGTTAGTCCTGTCAGTCACTCTAAAGACTGTTTGTTCACTGTTTGTTCCTGGAGAGGTTCTGCTCTGTGTCCTGGTGTCTCCAGAGAACTGCTAACTGGACTAGCCATCCTGGAAAGGCTCTGCTCTGTGCCCTGGTGTCTCTCAAGTTCTGCTAACCTGACTAGCCGCACTGGAGAAGCTCAGCTCTGTGCCCTGGTGTCTCTCAAGTTCTGCTAACCTGACTAGCCGCCCTGGTGAAGCTCAGCTCTGTGCCCTGGTGTCTCCAATGAACGGCTAACCTGAGTGCTTTGAGGCCTGCTAGCCGAGCAGCACCTTGCAAGTGTGGACTCTCTGTCTCCGGGCCGTCAGCTCCTGCCATCACATTCATCCCTGACCTTCTGCAGTCCTGAACCTCCGGTCTTCATCATTCACCACCCAGCATACTTCCTTCAATAAAGACTCAAACTTTTAGTCCCGTGTGTGCGTCCTGAGTTCATCAGTAAACAAAACCTTGACAGTACGGCCCAGTCAAAGGGTGAACTCAGGCGCCATGCGGGGCTTACCTGCAGGAGTTGACGACCCGGACATCCTCGCATATCTGGAGATGTGCGAACGCCAGATGAGGGAGAGGTACGCCAAGATGGCTTCTGCCCGGGACCCTGCGCCACCGATCCGGGTCGACTCCACTTCCCCCGTGGTTCACGTGGGCGTTGTTACAGCTACCCCGGAGCCCAGTGAGAGAAGCCGCTCAGCCTCTCGTCGTCTCGGTCATCACCTCCATGACTCGCAGCTGGCCCCTCGAGTGAGGCTCATCATTCCACCTAGCAGAGCCCCACGCATCAAGGAGAGCCAGCTGTGGGAGTTCTACTACGGTGACCGAGACGACCTTCTGCCCTGCTGGCCAGCTGCCACCCCCGAGATTGCCCCAGATTCCTCATCTGTCCCCTCCCGGCGAAGACAGCAGAACCACCGGCGCGGAGGGTCCGTCAAGGCTAAAGAGGAGGATCCGCCTCCAACCTCGGCGTCCGCTGAAGCCTGTAGCCCGGCGCCGCTCTCTGAAGCCTGTAGCCCGGCGCCGCTCTCTGAAGCCTGTAGCCCGGCGCCGCTCTCTGAAGCCTGTAGCCCGGCGCCGCTCTCTGAAGCCTGTAGCCCGGCGCCGCTCTCTGAAGCCTGTAGCCCGGCGCCGCTCTCTGAAGCCTGTAGCCCGGCGCCGCTTTCTGAAGCCTGTTGCCTGTCACTGCCTGAAGTAGCCGAGGAGAGGGTTCCGCCTCCACCAGTAAGCTCCGCTCTGCCGGCCGCCGAAGGATCTGCTCTGCCGACCACTGAAGGCTCCGCTCTGCCGGCCGCCAAGAAAATAGATCCACCGGCCGACGAGGATGAGCCCGAGGTCTCCGAGGGAGCCGCTTTGCCTCAGCCCGAGGCCTCCGAGGGAGCCGCTTTGCCTCAGCCCGAGGCCTCCGAGGGAGCCGCTTTGCCTCAGCCCGAGGCCTCCGAGGGAGCCGCTTTGCCTCAGCCCGAGGCCTCCGAGGGAGCCGCTTTGCCTCAGCCCGAGGCCTCCGAGGGAGCCGCTTTGCCTCTGTCCAAGCCTCGTGAGGAGGTCCAGGAGGACCTGCCTCCGCCCAAGCCTCGTGAGGAGGTCCAGGAGGACCTGCCTCCGCCCAAGCCTCGTGAGGAGGTCCAGGAGGACCTGCCTCCGCCCAAGCCTCGTGAGGAGGTCCAGGAGGACCTGCCTCCGCCCAAGCCTCGTGAGGAGGTCCAGGAGGACCTGCCTCCGCCCAAGCCTCGTGAGGAGGTGCAGGAGGACCTGCCTCCACCCACGGTTTCCGCCGAGACCGGTAGCTTGGCCCTGCCTCTGACTTCTCTGTTTGGCCGGAGCCGCCGACTGCGGACTCCGAGCCGCTCGACTCTGCCTCGTCGGGGCCGTCCACCACGGCGCCCGCCTCTGACTTCTCTGTTTGGCCGGAGCCGCAGACTGCGAACTTCGAGCCGCTCGACTCTGCCTCGTCGGGGCCGTCCACCACGGCGCCCGTCTCTGACTTTCCTGTTCGGCCGGAGCCGCCGACTGCGGTCTCCGGGCCGCTTGACTTTGCCTTGTCGGGGCCGCCCTCCTCGAGGGTTTAGTCGGGCGATGCTGCTCCGCCGCCTGCCTCGTCCAGGACGACCTCCACGAAGACTTTTTCTTTTTTGCTTAGCAGCCGTTCTTGCCTGAGCCCTTAAGGCCAGTGCCTTCTGTTATTTTTTGGGCTCGATTCCAGTTTTTGATTTACTTAGGATTTTTGGGGTTTTAGAGTTATTTAGGGGTTCTTGTTTTCTTAGAGTTCTTAGTCTCTGTTTTACTTTTGTTTTTCCTGCTCCGTTTTAGGATTCTAGGTTTTGCCTTAGTTTCCAAGCTTTGCTTTGTTTCCTCATTTATAGCCTTAGTTCTCTGGTTTTCTCGTTAGTTTACTTATTCATGTTCTAGTTTTCTTGTTTTGCCTTAATTTCTAGTTTAGCCTTAGTCTCATAGTTCTGCTTAGTATTTTGTTTTGGTTTTGCATTAGTTTTATAGTTTTTCTTGAATGTCTTGATCTTTTTCCTAGTTTTTTTTGTTTCATTTTGATTTTCTAGTTTTTTGCTTCGGTTTTTCTTTTGTTATCCCTACCCTAGTTCTTCTGGTTTTGTTCTATAGGTTAGTTCATGCCTGGTTTTCTAGTTTTTGGTTTAGATCTGTAGTTTCCCAGCGCTCTTTAGGTCCCAGCGCTTCTTAGTTTTGTTTTGGCCCCCTAGCTCTTAGTCCCCTGGCGTGTTTGACGCTCTCCATTCTCCGGAATTTAGACGCCCTTAGTTCCTGGTATTTTTGTTTCCTGGCGTGTTAGGACGCCCTCTGACCCCTGTAGATTTCGTGTTTTTCTGGCGTGTTAGAACGCCCTTTGTCTCCTGGCGTATTAGGATGCCCTTTGTTCCTGGTTCCCTGGTGTTTAGATTTCTAGCGTTTAGATTTAGTGTTCCCGACATGCTTAGACGCGCTCTGTTCTCGATTCCCCGGCGTGTTAGGACGCCCTCTGTTTTCGGTTCCCCGGCGTGTTAGGACGCCCTCTGTTTTCGGTTCCCCGGCGTGTTAGGACGCCCTCTGTTTTCGGTTCCCCGGCGTGTTAGGACGCCCTCTGTTTTCGGTTCCCCGGCGTGTAAGTACGCCCTCCGTTCTTGTTCCTAGGCGTTTTAGATGTTCCTGCTTCCGTCATATCCCGACGTTCTCTTCCCCAGCCCCGGCGTTTTTCCTCACGCCCCGGCAGGTTTACGCCCGTTCCTTCCCTTTGGCGTTAAGTACGCCCGTTCCTTCCCTTTGGCGTTAAGTACGCCCGTTCCTTCCCTTTGGCGTTAAGTACGCCCGTTCCTTCCCTTTGGCGTTAAGTACGCCCGTTCCTTCCCTTTGGCGTTAAGTACGCCCGTTCCTTCCCTTTGGCGTTAAGTACGCCCGTTCCTTCCCTTTGGCGTTAAGTACGCCCGTTCCTTCCCTTTGGCGCTGTCGTGCGCTCGTTCCTTCCCTTTGGCGCTGTCGTGCGCTCGTTCCTTCCCTTTGGCGCTGTCGTGCGCTCGTTCCTTCCCTTTGGCGCTGTCGTGCGCTCGTTCCTTCCCTTTGGCGCTGTCGTGCGCTCGTTCCTTCCCTTTGGCGCTGTCGTGCGCCTGTTCTTCCCTCTGGCGTTGTCGTACGCCTGTTTCTTCCCTCTGGCGTTGTCGTACGCCTGTTTCTTCCCTCTGACGTTGTCGTACGCCTGTTTCTTCCCTCTGGCATTGTCGTACGCCTGTTTCTTCCCTCTGGCATTGTCGTACGCCTGTTCTGCCTTGTGGCGATGTTCGCCTGTCGTGCCCGTTTTTGCCTGGTGGCGATGTTCGCCTGTCAACGTCGGTTAAACGCCTTTTGTTTTGCCTACCAGCATCTGTTAGACATCCTTTTTAGTTCGCCCTAGTGGGTAGTTTTGGTTTGATTTTAGCCCACGATCCTACTTTCCCTCCACCCACCCAGGTTAGATCAGCTTAGTTATGACTCTTGCCCGCCATCCTGCCGTCCCTCCACCCACCCTGGTTAGATCAGCTTAGTTATGACTCTTGCCCGCCATCCTGCCGTCCCTCCACCCACCCTGGTTCGGTCACTTTGTAGTTTGTTTTGTTTGATAGGCCGTCCGGAGTCCGGCCTTGAGGGGGGGGTAATGTCATGGTTGAGTTTTGGTTTGGCTTTGTTTTTCTGTTATTTTCATTTTTTCATCTCTTTTGGGTTAGGTTTGACTTTATTTATTGTTAGTTTTCAGTCATCAGTTATTTTCTGTCATTTTTCACTTCACCTCCTCAGCAGTCAGTCACACCTGTTATCATTTACCAGTCAATTAGCCAGATCCTTGTTCCACCTGTGTAGTGCTCTATTTAAACCTCCCTCTGCCTTCAGTTCAGCACTGGGCCGTCATCATTCCACACCTCTCCATGCCAGTCCCCGTTTTGCCCTGGAAGCTTTGTTTTGCTCCTGTTGTTAAGGTTAGTCCTGTCAGTCACTCTAAAGACTGTTTGTTCACTGTTTGTTCCTGGAGAGGTTCTGCTCTGTGTCCTGGTGTCTCCAGAGAACTGCTAACTGGACTAGCCATCCTGGAAAGGCTCTGCTCTGTGCCCTGGTGTCTCTCAAGTTCTGCTAACCTGACTAGCCGCACTGGAGAAGCTCAGCTCTGTGCCCTGGTGTCTCTCAAGTTCTGCTAACCTGACTAGCCGCCCTGGTGAAGCTCAGCTCTGTGCCCTGGTGTCTCCAATGAACGGCTAACCTGAGTGCTTTGAGGCCTGCTAGCCGAGCAGCACCTTGCAAGTGTGGACTCTCTGTCTCCGGGCCGTCAGCTCCTGCCATCACATTCATCCCTGACCTTCTGCAGTCCTGAACCTCCGGTCTTCATCATTCACCACCCAGCATACTTCCTTCAATAAAGACTCAAACTTTTAGTCCCGTGTGTGCGTCCTGAGTTCATCAGTAAACAAAACCTTGACACTTTGAAGCTCCATAAAACTTCATGAGTAGTGTTTCAGTTGCTTTCCATGTGCCTCTCTCCTCCATGTACACCCGTGCAGGGGACTTCTAAGCTAAACCTGCCAAGCAGGTCACACGACACCATGTAACGAGGAGCTGCAGCAGCCAATACAGTATCTCTCTTACTTTTAACTTCATGGTAAAGGGTGAAAACACCCTTTACCATGAACAAATTGTTAGAGAAAACTCAGATTTATGACATTCACAAAATAACAATCTGGTTTCTGAAATATATTAATTGGGTTTAACACAGGTATTTATTTATTTTTGTATAAAATCGTATCCGTATCTGCAAACAGGTTTTATAAACTGTAGTATTTCTGTATTGAAAAGCTTTGTAAACCCCAAATGAATGGTTGAAATGTTAATTTATTCCAGATGGATAAA
The DNA here is from genome assembly GCF_011125445.2 of Fundulus heteroclitus. Lineage (NCBI taxonomy): Eukaryota > Metazoa > Chordata > Actinopteri > Cyprinodontiformes > Fundulidae > Fundulus > Fundulus heteroclitus. The sequence goes on from NC_046363.1 coordinate 33,952,070, forward strand.
AACAAGAAAGAGAAGAGAGACAAAGAACGGGAGAATGAAAAGGAAAAAAAGGCCATCACTAAAGAAAAGGTGCTGAAGAAGAGGCAGTCCCTGCCCAGTATGAGACACAGACCGGATCCAAGGTACAAACATTTATTTCTTTTGTTTAATTTTTATTGATTTACCCAAAGTAAGCTTAAAATGGACAGAATTAAGTAGTTAACAATCCTCTCTTGGCTGCAGTTATCCCTAGTGCTCCTTTTCCTACTAAAAGAAAAAGCCACATGGAGGATTAATGCTGCAGACATTGTGTCCGTGCACCTCATTTCCAAGCGGAACGTACTTGAGTCAAGCATAAACCAGCCTTTACTCCAGCCAAACTTAAACTTGAAAAATGTGCTGAGAGGAGGCTGTGCCCGGCGGACCAGGAAACGTGTGGGGGCAGGGTCTGGGCAACTAGTAAAAGCTAAATAAACTGATTACTAAGCTAATAAATGGTTCACTTCAAAACAACAACAACAAAAAAAAAAAAAACAGGTCCGCAAAACTCACTATTCAAACTCCTACTTGCTATGGAGGCGTACGAGACTGAGCTGCTTTCGCCCCCCACAGCGGCAGAGCTACTGACACGTCGGTTTCTCCAAATTACGTCACAAAAACTTTTGAACCAGTTGCAATAACTGATTCAAGATTCAATGCAAGACCACCCTTGAACCACATTGATGGTGTTTAGATACAAATGCACAAAAATGCAGTAATATGTGGAAAATAATTATCATGGTATGTAGACAGGACTATAAGACAACAATGTTAACAGTTTATTAGCAAAAAGAGTTGATTTGGGGGTGAGTTGCCCTTTAAAAACTGCTTTTTGTTCTGTTTAACTTTTACCCAGATCCCAGTGAGAGCCCATAAAAAAACTCCAAGCTCTCTGAGCTAGAATAATAATCCACTCTTTTTAAACCTGGAAATAAATATTCCTTGAAACCGTATTAAAGAGTAGGTTAACCATGATGCCCTTTAGCTTGGTTCTAATCACTGTGCAGGTTTTTGTGTCTCCCCTGCGTTGACTTTTAATTAACATGCTTGAATAACTGATGAGCCCCACAGATTGGGGAAGCATTTAGAAAGTCCTCTATAATCCCCAGACGGCAACATCTATGATGGATGGATGGAATAACAGCTGAAAAAAAAATCTAGTTTATTTTATACAACAGATATTGGCAGGAAAAAAACTCTTAAGAACCAGACTGGAACCTGCCAGCGGCTGTTTATTAAAATAAATAGCTGCAGTTTGTGTAATTCAGAATCATTTGTACCTAAACAAGTGATTCTTGTGTTCTCGTCTGCTGAGAGCTCTCCTCGATGTTTCTCAGTCTTTCCTCTCCATCTCTTCTAGTCCAAGTCCTCTGTCGAGACAGCGACCGGCATCCCCGGCCACACCCCGGCCCAGAAATGCTTCTCCCAGCCCTGCCGGCTCCCCAAAGCCCCCGTCGACACGTGGGAGCTCGGCTACCCCTAAAGCCCGACCAAAGAGAGCCAGCACCCCGGCCAGAATAGACCACCGAACCTCTTCCCCCGCCCCGCTCGAGAGAATAAAGGAGCCTCGCAGGTCCTCCACTCCAGAGAGACGAAAGAGTGAGTAACTAAAGCATGGAGAACACTGTTTATCATGAATAACGCTTTATAAATCATTGCTTTTTTTGCTGGAAGTAATATGGTCTCTAAAAGATATGGAGACGGATTGGATTTGTTTATGGTTCAGAGTTAATTGTACTACTGTAGTACTGTACTAGTGCATCTGCACATTTATTACAGAATTTCAACATGTCCATCTATCTATAGCCACAGTCAATGCTTGTAAATCTCCACCAAACACTTAAACACTTAAACACTTAAACCTGCAGTAGAGAGTTCTGAGAAAAACGTGGACTTGGCCTGAAAATTTGAACAAACACATCCTACAGCTCCTCCCCCACAGCCTAGCCTACCGTGCTGCTCTGAGGTTTACCCTCGTTTTATTCGGGCTCGGTCTAATTATTTCTTATTAGCTTGCTTTTTGCCTTCGGTCTTCTTGTTTTTACCTTTTATTCTGAGCAGGTGTCACTCGAGTAATTGTCGATTTTCCTGTAAAGCAGTTTTTTTTTTTTCATCATCTCTCTGCATAGCTGCGGCACGCAGGCAGTCTTGAGCTTTAATGGCAGTACGCGGCATGCTGGGGAGGGGTGTCAGCAGCGTGTACATGAAAGTGATCGACATTGCTAAGACGTTCCTCCTGACTCCTGATTGGTTGTTTCTGACCGGGAGCGGTGTATTTCTACAAATGACAGGAAACCCGCTGGGAGGAGAGCAATGGAGCTTGATTTTATTATTTATTCATTTTTTTCACAAATTATCTGTCTCATATTTTACTGTGAGGAAATAACGACAGTTTCAACTAATATGTACAAAACGTACCTAATGCAGCTTTAAAATAAGTCACTGTGTATGCACACATGTGACTTGAAATTGAGTTTCACTTTTTAATTTGAATTACTAAAATAAATTCACTTAATAATAATTTAATTTTCAGATGTTTATCTACTAGCTAATGCATTCTTTTGCTAATTTTTCCTTCCACTCAACCACCCATCTTTCTGTCTTTTTTTTTCCCCCACCACCATTGCTTGATTTTATTTATTTTTCTTCATTGTCTCTAGCTGTCAAGCTCTTCTCTTGTGGCTCGATCCCTGCCTGCATCTGAACAGAATAATCAAATAAATGTAAAATGGAGACTAAAGTAACTAAAAAGCATGTATAATATATTTATATTTTAGGAAACAGTAAGGACTACTAACAATCTGGCATATCTAAGCCACCAAAGAACAGACTGTGCTAATTAACTCGGTTCCTTGGCTGTCCATTTTTTTATTTTTTTTGCTGGCAGTAGAATATTTGACGGAAAAGCGGCTAAAACACCCCGCAAATATTAAAACCCAAACATCCAGTTAAAAATGATGGTTCTTGTTTTAAAATCTTAATATTTCTTTCTGTTTTTCAGGTTCTCCTGTCCCTCCTGCCATCACGTTTTCGTCTGCCGCTTCCACGCCTCAAACGCCAAGCATGGCAGCGGGCTCCAGCGGCGCTCCTTCCCAACCCGAGCCGGTGACTTCGGCAGCGTCTGTTCGCGCCGTGTCGCCTTCACCCTCTCCGTCAGCCAAGCCCATGGCCGGCACCAACGACCCGGAGGAAGCTGCTCGCATCCTGGCAGAGAAACGTCGGCAGGCCCGAGAGCAGCGAGAGAGGGAGGAGCAGGAGCGCCGTGAACAGGAGGAGAAGGAGAGGTCAGTCGGCTCGTGGGAGAGTAGCTCTGCGAATGGAAAGCTCTTTGCTTGATTTCAAAAGAAAAGTACATTTCTATCAGGAATGGTAATTGCAATGCCTTTAAATGCTTTTTTAAATGGATTTGATGCATTTTTCAGATGGACAAGTCACAATGGACATAAGGAAAGCGATTGCATTTAGTTCCCCTTTACTCTTACAGTCATGGACAAAGTTGTCGGTACCCCTCTGTCAATCGAAGTAAATCCCACAACAATCACAGAAATGAGTTGAAACTGAGAAAAGTAATAATACATTAAAATGCATTCAAAATTAACCAATGAAAATCAGCTATTTGCTTTTGAATACGGGAGCCATCATTTTTAGCCAGGCCTCTTTCATCAGTTTGTTTTTTTTAAAATGATTCTGTTAAGCCACGATTCAAAAGCAATGTCTGATTTCAATTGGTTAATTTTCAGGAAACTTTCATTTATTATTACTTTTTTCAGTTTCCAGTCATTTCAGTGACCATTGTGGCATTTTCTTTGATTAACAGATTGGAGCCAACAATTTTGTTCACGTCAGGACGGTATATCGAAATTGTAAAATCCACTGCAACCAATTAATTGCCTTTGGAAGAGACCAGATTTCTTTAGACTCCTCCTGTGGATTTATTTAATCTCAGTGGAAATGTACCTGTTCTGTTAAAGCCTGTTAGCTGTGATGACACTTGGAGAAAACCTGTTGGATGCTGTGAAAAAAAGTATATAGGATGTGTATAGGATGATTTGAGTCAAAACAGGTTTACGTTCAAATGGCCCAGTCAAGGTTCAGACCAAAGACAGTAATTACTAATTCAGTCAAAATTCCATTTTTTTTTGTATCTCAGAATGATGCGTTGCTTCAGTGTGAATCAGTTGTGTTCAAACACAGGTTAAAAAAGTATGAGCAAAAGTCTTATTATTAACTCTTGTGCTCATACGGTCTAGGATCCTGAGAGAGGAGCGAACAGCAAGAGAGGCAGAGGAGAGACAACGCAGGGAAGAGGAGGCCCGAGCCATGGCTGAGGAGCAGCGGAGGAGGGACGAAGAACAGCGACTGCAGGAAGAGAAGGAGGCTCAGGAGAAGGCCAAAGCTGAGCAGGAGGAGAACCTACGCCTACAGAAACAGGTTTGTTTTGGCGGAAAGAGTCAAACCAGCAGTGCTGATGTTTGTGTATGAATAAAACTGGAGGAGAATTGAGTTTAAGTAGAAACTGAGTGAAATCAGCCAGGAAATATGCTTTTCTATTTCGTAGACATGCATCAAGACTCAACTGTAGACCGTCATGAGCCCTGATGCTTTACTGCCCCCTTGTGGCCATTCAAACAGGATTTCGTGGTTAAACACGAGCCAGTATTTAAACACAGGGCCTATTGTTTTGGTGCCTTTTTTTTTTTCTTCTTCTTCTTCCATTTGGATTGTCCTCATGAGGATGTAAAAAGTCCAGAAAGGATCTGTTTTTTTTCTTTTTCTTTTTGTTGCCGGAAAATGTCCTGTTTGTGGTTGTAAACAGTAACAGCATGGAGCAACCACACCCTCGTCACGTAAAGAAAGAAATGTATTTTTGGCTGCCGTTTTCTTTTTTTTCTCCCCCTCTTCATCTGCCTGCACTGAAGTTGTGGTCGGATTCTCATGTGCTTGCGTTTCAGAAAGAGGAGGCTGAGGCGAGAGCCCGGGAGGAGGCGGAGAAGCAGCGACTGGAGAGGGAGAAACACTTCCAGAAGGAGGAGCAGGAGAGACTGGAGAGGAAAAAGGTAGGGCTGTAAATCCGTTCTTCCATCACTCTTCTCTTTACTAAGTTGATACTCGAGTTCAAACTAGACAGGCAACATTGTGAGTGTAAAGGGAAGAATGATGCATCGTTGATTTCAACGAAAGCAACGTGCTCCCAACAACATTAGACTAGGAGAATTAAAATTAGCCGATACAAAATCTCCTTCGCTCCCCCGTGAGTGGTGCAGTTATATCCTGAGCTCCATTTGCTCTGAGGTCTGGCCTCTGACACAACAAAAATCAGGCTTGAAAGCCGAGTCCCTGAAACCAATATGAATGATGTTTTTGGCTTGTCCTGGAAGGGGCTGTCTGCATGCCACGATTTAATAGGCCTTAGAGTGCCTGTGTGTTTTACTGTGGGAGTGTCTATAGGCAAGTTCTAATATTGGCAAGCTAGCGGCCCCAGTCTTATCTGAGTCGGTTTGAGGAGATGTTTGCACAGTTATGATGCTGGAATGAGCTCATGTTCAGGGTTAGCAGCCCGAGATTAGCCGTAAGAGCACGGAGGCCAATGATACCGCGCTTGGGGAGTAAAAAAAAAGATAAAACAACTGGACTTCTATTCCGAAGCAGAAGACGTTTCGCTTCCCATCCAGGAAGCTTTCTCAATTCAAAATGTCTGGAGTAGCGTTGAGTTCCAAGCTTTATAGACAGACATTTTGAATCTACATGTAAGTCTAAGCTCTAAAAAGGTCTCGTCAGCAGGTCTATAAAGTTGGGAACTCCACACTACTTCAGACATTTTGAATTGAGAAAGCTTCCTGGATGAGAAGCCAAACGTCTTCAGCTTCAGAATAAAAGTCCAGTTGTTTTATTTTTTAACCTTTTTAACCTTTTTTTGGGGTTGATCATAGCCTGGATGACTGCGAACCTTCACCAACACACAACCACAAAGTTGTACTGAGCTTTTATTTATTTACTGCTTTCAGTTCAGAACAGTTTACAGGAAAATATGTACGTGTGGCACATGATTATGAATTGAGGGAAGATGATGCGTTGTTTTCAAAACTTCTTACAAATGATCTAAGTAATTTTGAAAAAAACAGAAACAAACAAACACAAAACATTGGCTTGCATTTGTATTCAACCCCATTTTCCGAATAAATTGACAGGACCGTTTCTGTTTGACGTGACCGCGTTGTCCAACATTGTTGTTTCTGATGGGCTTCGTACGCCTGCAGCGTCTTCCTCCCCTCGTGTGAACGGCTCTGGGTTGGTTTGGCCAGGCCGGGCAAAACCAGCTCAGACACAGGAATGCGCTCAGAGGAACATCACGTCCTCCACCATAAAGATTTGGTCCTTAGACACTCTGTTTAGACCAACTCCATAAAGCACACAGGTGGTTGGAGGCAAACACAACAGCCTCAGCAGCTTATTGGGCAAGCAAATGTCTACAGCGTGGAAGCACAGTTTGCTGCTAAACTAAATGAGTGCATAAGCTGTGTGAGAAATAATCTGGGATCTTTAAAAATGCCTCTGTTTTATGAGCGGCAGCTGCAGTTATGATCTAACTGTGTCAGATGAAGGTCAGATCTTGTATCTAACCTTAGTGCATGTTAATGAGGCAGGCAGAGGGGTCTAATTTTTACGGAACCACAGCCGCGCTATCTTCTTACATCACTGCTGTACACTGTTCAATGATGGTATGGTTTCTCCTGCTAAATCCGTAAGACACACGTCATCATTATCGTCATAGACGCACAATTTTATTCTTAGCGTTAACAAAAATAAAAAAAAGTACAGTATGTTTTGTAAAGAAGGGAAATTAATGAACATTGAAATACAAAGCCTAATTTGTTAATTAAACAATTTAATTGGTCAAGTTCAGAAAATCTTTCAATTTCCAAGCAAGTATAAGAAACTAGAGATTATTAGACTTGTCAGATGTAGGCCTGAATGGCCTTCTCAGAGCGTTACCTTGAGAAAATTCAATTGAATTTTATTTATATAGCGCCAATTCATGATACATGTCATCTCAAGGCACTTTCCAAAGTGAAATTCAATCAAATCATACAGATTGGTCAAAAAGATTTCCTATCTAAGGAAAACCAGTAGATTGCATCAAGTCTTGACAAGCAGCATTCACTCCTCCTGAAAGAGCGTAGAGCCACAGTGGACAGTTGTCTGCATTGTTGATGGCTTTGCAGCAATCCCTCATACTGAGCAAGCATGAAGCGACAGTGGAAAGAAAAACTCCCCTTTAACGGTAATGAAAACCTCCAGCAGAACCAGGATCAGTGTTAACGGTCATCTGCCTCTACCGACTGGGGGTTAGAGAAGACAGAGCATAGACACAAAACAGCACAAAAGCACACATTGATCCAGGAATTCTTTCTACATTATATGGTGATAGTGGATAATAACCGTGATGGGTGGCGCTTTCTTATTTTCCATGCCACCATTGTCTGGGTTTTTCACTACCAGACCTGTTTCCAAACAGTAGAACTTGTCTTATATTTTTGTAAGCCAAAGAAATGTGTATTAGCTTTGTTTCAACCGGCTGACCCGCAGTGCACAGCAACCTGTGGGAAATGGTGAAGCGCTGCGACAGTCTATGCTTCATACAGTCAGTGAAATATACCTACAAATCAACTACAAATCCTATTAAAATGACTTTAAATACATTTTGAAATCTAGCGTTGGGGTTAATAACTGAGCCATGCCTACACCAGAATAATCATAGAACTGAATTACTTGATATCCCTACTTTATATGGAACGGATTTTTATACCTCGGGTTACGGATGTTAAATCGAATATTCAGAAAAAAACTGATTTAAAATAGTCTCCATTTCCCCTGAGTTTCTTCCTTTCTTTCCTTGTCAGCGTCTGGAGGAGATCATGAAGAGGACACGCAAGACTGATGGGGGGGAAAAGGTACCAGTAAACTCCACCTTTTACTAAAACAAGAAGCGACAACGCTGCTAAGTGATTGAAATCCTCCTCGACTTTTACAGAAAGAGACTAAATCCAGTTCAGTCGCTTCGGCCAATGACGGACAAGCAGAGAGCAGCAAAGGTAAGCAAACCGGATTTGTTTGCCATTTAAAGAAGGTCTCTAATGAAAAAAATGAAGACATTGTCCACTACCAGCCTTTAATCTACAGATGCTATTAAGAATGATCTAATTAATGAATCATTAAGACATTTAAGACTTTAAATGGGAGAGAAGGCTTTGTCAACAGGGGTCTTTTAGAGTCCACAGGAAGACATTTAGAGCCTCAGTTAATAAACTCAAAGAAACTTTGTAAATTTTAATTTGCTCTGACTCATCCGGTTGCAAACGAGCCGACATGAACCGGATTTCAACCCGTACCCGAGAGCAAATGTTCTTGTCCTCCGTGTGCGGCACTAAACAAAAGCACATCGCTGCCGTATCTTCCCTGTTGGCTCGCATCTGCGTTGGATTCACCGTGAAGCGTGTTGTATTAAAGGGTCTTTAGATGATATCTCTGCCTCATATCCTGTGCAGCTGCAGTTGGACTTGCTCTACTCTGCGCAATAGGACCCACGTGTGCTCACTGATAGCTGTGTCCCCAGAGCCTGAAGGCTGAGAGGGGAAGAGTGGGCTGATGGCAAAAGCTGGCCGCAGTTTAGCTCCGATTGTTGATGCATGAGATGCTACATTTTGGTATCGCATCTATCCGGAATATAATTTTTCGTTAGATCAAAGGATAATTAGCAGCTTCTATGTGGTCTTGGAGATGTGCTGCTGGATCCAGAGCTTTCTGAGTCAGGAGCCGATGTGGTTGGGGGTCTGAAAAGCCCGGATCTGTTTTAATCGGGTTGCCAGTGGCGCTTCGTCTCAGCCGCAACCAAATCCATACGGAAGCTCAGAGAGTGGGGGGTCTGGAAAGATGCCTGAACAGAATTATACCTCACCTTTCCTCCTTGTTACTGCATTTTTTGTTGTTGGTAATTGTACATTTTGAAGTCTATAATGCATGCAAAAATGGATCTCTAGAAATTAAAATGTTGTTGAATTTTTTTCAGTAATTTAAGCTTTTGAATTCATAGCAGCCTAATACCCTCTGCTGATATATTTGAAGAGCTTCAGTTCATTTTTAGGAATTTGGCTGATATTTTTATTTTTTACAGAAGACCAATAATGGATTTAAAAAAAAATAATAATAATAATAAATAAATATATATATATATATATATATATATATATATATATATATATATATATATATATATATATATATATATATATATAAAATATAAAAATGTGACATCATTGCCTCCACAACCAATGGGAAGGCTGCTAACTTGACAGCTGTTCAACAGACTGCTACAAAAGGCAATTACTGAAAAAGCTGACTGTTCTGGGTGCTCCACCCAAACATATTAGCGGAAAGCTGAGTGCAAGGAAAAAGTGTGGTAGAAAAGGCCCACACTGCGAGGAAGGCAAGGACTGGAGTCTAGAGATTCAAGACCCACCAGACAGACGCACCTGGCTACGGACCGCAACGTTCACATTCCTTCTTATGCCCAAATGAAGCAGAGGATCCCAGCTTTCTGAGCATGGACTTCCCACGGTCAGGGATGATTTAGGCAGCCCAGGTCATCTGCTGTTGATGGTCTGCTGTGTTTCATCAACACTGAAGTCAGTGCAGCAGCCACCAACCAGATAAATTCAGAGGACTTCATGCTCTAATTGCTCTGTCTTTTATGGAGATGATTTGAAAAAGAAAAAAAAAAACCCTGCTTTAATGAGCACAGTACTGTTGTACTTGATTGGCCGTCAAACTTCGCTGACCTGATGCCAGTAAGATAATCGGCGTCGTTGGAGTCTCACTGCAGTTGATGTCTCCACCTGACAAAGATTAGTGTCCAGGATGCTACGTTTCATTGATTGGTGGAAACACGCATGAGGAAAAACAAGGGACAGGAAGTCTGAAAAACGACCAAAAATATCCCCCTCATAGGTTTTTGCTTTATTGTGGCAGACCCAGCAGTGTATATATATATATATATATATATATATATATATATATATATATAAGTTTCAGAGATACAGCGTTTTGATTCTGCTAGTCATAGTAACCTTAATTAACAGGAATGCACTTAAAATATATCAATGAATCTGTATTAGTTTAACGTCTTTAATTGAACTATTCACATTAACTTTAATTGTAAATGTGCTCTAATTTATTTAGATTTACCTTCATAGTAATAATAAATAATTTACTATAAAATTGTTTTTTTACCACAAATTACAATATAATTTCTTTTGTCACTTGCTTCCCTTTAACTTAGGGAAATTGATCTGCAGTCTCTGCAGGGCATTCAGGAAAAGGAGCAGCAGCACAAAGTCAGGGCTCCAAGATTAGGAGTTTGAAATGAACACAAGGTCTTCAGTGAAGCCTGTCATTTGGAGGAGGAATGTGGTAGCAAATGTGGCTCCGCCGTAACCGCCGTTGTTTACTTTGTTCGCTGCAGGATCTGCTGACTATCAGCCGAAACTGGACGGGAGCCTGCATAACAACAAGGCGGAGAACGGTCAGAGTGACGTCAAAGAAAGGTAACGCTTTAGTCTTGTTTTGCTCGCCTTGATTGAAAGACCACCATGAAGAGTGTAAAGCCGAGACACCAGGAAGCAAAGCTGCAGAAAACACACATGCAGGAAGTTTGTCTTTTTAGTGGCAAACATGGAAAACCACAAAGGATCAGGCCGTCAGTAAACAGTGTCAACACTCAGGATGATCTGATTTCCTGAACTGTTCACTTTTTCGTATTTTAACACACTTCTGTGTGTAAAGTTACGAAACTTGTTGTTCGACATAGCGAAATGACTCATCGCATCGCGCTCTGTGCTTCCCTCCCTTCAGCCTCCCGGTGGTTAATGGCCTCCAGCCCACCAGGCATGAGAATGGCATGTCCTCTAAAGGAGACGCCGCCCACTTCCAAGACTTTGTCCACCTGACAAACCAGGACAACGCCACCAACGGATCCCGGGACAACTCGGAGACCGGCTCGTCCGCTGAGCCCATTCTCCCCTTTGACACTGAGGAGTCCTTCGTGAAGAAAGCGGGTCCCATGAAGCCTCAGCATGTTGCAGGTACGCCGCTTTAAAAACATTTTAGAATTAAAACCTTATTGGAAAGGACGCTGAAACCAGCAGTGATGTTGTAGGAGACATTAGAGGAAGGACAAAAGATCCTCTGAGTCAGTCTGGGGACAAAAATGTAGATTTCCCGTACATTGCCGTTTTAACCAGGTTAAAACTAATCATTCACCATACAGCATAACTATACTGTACATTTTACAACAGTAGATTTTATTGTACCCTTCCCACCACCTCCCCTTAGATTACTTTTGAGAAATATGTTTGTCCCCCTCCCCCCCAAACTCCCTAAAAATGAAGTTGATTTTCCACCATTGTCCATCTATATATGCTTCTTGGCAGGTATTCTTATAATCTGTTTATTTCTCCTTGACTGGTGCCACATTTGTAAGAAAAAAGCCTTTGTGGTTTGAGCACCATATCCCTCTCTCCCAATGCCAAATGCCTTTTGGTGGGGGCAGGGTGATGGTTGGCGGGCCAACGAAGACCGCCATTGGCAGAGACGAGCTCCAAGATGCCGACGATCGGCCCAACAATGCAGGGTTTAGCAATTAAATTTTGTTTATATAGTGCCAATTCATGAAACATGTCATCTCAAGGCACTTTACAAAGTCAAGTTCAATCATATTATACAGATTGGGTCAGATTATACAGATTGGTAAAAAAATTTCCTAAATAAGGGAACCAGTTGATTGCATTGGAGAAATATGAATTTCTCCAATGTGAGATCAATAAAGCCTATCTTATCTTATCATCAAAGTCTTGACAAACAGCATTCACTCCTGAAGAAGCGTAGAGCCACAGGGAGAGTCGTCTGCATTGTCCATGGCTTTGCAGCAATCCCTCACACTGAGCAAGCATGAGGCGACAGTGGAAAGAAAAACTCCCCTTTAACGGGAAGGAAAACCTCCAGCAGAACCGGGCTCAGTATGAACGGTCATCTGCCTCGACCGACTGGGGGTTAGAGAAGACAGAGCAGAGACACAATAAGACAGACAAAAAAGCACAGAAGCACACATTGATCCAGTAATCTGTTCTACATTAGATGGTAATAGCGGGTGAGCCGTCTTCTCTGGATGATGTCACAGCTAACAGAACGCCAGACCAGATGTACCTACTATGAAGAAAAAAGAGAGAGAACAAAAAGTTAAAAGCTGAAATGATGACAAGCAATGCATAATTGAAGAACAGTAGAACTCAATAGAGTGAGAAAAATAGACCCTGATGTCCTCCAGTAGCCTAAGCCTATAGCAACATAACTATAGAGGTAGCTCAGGGTAACATGAGCCACTCTAGTTATAAGCTTTGTCAAAAAGGAAAACAGAGACTAGCTGTAGTTTTTGGTGGTCGGAGAGGAAAGGTTGGCCTTCCTGCAGTCCTGACCTAAACCCAGTTGAACAGCTGTCGGCTCAGGTTACATGTGTTCACGCCGGACTCAGCGACACGAGCCCATTGGCTGATTTGCTACAAATGCTGGTTGGGCAACGGGGATGCTGTCCCGCAGTAGTGTGTGACCAACCAGGCGACCAGCGTGAGCGTTTGTGGTTGTTTATGGCTCTCCCACGCACTGCCAAGGCCCCCGTTTGTTAAATGAATAAATTGTTAAACTGTTAAGATATCTTGTCTCTTCTTGACAAAGAGGACTGTGCAAATTGTTCATGGGCATAACTAAATTCATTTTTCACACAGATTTGGCACCACTGACAGTGAAAACCTGCTTTTCGACTGTTTCATATGTATCGCCAAGAAGCCTTGTTACAGAAAAGAAATATTTGCCCAAACCCAAATGTAGTTATTTTGCGAGGTGTGGCCTGTACTGAGAGGAAAACCCAGACTTTCAAATACTGAGAGGACTCGCGCTAATCTTAACGCTGAGATTTCTGTCAGGCAGCACGTCAAATAACGGCGGTATAAAAGCTAAAAGGGACAGAACGGTAGCTTTGTTGTACTCTCTTCAGCCGTCCTGCCATCTGATCTGTATCAAAACAAATAGTTGCTAAGGTTCCTTTACAGTAAACTCTGGTTTAAATCTTTTTTTAAACCTCTTGCTGTCCTCCCCTGGGTCCACATGCAGCCTTGTCAGTTATAGTTCCCTTTTTGATTTAACAGTTTTTATCGGTCTGACTGTAGATAAGGGGGCAAGTTGAGGTAAGAAGAAGTAATTTCCGGCTTTATAAAAATCAGCTGGCACCTACACTGCAAAAATGGATCTAAAAATAAGTAAAATGTTCTTAAAGTTAGTGTATTTGTCCTTGATTTGAGCAGGTAAAAAAGATTATTTGCCAATGGAATGAGTATTTTTACCCCTAAAATAAGATAATTAGACATCCTGCACTTGAAATAAGGTGATGGAGATGAAGTGTTCCTATTTTAAGTGCAAAAATCTTATTCCGTCGGCAAATAATCTTATTTACCTGCTCAAATCAAGAACAAATACACTCATTTAAAGAAAATTTTACTTATTTTAGGTTCCGTTTTTGCAGTGTACCTCATGTAAATGGTATGTGCTCTTGTCTTTCCAATTTTGAAGAATGGCTAAAAGAAATGAGCCTCTGCCATCATATTTATACCTGAAGGATACATAAAGACCTGTTTTACCAGCTAAAACTTCCCAGACAGACTGATCAACTTAGAATAAAGTATAAAAAGTCTTCACTTACATGTATGTTATAAAGATGCATTAATAATTTGTTAACATTGACCCACCCCAACAATTGGAAATAAAAAAAATTCTGTCAGATTCTACTACTATAATAATAAATCTGTTTATTTTTAGGTTGTTTTATATTTTTTGTCCTCATGCTACAGATTGCTTTGAGCAACGTCAACTAGAAAAAGTTTAGCACTACACATTTACAGGAGACCCTGTGCTCCTTGCCCGGCGCGGGCTTTAGGAGGCGCTGATAAGGAAGACAAAGCCAGCTTTGTCTTCAGATATAACGCCGGCCGGTCCCGGCCGTGAAGCCACTCTAAACCTGAGCTGCACTCAATCAAACTTGCAATTCATCACCCCCCAGTGAAAGCGAGAACCCCCTCGAGAAGAGGAAGGTGCGGCACGAAGAGTTCGCTTACACTAAAAAAAGGTGGAGATGGGATATGGAAGCAGCGCCGTAGGAAAAGTCGAGGCGACGCGGGGGTATCTTTATCCTGTTGACAGTTTTTATTCACCAGCTCGACTGACTTGGGCTCGGACCCAGGGAGGAATTCCTGAGGCGACGAGGAGCCCCTATCCACAAGTGCCTCACTGCAGGGGTTGGAAACACGACTCCGGGGCAATTAAGCACCACGCAATGCTTCACCCGTACCCCTCCCTCCCGGCAGCAACGTCAGCAGCGCCCGCCTCGTATCTGCCGGGTTTTTAACTCTCACCTGTTACCCCCGAAAAAACGGGCCAGAAATCACAATTCCCGTGCCAGGGAAAGTGGAACAGGGCTTTCTTTGATAACGGCTCAATTCTTTCCCCGTAGTCCTGATACCTTGATCTGAGCGTGGCCTCGTTCTCAGCCCTGCATATCTCTTTCTGTTAACTCCGTCATAAAAGCAGAAACATTTGGCTTCTCGTCTTCACTCGTAAATCTGGATATGTGAGATGCCTGACCTGGCAGTACGAATACACCGCACTGATTTAGTGTCACAATGTAACGCCACATGAGGACGGTTTATATTCAGGCCTGAATCCAGGTTTCGTTTCTAATCCTTAAATCGGAGCAGATGAGCCGGCTTGACCCACCCCACATATCGGATAGCAGTAAAAATGCGTTGATTCGCAGGTTAGCTGCTTTTTCACTGTAATGTCTCAGCGTTTGGAGCCTTGCTGCCTTCTCATTTGATCCTTGTAAACAAGACAGTAAAGATTTATTGGGAACCCGCCCCCCCGCTGCGGCGTGTTTAACATCCTTTTGCATTTAGTATTGTCAACGGGTCAGAGGTTTACACACGCTGTCGTTACTCAGTTCGATGAGGGCAACTCGCCTCTTTGGCAACGGATGTGACCGTTTCGTCTGTTAATGCGACGATGCGGGTGTATCCTAATTAACTTAAATATAAATGAGGTAATTCGTTGTTGTACTGCGATTCAAAAGGTGGGACGTTTGTGACGGGCCTCGACAAAAGCAGGAACAAGTCTCCCCGGGGCGTTTTGTGTTATTGGCAGATCCTGGAAGAGTGGACTTTAAGCTTTTCAATGATGTCAGACTTGTGGAAATCAGAAAAAGGATTTAAGAAAACGTGACCATTTGAATGTTGGCACTCTGCAAAGACGATAAGTGAGAAAACGAGCCTCACAGCTTCTTTAGAGTCACCTGGGCAGCCAGGGGGGCGTTAACTAAAACTGTTAATTTGAATCACTTTACATACCTCGCAGCAACACCTCCCACCCCTTCAATGCCGGTCTGTAGTGTCGATGTAGACCCACTGCACTACTTTTCTATGCAAGGATCATTTCCAGTAACCTGACGCCGCCAGATAGATTTGCTTCGCATATCCATCTGGAAACCTTCCGTTGAAGTAATTTTGGGAAGGGGCGAAAATACTGGTTAGCTGATTGGCCTATGTTGGTGATAGACGGGCCAAATGAACCAATCAGATCAACGAAGCATATGACGTACTCGTCAACATGCTTCGTCGTCGCTCTTATTTTCGAGCGACGACGAAAACACAACCACAAGCCAAGCTACTCTTGCTGCTGCAGGTAAAGGCTCGTTAGCTCAGCAAAGAAATACTCTGTAATTCCGATAAAACTTGCTCGATAGCCACGCTAACGCTAGTTTCATCGGCTGAAGCCGCCATGTTCTTTAGACTGAACTGTCGCTCCTCGTTGCGTCACACCTCAACCCGCCTCAAAGCCAACGCTGATTGGACGTTCGTTTGGTGAACTGCTCCAAATTTTCTTCAACGGAGAGTAGCCAGACTGATCTGCGAGTGAAACCTTGAAAGCTCGCGAGATCAGGATGGTCTCACGAGGCTACAAAATACCAGCACTGAATTACAATATTGGTGTCATATCTGTGCATTGAACAGACATATTTCAGCTGTCCAAAAAGATTACAACACCACATTTAATGGTAACACATGGTAAGTAGGTAAATAAGTAAAAAACACATTTACAAAATTGGTAAATGTCAACTGTTTACGTTTTTTTTTTTTTTTTTTTTATTGCTGCATGTTTTTTGTCTGCAAGCTGCATCATGACTGCATATTCTCTTTAATTGCTCATTTTGTTTTTTAAAAACTTTAAAATGGTGCTTTATGCGTACCGGCGTAATCCCTGTCACTGAATAGGAGTGGTTATGCATTTCTAGACCAAAGACAGCCGCTTCGGGGTTGGTGATCAATGTGTCTGCTCAGAATGCAGGTTCTCAAACTCACCCCGTGTCTGATGGTTCTCATGTCCTGCCGCTGTTGCAAATGATCTCTGGAGAAGGTTTCTGGTTCAGCACTGTGTCCCAAGTGCACAATTCTTTTCCCTTTTTCTCCCGCAGCATTTGCAGTCAAAGTGATGCATCTTCTCCATTTTGCTGTCTCTGTCTTCTGCAAATGTGCTGGCGACAGCTTCTGATATCCTACGTTCTCGCTCCTCTGCCGCAAACCCAAAGCTTTCTTCAACTTCGGTTAAAGTCAGCGGGAAGCCAAGAATGCTCTATAAAGTCAGCAGATGAGAATTTTTCCACTTCATCTCCTTCTGATTCTGAATCTGAAGAGAGTCCGCCGTCGGTGCTGGTGAACATTTACTCCCAGAGAGGAGCGTTGTAACAGCCGCGGCTTTGTTCTGGGGCGACCCGGTCAGCTCGCTCTATCTTCACCAGCCACAGAAACTCAGTTTCTTTTTTAAAGTAACCATATGTTTTCTTCAGGTATGCAACTTATTGGTCCACATGAATAACAAAAGCCTCCGCGGGGCCACGCAAACAAGCTGTAGGTTTCCCCTCCCCAACCTTGCAGATATCGGTCGGCTGGACTTTAAGCTGAAAACAGGCCAAGTTTACCATTTTAAAACCTCAAACCGTAATTTAAAGAATTTTTTTTTTTTTTTTTTGTAACTTCATCTGGCGCATTTCTTAATAAAACTAAAACTAAATTTCTCAGAAACTGAAGGATTTTCTGTGTTTGTGCTCTGCCAACTTGTTCCTGCTTTTCTCGTAACAAGTCTCATATATTCATTACACACAAAGTTGCTTTTTTCAAGCTGTTTCTGCTCATTTTGACAATGTAAGAATTTGGGGATGATTTGCAAGGTGTCAACTGCAGCTGAAGTCGGTGGATTCTTTAAGCTACTCGAGACAAAGCGTCTCGCCTGGGGTAAGGACAGAAAGAACTGGACAGTTGAGCACGGTTTCAAGCTCAAGCATTTTCACATTTGGTCGTCTGTGTCTGGTGGCACCACCGACTCCAGCTGCAGTCCACGCCTTGTGAATCTCCCCCCAAATTCTTGAACGGGCTTTGGCTCAAAATCCTTTCGAGGTTGTGGTTGCCCCTGTTGCTTCTGCACCTTTTTTCTTTCCACTTGAGTTTCCTTTAATGTGTGTTGATACATCTGCCTGAAACAGCCAACTCTTAGATCAGCAGTCCTTCCCACCAGTCTGCAGGCCTTAACAATACAACATTTTTGAGCTAAAAATATTGCTATTGATACTTTGTAATATATTTATTTACCAAGAAACTGATATTTGATAAACTCCTGAAATATATCAGCACTTTCGTTCTAATTGAATTACTAAAATGATCTTTTCCATGATCTTCAAATGTTTTGAGTTGAGCCTGTATGTATGTATGTATGAAATGGTTTATTCTTCTTATCTTAACCTTTAACACTCTGTGCCCCCCTTTTCAGAGGTGCTGTGACATCTTCCAGTGTTGGAGTGATCCGGTCGCCTTAGATTGTCCTGAACCCTGCCAACGTGACCTGTGCCAATCGTAAATCTTCATCTATGCTCTCAAATGTAAAGCCGCCGCTCTGAAAATGAAGGTTCCCACAGAAGATGAACCATTCGGGAGAAAAGGCGGAGCGCGCTGCTGCACAAGGAGCACAGGTGCATCCGTTTCACCATTTCTAAAGATCTTCATGCCACCGATGCAGGACTCTACGACATTCAGCGTCATCCTTGCTTCCTGCTGACTATAGCACAGATGAATATTGTTTTATTTGTTCTTTAGTTATTTAATGGAAAGAAGAATATAAAAGACTGGCCACCACGTCTGTGTGAATACTGTAAATGAACTGCGTGTCAGAGGAAGAAGGAACCACTCTGGTGATTTAAAGCTCTACAAAAGGGAGTCTCGTCTGCCCAGAGCAGATTGTCAAGTTATAATCCAGCTATTCTACAGCCTGGTTTGTATAAAGCTACATGTAGCGTTTTTTTTTGTAAAGTAAATAGGAAAACATTTTGAAATGCAAGCTGATGAGAAGCGGCTTCTCGCCGTCTGTCCACTAGCTTTGAATGATTGTATGAAAAAGCTGTATGTACTAATGAAGTATTCATCTCTGTTGCTGTTCAAAACAAAGTCATCTTCCTACTAAAGGATTTACTCCTGCCGTAGCCACGTGTCCTCCCACACTTGTTCAAGCATGACAGTTTTTTCTCTCATTTGCGTTGAGATCCACTGAACCTGTAGGTGTTTGAAAAGCTATTTGTGCTCTAAATTGACTTTTGCTGTGTTGTAAGGTCAGTGGGAGTATCCTAAATCTTAATAAAGACAGGCAGTCTATGCTAGAGTCTCGTCTCAGTTTCTTCACAACATACAAACTCCATCTACATCTATATGTTTTTTGAGATAAATATGAATTTAGGCCTGGATAAGTACAAAAAGGGAGTATGGATACAATGTATGTAATCCTTTTATAATTAGTTTTTTTTTTTTTAAAGGGGACATATCAGTTCCTTTTCACATCGAAATTATTCACTTGTTTTCTATTTAAAGCAGAACTGCTTTGGTCTGAACATCTGCTTAATTTACCCTCAAGCACCCTTTTATTTACCTCTGTTCTGAGGTGTGCAACTCGTTATGGTGCTGTCTCTTTAAATCTAAAGGAGGCACTTCACAGCCCACTCTGAGAAATAAAAATGCCGGCTTTGCGGGACTTGTAAGCTTGTTTCACTGGTCCGCAACAAAAACTGTTGTAATTGATCAAAAACATAGTAGAGAAAAGAAAAAAAGAATTGAACGGCTTGAAAAGTTTGACACAAAAAGAATTTAAAGATATCTACGCTGTCTCAGGAGAGACTACATTCAAGTTCTCTGCATTCTTAGAGATTCATGTGTCTAAAGGCTAAAAAAGTGGATTTTGTATGATGTGTACCTTTTTTTTAAAACAGGAACCCTGATCCACAAAGTCAGAAGGCCCAGTGTGAAAAATCAAATGAAGCTAAGCTGGAGATTTGAAGAATATCATGTCTGGAAGGGACTTAAAGTCTGATTCTGGGTAGAATCAATACTTGCTACTTTGGATGGTAATATTAGGGTAAAGATGATTTATGTCAATACGTCAACATAGTGAAACCCACGTTCTACAGAATCATTACTCTTAAGATCAGCCCATGTTATGACTCGTTGGGAAGAAAGCTGACATGGCAGCTGTTAAGCAGAACTCAACACCCTGCACGATTAAATTAAATGCTCCAGTAATCCGTTGTCTTTGCAGCGTTCCCCCCTTCCACTCACCTTTCTATTAAAATGATTGCTTGCAGCATTCTGGTCAGCCACCATGTTTAGCGATGACCTTTCTTGGCTTACCCTCCCCTTTTGCGGACCATGACCTAACATTTCTGTATTTATAAGATTGGTCTAATGTCTGAGGGAAGAAAGGGTGTGGGGAAAAACCACCTTCCAAAAATGTGCCCGGTCGAAACATTTGGATTAGTCTGGCCTCATCCCTGCCACACCTTTAACAGTGAAGATCCAAACTATCCTAGATCCTGACTAATTTGGATTTTGAGTGGTGGGCATTTAATAATTACCCAAAATTAAGGAGTGAACCGTCAAAATGCATCCAAGACTTAACATTTTAATTGTTTCAATGATTTTCTTTTTGTTTTTTGTTTTTTTTGTTTTGGTGCAGTAAAAGCTGCAGTTTCTTCACATAGTTTATCATAATGAGGGAGATCAAACCTTTGGCTGATGCCTGTAAACTAAGATTCTTATCAACTGGGTTGGTGGTCTGGAAAGTTTCACAGATGCAACCGGAGAACCTTTTTGTTCTAAATGATAATGCTTTTGATGATTTAGGGATTTGTTGTGAAATTGGAAAACAAGCTGACATGGATAATTTATCAGTTTAGAAACTTACAAATTTGTAAACTTTGCAAACATACATTTGTGAGACTTCATTAGTTTGCGTTTTGTCGGAAGAAAAGGTGTTTTCACTTGGATTTGTGACGGAGAAAAACTTGCTCACCAAGCAAAACCAAATGGTGTTAAACTTCACACACATTGCAAGTGACTTGGTTCAGCTGTCCATTTCAGTTTGGGTCTCCTTTTACAAAATCTCCACAGGTGGTACGTGCCACTCCAGCTGCCGCCTCCCCCTCCTCATACCGCTTTTATTTTTGTGGCCACTGGCAAGCCTGGGACAATGTTTCCAGCCCGCTAGGCAGCTGAAGACACGATTTATGTTTCTCTTCATGCAAACGCGAAGACATCCCGCGCTGATAATCATGCAGAACTGGCGTGATTTAAATGTCTCGAAGTAGCTGTGAAATGTCACGGTGATGTAGGCCGGCCGAACTGAGGACTATAGCTTGTTCACGGTTTATGGTGTGAGGATGGTGTCTTGCCTCCTAGTAGGCCTGATTGGGGGCCTTGTAAAAGTATCTCTACCCGTCGGACATTTCAAAGCTGCAAACTTCACATTACTGGGCTTTCACGTGACAGACGAAAACGTGCAGAACAAAGTGGAAGAAGAAAGATGGCTGGTTTTAAGTTTTTTGTTCAAATAAATATCTGGAAAATATGGCATGAATTTGTATTCAGCACCCCCCAGTACTTTGTTCCAGTGAAGTTTCTCCTTGTCTTTTCATGTGCAAATCTCCTCTGGGTAACATAGAAAATGGAAATTTTGGGAAGTAGGTGATTTAGGAAAGGGATATAGTCAAAAGGGTATACTACTGAATAATTTTTTACATTTTTACTTCTATATGCACATTTTCAAATGGTGTCCTTCCATTATTATCTATTAATAATTGCGCTGTATTTTTTCCATTCCAAAAAGTCTTATTTCTCTTCTGCTTTACAGCTTAACTTAAATGCAGCTTTTATTCATATTATTTAATCTAATATAAGTCTGGTGTCTTCTTTCTAAGTGTTTCTGCCACTGTTGAGCCTGAAATTCCCCATTGTGGGACAATAAACTTAGACATAGACTTAGTCAACTTTATTTGTCATTTTGTATGCACAGAGTGCGTACAGAACGAAATTTCGTTGCACACAGCTTGTAAATTGCAGTAAAATTAAATTACAATATAGGGTGCAGTGCAGCAGTGATTTAAAAGTAAACAATTTAAATGTAGACAATGCAAGAGAAGTCACAGTGTACAGGTGAGTATTTAAAAAAAAACATTTGTATGTGCAGAATTTGTGCAAGAATACAGCTTGTACTTTACAGTAGATTTAAAATACAGTATAAGGTGCAGCACTGAATTTAATAGTAAAACAATTGAAATGTAAACAATGCAGGAGAAAGTCACAGTGTACAGGTGAGTATTTAAAAAAAAACATTTGTATGTACAGAATTTGATTGTGCAAAGGGCATTTGTGCAAGAATGCATTTAAAAAACTAACTGTGGGCAGCATTTGTAATGCTAGATGGAGATGCAATGATGCAAAATGTGCAAATATGCGGATGTTGTGCAGAGTTTATGGGTTAAAAACGTGTTTCTATTCTATTCCATGTTTGCTGTGTTGGCTTCATGGCAAATTCTTAATTTCCTGTCCTTAAAAAAAAAAAAAAAGCTTCTTCCCTTCCACTGCTCTATAAAGTGCACAGAACAAATCTTTAGGCGTCTTCTTCACAGATTCTCCCACCTGAGCTGTGGACCTTTACAGCTCCTCTAGAGTTACAGTGGGCCTAATGGCTCCTTCTTTCAGTGATATCCACACCAACTGGCCCGCTAGTTTACAGGACACACTGTGTCTTTGCAGTTTTTATGTTTTATAATATGTGATATTTGAAGTTTGGAGTGTTTTAGAACCTAACCTCACTTCAACCTTTTCAGCAACTTCATCCCTGACCTGTTCAGTGGGTTCTTTGGTCTATAAAATACCAAAGAACCCACTGAAAATAACAGCATCATGTACACTACATGATGCTGTTTCTTCAGTATTGTTCAGTTATCCACTTGGTTGCACTGGAGTTTAAGGGCATTGGATTAAAAGTAGGAGAATTGATATGCTCGCTACACTTTTCAGATTTTAATTTGTAAGAAAGAAAAAAAACTTTGGAAACATAAATCTTTTCCTATCCACTTCTTAAAAGGACCACTTTATGTTGATACATCTCATAGAGTTAATGAAATTACTAGGCAGTTTGGCCTTTTCCACATTTTGTTACGTTTTAATGTCAGAGTGGGAATAGTTTTGCTAAGCACTGTAGAATAAATGTTTAAAATTATATATTTAGCAAGTCAGGACCCGATCTAAGAAAATAAGATAAAGGTGACAAATGGCAATAATTGGGTTAACAATAGTCTAACAAAAAGGTGCCGTTACATGTTATTAATCTGACTTTTCCGTTTAAATATTTTGTTGTTGTTCTGCAGAATAAAATAATTGTCAGTTTGAAAGATTAAAAGATGGTTACTTAAAGGAAGCAGGTTCCTCGAGCAAAACATAAGCTCTCGCTGACAGTCTCAACTACCGGTATGTTGTCTCTCAGATTCAACGTTGCATCTGTACCTGCTCTTAAAAGCTGTATGGAATCACCCCACAAGAGGGTGTTGCTCTGCATCAGTGCAGGTGATGTAACTGGGCTTTTTTTGATTTTACATTTCAGCTTGTATGCTTTCCACATAGGCACATGTGTTCAGTTGGTCACTTCCCAGTACTTACACAGTTCTTTGAAATGAAAATGAAAAAAATAAAAATAAAGTCTCTGCTTCTTTGCTGCAGCTGAACTGCTTGTCGATCTGTGGTAATGTGTAGTACTTCTCAGAGGGGGTTTGGGGATTAGTGGGCACTATTTTTGGGAAGTGTCGCGGGGCAGTGCACAATTACAGGCCGAGTAGTGCCAGGTTTTAAAATAAGTTCTCACAAAATGAGGGGAAATCAAATGTAGACGAGAGAGGTGATCCAAAACACACCGACGCTTATCGAATAAAGGTTATTTCTGCAATCAGAAGTCAAATCCTGTCAAATTCCTTGTTTGTGTCCACAAGCTTGGCAAATACAGTTGATTCTGATTAAGAATGGTCAGATTCTCCAGGAATAGCCGGACCACCTGGTCTACAGGGTCTCTCCCATTAGCAGCACCTGCTGTGTCCACTCCGCTTTGATTGATGTGAGCATTATCTCCTCAGCGTGCAGAGAAGCCGAGAAGGTGTCACCATTTTGACTCGACGTCTAATTCCCTTGCACAGGAAGAGACGAGCTTCCTTTTGACAGTCAAATTAAAACGGACGCAACGAAAACAAAACGATGCGTTTTTATATCTTAACATGTGAGAGCTTTGCATTTGTGTTTGTAGTTTCTCCGTGCGCAGAATCCAGCCCGCTTCCTCCGGGACACACACACACGCTCCCGTCATAAATCTCTGCACGTGAGGACTGCGAGGAATCTGGCAAATGTTTCAGAACGGCAACAGCGTCGGCTCGGCTACCATTTAAAACAAGATAAAGAAGGGGTCCAAAGTGTGGCGGTCAAACCCCGGTGTTCCACTCCAGATAAGACCGCCGCTGCAACAATCGAGCCTCTATCGCAGCCATCAAAGCCTGACCCCTGCTCAGTGTTTATTCTCACCCCCCCCCCCCCGTCTTTATCTGCTCAGCAACAGGCTCTCATCAAAGCTGCTCTCAGATGGCAGCGTGTTAATGAGAGGCCAGCGAGTGGACGGCCCTCGCAGAAAATCCTGCGCCGCTATCCAAGCGAGGCAACCTCTCAGCTATTGTGACAAGAGATGGCCTGATTAGAGAGTGACCAGGGAACCTCTCAGGTTAGATTATTTATACCATCGACTGGATATGGCTGCTCTTTTAGAGAGCGGTCCCCTTGTGTGTATAGTGTTTCACTAAACCTCAAGTGTTTGAGGAACTGGTGACCTCCCTGAAGCTCTCTGCGCTCATGTCACTGTGAGCCGAAGGCGTCTCGTGCAAATAAAAGCAAGAACGGATAAAGTGGAACAGATTTTATCGGGCAGTTGATCTGTTTTATGAGTGCACTTGCATTTGATTCTCACTGTCTGAGATTCTAAACAGTCAATAAAGTGCGGGTCTGAATAACCGTACTGCTAACAACCGAATGTTGACGTTGTTTAACTCCTTAAAAACTGATTGGCCACAGATCAAAATCTATTTTTTTTTGTGTGTGTTATTCAGAACTGCCACTAATGCAAGCATCAGCATGTTTGTTGATTCACCTTAAGTTGAGTACAGTCAAAGATCAATTACAGGTCTGGAGCATACTCTTTGCATGAATATAAAAATTCCATCATGGTTTAAAACCTTTCTTCTTTAATAGTCTTTTGTTACATTTAATTGTTGAATAAGAATAAAAATACACACAAACAATCTTCAAGTCAGGCCTTCAAGGAAATTGATTTGATCCATTCAAAACCTGACGTCTCCTTTATAAAACATTGCGTAAGATCTATACTAAAAGTCTGCGTACACCCACAAGCCAAAAACATGGCAAAAAAATAAATAAAAAGATTTATAAAGTCATGGGCACGCACCACCACCAAACAATTTGCCTTTATAAATCACAACTGCTCCTGAACGTTTGCACACCAGGTTTTGCCTGATGTCTCCCTTCTACACGTCTTCATTCAACCATAAATGTACAATGCAAAGCACCTCATGAATGGCAATGTGTATTTAAGTGAATCAGAGGATCAATGTTATTTCAGGGTTACCAATGGCTACTACAGAGAAAAGAGCAAAGAGACTGAAAAACAAAACAGAGAAAGGCCTTTATGTGTAAATCTGAGGTGAAAGCACATGTTGTCCACATTAAAATAACTTGTTAAAAAGCGAACCTTTTTGATGTCCAGGGGGGACGAGGTGGGAAATCTGATGGTAGAACACCCAATGAAATGTGTGTACTTTAATTTAAGATTAAAGTTGGTTTATGGGCCTTTTTTATTAAATTGAAAGGCCCCGATGCACTGCAAAAATGGAACTCAAAGTAAGTAAAATTTTCTTGAAATTTGTGTGTTTTTCCTTGATTTGAGCAGGTAAATAAGACTATTTGCTAATGGAATTAGATTTTTGAATTTAAGAACAATTCATCTCCATCATCTTATTTCAAGTACAGGATATCTAATTATCTTATTTTAGGGGTACAAAATACTCATTCCAAAGGCAAATGGTCTTATTTAGCTGTTCAAATCAAGGTAAAATATAGTAATTTCAAGAAAATTGTACTATTAGTTCCCTTTTTGCAGTGTGTTATGGCTCACCAGTGCAAGAAAGAATAACACTGCAGCTTTGAATGCTTATGATGAACTCTATCTAAGGTTTAAGTTTGATATGGAGTGAAATTGAACATCTGAGAGGAATCATCTTACAGTGTGGCTGCAATTCACCAATTCACCACTTCACCATCTGCCTTGCCAATTTCCCCTGTCTCCAAAATCAGCTTATGCATGGATGAAAGTTTGCGTGAGGGACTGCACATTCTGACGTCAAGTTTTTCTTTATAGATCACTGTCTTTGCTTGGAAAGTAGCGCACGCTATATTCAGCCTTTGTGTGAAGCTACGCAAGCTTTAGAAATGAGGTCCCATATCTGTGCATTGCTACAAAAAACATAATCTGGGGGCTAAAGGCGGACTATACATGTTTATATTAACTTTTCAAAAACTGTGAAAATGTTCCAGATTTATTAAGCTTGTAGTTTAGCATCTTACTAATTAGCCAAGCATGGTGACATCATGCAAGCTATCGCTGCATTAATCAACCTTCCATTATAGGGAAAATAGTGTAAAACGTGTGAATTAAAGTTAGAGTGTGCGATTTTTCCAGAAGTTTCCGAAGTCCGTTTTTAAATAACTGTGCATGCACACGACCAATCCCTGCCATTCGGCCCGAACGGCAGGGATTGGTCAGAGTTTTTACAGGCCTGCAGCTGCCACAGAGATCAAATTTTTTAACCTCCTTTTTTTCTGAATACATAATGTATTTACAACTATCAGGATTGAAGGACCATTTCAACCAGTATAACAAAAAGAGTTTCTGAACAGGATTACACATTATAGCATTTAGATTAAGTTCACCATTTAAGGGTATGTTCAGATAGAACGTACAAAGCCATTGTGTTCAGGGTTGGACACCTGGAAGGAGCATTTGTGCGGAAGCAAGCATTATTTTGGAGGTGGACTGGGACATTGTGGGTATAACTCTGGTCAAGGTGATTTTAAAGGATTTGCACAAGTACACATTTCATTGTCAATATTGCTTACATTGACCAGACATTATTGTGTCGTCTTGATAACAGTTGTCTTTTGTAATCGTATTGCTTTTTCAAAGTCTTTTTGGGTTTCCTTTGGAAATTTTTTTTCTTTTTGATCTAATTAAGTTTCAGTCTGCACCGGACCATGACATCATCTTGTACAGTGTCTGTGTGTGTGCTCGAAAAAAACTGAAGAATTGTAAGACAAAGCAAGCAGTGTCGTGCTTAAAAAAATCTAACTACAACCGGTAATGAGTAGTCTTTGAAACATAAAGAAAGGTCACAGGATCTGTGAGATGCATCGTACTTCATATCGTTCAAACAGTTGATTAAAAAAAAAGGTGGCGTGTAAGTTTTTGGTGATCACTCTTGTTCAGGGAAAAATATGTTTTTGCTCCATGTATTGCAATGACTCTTTTAGGTTTTCTGTGAAGATCAGGATGACTGATGGAAAGTAACAGAGAACTTCTTTTATGAAGAACAAGTTACTTAGCTGGCTGCTGAAGAGGCGGCAGGTTGAGATCGGACCAAGTAGGGATGAACAGAATACAGTTCTTTGAGACGGAGGCAGGGCAGCTGATTGCCAAGCACAGCTTAGTTGACCTGTATGAAACATTTGCATCACTTCTGACGTCCGTCCCTTGGAAAACAAGATGGATTATATAAAGCTACAAGTACATGTACACCATGTGCGCGCACAAGTAAGAGTATGTTGTGTGTTGCACCCTCTCCATAGCAACAACTCTGAATCTATCTTAGGGGCCTGGCAGTTACAGCAGCTAACATGCTTCTGACCAGACAGCAAAACAATTAACCTGGTCATCCATATAGATAATGTGCTGTACATTATCAATCGGGGACTGCTCCTATTGAATCCATTTGGGGAAAGGAGAAGAACTCTCAAAGCTGATTGGACAAATCGAAACCTAGTGCCCGCCTACCAAAGGTTGGTTTCAGCCAATCATGGTATCAAATGAAAACGTATGCAGCAGCTGCTATGAGGAAGCACAATAACGTAAGCTAGTAAAGGCACTTGTTGTTCTACTGTCAAAGTAGAACATTTTACAAAACATCCTCTTGAGTTGCCTGCAAGCTGAATTCTCGTGCCGGAGAATTCAGCTTGCAGGCAAGGTTACAAAACAATGGCTCTGCTGTGAAAACTAGATCCTGCACATATCTGAGTAAAAACCTCAAATGCTAACAGTGTTATAGTTAAAAGTGCTAAGGGCTGTTGGTATTAGCCACTAGCCAGTTTGTTTCCATGCAGTCAGTGGTTCTCGGCTGGTGGATAGACTATACTGGCCATGGATTTCCTGGGCTAATTCCCCTGCTGCTGGAGTGTTGACTCCATCTTAAATTTTGGTCTGCTACATCCCATGGTGTCTAAATTTGATATTTGCTGAACAAGAGAAATTATATTTCTGTTTACAAACGCTGGCAACTTTATTAGGTGCACAAGTTCAATTTGTGATTAAAACACATAGCAAATAAAATATTAACATGGCAGGAACTTGATGCATTTAGACGTCAATACTCGGTGAGGCAGCTTTCTGAAAATCAAACAAAGCGTCAGATTGGCAAAGATAGAGGGTTTGGATGGTTTTGACAGTGGTATTGTTGTTGGTGCCATTAAGGTTGGTTTGCGTATTTCAGAAACTGCTGATTAACTGAGACGTTCACACACAACCGTATGTCTGGTTTGCGAAGAACGGCTTTAACATCAAATTATGTTTCGTTTTTGTTTGAGACTCGATGTTGACCCTATGAAATGGAGAAGGCAAAAGGGTGTCCAAGGACATTTGTTTTAACTTACACCATATTATTTTATCGCCATATTGTGTAAGCTGTGGGATTTTTCATAGTTTTAACCAAAGACACTCCCCAAAACTTCTGTTTGTGACAGGCTGCTAAAGCCGATTCGTTTAGTTGCTTCTTTGCTGAGTTTTCTGCTGTGTGGTCAGAGCACCTGTGTATCCCCTGAGTTTAGGAGCCTCTTACAAATCTTTTAAGAAAGCCAGAGGAAACAACCTAAGACCACTTTAAAATCTGAGTAGAAAGCCTGTCTGCTTTGGAAATACAGAAATAGGTACTGTTGCATGTTTAACAGTATCAGAAATTATATCCAATTGGTCCATGCATGCCAACAGACCACATAAAAAAAGTGATTAAAATCCCTTTGGCAAAAGAAAAAAGAAATATAGAAAGGCATAAGAAACTAACAGATGCTTTTCACTAAAGAGATGTTTGCCCTGGCAGAGAACAGCGGATTTGGTCTGAACGACATCAATGCAGTTTCTTTTAGTGCAACCCTACACTGCGACAATGATGCAGGCCGCACAACAGAAATACTTTCCTCCAAGAGGAATGCAGCCATCATCAACACACCTATGAATATCAATGGAGGATATGCACAGTTTCATTTTTGTCCAACCTTGCAAGCTTGGCTATTTTAGTTGGCATGATAACTGAAAATGAGCCCCTGATGGATGCACGCTGCCAGCAACAGTCCTGGCTTGCTCACATTTAGCTCACTTTTCTTGTTCCATTAAAAAAAAGGGGGGCCATTAGAAAGTGAAAGAAGCCCAGTGATTTAATTTGTTTCAATGCGTCATAGTAGTGGCTCAGCAACGCTGGACCACTGCATGCTTTCTTTCCCTCTTGGATCGACTGTAGGTGAGTGGCCTCTTGTTTTGCTTTTGCACACTAACTGGAATTTATGGCAACGTTTTCAAAGCTGCGGCTCCCACCAAATTTCCTGTAGTACACATATTTATGGCCTAAAAATTTATGATGCCAATAAAAACAACATAACAGGTTTAAACTCCCAAAATCAGCTATACAACAAGCAAGGTTCAGTCAAATATGTGCTGTACTGCTTAAACACTAGATCGTTTTTAGAGTATATCAAGTGTGTTTGTCTGGATATGAGGTGTTTGCAAAAAAAAAAAAAAGGAGGACATAAGTGAAATACATTAACCTTCCAGAAAGCTTGCATACTTGTTAAACTGTAAGGACATTAAACATGACAAGATGTGAAAAAAAAAAGCATCGGGCGTGCTTGTGTGATATATGAGAACGACGGTTGGGACCTTGGACAGCGGAGAGCAAGCTGAGAAAAAAAAAAAAAAGTGGCGGGGTGGGTTATGACTGCCCACCATGCAACAGCAACCCTGAGATGAGTATTTAGGAAGTGGAGGGAAAGAAAAATACATTTCACAGGGGAGAAGGTCAGGCCCAGTTCTAGAGCGAGGCAGTAAGTGAAACAGAGACTGAAAATGTTATTTGCAGAAAACACCTGTGTTTCAGTAATGAATGGCGGTAAAGCATTTTTACCCCTTTTAGGATAGATACTATCGTATGTGTCCTGCTCTGCATACATAGTTTGTTCTCATTATTACTGGTTTTCTGCAGGTGATGAAATTACATGTGGATATTTATGAACTACTGCTGATAAAATGATTGGGAACAAAAAAAAAAAAAAAACTACTGAAAAGAAGAAACACCTTATTCTAATGTCATGTTGTTTTGTATTATGCCAAACGTAATCAAAACCAGATACGTACACCGTACGAAAAGACATAACCATTTAATTCTCACTGTCTGATGATGGATCAGACCTAAGTGTAGCTGTCAGTTAAGATTACTAAAGTTGCTTACAGGGGATTCTTGCCAGAATGAAAACTTAAACATTTGAATGTGAAGCTTTTCAACAAACAGGCTTAAACCGGAGGCAACCGGACTTTCGCTCAGTTTTTCTGCAAACCTTTTGACACCTATCCAGAAGTCTTTGTCAATTCTGGTGGCTCGAACTCAAGCAACCTGTAGTTTCGAGGTATTTTTACGCAGATGGAGGCACTTCCTCCTAGGTGCATTCAAAGTCAGATGCAAATCAGTGACCCAGCCGTCACCGTCCTCGGTCGTTAGAAGCTATCGCCCGGTGTGAGTGGAGCACTTGGTCACCTGAATCCTGATGAGACTGCTGATGTAATCTCTTTGGAACGTGTTGGAGGACTGAGCTGTAAACACTGGGGAGTTGGAAGCTCAATCCTCCCGCTATGTTTAGTGATGACTTTTCTCTTTTCACTCCTCCTTCAAATCATCTGTTCTCCTTGTCCAAAATCTGGACATCATGGTCATCAAAAGAGTGCCCTTTGTTGTTGAGGTGCAGGTGGACTGCTGAATCTTGAGCTGATGCCATGGGTTTATGTAACAGTGTTTACTTTCTCCAATGTAGGAGTCTGGACGGGATGGGATGAAATGTTTTTTTTTTTTTTTTTTGGTCTCAGAGTGTTATTAGGTTTGAATTTTTCTGGTATGTTGTGTTTTGAGAAAATTTCCCTGAGTTTCTCACAGACTCCTGACACATATGGAATGTTTTTGCGTCTCTCTATTTTCTCCTTTGTGTTTTTCAGCCAACTTTTTTCCCCCGATTTGACAAACACCCAAACTGGACAAGACTCACATGTAAAAAAAGACTATAATTCTTGATGACATGCGTTTTTAATTGTTAAATAATTTTACAGTGTGATGGAGTAGTTTAGTGATATGGGTAGAGAATTCATCCTTCAGACCAACTTTAAAAGATTATGTGATGACATATGATACTGGTCAAAACCGAGATCGAACTAAGAGAGTTTAATGTAGCATGTCCACAAAAAAATGCCTATCATTTCATCCCTTAGTGGTGTTCATCAGCTTCATTTGTTTATTTCAGCTTAAGCATTTTGTGTCGGAAAGGCATGTTTGACACCTAAACATCCATATTTCCGTAAAGAACATAAATTGTAGTTAATTTGACTTCAACATATGTTTAACTTGTTGAACATACTCAATCTTGAAGTTGTCCATAAATGTAATAATAAGAACAACAGATTGATGTTGAAATCTTTTATACATGACTGATCTGAGAAGTTATAATTTATGCAACATTATCCCTTCAGTTTCCCTCGTAAAGGCATGGGGTCAAGGGTGTTTTCACCCAGAGAAAATGGGAATTCTGTCTGCACTTTTTTTGTTTCTCTTTTTTTAGTTTTTGCCCCCCCTCCCTCCCATCAGCCCAGCTTGAAGGCAATCCCAGCTGTCTTGGTCTTCAGCTTGGAACCCCTGGGTGTGATGTGGCCTCATTTTGTTTCTGCCAAATCTTTTTTTTTTTGTTTGAATGAGTTATAATTATTCGTCTTAGCTCTCAAGGACTCTTTTAGCCACACTGAACAGTTTGGATTGCTTGCTTTCACGGCATTTATTTTAACTGTGCAACAGAAGTAACGAGGCACAGAAATTTAAAAGACCAAGGAGGAAATAGAATTCAAGACAGATGCAAAAAGGGATCAAAAAATAATTATGTTACAATTAATATATAATTATAATATAATTATATATAAATAAAAAAAGAATCAAGAACTACCACTATGTGAACCTCGCTTGACCCTGGATTAAAAACCATAAATTAATGTTTGTGTTTCAAATCAAAGGTTTGGCCAAAATTTAAAAAGAAGTAATCTTTACTGTGTTTTAAAATAGTCAAAAACTAACGCATGTGCCACGACAGTTGGTGAGTCCACCCAGTGATTCAGCAGCAGACACAACCACATTCAAAGGCAATGACTTTAAATTATCTTGTGTATGTAATTACCAGATTCACACATCCCTGTGGAGAAAGCCTGACCCATTCTCCTTCACTACGTAGCCGGAGTTTATTGAAGTCTGAAGGCATTTGTTTTTGCACAGTTGTCTTGAAGCCCAGAGGCTGAATTTCAATCAGATCTGGACTTTGCCTGAGCTGTTGCAACTTCATTTGTTTCTCTTTTATTCCGATGTATATTTAATTCAGGTCATGACGTACTTTGTCTTAAAGATAACATTTTGCAGACTCGCTTTAAGCCACACGTCAGCTGGTGGATTCACGTTTGATGATATAGTAGCACGGTATGGTCCTCTCAGTCACTTCAGTTGCTGCAAAACAGGCACAAATCATCACTCCAACACCATGCCTGGCAATTAGTATGAAGTGTTTTGGCTTGTAGGGTGTGTTTAGTTAATGCTAAATATGGCACTGCATATTAAATTGAATAATTCTCACTCACTGCTAATTATTTGCCTTAAGTTACATGGCTAGTCATTTTGATTACGTTTTTTTTCTGATTTTATCCACTTCTCTATGTTTAAGTCAGTCCGTTAGTTGGATTAAAAGTCGTTAGGGGCCAGCAGGTATTTTGTTGTTTGTTACATACAGCCTGACTTTTGAAAGACCGTATTTACCATTAGTGAAAAAATTATAATGTTTACAAAGTGTTATAATTACCTGGCCAACCTTTAAAAACCGTTTAGCGGGCTCAAGCGCCTGGCAGTGTGAGAAGCTTGGCTGAAATGACTTCTTACCAAAACCCAGAGTATCCTCAACCCTCCGTCCCTGCAGACCAACACCATATTAAAAATAAACTACAGCCGCATACAGAACACCCATGTGGTCCCAAGATCAGTTTCCACTTCATTTTGCCTTTGAAAGTAATTTGGTAAAGCACTGTATCTTCATGGATACATCATGTGTAGCCCCACAGCAGGCTTCTGACCTGGTCATCTATTTGCTCCCTGCTTCTGTCAGCCCCTCATAGTGAAGATTCTCATTTCAATGGTGTTAGCGCAGCAGTACAACAGCTGACCCAATGTCATGAGAAGTGTCTCTCCTGCTCCATCACTTTGGAGCCTTCATGCCCCTCTTTATGATGTAAAGAAAAGTGAATTTGCATCTCGCACAATCTCCTTAAGATTCCCAGTCTGCTTGGATTTGACGAGTCCTGCAGAGTTTTTTTGTCGTTTAACCAATATGACCAAACAAGGAAATATGGCTGGCTTTAATAAGGCAGTGGAGCTGGCATGGAGAAGTGTAAGCTGGTCCTGGTTAGGGAAAATGGCGTTGGTCTTGAAACACTTTGCAAACTTGCATAACTCGGATCCAAAAAAACAACCACGCAGCCAAGACAGACTGCTGTGAGCCAGAGAGCTGCTGCTTTTACCCAACCAAACATTTTCACATGTGTTGCTTTTTGGAACTGGTTTAGAGTCGCATCCAAGGTGAATTCTCATTATAATTAGTTTGTGAAAGAAAAAAAGGGGGAGCAATGTGATGCACTAAGTGTCTGTCAACAGTTTTATGTTGATTACGCACATTACGGTAGAATACGAGAACAAGTGCAATTTGTCATCATATGTCACTAACAACTTAGTGCAAGACAGTAAATGTAGGTTGTTGTTTTTCTGGAAGTTTTAGACTAAGGATGAAGAATTGAGACATCTAAAAAAAAAAAAATTGCATCCAAACTTCTAGTGAGAGAGAAACATTATTAAATATCTAATACAGACAATTTGGTCTCCTGTAAGTCCACTTTATAATAACCAGCATTCATTCATACATTCATTTATTCTCCATTTATGTTTTGTTCCCACCAAATTCTGACACTATAAAATCTGAACGTCAAGGCTAAATTTAAACTCACTGAATCCGGTCTTTTGGGTGTTCTTGTAAGTCACACATGGTGACTTACAAGAGCGGAGGTAGCATCACACAGCATACATCTCGAACAGACGATGTAACCTGAAGGAGCCCAGTGACTGCAAGGTAGTGGTTTGTGAAAGTGTAACCAGACAGCACAGGATGGTGGTGTGTAAAATTACTCTGATGGTGCGAAGGATTGAGAGAACAAGGGCAGGGCAGAGGACAAAATGGTGGAAGCTCAAAAAGGAAGAAAGTTGTGAGGCTTGCAGGAAGGAATTAAACTCTGGGTGGCCAGGATGTGCTTTAAGATAACTGGACAACAGCTAACATGATCAGGGAGACAGGTAGGAGAGTACTAGCTGTGTTTTCTATGTGAAAAAGTTATAAAGAGACCTGGTGGTAGAGTGACGACTCAAGAAAGTCACTAGGAATACTGGGAGATGCAGTGTGAAGGGAAGGTAAAGGTAGATAAGGCCAACCAGACGGGTTACCGTGGCTTGTATGATAGGTTGGACTTCAAGGAAGGAGAGCATTAATACAGGTTGGCAAGGCAGAGAGACAGAGATGGGAAGGATGTTTGGCAGGTTGTGGTGATTCAGGATTGATGGAAATGTATTGATTGGTGCAAACAGTCTGAAAGGAAGATGAAAGGAGTACTTTGAAGAGTTGAGAGATCAAAGAGCAGAAAAAAAGCAACCTTTGTGGACCAGGCAGTGGCAAAGATTAAGAAATTAAAGGATGAATTAAAGCTACAGTTGGTAATCCTGTTTAGAAACACTTTTTGTTATACTAGGTAAAATCATCCTTCCATCCTGAAAGTAGTAAATACATCATGTATTCACAAAAAGGAGGTCTTTGGGAGCTGCAGGCCTGTAAAAATTCTAACCAATCTTTGCCGTTCGGTCTGAAGAACAGGGATGGCTGAGAGTCGCACGATGCAAACTGAGTTAATGTTTATGAGAAGAAGAGGAAGGCCTTAGTAAAAAAGAAATAAGACCAGAGTTGATTTGAGAGATTTTTTTTCACGAGATCCTCCTGAAGACCAGAAGAGCGAGGTAAGACTTTCTTGCGCATGTGTAGTTATTCAAAAAGGGACTTGGGGAAACTTCTGTAAAAATCGGCGACTCTAGCTTTAAGGAAGGCAAAGCAGAAAGTTGCCAGTTGGTCCTGAGCTCAGTGTTTGACCAAGTTGTTCAATGAGATCTTAGAGATCGAGAAGATGCCTGAGGAATGAAGGAGAAGTGTGCTGGTACCAAATTTTAAGACCAATGGAGATGTGCAGAGTAGTGGCAACTACAGATGAGTAAATTTGATGAGTCATCTAATGAAGTTACGGGAATGAGTAGTGTAAAATAGACTGAGGTCAGAAGTGAAAGCCTGTGAGCAGCAGTATAGTTTCAGGAAAAGGTACTACAGATGCAGTATTTCCTTTGAGGATGTTGATGGGGAAGTACAAAGAGGGTCAGAGGGAGTAGCGTTGTGTTTTTGTAGATCTAGAGAAAGCAAATGGCAGGGTGCTGAGAGAGGATCTGTGGTAATGTATGAGGAAGACTGGAGTAGCAGGGAAGTATGTCGGAGTGGTGCATGACTTGTTAGAGGGCTGTGAGACAGTAGTGAGGTGTGCCGTAGGTATGACAGAGGAGTTCAAGGTGGAAGTTGAGCTGCATCAAGGATCGGCTCTGAATCCTTTCTTGTTTGCTGTGAAGAAAAATACTGCAGGTGTAGACAGAAATCTCCTTGGACTGGATTCTGATGTTTGAAGATGACATGTAAAAGTATGTCCAAGCAGGTTGGAGCAGATGCAGAAAAGTGTCAGGTGTGTTTCGTGATAAAATGTAGATAGAGTGAAAGAGGGCATGAAGTTAGTTGGTGTGAGAGAAGATGTGGGGTGACCCCTGAAAGAGAAAAGCTGATGTTTAATACATATATAACTGGTACTAGAACAGCAGCCTTAGGGAGTATGTTTTTTATTTAAAGAATAAAGAATTATACTATTTTTTTCTGGACCAAAAATATGTATTCTTTTTTGTTCCCTTTGGGCTGGATTGGCTTAGATCATGATTTACCAAGTAGACTGGCTGGTAGAAGACGGTAGCA
Source organism: Fundulus heteroclitus (assembly GCF_011125445.2). Classification (NCBI taxonomy): domain Eukaryota; kingdom Metazoa; phylum Chordata; class Actinopteri; order Cyprinodontiformes; family Fundulidae; genus Fundulus; species Fundulus heteroclitus. The sequence continues at coordinate 33,988,414 of NC_046363.1, forward strand.
GACAAATGATTCATCTAATGTCTCGCCAAGAATTTCCTGAAGGTTTCTGGCCTTTTCCTAAACAGTTTCCACAGACTTGATTGTGAGCCACAGACTGCCACATATATTTGTATACTGTGATGTTAGAAGCAGTGAAAAAAATGTCAACTGATTTTTATGTTTAGCTCATAGATTGCTTAAAATATTCTTCCTTTTTTTCATTTTTAAAAATAAAAAAGAATATTGTCTCAACAAACAACAGTACTCGACATGTGCTCCTCATCTGGTGTGAAAAAGGCACTAAATCAGCGGACTGAAGAAGGTCACAGCAGGAAATGGGGTTGTGGGAGGATGAAAAAAGTAAACTGCAGGATGGAAACGGAAACCTGACGGTTTAATGCCAGGGAGCTTCTTTATTGCTGAGTTCCCCAGAAGAGGTTAACCTTTTTTTTTTTTTTTTTTCGCACACAATGATCATAAAAAGTGATTTCCCAGAGAACAATCATAATGTTTGAAGGGACTCAGACAGGATGTCCAACTTGGGAGACAACTCAGGTTTCAGGAGGGCCAAGGGAGAACTGCGCAAGCTTGAGAACTGGAGGAAAACCAAAATTGTATTCATCTGCATCCATGGAAAGACAGAAATGTCCACAGCGTCTCATTGCAACACATTAATGAAAATGTTTCACGGGGAAGATTGCTGTTACACATCTTTTCCAAATGTAATTACCCCAACTATGAATGCTTATTGGCAGTAGCTAAAAATCTATTGGACAAATACTTTCCTTACAGAGCCAATAGAAAGTCAAGCAAAACTTGATTGTATATCTAATGCAGCAGCAGCAATGGGATCGTAATAATACGTTTTTATCCTTCCAACAAACCTGATGATTGCATCATTCAGAGCTGGAAGATGTTTACGAGAGGAACAGTCCCAGAGTGCCTCACGAGTTTACAAAGGTGCCGGTGTCGTCAATGCTATTCTCGAACCTTTCTAAACCCCACAACCTTGGATGCAATGTGACATGACGCCCGTGCACTTCCTCTGCCCCTCAACAAGGACTCCGACTCAGCAGCAGCAGCAGCAGCAGCGGAGAGGAAATGCTCCGTTGTGTGTTAGTGAGCCGGGGGATGCTGCATATGTGTCAGTACACAAGCAAGAAAGAGACAGAGTCATGTCTTACATGGTGGCTGCACACTGCATTATGTGTAGGGACAGGGCGTGCATGTGTCTGCAGTACAGATCAGACAGAGTGTAAGGGGGGGGGGGGGGAGGTTTGGGGGAATACCGCTTAACCAAACCTTGGAGCTCCACCAGAAGCCACTAAAGAAGCTTTGAATCCAGCATTGTTGAATCTGGGAAGACTGAACAGGACAGAGCAGAACAGTGGTTCCATTCAAACCGCTCTCCTTTTTCCCCTGGCAGTGACTAGAATGGGTGTAAGATGAGACCACATTCATTGCATCTAAAATGTGTCAGAAGTGTGAAAGCAGAAGTGAGCAGTTATTTTTACAAAAGCACCGAGGCTTCTTTTGCCTAACAGTTGGAAATTAAAAAAAAAAAAAAGTCATACTATTACCATAAAGTACTAAAAACAAATTTGTTTGGATTAAAGCTGGCAGGGTCTGAGTTTTTCCAGGTGGAGTTGCTTCTTCCTGGTTCTGGAGGAAACTGGCAAAGTTTCCATCACCCGAATAAGAGTGAAAGCATAAATGTAGCCTTTTAACTCCAGCTTTCTTCTGTCACTTCTACTTTTCAGCTCGATTACTAAACAGTTTAAATATTTGACTGAATAAAATGACCTTGAATGCTTTCAAAAATCCAAATAAAGAACAAATAAGTACAGTCCACACATGTCAGCAGGGAATAGCAAACACATAAAGTGGAGGAGTGGGGAAACCACGCATGATCAACTACAAACACAATCTGATAATATTTCTGTCTGATTTTGGTTAAACACAAAACAAAAACCTCCTCAAACTGGTTTGGATCAGGAATTGTTGACTGACTTACAATGAGTCATTCTACAATAACAGAATAGTTTGTCGTCTTTCCTTCAGTAAAACCTCATGTTTATAGTCACGGAACAATGAAGCTCAGAAGAAACCCGTACTGATGGTCTTTAATAAACAAGCCGGAAGGTGCTGAAGAAAACTGGAATTAAAGTTGCTGTAGAGCTGGACTCATCTGGCTCTACGTGGTGATTCCACAAAAATGACTTCTCTAAGGACTAGGAAAGTTTTACATGCTTAAAACATGCAGAATACACACATCAGCATATTTAGATTATTTAGAATGGTGTGACAGAGATTGATTGTTTTAATATTAACCATCTTGGAAAAAGTGCTAAAAGAAGAAGCTAATAAAAAAAAAGGTTTCCCCAGCTCATCTATTACAAGATTCAATACATAAATGTTCTATTGGATGAGAGGAAACATCGAAAAAATTAAAATTGTAGAAATAGGCAATTTTAGGTGAATAACTATTTTGTAGTTGTCATTCCCTAACTGATGAAGAGCTGCACATATCTGCCCTGCATTTATTTTACAGAACATTTTAAACATGCCAATAAGGCCTAATACACACCTTAACATACAGCAATAGCTTAAAACAAGCTTTCATAAACCTAATAGTTTCCTAAAAAATGTAAAATTGTTCTCTATATAAAGGGCGAACCTCTTATTTTATAAAGAAGCATAACATCCAGTTCAGGTATTCAAAACACAAGTAAGTCCAGAGATAATCTTTGAATCATGCAATGATCCTAAGTGCTGCCTTTATGGAGGTTTCATAGAAGAGGTTTTGGAAATCCATCTCATTTTATGCAAAGCACTATTTGAATGTACTTTGCATGAAGGGCAGATCTCTCAGAAATGATTATTCTCAGCAAAGTAACAGAGTGTGAGAGAGAATCAAACCCAGATGGGTTTCTGGCACATTAAATGTGGATGGGAGCAAATCCAAGAAAAAGAAGTGATCACCCAACAGTTTTTCTTTGTTTGCAACTCTCACAAATATAGCCTGTTCTCAATTACACACAGCTTCCATTAATGCCGTTCACCAGGTTGATCGGCTGATTATTATCATGACTATATAGACAAAAGTTAATTTAACCTCCTCTTACTTTTAATCCCTACTTTTAAAACAGTCTTTGGTTCCTTTTACAACATTCAAATAGCTGCCCTTATTTGACCAAAAGCGTGTGGCATTTTGGAAACCTTCCTGTTAAATAACATAAAAAGAATTTAGAGGCCTCTGAAAAACACGTTATCTTTTACTGCTCCACACGAAAAGATAAGACAAATGGAGGTTTGGGTATTTTAAGCATTTTTGGATAACTAGTTTAGGCACAATCATTCAACAATGATGAATGCATGCATGAGAAACCTGCCAACAAAATGGGTTATGCGATGTCAGATGAGGCTGCCTCTGCCTACTGACTAAAAAAAAAAAAGCAAAAAAACAAAACAAACGGCTGTAATTTCATTCCAAAATCAGTTTTGATGTGTGTTGGGGACCATTGTGTCCCAATTGTGTTAAATCTTTTACCATCTGACCCCCATCTGTTGAAGAAAAAAAAAAGTTTTTGGATGTTCAAGAACAATTCAGGAACACCAGTGTCCCTGTCCTCAATGAAACGGACTGTACAACAACAGGATGAGACTGCAGACAAGAAAGAAGCCGACACTTTGAAGGCCAACTGAAACTTGAGGCTACCCACACAGACAATTCAAATGCCATCTGGTGAAATGGTGTTCTCGTCAGAGGAGAGACACACCGAGTAAGATTTCAGCAAAATTTTCGCCTGATTCCGGTGCTGTTGCTCGTTTGACATTTTGCCAGCACTTCGTGTGGCCGATGGCGACAATGCTGCATTCGCTTCAATCGCTTCACTGCGTCATCAAATAGGAGCAACTTCTGTCCGCTAGCCTGTTGTTTGTTCAAATCAACAGGGTGGAACGGGATTTTACAGAGCGAGTCACGGTGCTGCGTTTAATGTGGGATGCCGAACAATGGCGCCGGTGTCCCTGGGTCCACCAGATCCTTCCGAGATGGCCCTGACCAGCTCTGGAGCTCAGACAGGAGGAGCAGGAGAACAGAGCAAGTAGCTGGGCAGAGAGAGAGCACCGAAACGGGGCAGAGGCGGCGGCTGGCTGGGACCAGCTCTGGAGCTACAGCAGGAGGATGAATGATGAATGATTTAACAGTCCTTTTAAAGGCTAAATTAAAACAGCTTTTTTTCAAAGCCGCCCACAAAACATCTAAAGAGAATTCCTTTCATCACCCCATGTCAACATAAATTTTTGTATCTTCCATTTTGATTGAAAAAGACTTTGTCTCTGCTGCTCTCCTTCCCCATATGTTACAACAACAACTAGTCCCTGATTGGTTGACGCAACGCGAATTGACAGAAAAGTTCAGATTTTTGAAATCCTGCGAAAGTCATTGCGGATTTCGCTCTGTTCTCCCTAATCACTCCATCCACATCGCTAGCAACATGTCCTCCGCATCATTACTGAACTAGTAACTTCTCTACTTAGCATCCTAATCATCCGCTCCGGTCGAGTCATTCGTGTTCGGTGTGAGTGCACCATTAGATGACAAGAACGATGCAACTAGTAGTTAAGATGACGCGTTCAAACATGTGAACACTGTACCAGTGTTCAAGCATGGTGGTGGTTGCATCATGATGTGGGGCAGTTTCACTGCCAGTGATATTAGTGCATTGTACACAGTGAATGAAGTCAAGGAAAAGGAGAATTTCCTTCAACTAGTCTGTTGAAATGTGGATAATGATCCCAAAGACGGCCAAAAACAGTTTTTGGAATGGATAAGCAAGGAAACATTGAGCCATTGGAATGGCCCTGGCAGAAAAGTGGTCAAAATATACAACCATAATTATGCCAGGTATAGCACTTTATGAAGTCCAACGACCACAACGCACTTTACACTACAGTCTGTCATTCACATATTCACACCCTGATAGCAGTGAGCTACGTTAGTAGCCACACCTGCCCTGGGCCATACATCAATGCCACTGGGTCCTCTGACCACCATCATCAGGCAATAAGAGTGAAGTGTCTTGCCTAAGGACATAACGACAGACAGTCAGAGCAGAGCAGAGATCAAACCACCGACTACATAAAGCTGAATTTTTCTTAGCTTGTTAAAAGAGAAACACAAGTAGTGGTATACTTACAGTATATATTTGAGGCTGTATGTATAATTTTGACTAATTAATAGAGAATATCTACACTGCAAAAACTAAATTTTCCTGAAATTACTGTATTTGTCCTTGATTTGAGCAGGTAAATAAGATGGTTTGCCAATGGAATGAGATTTTTTGCACTTAAAATGGAACAACTCATCTTTATCATCTTATTTCAGGTGCAGTATATCTAATTATCTTAGTTTAAGGGTCAACATACTCACTCCATTGGCAGATCATCTTATTTAGCTGCTCAAATCAAGGATAAATGCACTAATTTCAAGAAAATTTGACTTATTTTTAGCTCTGTTTTTGCAGTGTACCAAAGGACGCACATTTGTGCAACCAGTTCTTGTTTAAATGCATCATTAAAAGTCCACAGTAGCATGCCAAAGCTGTATGCTCATGAAGCGAGTGTGTGAACTGACCAAGCCGAGATCTGGATTAACCAAGACAGACACATTATGACAGAATACAAACACTGGAAAAAAACTTATTTATTCAAAACATACATTTTCCAAAAACAACTGAGACTTCAAGTGTCCAGATTAATTAATGAATCATGCTGTTGATGTGTTTGTGAGCAATCATTTGATTAAGTCAAACTCGAACCAAGGATTTCCCTGCAGACTAATTAAAAGTTAGTCTGCAGGGAAGTCCCACTCAAGGGACAGTAATGTTGCAAGCCTATTCTTGTTCTTGTGATATGTTTAGTGCTCACAACTTCCAATAAGTTAATGTTTGTGAAGTACTGGAAGCATTATAAGCCACTGTATGTTTTGTAAATCAATTCAAAATCGGAGTGTTGAGAATTAAAGGCAAGTTGTTTTTTTTGTTATGTTGTTTGTTTTTAAAAATATTTATTATTGCAACAGTATGGTCCTAATCACATATAACATAATATGGAAAAGCAGGCACCTGGAACTCACAGTACAGTGTTGAAGAGGTAAAGTATTAGTCCGTCCATACAAGGCATACAAGGGGAAAAATCTGCACAACCTCTGACTACTCATTAAAAGAAGTTTAAGCCACATTAGTGACATTATGCAAATGTTACATGGTTTTGAAACTGACTTCATGAGTATTCTATATTCAGTTGCATTAAGTCTAAAATGACCAACTTATTGAGCCATGATGCACTGCATGCTGGGTAGTATCAACAAAGTTCATGTTTTGATTCGTTTCCATGCATAATGCCTGTAGAAACCAGTTGCATGCCAAAGCCAGAAATGCAAACTGGCAAAAACACAGAGACAAATGGATCGGGTGAAGATTGACTGCTGAGTTCTGCAATGAGAGAAACTGAATTAGCCAGTTAGTCATTATGCCAGCAATGTAAACATACCACTGTTATGTCACGGAAGAAGGAAAGGACAGAGGTCAATATTAGCACGTCTGTTTCTCCATTTTCTAGAAAGTAGAGGAACAATAATTACTTGTAAACAATAATGACCATAAGGTATGTTTCACTTTCTTCATTTGTACCGCACTCTAACACACGTGATACACAGTAAGTGGATTATTTATTGTGATCAGTGAGAGGATTTTAGTTTCTCTTTTAAGTTATAACAATAACCCTTTTTAGTATGTTTGATCATGTGTGGTTGTCAGGGATAAGGTTAAGGAAGACCAAAGACCAAAGCCCAGACCGGAGCATATGTCAGAAGTTTAATAATAAACAAGGGAAACTTACAAAATGCTCTTTACCAGGAAATCAGACAGGCACCACCGGAGCATATCGGGTACAGAAGAACCAAGGTGGCAGGAGGTGTGAGTCTGTAAACATGCAGAGAAGCCAGCAAGAAACAGGGAGAAATGGAGACATAATATACTTGGGGGAGGGTGATGAAATGGGACAAAGGACAGGTAAAAGAAATCAGAGGAAATTAGGAGCAGCAGAGCCCAGTAAGGACCAGGGAGCTGAGGGAGAGGGAGAATACTGGGCAGGGGCAGACAATGAGAAACACAAGGAAAAGACCTTGTAAAAAATATAAGGTGAACATGAAAGACTGACAACAGAATCCACAAAATTAATTATGACAATAGGAAAACCCTAAAGAGATCAAGACCTGAGAACATAAACTAGTCAAAAATGCTCACATTAATAAAAGTCAGACGACAAACACCTGGAGACCGGGACTGGGGCGTTTTTGATCACAAGCAAAGATCTTTCAAATAGCATTATGTAGAGCGCCCACACAGTGGTAGAAAGTTTAACAGTTGGTGTCCTTCCTATCAAAATAACCTAGTTTGCTTTATACTTCAGTGAGCCCATGACAAAAATATGTATACGTGGAATATAGAGACTTATATGCAATGGAATGTAAAGCAATTACCAAAAACAATGATCTGACAGGCCTCTATAGAAAAAAGGATCCAGACAAGACTGCACCTCAAATTACCAAGGGTAGAGCTTGCTTCATGCAGCCATGTGACAACAATTAAAGTGTGTGCACTCCTACACTACAAGCTGCAGCTGAAGTCTTGCAGTGATTTCAGTCATCAGCAGCTAACTCAAGGTTATACAAGGTCAAGATGAGTGAACTGAAGGGACCGAGGGAGGCAAATTATTCCTGGAACTGAACAATTTTGAACACAGTTTTATGATACTGTAAGACTACTCTATTAAGAAAATGTTCTATTGGTATCTAATGCTAAATGTTTGTTTTTTTCAAGCAAGATCCACCCTGGCAGACCTCAAGCAAGAAACTTATTGAGAACAGATTTTGTTTTCTGTGTTGACTAAAAAGAATTATTATTATTTTTGTTTCTGCATGACAGTCTTCATATCCTGCTTATTGGTTTGTCGTCAGTCATTATATAATGTTGTGTTGTGCAATGTTATTATTGGATATTATAATTGATAATGTGTTATTCTAATCAAAGGTAAGCAACAATGAAAAAAGTTTCAAATGGTTGTGATTGAGGGCTACTAGCCTTCAATGATTATGTCTAGCAATTGAAAGATGGGTGTTTAAAACTGTGTTTAAAAGATTAGCCACCAATAATTGTTAATAACCTAAATTTACAATTGTGATTGGAATTATTAATGACTAATCATTAATCACAAGTAAAGAGAAATGTCTCTATGTATATCCGTGTTGTTAACTCAAAAGAGACGATTTGGTAACTCTAGAGACAATTTGATCACGGATATAAAAATAACCACAGACGACCACACTTAAGCTAGTTAAAATTCAATAATTCCATGTTACAGCAATCATTCTGTTTAATAGTACTACTTAAAAACCTTAATGACGGAACCAGAGAGGGAGGAAGGGGGATAAAGGGAGAGAGAGACAGAGAGACAGAGAGACAGAAAGTGTGTGTCCTTCTGGAGTAAAATGTCAGCAGACGCTATGAATAAGAGGCAGAGCTGCTTGTGTTATACCTGTAGGGTGGAGTCCCAGGGAGTTGCATGCTGGGAGTTAGAGTCCAAGCCGTGTTGCATGCTGGTAGCCATAGTCCGAATGGCCTTGATATTACGGCATAACAGTTGTGTCCAGTGTACATCATTATCTTGCAAAACTGCAAACATACTTAGCAACTTTTAATGACTAATTATATAGTTATTCTTCCAATTAACCTAGAAACTTGTTCGGGAAGTTTACATGATTATGGCCGGACTCTTAGCACTTATGTTATCTTTGTAAAGCATTTTACATATGTAGCTAGAGTTTGGCACATTTAACAAATTGAGTCAGCATAGCTAATGTCACTTGCACTCCAGTTGCAACTTGTGCTCCTGCATTTTTCTGCAAATCCCCCTGCATCCCATTATGCTCTAAATGTGGGCCTTCGACCATCTGGGTCCTGGATCTTTAAACTGGCTGTAAGTGTCTAGCAAGAAATGAGAATGAGCAAGATTTTCCGTTTCTGCACCAGCTACTGTTGACATGTGCTGACATGCCTTTAAGAAGGGAGCTTTGCTGTTCTGGGGCAGCTGTTAAACAGGAAACAGTCAAAGGCTGAGGTTGTTGCACAGAGCTTGACTTGAATTTTATTGCTGAATATTTTCAAGAAGGGCATGAATTGAAAGGAGTGCCTATGCACAGGCAGTTTGCCCCAAAACGGGGTAAACCTCTGTCACACTTAGCATTTACAGCCTGTAAATTTTTTTATTTATGGCAACTTTGTTTTGGTTGAAAGACAGCTGGTCATGTTTTAACTGTTCAGGTCATGCTGCTAAATTAAATGAAAGAACAACGTTTAGAACCAGTGTTGTGCATAAATGTGTTCAAATAAGCATTTGTATGAATATTTCTAACTTCTTGGGAGGACATTTGAACTTAATGTTGGTCTTTACATGATAAATCTAAGCACAGTTCTCGCCGCCGTCGTTTGACAGCTTTCTATTTGAAAGTTAAGGTTCTGTACTGACAGTAACCTTAACATGAACTTTAGCTTCCTAATGCTTAAATCTTTTGCAACATTTCCCCTCAAACATAAGAGCTTGGAGACTGCCGTATTTGTGTGCATCAAAACTGATTATAGTGAGTTGTTTTTGCTGCCTGGTGTTGTTGCTACTGTGTGAGAGCCTGATGCAGACAGGGAGTGAATCCAGCTGAGTATTATCAGACACAGCTGAGATGTCACTTCTGCCGTGACTTTGATGTCCGACCACCATAAAAGCAAAGTGACAGCACAAATACCTTTGATTTGTGCTCCTGTGTTGAGGTTGTTATAAAACTAGAGCACCAACCTGGTTGGGCTTTGAATAATATAAAACAAATATTGTTTTGATAATCAACTTTTCATTTAAATTTCTAAGTTATTTTGTTTACTGATGGTTCAACCAAGCAGAAATGTACATAAATGCTTGGATTTTTTTTTTCTGGGGGAGGGTTATTTCAATGTATTTATAATATAATTTATGTGACCAATATGAACAAGAGATAATAGAGCAAATGCAAACAGGCTTGCAAAAGTTAGGTTACCAATGCCACACTGTGGCATATGAATTCTGTGATGACGCTGTGACCTATGTGTATTTTTAAACATTGTTTCTTCTTATGATTGATGAATAGACAAGAATTTGCTCATGTTATCATGTAAATGTTGTTCGAAATGCTCCGTTTATGAACTATGAAAGTTAATTAAGTCAATTTTAACCTATGAAAAAATAACTCAGGGCTGGTTCAAGTTAAGGGTGAATTTACCAGGATAACTCATCAACCATAGCTGAAAAGGTGAAAATGATAAAATGCAAATAATCATGTAGTTCAAACAAAATGGTGATTTACAGTTTTATAAACTAGGTTACTCAACAAACAGTAATGGTGCTGTAGACATCTTCAAACCTATCCATGGCCAACAAAATGTTTAAGGAAGTAAAGAAGATGGCAAACAGTTCTTAGTCTCTGTCAGTTATTGTTTAATGAATACCTGCTAACGCTAAGAACAAGCCATTTCTCATTACTATTATAGAGCTACTATGATCCGGTAATGCCTGAGCTCTGTCTCACGTGTCTCAACCTACTGGTCCTACATCAAATCCAGAAGTAATTTAAATATTTTTGACCCGTCAAAATTTATTAAACAATTATTTATATACTATATAGTTATTTTTCAGTAAAAGTTATACTTTTATTCTTCATCCCTATAGACATTCTATGGATGCATTCATTTTGAAAAATGTATCGTTTAGACAAAAAAATTAGCTATAACCTTTAACTAGGCTGGTAACGTTTAACTAAACTACTAAGTCAAGATTTAAAAATCATGAAAAATAATAAAGCATGAAATAGGGAAACAAAATTACAAAGCTGAAACCAATATCCAATAAATTGATGCAGTGATAACACAGTTTAGTGTGATTAGGCACGTTTAAGAACCAAGGTTTGTGTTGATGGATTTGCAATGAGGTCAAGCTCACTTTTATCCTAACTAAGAATAAAAGCTAGGTTGTGTTCAAACAAAAAGTGTACATAGCATAGGGGTAGAGCGCCCCACACATGTAGGTAGGTTTTAGTCATTGACGAGGCTTTCCCAGGTTTTTGGACCGTGGACCTTTGCCACCCTCTCTCTCCCTCTCTTCCCTCCTCTCTCTCTACCCAGTTTCCTGTCAACTGACTGTGAAGTAAAGACCAGTAGGGCCAACAAAAAAAATGGAGTGATGGACTAATAAAACGGCGGCTTAAAGTGGATATAGACTCTTTTTGGCGGTCCTGACAGCAGAAGCAATGATGTAACAGCTGGAACTAGCGGTTCATCTGACAACAAAGAAAGTAGCTGCAGCGCTACTTAGCAACCCTTTTAATTCCCACATGGACCTTTAAGTTCAAGACCCATCATGCGATGCTTATTGTGTGAAATTCTGTTGATGAGATATTGCTTTAGGACTAACCAGCATTGTTTTGCTCTCATAAGAACCTACTTTTTTTTTCCTTAAAAAAAATACTGATAAATATAAGCCAATTTCATGGCTTTCTTTGACTTTTTTCCCCCCACTTTTTTCCTTTATGTGTAAAAGGTCTATTCCCTTTTTCTACTTTATTACTATTAATGGAATAATTACTTTTGTATGCAACTGTTAGTCGGGCTGTTAGCAACATCTGATGTGAATTCCTGAAAAAAGCCTTATTATGAATCTATTTTGTTTTTTTATAAAAATGCTAAAATATTCTAAACATTTTGCACCCACTCTTTGTGTGTGTCACTACTTACCATTCTAGTTTTTGAAAAAAATGTGTTTAGCATTATTTTTAAAGCGTGAAAAGTATTTGTGATAAAATTCAGCACCAAATACCCTTATTTGACTATTTAACAGTCAACACCTGTGAGCGGTTTTACAGGTGAGATTAAAGCGCACGCAGGTGTCAAACTGTTCTCTTTGTGTTGGAAGACAGAGATAAAGCCTTAGCCACACATGATTTTGTAAAACAAATGTTTAGATAAATGAGTCTCACCACAAATAAAAACGGAAGACATTTAAATGCATACTAAATATTGAAATTGTTACTTTTGTTTCAATTGTTTCAAATGTCTTTCATTGTAAGCAGAAGTTCTTTTGCATGTTAATTCTTGCAAAAATGGCTACATTTCCCCTCTGTCCAGAGTCTGGATATTACAGAGTGTGATTTAATTCCTTGCTGTGGAAAAATCTGCATTTTCTAGCCACAAGTATTGTCAACCTTTAAGACATGAAGTGAACTAAATGAACAGCAGCAGCTTAGGGGAACGTTGTAGGGGAACACTATGACCAACTCCAGCATTCTTTGTTGGGTATACAGTTAAATTTAATTAATTGGAATATTGTTGAAAAGTTCATTTATTTTAGTAACTCAATTTGCTAAGGGAAAAACATTATATATTAGCACAGACTGATGATGTTTAAAGCCTTTATTTCAGTTAATTACAGTTTCTTTCCCCAGCTTCTATTTAATAAAAACACAGCATTTAAGATTAGAATATTGCATCAGAACAATGAAAAAGCAAAAGTTTTCATGCAGAAATGGGGACTTAATGAATAATATGTTAAATATTGACAAAGTTTTTCTCTTTCAAAAGGTACTTTTGATCGTGCAAACAAATCTTTTAGAACTGCATATTGTAATGTATTTACTATGATTATACTGTAATGATGTTTATGCTTAGCATGGTCCTTTTTGTTTGAAAGCATCTGTTAGAAAAAAATTTGATGCTAACATTCAAACGTAAGTATCATGAAAGCTGTTTTTTCTTTCCCCAAATTCACTAATTTGGAAGCTTTAAATCATTCCTCTATCGCTCCACTTAATCAGAGCCGTTTTGTCGAGGTAGCTAAACACAGAAGGAACAAGTTTATTTGGAAGCTTGTGTATTTAATAGATGGAATTTATTACTTTGTTGTCTTGTTTTTACTTTCCTGATCTTTGATACCAATGTCCATCAAGTAATCTTCACATCAGCTTGAAGTATTTATTTTTTTTATGTCTTTGTCGGGCTAGTTAAAGTGAAGCCTGGCACCAGAAGCATCTGCCTTTACTTAAAAGGACCAGAGATTTAGCTGTATCCCTTCCAAACTCCAAGGAGGGCTGCTTCTCTCAAGCAGAGGGTTGTGTAACATTTGAAACAGCGGCTACAAGGTCCTCTGGTCTTTCTCATCAAGCACAGCAGAGGGATTAGATGACACAACTAATTCCACCACAGTCTAAAAATACACTTGTCTATATGGCTCGGTAATGAATATGCATATTTAAACCAACCCATATGTTGCATGTTTGCTCCCCCCCACACACACACACACACTAGAGCTACCAGAACTTTGTAACTGATTTCTGATCTCCAGTTTGTGACCTGCTAATCCCAATTTTGGTCAGTTCAGAAGATATCAGAACAGCATTCAAAATATTCTTTCTAGCTTTCCTGCAGTGAGAGGTAATTAGTTATTTAAAATAAAACACAGAACGTCAGAGACAAAAGCAACAGCAAACAGAAGTTTAGTAATATTTTAAAGACAAAATTAATATGTAGCTGGCCGTTTTAAAACGTCTTTAAAATTTAATGTTAGCAATTAGCATGATTCGTGAAGCTAACGTTATAAAACTGCAGTCCCGTAGTGTATCGACTAGAGAATGTTAAATTTGTACCTTAAGTAAAGCATGTTTATAATACTACAATATTTGTTTAGTACAATATGAATAGTGTAGATTATTTTAGTTTTAATCTTCTGGCACCTTTATGTTTTGCACACACTTCTCTTATTTGGAAAAAGTCTAATTTTGGATCATCATCCCGCTGTAAGCGCTTCCACACAAAGGAGTGTTCTCGTCAAGGTGATCCGTTTCAGTTTCCATGCTGCATTCACTGATTGGGGAAAAAAAAATGGATTTTGTCTAACAAGGTCAGGCCCAAACATGCTAAAAGAAAATCATCTAATTCCACTCAACAGGTGAGTTATCCTTGCATCTCTAGACTGCACCTGCAATGGTCACTATTCTAAGCTTTTTGAATTTCCAATGGTTGCATTAACATTTTCATGACTTGCATGTAGAGCAGTTAGCTGAGAATTTTGCTCTATACCACAAACCAGGTTTCAGCATATCTGGGTTTTCTCTGAACAATCTTTCAGTCAACCCTTAAACTGAAGATTACGCGGTGGAGACAATATGGAACTGGTTATTGTCACGATCCCCAGGGATTTGTGCTTGCTTTGGACTGATTCCTGGGATCGTGTCTTCTTCAGTTTTTCATCCTGTAGTGTTTGTTTATTTCTATCTTGTGATTTAGTTATTGTTCCCCATACAAATCATCTGATTGCTTTCACCTGCTCTCCATGACTTTCTCTCATTGTTTCTCCTGCCAAGTCAACTCATGCCTTCCATTTTATGGATCCTCCGTTACGCAACCCCCTGTACAGTCCTCAGTTCCTTCCTCCTTGTAAGTTCCTTATTTCTTTATAAAATGTTGTTATCAACACGACGTCCCTGGACTCCTGCCTACACTTCGGTCCAGCCACAACATCACAAACCATGTAACATGGGTTCATGTAAAATAGGTAATAAAGATGAACGAGCATATAAAGATTTCGGAATTGCAAATTTTACTCTATCGAACATCGCACTTGTTTAATTTCACTTTCTGTGCAACAAACCTGGCTGTTTTAAATGGAATTTGTTCCAAATAATAAGCAAAAACAAAACAAAATTTCTGCAAGCAGGAAAGTTATAAACGTGTAAGATGTGTTCTGGTTGGTTTGCAATTTGAAACAGTTTTAAATAAACATCCAATTAAGCAATTCACTTAAATGTGTAAATGCAATATGTGGCTCTTTGGAGAATATGATGCACTATGCACTCAACTAGGTATAATGAACGATGAGGATATACTTTCCAGAAGTGGTAGCGCCAGGTCTGAACGAGGCACAAGGCCTCCAAGGTCAAGGTTCAGGGTATGTTTGTTTTCCCCAAAAGAGAAATACAGCTGGTAGCAATAAATTAACTCTAAAACATAAACAGCACTACACATAACACTACACTTGTATGCACACTTTCCAATATGAACATAAACAAGAGGAAGAATCCCTGTTCTTATGTTTCCAGCGACCAATGGGAATGCTAACTGTAAGCAAAACTGTCGACAGCTTGGGGTACCGAGCGACATCTTAGGAAAATGAGACCGTCGGTGGGTGGACTACTGCTCATGCTAAATTTACACCTGGCAAAACACACAGAGAAGGTATGACGACGATTCTTCACCTGTGCTAGCATCTGGGTATTTATTTTTATTGAGAAGACTCTTTTTTTTTCTCCTCTGACATAAACTGCTTTGTTGAGTGTAGCTGGGGAGAGGTAAGGTTAGAGTTTTTTTTTCCTACAGTAACAACATGACTAAGAGCCCCCTCACTGGGACCAGGCCAAGCCACAGATGGCTCCGAGGAGAGTGGCAGCCTCAGCTGCTCTCTTTCACGCAGCCCATCCTTTGGGCATCTTCTGGTCCTCTGGGACGCTTTCTGCGGATTCGAGAAGGTGAAACTTCAAGGTGGTTAGTGCGTTTGTTTTTCTTTCCATGTGCGCCATAAACACCCCCTGCTTGATTCAAAAACACATAGATCCACTTGTAGAGATGCTTTCTTTAATCTCTTGTTTCACCTGTTTCTGATCTCTGGCTCGCAGAGGTGAATAAAGTAAAAAAATCAGCACTCGAAGGAAATACGATCCTTTTTTGATCTGATGACATTTCCTCGCTGTTCATACAATCACCAGAAACGAAGACGACTTTCAGTCAGGTTCGACGTTGTATGGAAATTGACACATGGAGCATTATGTGACCTTCAACCTCCCAGTTTACTTCAAGCTATCTCTGGTTGTTTGCATGGCCATACCACCTGCTGTCCCCTCCTGCAGAGTTAAGTTACAAAAGAAGCTGCAATAAATTGAATCCCATTAGAGGGAAAACAGGCACCAACCACCAGCCAGCCCACGATTTTCAAAACTGTTTGGCAGTTCATGCCTCTCATGTGTCTGGCTTTCGTTTTTAGTACAAAACTTTCCAAATCCCCCAGGTACTGATTCATCAAAACCATATTATTGGAAATCTGACCAATGAGCTGCCTCATGACGCAGGAGACTCTTAGATGTAACCTCAGCTAAATCTGCTGGCACACTGCATGAATGAGAAACAGAGAGCAGCAGTTTCCCTCCCCTTTCAGACCATTGTGCTTCATAACATGGGTGTTACATAGTTCTAGGGTTACTTGTGTTAAATTTAACCAAAGGTTTACTTTTTTTTTCTATTTTATTGAAATATCAATGCTGGATGAAAAAAATGGGGTAATTGCAGTCTACTGAAAACATGATAAAGAAAGGAGATAATCTACTTAAAGGATTTGATATGTGGTCAGAAGACTATAAACTCTATAAGCCAAAGAGCCCATATCTTCAGATTATTGGGTTATCTTTATCCCTGCTGGTCAGTCCGTCTTGTCACCAATTTTGAATTGAGAAAGCTTCCAGTTATTTTATTTTTTAACCTTTTTTGCATTGATCATGACCTGGATGTCTGAGAATCTTCACCAACTTTATTGAGATAATGTTGGCATCAATGGTACCTGTTTTTTTTTTTTAATTTAAATACTTTTTTGTTCTTATTTGTCTATTTAAATAAGGTGGAATTAATGGAAATTATGAATATATAATTACACTCAGCCACTGTACTCCTGTTCAATTGCTTGTTATCACAAATGGCAAATTTGGCAATCGCATGGCAGCCATTTGATGCATTTAAGTTTTTCAAAGTGGTAAGAATGACCCTCTGAAGTTTAAACTGAGCAAGAAATAGTTCAGTGGGTAAAAACGCCTCGATGTCAGAGGTTGGAGGAGAATAGGCATACTGGTTGGAGATGATAGAAAGGCGACAAGAACGCAAACAACCACTTGCAACAATGAAGGTATGCAGTATACCGTATCTGAATGCACACAACTTGAAGCAGATTGTCTGCAGCAGCAAAAATTTCACCCAAAGTCATTTCTGTTAGCCAGAATTGGGAACCCAAGGTGACCATTTATACAATTGCGCCTGATTTGTTAAGTCTTGATCTCTGTTGGGACCTTCCGAGGGTAGTGTCAGAATCAGAGACAAATGACAAGAAAGAGTAGATCCATCCTGCCTTGTATCACATGTTCAGACAGATGGTGGTAGTGTTATGATGTGGGGGATAATTTCTTTGGACACTTTGAGACCCTTAATACCAATATGGGGTCATATCAAAATAGACTAAAATTGTTTCAAAACATTAAAGAATTAAGGCAGTTCTAAGAGGACAAGGGCGTTCAAATCTGGAAATAGCAAGGTGAAGCTGATAAAGTTGCCAGTGAGTGTAATTCATAATTATGCTAGTTTTTATTTATTTCAGCAGCATAACATAGATGTAGAGCTAAACAGCATATGACCTAAAACATATGCTGTTTAGCTCTTTTTGAAACCCAACTAACATAAATTCTATATGCATTACACACATCTCCATACATAAAAATGCCTTGGAGTTCATGGGAACCCAATTTGTCATTATAGGATTGTGGCAAAGGTTTTTCCATGGATTTATTTCCAACGCCCAACTGGAGCCAGTGCTAGCTTAGCACCAGTTCTGTTACACTTTCAGAGCCCAAACTATGCGTCCAAAACTCTGAAGCTACTATAGATCATGTCTGTCTTCTTGCAGTTAACAACAGTTCTAATCAAATGTTGAATATGCTTGCATGAACCTGGAGAAAGGGTAATGACAGAACAAAATAAGGCACATTCTTTATAACGGACAGACACTACGCTAGATGTAATAAAGTGTCAAAGACAAACTCCTGTCTTTCTGTAATGATTAGTACAGAGAGCTCCATAACTCAGCCAACACGGAGTTGCACTTTAAAAGATTTATTAAAGATGCGAGTATGACAGGTAGTGCATGAGATGAGGGCAGAACAGACTGATAGGGGGCAGAACCGGGTGCTGGAAAGCTGCAAAGATGGATGCTGGTGGAGGTGATTGATCAGGCTAGTGAAAACGGTCCAAAGGACTAGGCAGAACTCCATGAACTAGAGCACAAACACTGCGGAACATGCATGCAGGGAGCGAGACGATCTGGCGCTGGCATGGCTATGAGAAGCAGGTATATTTAGGCAGGGTCCCAGGTGAATTGACTTGATGATAATGAGCTGCAGCAGGTGTAGCAGATTGAGATGAGTGGAGCAGAGTGTGAGGAGGAAACAGCCAGCCTGCCCAAAAATAAACAAACACAGATAGCATGAAAGTTTCTGCGTTTAATCCTGGTTTTAGGAATGTTAAAAGCGTGAGACACTTATACAGGCTCTGGTTAGGAAAACTGGGTTTTAAATAGCTGGCAAAATGACAGCAGGATCCAAGAACAATACCAAGTTAATTGGATTTGTACAACTGGTGTAATCTGATCAGAAAAACTGTATAATGGTAATGGTATCTTATTTTTAACAAAGATATTACTTTTCTATGGCTTATTCTATTTAATCCCTCCTTTAGTTGCCTTAACATGAGATACAAGTGAGGAATCTTGGGGGGAAAGCTTAATCCAGTATTACTGGGTCAAGCCTATAACCCAACAGTTTGGCTTGAATCGACCATTAGCTGGATCCATCAATATTTGAACCGGACTTGGGTTAATAAAATAACCCAAACTCTGATATTTTTAACCCAGGAGTTTTTAAGAGTCTACATTTTAACTAAGGGCAGAACTGAGCAACATGACTGCTGCAGGTTGAGATTTATAAAAAAAGAAGACAGAAAATATTTTTGGTTACAAATTATTTTTTAAAGTTGGTGTAAAAAGCAAGCTGTAATGAGGCATTGTTTGTGCATAACAATTTTCTAAAATTTGTATCGCTTTAACCTCAGAAATAAAGTCGTAGCCCTCATATCGCTGTTTTAGTTTTTATGGACATTCTAAGTCTTTTTTTTAACATGAAGGCTCTAGTAATAATAAATAGTCCACCTTTTTTTGGGCTCTACAAATGTTAAAGTAAATACAGTACGCCGGTCACAATTTGTTACACAGGCAAATGTTTGTTGTAAGTAGTCCCTAAACTGTGAATGGCTAGTTTGGGTTTTAGACTTACTTCATCTTTTAGGTCAAAACGACCCTTGCATACTCTCCCAAGGTGCCAACAACACAATGAAACCACAGCCTTCTCATATAAAACCGTCAGAGCATAGGGAGAAGAACAAATGTGAGTAAACAAAAGGCTTGTTGCAAGACATTTCCCAGAGTTTAATAATGTTCATATTTGTCACATGACTCATAGAGGCCTGTTCTGCCCTGCGTACTACATCGTATTATATAAATGTGTTTGTTAATGCTCAGTATACAACTTAACCAGGTAGTCTGATTTATGTGAATCCCATGACTTCAACCTGTCATTTCCATTAGCAAAAAGATATCGATTTGCTATAGCTGATGGTGCCGCGCAGCGAAACCCCGTGAGCTAAAGACTCTTTGATGTCGCTCTAGGTTGTGTGCAGTTTTACTCTGAGGAAATAAAAATAAACTTTGCAGGAGAAATTTCCATGAAAGAAGCCGGACTAGTTGGTGAACATGTGCTTTCAATGCAAAAGACATCTTTAAAGCACACAGGCTTCATTGTTCGGAAACATAATGTGTGTGTTGGGTTGTTTATTCGAGATCTAGAAGTTTGATGTGCTGTGACACAGTAAAAACAAACCAGAAGCCTAATTCCCAACAGAAGTTCTTCACATTCATTTTTCTCTAACTCACTGGTTCTACCTTTTGAAATAGTTTATCATTGATTTAACTAATCAATGCTTTGTACGCGTGTGAGATAATTTCCCACTAATTATACTATAAGAAAATGGGCACGTTGTTATGTTTATTGTTTTAAAATTAAAACATTGTAAAGGATTGTATTAAAATATCCTCAGCAAGTCCAAATATTCTAGTAATTCAATTCAACAAGAGATGAAGATAAGTGGATATATTACACACTGTGAGATATAGCACAAGCATTTATCAGGTAATATGGATTATTCAGCTCAGCTGAAAAATAGAATATTGAAGACAACAAATAAAAAAAAGAAGATTTTTAATCCATAAATGTTATGTTATGATCTACACAATAGTGGGAAAAACTGTGAAGTTGCTAGTTGTCTAGCAGACTGTCATTAACACCTTAACAAGGAAGGTAAGTGACAAAATGTCATTGCTAAAGAAGCTGGTTTACAGAGTGCTGCGTCTAAGCATATCAATGGAAAGTTGAGTGGGAGGAAAGAAGGGATAGAAAAAGGAGAACAAGGAGAACTGCAGCCTTGAGAGCATTAGGAAGCAAAGCCTTTTCAGGACTTTGGGGAAGATTCATGACACATGGACTGCAGCTGAAGTCAGTACTTAAGAGCCACCACACAGTGTCTTTCCTGGGCTGAAGAGTCATAGGACTGGACTGCTGCTCAGTGGTGCAAAAACCTCTCCCCAGATGAAGACAGTTCTTGGATTTAATTTGGAAACCTAAGGCTCTAGAATCTGGAGGAGGCACAGAATCTAAATGGGTTGAAGTCCACCATGAAGCTTCCACAGTCAGTGATGATTTGCCGTGTTGTCAACTGGTGTCGAGGTTGAGCCTGGCCTTCTACATAGACATTTTAGAGCATAGATGCTTCACTTTGCTGTATGGAGATGCTCATTGTGTTTTCCAGCAGGAGCTGGCACCTGTCCACACTGCTTGATTGGGCAGCAATCTCGCTCTACCTAAACTGTACTGAAAAACAATGGGGTGCTGTAAACAGGAGGATAAGAGACACACAACCAAAGAATAGAGACGAGCTGAAGGTCACCTGGACTTTCTTAACAAGTCTCCGAAGTCACAGGCTCATGCCCTCCTGGCTACATAAACAACATCACTGACCTGGCTTGAGGACTTTCCAGCTCCCTTTTTCCCCCTACTAATCAGATGTTGCCCTTTCTCATAATCAGAGCCCATGATAAATCTTCTGAACCTATAGAACCTTCTTTGGTTCTCACATTTCTTGCCTTCTTTCTGACTCAAAGCCTGAAGTGTACGGTTGGGACTCAGCTCCCACCACAGAAACATCAAGGAGGTGATAATATTCTCTGGACAGGGGTCATGGTGCCCCTCTAGGGGCGCAGGCAGCTGTCAGGCCTACATGTTCATCTTCTCAGGCTCAGTTGGGTCTGCTATGTTGACAACAAAGAGAACAAGAGGGGTGTCTGCCTAACGCAAGAGAGGTGTCAGATAACCTGACATTTATGGTTACATTAAAGGACAGTGCAGAGATTGGTGGCATAGTGAGTGTCTTTTCACTTTATGGCCAAATGGGAGCATTTATATAGCAGGGTAGCTGGTTGTGAAAGGATGTACCAGAATGAACAGTATATTAAATCTTAAAATATAACGATCGTAAACACTTCCTGCATTTGACAAGCGATAGTGGAGCCGATTGATTTACAACTGCTGAAACACAATCCTGTCTTCCATGAACCGTATTCAACGAGTGGCATATTATGACAACCAACGGCTTGCCAAACATAGATCTTTTTTTTTTCTTCCCCTTAAAGAAATCAGTGCAATGCGATGACAATAAAACACTTAATGGTTGAGCTCCCATTAAAATTATTACAATTTTAATGTGCCATTAGCATTCACAAAAGGTTTCAATTAGGGAATTCCTGATTTAGACCCAGAGACCCAGATGGATGTTAAAAATCAGTCCCATGTATATGACCACAGTACATTAAATCAGTGTGACATGGTCCACATTAGTTTTACGATTGTGTCCCACTTAACTCACAAATAATGTAGTAGATACTGATTTAGTAAGGTATTTTTTTTTTCACTTTGCCTTCAGATAGTTTGTCCCAGTGGGAGTTTTTGCAGTACAGCCATTATCTGATTCAGCACACACGGTGCACTCTTCAGTTAGGGCAGCCATTATCTCAGTGGCAATGAAGATTTGTCAACAAAATTTTACTATGAGTGTGTCGCGTGGATCCATGTAAATGTACGGTGCACTGGAGCAAAATTGTGGCCATAGCTTAATTGTTGTCGCGTGCCCGCCAGCAGAATGCCGTCTGTACAAAGCAGTGCTCTCCTTTCTTAGTAGCTCTGCTGCAATGCATGAGCATCTAAAAACACAATCACTGGAGCTATGTGTCCACTCTGGAGGGGTACACTTCATAAACACATGGAGATGACACCGTCTAATTTTACATGCTGCAAATCTTGCCACTAAGGCACACTGGACTAGCCGTGCTTAAGGGGACTGAGGCATAACTCATCAATGAAATTTAGCTGTGGGTAGTTTCACTTTTAGAATCTGTTCAATTAGCAGAAAAAGAAAAGAAAAACAATAGAGACTAAGCACATATAATTTCGCTTTGTTAATCCATTGGCAGCAACTGAAAAAATTAGTACATAAAACAATACTAAAGTGGCTATCAAGTGACGATTCAAGTGGTGAATCTATTCATTTAGGAATAATTTAGTTTTGGTTTGACTTTTCTTTTGTCTTCAAGATTTTGAATGAAATCATTTTATTGATTTTCTGTGTGAATCGATACGATAATGTAAAGACGTGGACATCTAGCCCAACACATAAAGCTGAAGGTGTTGCCAATTGAAAGCAGAGAAATCATGTGAAATATTGATAGATTAATTGAGGACCATAATACTAGTTAAGTAGCGCTGTCTACAAGGAAGCTTTTGTTTTTTTATCCTGTCACAGTGTATTGCGTGGCCCAGCTTGCTTTACTGTGTGGCTTATGCTAGCATGCTTAATCTTTGTTTTGACGTCACTTGTTTATAAGTTGGTATTTTTTAACGCCGCAGTTGTTAACTGAGTAAGCACAAAACTTTGTTCTCATTCCTAAATTTTACAGCTTTGAGTACTGTTTTTTTTAAAAAAACCAAACATCTTGTTCATAAGGAAAAAACTTTTAATACAGTTTTGTAAGCCATGAACATGAAATAGGCCAGGGTTTTTGCAACCTGCACCCACCTGGCTTTCTGCAGGTACGACTGAAAAACACAAGACTTCTGTATCTGAAACTAAATTTAATCAATGACTCTGGTACTCATATTTTAAAAATGATGATCGGATACTTGAAATCTGATCAGGACTTTTTTTTTTTAATGCAGCTAAATTTAGTGACTTTTGTTGCCCTAACAGCATCTCAGTATGCAGAAAGAAGCACTCCACACATCAACAATTTGCACGTTGCATGATTGAGCCAGTGTCAGAAACAGAAGAAGAGTCTGGAAGCAGTAACAAAAAATTATTATTGTTTCTATTTTTCATATAGTCTTTATTAGCATTGTTTGTGGGTAAATACAATGTAATGGTTCATTAGTGGTTAGATTTTAAAACATTTATCTAAAATACTCAATCTGCTGAGGCGGTCTGGGGGTTATTTTTGCTGACTTTGGACTTTTTTTAAAGACATCTTGAACAGGGCATTTTAGAAAGCAGCATTTGCGAGCATTCATTAATAATCCACACGGAGAATAGTGGAGATAATTTGTTTCCTTGTAAATTAATACTATATATTATTTTCCAGCCATATGTATATGTTTTTTTTACAACATGCATATAAATATGATTATAAAAACAAAAGATTTCATCCCCCACTGTCTCAAGACTGCTGATTAGATCCAATAAGTGATTCATGTTTAATCTCCAAAACTACTTTGCACAAATAACCCCCCCCCCCCTCTCTTTTTATTTTAAAAACCATCTTTGCAATTTCTGTGGATCCTTTTAAAGGAAAAAAAATATCAGTGGAAATACGTGTTTTGGTGTATGAGAAAGTAGATGAGTTACAGGCTTTGCAGTCCGTCGAGCTTGAGGTACTACTGCGTTTGGAACTAATGCAGGATTTGACACGGATTCGTCCTGTTGAGCAATTCTGAACCAAGCCTTGTCTTTTCTATAACTGTGACATTATTTGTGGCACACAAAAGAAAACCATCTGGCAATCCAATTTATGTGCTAGTCTGATTTTTTCCCCCCAAAAAATGTTTAGTTAAAAAAAGCTTCATTTTGTTTACATTGTCTCAAGGTACTGCTTATCCACAGCAGATTCGCAAGAGGTTTTTCTTTGTGTAAGATGTAATCACAACAATATGGTTCTCATCATCAGGCAACATTATGCAGAAAGCCTGGCAAAGAACAGTATATCACAGTGTTTTTTTACTTCATCAGAAGAGTTACGTACATTTAAAAGTTTCCAAAATTGAAATAAAAGAGTAAGATCTACCCCCACTATATAGCTAAAATAACTTCCGTGCTGCCATCTGTAAGAAGGTATCAGTAACACATTACGCCTGGATCTTCCACAGTCCTTCACCTCTGGGGGATCTCAAGTGCAGCTATTAGAACCAGTGCTGAAGGCCTGCGTGTTCAAGCATGCTAGCGATGAGACAGATAGCTCAACAGGTGGGGAGGTTATAAAAGTGGGGGCAGTCTGAACTCTTTTATCCAGGCACAGAGGGAGAAAGTGGTGTCAGAGGGATTGCCCAAAATAGCGCAGCTGGTGTCTTGACAACAGCGATATGATGCAGGCCTACGTGAGAGATGGATGGGAAGAAGGCAAAAGGCATGTTCCAAAGCAAAGCCATCCCATGTCAGGCTTTCAGCATGGGCATTAACAAGGTCACATGAAGAGAGTGGATAACTGGTGAAAATCTATGCTCCATTCCAATGCGAAGAAATTTAAATGCAAAAGTATACACTGTGCCTTGCAAAAAGTTAAATATCCATTGAACCTTTCCACATTTAGGCATTCTGCAACCACACGTTTTAAAGTGTTATTTCCTTGGGATTTTAGACCAACAGAAAGTCGAGCATAATGACCAAATAAAAGCAAAAGGGAGATACGTTTAAAAATAAATGCACATAAAATCTTAATAGTGTGACGTTTATCATGTATTTGTTTGCCTTGGTGTAATTTAACCTCAGTAAAAATACAATAACTTTAACGTCATGAAGACCAAAGAAAATGGCACAAAGGTCAGACATGAAGCTGAGGAGAAGTCTAAAGCAGGATTAGATTATCAGACAATATACCAAGCTTTGGAAATCTTGAAGGATATTCCTAAACCATATTCCTAAAAAAGTAAGGGACAGCTGCATGCCGCACTTTTCAGATTCCAAAAGCCATAAATTATGTTTTACCCATTACACAATTGCGCGCCATTTTCAACGTTTTATAATTTAAGACCCCCATAAAATAAGTTGAGGTTTGTGGTTGTAATGGGACTAAAGCTAAAAAATAGATTTTGGCTATATCTGAGACAGGCTTCCAATCACAAGAAATGATGGATGATGAGATGGTTACAGGTAGTGTAAAAAATAAAAACAGGCTTACCCTGTTAGAGGACAAAATTAACAGGTAAATTGTTCAATGGCTGCGTTGGGAACTGACGCTGAAACCTTCCCTTTTCAATATTTTGTCAAATCAAATGGCATTATGTGACGTCTTCTGCTTAAACAACTGGTGAGCTCTGCTCCATGCAAATAAGAACATCAGCAAAACAACGTAAAAGTTTGGCATTTCTGTTGTTCTCACTTTCGCCTCAACGTCCCCAAAAACCTAAATACATGGGGTCTGATCTTCAAAGATTCCAAATACCGACTGCTAAATTGCGTGGACAGAAAAAACAACAATGGTGCGAGCAATAAGTGGGCGTATTGCAGCTGATCTTCAAAGACTGCGTCTCCAGTGGATAAGACGAGCAAAACGGATTTGGTCCGCCCCGTTTAGATAAGTAAATCGTGTGTACTACTGGCAGCTTGGTGGCTGCTGCAAAATAAACAGAAAGCTTGAATCCTTCACATAATCACTCCGTTTTTATTTAATGGAGAATTTCTGCTATTACTAAAAAATAATGAAAAAAAAAATTGTTTTGTTTGCAGACGTTCTGCTAAACAGAAGATTTTTTTTTTTTTTTTACTTTATGTCTGAGTTTAATAAGAAAATATTAAAGCAGACAAATCACATACATCCGTTGATCATTATTCTATTGGTTTGTGTATCAGTGATGGTGGGCATGTCAAACAGCTGAGCGCTGGAGATCCCTGCAGACCTGCATGGATCAGCCGGTATGGATAATGGATGGATTTGTTACAGAGCCCGTGTTGGAAAAACGAGGAAGAGAGTTCACATGATCAGGCCCATTGTCTTTTACTTCAGCTTGTTTTACATCATATGAATAAACAAAGCAGGTGTCCATGTGTTGTAGTACTAGGTAAATTAGGGCTTTTATTGACGTATTTTTATTAAACTGGGTAAGTACTTCACTAGTATTATACAAATACCAAACAAGACTGGTAAATCATTCCAAATAAATTAATGTCCTAAATAAACAAAAAAAGTCTAACTGGTGTGAAACTTCGCCTTTTTTTTTTTTTTCATCTTTCAGTACATTGCTGTCCATTGCTGGACTCCTGTTATTTATCTGCATTAGTTTCCTAGAATAAATATTTTGATCTGATAAAGTGAGCAGGAAAAGGGTGATGGTTGGAGGCATAGAGTGTAACTCTTTTAATATGCATGGTTGTCACTATACATAACTGTGACTTGTAAGTCAAATCGTTTATCTGGTTAAAAAGGGGAAATTGTTTTGATATGCTGGTGGGAAAAAAAAATGCTGAATTTAGGGCAGTTTGTGCTACCACCAGGGTCAACTGAGGTCACTTATTTTTAGAAGAGGCATATAAGTTCTTATTTATTTTTACAGACCATAAAATATTTTTTTTTCTAGTATTTATTAATGTTACTAATTCATTCTTCCCTCTTCTACAATCCTATTTTCTGCATCACAGCACCAAGACGCATGCTTAAATGTTTTCTGCTAATAGGATTGTACTTTAAATTCAGTGTTCAGCAAGATTCCTTCCTAAAACACACCAAACTTTGGGTGTTTATTCTGGCAGTTCATTCAAAATAGTATGTGTGATTGAGAATGCAAGAAGATCTTTCTTTTATATAGACTCATCATTGTGCAGCAATACTTAAGTTAAAACTAAAAGGTTGTTGAAAATCCAGATGCACAAAACAATGTTTTTGAAAAATGAACTAAACCCTTCAACCCGACTGCAGTAGTTTCTGCGATTTAAATCCCGTGTTGTAATTTTGTATTTGTTATTATTTTTACAATGCTATTTCCGATCACATTCTCCTATCAACGCTTATTCTCAGTAAGAGAGGATTTGACCAGACGTGTACGTACGTACACTTCAAATCAACAACTTGGGATAGAGGGAAGGAAATTGCAATTGGAATTACATTAGATCGATAACTTAAAAAATAAGAAACAAGAGCAAGGGAGGAACAGTTATAGAGAACTTCAGAACGTCAAACATTCTGTTCATAATCAGGTCAAATGCTTAAGTTCATAACCCTTACAAGTCAATACCCGCACATAAATCTGTCTTTCAGGTCCTTTTTTCTCAGGCATTCACACCGTCATTTCTCCCTGATGGCTTCTGTCTTTGATTGTTGACCTGAACAAGTAACTCCTCTTGCGTGGCGCCTTTGCTGCCAAGGTTCTGGGCGATCCTAATTTTCCTAATAACATTTGCAAGAGAATGGCTGAAAAACAGCAAACAAATCTTCAAAGGCAACATCTCTTCCTACGCCACAAATTTGCCTGTCCTGACTTTGGGATCACCAAACATGTAACACGAGAGGTTATTCTGGGGTGATAAAATAAAATAAATAAATCAGATCAGCACAGTGCAGTGCAGGTGGTTTCCAACTATGTTTTCTGTTATTGACAGAGGAGGAGGCTCTATCATGATCTGGGAGTGTTTCCCTTAAATGGAACAATGAAGCTTGCAGTTGTGTTTGTTCAGGGGTTCCAAACCTCGGCTGGACATGCGGAGATGTTGCAGCTGGCGTTCCTCTTGACTGTGGTTCCTCACCTGTGCGCCGATGACTGGGTCTTTGAAAAGAACAATGTTGCTGTTCGCAATAATCATAGAAGCGAATTGTTCAGAGCGTTGCCCTGAGGCTCTGTTGCCTTTGTAGAGGGAAGTTGGACAACTGATTGAGGGCTTTTTCCACATATTTTCATCCGCGTAAACCGCTCTCGTGTTCACAAGTTCCCCAAGTAGCCAATACCTTTAACTCATAGACTATGTAATACAAGTGTTTTCATTCTATAGGGAAGGAAAAACTAGTGTTTCATCGTTTAAAAAGTGGCCAAAAGCAATGAGAAAACAAAACAAAACGCAAATGTCATGTATTGTATGGGTTTTTACTCATATACCAGGAGTGACAACAATGTGCAGGGTGCTGTATTTTTCTTATATTGTTTTTTTTTTTTTTTAATACTTCAGCAATCTGACAGCAAGCAATAATCAGCCTTTCTGTTGAGATTATTTTGGCCAATAGTCACTTAAAAACAACCACAAATATATGTTTGGTAATTTTCTGTCTCAGCTAAATGTCAAATGCAGATTTTAGAACCCACAACAGGAACTATACGGTTTACTGATGTTGTTCCCACGTGTAAAAATCTTATCTGCATGTCTGAATTGAGACATACTGGTCAATTTGATGACTATTCACTTGTTATTTGTCTCCATGTTTTTACTAACCATGACAGTTATAGGAAAATGACTTCACCTGTAAATATATATATTCAGTTGTCCCAATATTTACCTTTAGTTGGGGCAGTTCTGGGAAACTTTACCTTTGGCGCACTGTAATACAGCCCAACAGACCATCCTCTGTCTGAAAAAGCAGTGGTTCAATTTATTCCTTTAATTCTTTTTTTTTCCAAAGTTTAAATTTGAATAATCAAAATTAGCAGGACATGTGTCACATCAAATGTCAACCACAGTGCAATGTTTATGGTAGAAACCGATTTCCATTGCAAATGTATTCTATATAGAGGAGGCTGATATTACAGAGGAATCTTTATATCTCTTTTGTGTAAAACATGGACCAGTTTGGCCATTAAAAGAAGTATGCTGTATTTTATCAACTGGATATGTCACTTCTAGGGGAAAAAAAATTAACATTCAGTCTAAAGCTTTGTAAAAAGGGTAAAAACAAGTAGTCATGGTGATAAGGACTGAATACTTTTGCTACAAATACAGAGAAACATGCATGAACTCCATGAAAGTTAACAGCCAACCCCCTGAAGCAGTAATTGTGGTTAGTGAGCATAAAGTGAGAAAGTTTTCTCTTTTATGGCAGTTATTACCTTTACAAAGCGTGAATTTCAGTGGGAAGAAAGACAGTGCCAACAGAATGGCCTTTTGTGAGCCAGATGAGTAAACTTGAGCTGGATAGGTAGGGAAGCATTGAACAACAGGAAGATGTGTGATGCATACCTGCGCTCAGGGTAAACATGTCGGCTAAAATGCAGAAGAGACAGAATCTATCTGAATGCTGAATTTTTGTTTCAAAGGTTTTTTTTTCAAGTTCTAAGTCATCACTGAGGAGAATTACAACCATACCAGGCTTGCGTCATTGAGACACAGTGCTTTTAAATCTTTCCACGGGTTACCAGTTTGTTAGATCTCCAAGCTACTGCTGTCAGACAACATTTCTCCCATCTTTCTACTACAATCTGGATACATTGTTGCATTAATCTTCACTTTATGAACTCAAGTTCGAGCTGGAGATTGCCTCAATACCCTTCTCCAGGATGAGGATTGTTTTTTTATGCTTGAGTTGGTCTTTCTAAAAAAAAAAAAAAAAAATAATAATAATAATAATAATAATAATAATAATAATAATAATAATAATGGCATTGCTGTTTTGGAAATTGTTTTTTTAAGGACTTGAGTAATTTCAATTTTAAAGTTGTGTAATTTATATTAGGAGAAGGCCTATGCTCACCCAAAGCAGCCAAAAAACACAGATTCTGGTCATTTATTTAGGTGAATGACAGGAAACTTCTACAATGTGAAAAAAGAAAACTATGATGGAAAACGCAATTAGAAAATATATGATCTATAGAAATTTTCAATAATAATCCATCTTTGTCAAAAGTTCAGAGAACTTTCCTGCAAATTCTACAACACTCCAGTAAAATAAATTGTTTGGTACATTGACGTTTCTCCATTCAGCTTCTTAAGGAGCAAAGGACCATAGATATCCATAATAAAGGCTAGATGTCTTACGGCGGAGTCTCAAACGTTATCACCGGCGGCCATCTTGCCTCAGGCAAGCTTTCTGGCGTGCTCTGTGGTACCTAATGAAAGGTGAGTGATCAGCACGAACACAAATACTCTTATCTCATTGAATTCTTGACGGATTTACAAACAGTTTGGTTTCTTACAAACGTTATGAACGTGGCTATAATTCTTGATGCTTGAACATGTCAAAATTGCAGATTTTCTTGTTGAAAAATGACTTAATCATGCAGCGTAGTTGTGCATCACGACACCAATAACGATTGTATTACAATTAATCTTTGGTGTAAATTTGAGGGAAATCAATCTCTCAATGGTCCAAAAAGATAAATGTTCCCCTAATTTCCCCATGGTTATTATAGATTATTTTAATAAACCAACTCTTATTTCAGGATTTGTTGAGCGACGGGCTCTGAAAAAGTTGTCCTGTGATGTCTGCCGTGCCAGCTTGGTAACAGATGCTGCATCTGCCATCAAGGACCAGAGCTACCACCTGCTGAAGTTAAAAAACAATGGAAATCTGGTGATTCCATCAGAAGGCACAGTGATGTGGTCAGGACAGCAGAGTGGGTCATTCGTCAGACCTCATGTACCAGACGATCACAGCCTATCAAAGTGCTAGAGGTTGTGTACATTGTACGGAAGAGGACAGGGTCAGAGGGTGTGTTTGTGCTCAGAGAGCACATCGGAGAAACACAGTATGGCATAGACAGCCACCACCATACGCTGTTAACGTTGGTTGTGTCCTTGTTTTTTAAGTTAAGGCTGCACCACATTGCCAAAATAACTAACCTTAGCTTACAGAGCAACAACATTTAACAGAAGCTCAATAAAACCGTCCTTTTCAAAGGGCATATATATACATATAAATACATATATATACATATATACATATATATACATATATACATATATATACATATATATATATATATATATATATATATATATATATATATATATATATATATATATATATATATATATATATATATATATATATATATATATCATGTTGCCA
The DNA here is from genome assembly GCF_011125445.2 of Fundulus heteroclitus. Lineage (NCBI taxonomy): Eukaryota > Metazoa > Chordata > Actinopteri > Cyprinodontiformes > Fundulidae > Fundulus > Fundulus heteroclitus. The sequence goes on from NC_046363.1 coordinate 34,019,743, forward strand.
TTCTGTACTCTGAGTTTTAATAGCATATATTGATTTAACAGAAATACCTTGTGCATGTGTATATTTATTGCACCTGTATGTTCTATTCAATGTTCTTTTCATATGAAATTCCATGGTTATAATTATTCATAAGTGTGCAGTGTCATAACTACATGTCTGACTTTTGTTTAACAAACCAAACAGTTTGAGAATCGTTAGACAATTGAGGAAGTTATGGTTATTTAAGTACATGCGCCATTGAAACACAATGTTACGAATGAGCGAGCTGCCTGTGGCAAGATGGCTGCCACGTGCGGACGTCGACCCCCATTGGCCAGCAGCGCGGACAAGACATCTAGCCTTTATTATGGATATCTATGCAAAGGACCACAACCACATTCTACCAACAATATGGTTCTGGGCCTCCCATTCATCTGAGCCCGCCTCTGTTTGACTTCTTTAACCACACCCTCCACTGAGCTATTTGTTTTTGGCTCCCAAATATTAGTGCTTCACTCAATAATATTCAGGAGATTAAAAATAGGGACTCCTCGGTGGATCTGCAGCAAGTCGCTGCTGACGCTGCGGGAGGAGGAGCACGTTTGGTCTAAGCCATGGTACAAGTACCTACAGAAACAGGAAAATCAAGCTATAATTAAAATGTTTGTTTCATTTGTTTTAGATAGTTTCATTTAAAATGTACTCTATTTAAGTGACTAAAAAGAAATGTGACAAAAACAATCAGTTTTACCAAAGACTATAATAATTTATTTAAGAAAATGTTGGCCTACGAACAAATACTACTATATGCACTTCATACTTGGTTAGGGCTCTTTTTGCCTGAATTACTGCATCACTACCTGGAGGTAATCCTGTGGTGCTGTTGAAATGTTGAGGAAGCCCAAATTGCGATTGATAGCCTTCTGCTTGTCTGCCTTTTTGGGTCAGCTGCATCTCATCTTCCTCTTTTTAACACACCACAGATTCTCTCTGGGTCGGATGGGTTTACTGTATCCTCAAGCACAGTGATACCATGGTCATAAACCAGGTATTGGTACTTTTGGCACCGATTCTTAGTCCTGCTGTAAAATGCAAACACCAGCTCCATAAAACTTGTCAGCAGAAGGAAGCATGAAGTGCTGCCAAATTTCAGGATAAATCCGCTTTGGATTTGGATAAAACTCAGAGGGGCGACGCCAACAAATGACCTCGCCGTGGAAATCATACAATTAATATAAAATCAACGCATCTTAAATTTCTTACCTCTCCACCTTGAGCTTTATGCGTCTATTTTCTATCACCTGAAAACAATTTTTCAGGTGATAACGCGTTTTCTGGTTTTATTGAAGCACTGATTTTATTTTTTTTATTCCCCTTCCACTTAACTTTCCATCAAGCTTTTAACCGTCACCCCCAAAACGCCAAATCAGAAATGCATTCTCTGAAGACACTGGTGTCCTTACAGCTAAGGGGTTTTAATGTGTGGGGATACGGCATATTGTATGACCTGCTTCCTTAGCATTGAGTAAGGCTTACCCTCTGACTGACGAACGCTGCCAAGTCAGCAGTCTTACCCATCAATGTGTTAGTCATAGCCTCAGCTCTCTGTATCCAGAATTGTTGTTTATATTCTACCTGAATTTTGGGGTTTTGTTGACCATGAGCCAGATTCATCAGCACAGAAACAAAGGCTTGAAATACATCAAGTGCGTAACGAACCTATTTGTTGTGTCCCTCTGTTTGGGTTACTTTAAACCACGGGTGTCAAACTCATTTCCATATGGGGCCACTTTGACGTCATGAAGTCATTAAAAGGGCCGGTTGCACGTGTATAGACGATACTTTTCATTTCATAATTTCATTCCAGTTCACATAGAAGTATAAAAAATGCACGGTAACATAGAAATAGCAACCTTAGGCCCAGTTTATCTGCAAGAAAAGTTGATATTGGGGTGAGTTACACTTACAGGAGGCACAGTTTTAGCCACTTTATACGCTTTAAAAGGATATATACCTCTACTTTATGACATGATATGCCTTTTTTTATTGGCTCTTGAGGGCCGGATAATTTACCTTGACGGGCCGGATTTAGCCCGCGGACCTTGAGTTTGACACCTGTGCTTTAAACGAACTCTTCAGTTGTATTCTAATTTATTGAGGCCTTATTTAGACCGACTGATGTGTGTGCTCTGCGGCTCGTGACCTGCGCTCGTGCCCGGCTGCTGTATGCGCGGCGCGCTGGTGAAAAAAAAAAAAGGCGGTCAGACTGCGAGTCACACAGACGGAGGGAGAGAGCAGGCGAAGCGGAAGGAAACGCAAAGCTACGAGCAGCAAGGAGCTGTCACCGTCACACCCCCCACACCCCCCACACCCCCTCCCTCTTCTTCAATGAGCAAGGCAGACCTCAGGCGAGCCAGAATCGCGCTGGGAACTCGGGCGCAGCAGAACAGACGCGAACGTCGGCAGAAAGAAAGCGGCTCTGACGTATTTCTGCCAGATTACGCCAGGTGGACTGAATGTGACGCCGCGGCACTGACCGACTAGAAGGCCGACCCGGTAGGTGTCCTGTTCCTTATTTTGTCGCGTTTAACGAAGGTAAAATAAAATAAAATAAAATAAAAAATAAAGTAAAATAAAAAAAAAATCATCATTAGAAATAAAATATGCTTTCAAAGGGAAGTCGCGTTGTATTCCCGTGATTCATGCGAGGCAGTCGCTTTCTGAAACTTGCTTGTGTGTTTATTTTCGCAGGTTACATTTTTTTTTCTTATTTAAAAGTGAAACAATGCCTTAAATCTGTAACGTGTAAGTATGATCATTTTATTTACGCGTTATGTCGGTGTCTCGTCTACCTAATTGCACCAGTGGACACCAAATCAGAATAGGAATGGCTCAGGCGCTTTTTTTTTTTAACCAGCTATAGATTTTTTGGCAGGCTTTTTGATTTCATTCAACAGTTTCCACAGCGCAGCCCCGATCGCTCGCTGATGCAGAGGAGAGTTTAGGGGGGCAAAATGAGCTGTTTATTTGAAATAGTTATATGGCTGCTGTTCCTGGTGGTTAGCCCTGTTGAAGAATGTTGGGATTACAGGCTTCACTAAGTTTTTCCTCCACCTACAGTGAAAACAGTCAAAATCCATAACCAAGCCTGCCAAAAAGTTGCATAAAATACTCATCTGCTCGGCTTTGCCCATACCCAGGCAGAATTTGTTCAAGAGGAAAACGTTTCAAAAAAGCTCTGTGCGTCCTTGTGCAGCAGGATATGATCTTTTAGGTCGATCCTCTTTGGCAAACATCAGCCGCACAAAAACCACACAGTCACTACAAAAGGGTGTGCCTGGCTCCCACTGAATGTGCCACTACAACTCATTTAAGTTTTTTTTTCTTCTTCTTCTTCTTCTTCTTCTTCCCCCACCACGTATGCACTTTGGAAGCACATGTGAGATGGTTGGGCTTAAGAGGGAAACTAGCTGGTTAGGAGTATTGTCTCCATAACAGTGTTCACCACTGTTGTGTTAAAGCTGTCCCGATCCATCCTCCGGAGGTCAGAAACAGGCCAATCTTTTCTTGATCAGCTGGTTTCGATTCTGAAAATTAAGTTTTTCTTACATTATTCAAATTATTTGTTACATTAAATTCCTTAAACAGAAAAGTCTGATGTTTGTCACATCACTTGTTGTATTAGAAACCATATTAATGAATGCTTTTGCCCCTCTTGTATATCTTATTGTTTGCTGAAAAATGGAATCAGTCAGAACCGGTTGGCAGGAAATCAAAGCTCACATTTGAAATTAAAAATCCAGCTATTTTGGAAAGAAAATATTGACATCCCATTTTTTTTCTTCTTCGTTTGTAGCTCCAGTCCTCTCTTAACAGAACAAGCTAGTGCGTTTACTGAGCAATTCCCATAAATATTCAAACTGCGGCGCCCCGTAATGAACGTCAAACAAATGTGGTGCGTATGTGGCTTTATGCAAAGATGCCATGTCTCAGTAGAACACACAACGACCGACTGTGCTTTAGGAACACATTTAGGTCATAAATTTGACAGACGCTTCGCTGCAGACCAAAATAGACAGGACCTTCAGCTGATGAGCTCCACCTTGTGCGCGGGAGAGCTCCGCAAATGTGGTGCTGACAGACGGCCGAGGAGTTTGTCGGTGTAAGGATGCCTCTGTTGTGCTCACAGGGTCTTTAAAAAAACACTATGCAGCGGTAGTTAACTGCTGATTATTGTCATAAAAGTAAAATAGACAGTAAAAAGAGGTTATCTTGCTGTAAGTGTTGCTGAGGTAAAGGAAGGTTATCTGTTTTAAGTTGACTGATGCTCCTGTTGGTCTCCCTGTTGTCCCTGAGAAAAGCAGATGTCAGCTGTCCTCAGAATTTTATTAATTTTCACAGAAAAAACAATTGGGAAGATTTTTTTTTCCCTTTTCACATTCCTGCCAGCGTCTTTGTTATTTATTACCAGCTTCAGCATCTACTGAAGTGACTTCAGGGGAGTACAAGGCTAAGCGTGTCGCCAGTGACAGTTGCTGTGGCTTTTTCTGAAATAGCCAGCTTGGTGTCTCAGGGGCGCATATAGATAGCAAGTGTGATTCCAGCTGCCCCTGTGGCATCCTAGTCTTAATGGCTGATTGAGCGGAGCGTTTCTCCTCAAACGCTCGGAGAAGCGTATCGGGTTGCAGGGTCATTGTTGATCGGAGCCACTTCTGCCCTTACATGAGATAAACAGCTGATGGGGATTACTCAGCTGTCCTTGGCTACTCTGAGGGGAGTCCTAATTGAGTGTGTGGGCGAGCGATAGTGTATCTGGCAATGAGAAGCTCTCAGGGTGACGCTGTTTGAGGTGTAAGACATCCATGACTGCTCATGGCTTGGCTAGCGATGATATATTTAAGACCTGCTTTTCTAGTTTCGCACCTTCTTCCTGTAAATGTTATTTGTTCCTGTTTTGCATTTACTTTAGCTGAATGAAAAAAAGGAGGTGTATGTACAGTATGCATGTATGCATATATATATATATATATATATATATATATATATATATATATATATATATATATATATATATATATATATATATATATATATATATATATAAACAATATGGTTGTGAAGTTGTGCTTGTGATATTTCCACATGTAAATTATGAGGCTGGCAAAGGGTTGATGTTTTGATTAGATTCCGATTTGGGTATGGGAAAAGTTAGGTCCTTATATTGAAAAGAAAAAGTCACTGAATGAAGGATCCTCAGAAGTATCGCAGGAATAGTGTTTGGACCTGAGTGAACGTGTGTCAGTGAGCTTGTTGGTGTGTGAAAATGAAGTAGTGTGCGATTAAAGACCCAAGCTCTCCACATCTCCGTGATCAGACCACACAGTCAGCAGCACACGGGCAGATGCAGCTTGCTATCAATCGCGCAGGCGGATGGAAACGTTAGCAAGAGGATTTGAACTTTCTAAAGTTCCCACACAACTGTTGACAAAGTTATGCTAAGATAAAGAAGTCGTACAAGTGGGCTAACTTTGGGCCGCTTTTAGACACTGCAGGGGGTTTTTGTTTTTTGTTTTATTTCCTGCTTTATCAAATTTCTTAAGCACAACTGTTTAATTGAACACTAGGGATGTCTTCGTCAGCATTGTCTTTGTCCCCAGTAGCAATCGTAGTTATATTTAAATCTACAGATCAGCCTTAAAATGCCGCTCCAACATGGAGAACGTTGCTTAAAAAAAGTCACTTTAATATTTATGTTGAAATATATTCAGCTGCAGTCATCTAAATTCATCCAGAGCAGTTTGTGGAAGCTCTGGGATGGATACTTTCTCTGTGAATTTAATGATTATGGGCGACAGGGGCGCAGGAGTTAGGGAGTTCATCCTGTAACCGGTGGGTTGCCGGTTCAATCCCCGGGTGAAGACAATTCACCCGCATTGCCTGTCTGCTCACCCTGGCAGCTCACCACTGTCGGGGTGAATGAACGGGTTACTTCATGTAGTGTAAAGCCCTTTGGGGTCTTCAGACTTGATAAAGTGTTATAGGACAGGCCATTTAACTTTTTTTAAATCTACAAAAGCTCTAGTTAATTGTAAGTGCATAAAAGTAAAAGTTGTTCCCTTGTTTTGTGAACTTAGCACTTTGGATGTTGTAAAATGTAATAACAAATGTTTCAGCTGCTGTCTGCACAGCTCCGTGCTACCCTGACAGTTGTCAGCATGCGGAACAGGTCTCATGACATGTTTGGACCAGGACCCACAGCAGCCACTCAGTCTGTTTATGGTTAACTTCAATGAAAATGGCCAACAGTTATAGGGAAAACCCAACTTTACAAACTTTACACATTTGCACATATGCTCCAGACTGCTGAACTGCTGAAGCCACGGAATGGACTCTGTACCACATTCGTAAACTACACAGTTTTTAATAATACTCACCTGTACACTGTGGAATCGCACGCTGCCTATTTCTCCTGCATTGTTTACATTGTTGAGATTGTTTACATTTCAGTTGATTACAGAAATCATCGCAGCACCTTATCCTGTAACTTACTGTAACTTACTGCAATTTACTGCGATTCTTCAAGCTATATGCTAACGTAATTTCGTTCTGTATGCACTCTGTGTATACAAAATGACAAATAAAGTTGTCTAAGTCAAATTTGCCAGAACAACAAAACGATGATCATGGCCTGTTGTGCAGTTCGCCAGCTCTGGAGTCTGGACCCCAAAATAGGCCTGGATTTTTAAAAATTAGCTGTGGAAATTGCAGTCACATGGCTTGTTTGTGTTGTGGGAGACACAATATCACAGCAACAGCAACTGGGATTTTGAGTAAAAAAAAAAAGAGATTAACTTAGATTCCATACGTTTCAAAAAGGCCCGTGATCAGGACCCAGCGTCAACACCTTTGATCTGGACATCCTTATATAGATATTTAATCTCAGCTGACACTAATTCTGGGTGATTGACTACATTTCAAAGGTGGTGATCAACGTACCGTATGTTGTTACCACATCTAAATTTTTAAGAGTTTGAACATGGTCAAGTACTTTCAACAGTAGTTTTTTTTCTGGAACAAAAGCTGCAGTGCATTAAAATTAAAGAAAAGTTTTGCAACGAACTGAACCCCTTATTCAATTATGTCAAATGGGATTACCTACATTTTTGAAAGGTGTTTTCAATTTCCCTAGCCACACCCCGACCTGATTATTACCAAACTTTCAAGAAATCACCTAAATAGAACCTATTTGGCAACATTAGGTTAGCTAAAAAGGGCTGTTAGAGCAACAAAGGAAGAACTTTAAGAACTAAGTCACTAGCAGTCTGGTAAGGGTTACAAAGCCATTTCCAGGGCTTTGGTACTCCAGCGAAACCACACTGAGAGCCATTATTCACAAATGGAGAAAACATGGAACTGTGGTGAATCTTCCCAGAAGTGCTCAGCCCAAAAAAAATACTTCAAAAACACATCAATTATTCATCCAGGCAGTCACAAAAGACCCCTGAATAAGATCTTAAGGCTAATTTGCTTCAGTTAGAGTTAGGTATTGATAAAACCGGGCAATGAGGAGACTTTTGAGGCGAGGACCACTGCAAGCAAAAAAAGCACATAGAGCTACTTTGTATTTTTTCTAATATTAGCTACTTCACATTTGCCAAGAGCACATCTTAATGATCCACAAACGCTTTTAGAAAAATATATTGTTTTGTTAATAGACAAATGGAAACTTATAGGAGTTGTGTCTCCCTTTTAATTTGGTCCAAAATGAACAATTTCAGAAATCATTGATGGAATTATAAATTCAGCTCTCTAATAAAAAAAAAAAAACCCTGAAGGAGAATTCATGGCCCTTAGTTTGTGACCTTAACCAAAACCAGACTTTGGTAATGCTGCACGTCCACCTGTAAGTGCCTGAAATTACAAAGTGATAGTATGGATATAACTCTGAGCTGCTGTGGTGTGACCTTAAACTGGCCATTTAAGATCCAAATCCATGCAGAGTAGGTCAATTAAACATGTTCTAGAAAGAAGAAAAGCTACGTAAAAAGACTTATCACCAGATATGGCAGATCTTGCAGCCAAATGAGACAGAACCAGTTATCAGGGCTGCAGATATATCTGCATATACATTACCACATATGGCTCAGTGCGTGCGATTCTGGAGTTTGAAGAATTATTGGTTCATCTAAGGCACAAAATAAAATAACCCCCTTAAGTTAACTTATTCACTTTTCCAAAAAGCATGCCGAGGCCGCAGTCTGACACAATATAATATATGATATGCATGGATATGGCAAGTTTTCCCAAGACTTTAAAGTGTTTCGTACTCCAATGCAGGTCAGATTACAAGAGTGGTGCCTGACCCAGAAATAATATTATAAAAGGGGTGACTGTAGAAGGTGACTGCTCATAAGACTGCACAAATGATGATGATCCAGCTAAAACAATTGGACACGCCTGCACAAGAGTGGATGAAAGCTAAATTGCAAATTTATCTCTTTGTCAGATAGCGATGCAAAAAGTTGTTCGTCATTCATTCTGCGAAGGGCCACATCTGACTGCCAGTCTTGAATGCTGATATTCGCCAAAGGGACTGTCTGTTGAGGCTCTCCTGCAGGAAATGACTCTCCGAGCGCCAAAAACAGCAATCCTCGAGGTGCAACAGGGGTGGAAAGTTCACTGAGCGTGAGCTGGAGGAACGGAACACCAGAGCATTTTTCAGCTCTTCACCTAAATAGTCAGACTGCGCAGCAGGGTCACCATGCGACTCTGTGCGACGTGTTTAAAAAAACCGTCACGTGTATTCTCCAATATCCGCCCTCCACAATCCCTGAAGATGGCTCTAATAAGAAGAGATAAATGATTTTATCCCAGGCTTGCTTGTTTATTCCTCACGTACAATGCCCTGTGGACACTGGCAAGACATACAGTCTTACTGTACTAGGGTGCAATTTGGGGATCTTAAAGGGAAGCCCCCGGGAGACACGAGATAACGAACAACAACTTTGTGGTTCAAAGTGCGCACAGGCCTGTGTGCCGACCGCATGCAAGTCCAGGAAAACATGTCTCTGGTAGCTGAATGGCAGCAGATTATTAACCACATACAAACTTCCCAGCACTACCAAAGGAGGCTTTAACACTGGTGTGGTGAGGGGGAGCGTTTAAACATTTACCTTTGGGTCTTGTCTGGTTTGAGTTCAACAATAAAGCTTTTACCTAATCTGACGAGACAAGACACAGATGGAGACAGATTAGCGTTTACCCCGCTGATAAACTACAGTCAGCAGTTTTGACATTTACTCAGCCAAGGCATAGGATATTCACAGACATTTCCATGGCTTCCTGAAAATAGCTTACCACATCTGATAACATCTACCCAGCCGTAGGTTTCTCTGATTCACGCTTGATTGGTAATACTTTAAGACCAAGATATTAGAAAAGAGGAATTTACAGTATAGATAGAAATGAGCAGGCTGGAGAAATCTAAATCATATAAACATAAAAAAATATATATGTGACTTTTGGGCTTGCTGACCAGCTTATTTGCAGTAAATATCGGAAAATCCATGAAGCAGTGTTGTCATATTATTAGTTTTGTGAAGTGACAAGCCAAGGAGTCAGATGACTGGAGACAGCCCTCTATGCAAATGATCAGCGACTAAATAAAACCGCCTCTGTTCGATGACCTGGTCTAGATACTGCCTCCTCTCTTTTTCACAGCTGTTTGTTCTTTGCTCAACAGTAGTTTCAGGTTTGCCTTTTCACACGCATCCTGGATGATTCATTCTGCTGAACGTTTTCTTTCTGAAAATAGGTTCTAAAAAGTCTTTTATGCCCTATGCTGTTAATTCAGCTTTAAAAGGGCAGCTTTCTTAACTTTACAAATATTTGATTTAGTCTGCCCTGCTCCTTTATGTATTTATTTTTACCCCACTTCTCCTTTCTGTGTGACAGCTTGAGGTGGGCTGATCGCAGCGATGTCCAGGTCGACAAGATCCCCGTCGAGATCTCGGAGCCGTTCGAGATCCCGATCAAGGTCCCGATCAAGGACCCGTTCCTCATCGCGGTCCAGAAGTCGTTCCCGGTCCAGGAAGCACCGGTACAGGTATGAAAAGTCGTTCTCGCGTTTATGGTGAAGATCTCCTGTTTTATTTCTTGACTGGTGAAGGCGCTGGCATGTTGTTGGCTTTGACTTATCAAGAAGCGCTGAAGAACTGACCTTTGACAACCGTTAAAAATAAATATATGGATGAAGAAAGCATTGATTTCCACAAAGTGTTTGAATTTTCGATCATTCCACAGTTTTGAGGAAATTAATCTTAACCAGTGTGCACTCGATTTCGTGTTATAGGTTTTATATTTTAAAGTGTGAAATGCTGGCAACAAGTTGTGAATTAGAAGCTTTTCCTCTTTTTTTTTTTTTTTACCCCAATTTTGAAGTTCTTTAACACAAGACCCTATGTTTCTATCTTTTCTGAGCATGATGCCTGTATAAAGAGAGAAAGAGGAAATTAATATTTAAGTGGGAGTCCAGCTGCAAATAGAAGCCTTTAGTCAAGCCCAGCTCCACTGGCGTGACTTTGGCTCCATATTTGTCAAGCTTTAGATTTAAAAGCCAGTATTTCTCCGCTGCCTGAGCAGAGAAAGCACTAAAGCCCGGTCGAAAGGGGGGATCTGTGTGTGCTTGGAAGACGCTGTGAGCCCTCACTGATGCATTTGCTGTTTCTGGCATGAATGACTGTGGCACTGCAATAAAAAGGCTCGGTTGCTCATTTCCTGGCAGCGCCACAGCTCGTATTAAAATTAGCCTAAAGAAGAGACATGGAAGGAATCTCATGCTTTATTCTTCCTCAAACCACTGTTACGCATTGGGCAAATAAGCTTTGTCAACACACGCAGGCACTGAAAATGCATGGATGCATTTCTGTATTTACCTAGTTAAATACAGTATATACATTAGAATTTCTGTTAAACGGCATCAAAAGCAACACATTCTCACACTGTTTTGCTGCAGCTATGATACAAGTCACTCTGAAAACCTTGATTCAAGAACATTTTTAAACTACTAACCTAAAAGCCAGCTTGTTCACTGTTGTTGTGTGACGGAGACTGCTCGGTGGAAATGTTTTCACGAGCTGTCAAAGTTGGTGGATTGATCCTCCGCTAGTTTTATTCTCTAAACCCTATCGCCTCAGATCTAAGCTTCAGGAAGAGACAGCGAACAGAAATGTTGGCGGGAAAGCCTTTGCCTCTGATGGACATTTTAAAACCTGAGGAGCCTGTGAGTGGCAAACATAGAGTCAGTGAGGATTCAAGTAGTTTTTTTTTTTTTTTCTCTCTGTCTTCATACGGTCCACGTGACTCTGCTGTGCTCCACCACAGCTGCCCAGAGTATCCGTAGCTTGCAAAGTGCTCAGTAGCGCTCGGTGTGCTGCCTTCTCTGTTTCGCTCTCTATTCCGATGAAAAAACACGCAGGGTGAGTTATACGCTTTGACAGATTGTGGGGGGTTATTTGCATGCTCTGGATAATGTGCTTCGCTCGTCTGGTTTGACAGTATCTTGCATGCATTTGTTTGGACGCAGATATATTTGAGCAAGATTCTAATTTTTGCAAAGACGGGGTTACCAGTGAATGCTTGGCGGTCACTTCCCATTCTAGCGCTATAAGTAGACTGACCAAAAAAGAAAATCCTGTTGCAGATTAAATCTTTGCACTGCTCAAGTAAACCGATCTCTGTCCAAAGTGTGCAACTTTCTTAGTCTAAAATTTTACAAAGGGAAATTACAGAGATGGCATTGAAAAGCGGTTCAAAACATGTTTTTAAAAAAGCATGTTTGTGCATGAACTACAATTTGTGAAATACAGAAACTTATAGTGATATATAACCCCAAGATTGTTTAAAAGTTATGGGTTTGTGTGCTGCGCATTCAGTAATGCAGCAGAGCCTCCTAGTGGATGTATCTGACACTGCAGCCTGGCTGAAGGGTTCAGTGGAATATCTGCCTCTCTCCCTCTTGACCCTCTCTCAACATGGAAACACAGATGTTACACACCCACATGTGTTTTGTCACTTGTAGCTGATCTACAGTCACTGGGCATAACGGATGTTAAACACATCCTGCCGTTAACGTTTTAGAAAATATGTTATGTTTCCGTATGCTGGAAAAGGGGAAACATTTTGAGCCTGTTGAAGTTGTTATTTGTTTGAAATGGTCATTCTACCTAAAAAATCTTCGCCCAGCTGTTGCTTTATTTATTTGGTGTTAGAGCTGTCGTCCTTAAGAGTACAGATGCGCTGATCAGCAGCAGCCGATCTCTAATCACTGATTTTATAAAGCTCTGATTTGTTTTTTTTGATTTGGATTCTTCTAAGAACTATACATAAAATAATTAGTTCTACTTTTCTGAAAAACTGAAATGTTAACTGTGTTAAGAATAAAATACTTCTTGTAAAAATAAAACAATTTCTTAAAAATAATTTCTTAAAAACAGCCCAGAATTACAGAGCTGTCTCTCTTTGCATTATTAAAAATCTGGAAATATTGTGAAATCCTTCAGGTTACTAAACAGAATTATAGCAGATCCCATTCACTCCTTCATATGATGACATTTGTTATGAATTTTCTATATAAAAATAAACTTGATTGAATAAGGGCTGGACAGTGGAGTGACTGGTAGCACATTTGCCTTGCAGCAAGAATGTCCTGGGTTCAAATTCTTGGCATGGGGTCTTTCTGCATTAATTTAATTCACATATTTTTTCTCCCACATTTTCACACACCTGAAAATGTCATGTGTATTAAATACGATAACACATTAGACTGTGGACAGAATAGTCATCCTAGCAATCTGAAATGTGTGTGTTCGATTCTAGCGTCTTCCTGTCACATGTCAATGTGGCCCTGGGCAAGTTAACCCCAAGTTACCTATTGATTTGTGTATTAGTGTGTGTTAATATGCATGTTCTTGAGTGCAATTAGGTGAATGTGGTTCTGTAAAGTACTTTAAATTAATGGTAAATGGACTACATTTATAACACTTTTCCAGTAAAAAAAAGCTCAGATTTACATTTAGGTGTTGGATTATATAAAAGGCTTCATCACTATTATCAAAGTTAGCACTGTTAGCAATACTAACTGTAAACTGTTTATATTCTCTGTAGATTTAGTGAACCCTGCGATTTCTAAATGTTCTAATCAAGCATGTTCTATGAATGATAGACTGGACAATTGGAGTTTCTCAAAAAGATAAATATACATTATGTTTAGTCTTCCTGTGATCTGCTGACATCTAACGACCCTTTGTGGCAGCCTAAATGAACAGCTGACATGCCTCCTATAGAAAATACTTCTACTCAATTTTCTAAAGGCTTTTGTGATTTCTCTAACTTAAGTTTTAAAAAAATAATAATAATTTAAAAAAAAACACAGATTTTGATTACTAGTAATAATTTTCCCATTGAAGAGTGCTGCTTTCTGTGTAACCTGGTGGTGTCTATGCATGGTGCATTCACTATCTGGGAACATTTTTAGCTGATCATCCATGAGGGTCTATCAAGCATAAGCAGGTCCACTTCTTGTCTTTATCTTATTTCTCAATACATAAATATTCAATACATTTCTCAGATAACCATGGACGTCTTTTTGCAAAACTAATAAAACTGCTACCATCATTTGAAATGTTACACTGGCAAAGTTTAGAGAGTCTCCTCTTGCGTTTCATGAATTTTGATACACTATGATGTCAAAAGGTCTTCTTGCCTTTCCCATCATGTGATGTAAAATCCAGTGTGCTGTGATCAGAAAACTGAGTAAAGGAAAGATACAAAAAGTATTTGGCCACAATCTGACAGCAAACTTTAATCCCAGTTTGGTCATGATTTGTCTCCACTGAAAGAATCTAACAATGTTCCTCACAACAGAAACTTGCAGAGGTTACAGTAGTCATAGTGAAAACTATGGGTTATATGATAATGTAAAGTCCCATAGCTGTTCATAACAGTGGAGATTTTGAAATTGCTCTTTTTATACTCAAAGGTCAAAACACTTGTGTGCACAATACAACATACAATAAACACAGGTAAGAATCGCTTTTGATTTAAAACAGAAAAGCAATCATTAATCCTCCTGCTGTTAAAATATTATGCCCGTTTAAAATACTTTTTTACCTGGCAAATAATACATATAAACATTTGTTTATTATACATAGACTTACAGAATATAGAGCAAACAGTCCTTATTGATGTAATTAATGTCCTTTTGCTGTTCTCGTTTTGAAAGACCAACAGGCTACAATTACAAGTTTCAGTTTTAAAAAGCTATTCCCTGATAAGGTTAATTGGTTGCGCTCCATTAGTTTCAGCACCACAGCTGTCCATATCTGCAAACAGCCAAATTTGGATTTTTTGCAGGCGGTGGAAATGTTTAGGAGCCTTCTTTCAGCCAGCTGATCAGCAGCTTGTAGCAATGTGTACGGGATGTGCAGTGCCATGCTAAGGTCACTGTGGCACCTTCTCTGGAAACTCATCAAAATGTCTCTAACACTTAGGAACGGTGTGACAGACAGTTTTAGTTTTGAAAAAGTGGTGCTCTACTGATATGACAATAGGTTTTTTTTTCCCTCTATTAAAAACATCTTTCTTATTGTGACAAGTGGACCTAAATCGACCTGGCAAAAATACTCCCATCACATACCAAACAAGCTTGGTCCAATCTGAGTGGAGCTGAAGAGTCTCACATTTTCTTCATAACACAAATCATGTGTGTTTAATTATATCTGTGTCTTTTTTTCTATACTTCTTCGTAGCTCTAGGTCTCGGTCAAGATCTCATTCTCCATTTCACAACCGGGAGAAGAAATATCCGAGGTCGTACCAGAACAACAGGGAGTTCCGGGGGTATCACCGTGGCTTTCGGAGGCCCTACAATTTTAGGGGTCGAGGAAGGGGGTTCTTTAACCGTGGACGCTACCACCGTGGCGGTGGCGGCTACAACAACAATAACTTTCGTCCAAACTGGAAAAACTTCAAGCAGTACCCTTATAATCAGCAGCAGCAGCAGCAGCAGCAGTATCAACAACATCAACAATATCAGCAGCAGTTCAATCATTCAAGAGGGCAATCGCACAACGTGCAAAAACGCTCAGGAAGTCCCCCTCAGGGTCAATCTCAACACACTGACCGATCGTCCTCTCCCTTGTCCAGACACTCGCAGCATTCTTCCTCCTCATCGCACTCCTCCTCCCCGAAAAGCAGGCCAGCCTCGCTGCTGGCGAGTCAAACCTCTAAAGATGTCAAGGAGAAGCATCTGGCCTCCAAGGAAGTCCAAAAAGGAGGAGGGGGAGAGGATGAGCAAGCGGAGCATGCCGGGTCATTGGCAGGGGATGCTAGAGATGTCGCAGGCTGTGGGAAAGCTGAGCGCACCTGGCACAGCCTGAGGGACTGCACCAGTCCAAAGAAAAGCAGTCCGCTCGATGACAATGTTGCGCAGAGCAACCAAGCTATCAATCGGCCGAGTCCCACCAAAAACCCAAATGACACCAGAAATGGCTCCCCCATGATGGAGGTGGCGTCTGGTTCATCCTCAACAAGAAAGGCCTCAAGTGAAGGTCTAAATCCCATGCTGTCCAGCTTTGACTTCTTCTCCACAGAGGAATACCTGGATGGAGATAAAGCGGCTATATCCATTGCTTTCAAGAAGTAAGGCTCATCTTACTGTAAATTTAAAAGTTAGTCTTTTGTTCCACAAATCACATTTTTATTTTGACATTTCTATCTGTCAGATTATATCCACGTTTGAAATTTAAACTTTGTAATTAATTTTTTTTTTTGCTTTCATAGGTAAAATGCATATTTTGCCATGTTTCTTACATACCCAGCTGCATACATCTTTTTTTTATCTCTTTTATTCTTTAGGTTTTTGGAGGAGCACACAAAAAAAGCTAAATCTGCCTGGGAAAATGGCAAAAGCAGAGAGGCCAGTGATGTGGATAATGAAAAGGGAAAACTGAACGTAAAAGCCTCCGCAGTTTTCTCTGACACTGTACCGAAACAATGCAGGGAGGACATTGAGAGTGAAGTGTCCCTGAGAAGCTTTTTGAAAGGTTCTCCGTTTTCGTCTGCTGAGGTGGAGGAGGATGATGACGATGATGATGATGATGATGAAAGGATCATTAGGCCACCTTTAAAATCCCTTCAGAAAGAGTGGCAAAATGGAGATGAGGCCTCTAAATCAAAGAGCAAGGTCAACCATTCAGCCCAAAAAATCTTTGAAAAGTGGCAGAGTACGGCTTGTGCACAACTGGGGCAAGCAGACCTTGATGCCATGGTAAGGGAGATGTATCTCAGTGGAAAAAAGGATAAATCAGACGCCAACACTGCTGCTCTCGGTAAAAGAGAGTTAAAGGGGGATTTCAAGGACGTGTCCCCAGGCATGAGCTTTAAAATAAGGAAGACGGCCAAATCTCCCTCTTTTCAGTGTTCTGAACGACCGCTGAGGCAAAATTCTGACAGAGGGTTGTTTATGGTTAGAGGAGAGGATAAGCCTCTTACGGCCTCAAGAAAACAGGAACCAAAGTGTAATCTAAGAATGGATCTTCTAGGAGATCGCCCCATAAGGTGAGTGTCCATAAACAGATTCCAGTAGTAGGTGTTTGTCTGACGTTAGCTTATGCTGTATGAGCAACTGCCTTCTTCAATTTAAAACTCAGTGGCTGACGTGGAAGTACAGCAATCCAGTGAAATGCTGGTGTTGCTGAATTAAGGGCACATGTGTATTGACGGATTTTGTAAAAATGTGCAAGACTTTCCAAAAATGCAGTTTTTGTTGTTGTTGTTTTACAATTTTGTAATTTATCACAAGCTCATAACAATTCTAGTTGTTGAAACTGTCCCATTCAAATGCATTGCCTAGGCATAACATTATGACCACTGACAGGTGAAGTGAAAATCACTGATTCTCTCTTCATCATGACACCGATTACTGGGTGGCAGTAAGTGAACATTTTGTCCACAAAGTTGATGTATTTAAAGTAAGACTAAATGGAAATGCATGTGGATTTGTGTGACCTGTGATGGCTAGATGAGTGGATCAGAGCACCACCAAAAACCGCAGCTCTTGTGGTTTTCCCCATCCGCACTGGTCAGTTGCTATCAAAACTGACCAATGAAAGGAACATTAGGGAACCAGCAACATGGTTATGGGTAGCTAAGGCTCATTGATGCATGTAGGAAGCATCAATGTGGTTTGTTCCAACAAACAAGCTACTGACGCTCACATTGTTAATGATCATGATGGTTATGGGAAAAAAGATGTCAGATGACACAGTGCATGCAGATTTCAGTATGGGGCCTGCATAGCCACAGACCAGTCTGGGGGCCCATGCCGATCCTTGTCCACTGCCAAAGATAAAAAAAAATCAGCATCTAAAGTGAACCACGAAGCAATGGAAAAGGGTGGTCCAGTCTGGGGAATCCGCCTCTATAACTTCACATTCATTTCAATTAAATTTTATTTATATCACCAATTCATGAAACATGTCATCTCAAGGCACTTTCCAAAGTCAAATTCAATCAGATTACACAGATTGGGTCAGGTTATACAGATCAGATCAAAAAGATTGGTCAAAACGTTTCCTATCTAAGGAAACCCAGCAGATTGCATCAAGTCTTGACAAGCAGCATTCACTCCTGAAGAAGCGTAGAGCCACAGGTACAGTCGTCTGCATTGTCCATGGCTTTGCAGCAATCCCTCATACCCAGCAAGCATAAGGCGACAGTGGAGAGGAAAACTTCCTTTTAACGGGAAGGAAAACCTCCAGCAGAACCGGGCTCAGTGTGAACGGTCATCTATCTCGACCGACTGGGGGTTAGAGAAGACAGAGCAGAGACACAAGAGAGACAAAAAAAGCACAGAAGCAAACATTGATCCAGGAATCTGTTCTACATTAGATGGTAATAGCGGGTGATCTGTCTTCCCTGGATGATGTCACAGCTAACAGAATGCCAGACCTGGTGTCCCTACTATGAAGAAGAAAAAAATGACAGAGAACAAAAAGTTAAAAGCTGAAATGACAACAAGCAATGCTAATTGGAGAACAGTAGGAGAACTCAGCAAAGTGAGAGAAATAGAAATATGGATGGGGTTTTCCGTGTGTGTTACTTCGGTAACACATGGCGGCAAGATGCACTACGGTCAGAAAGCAAGCTGACAGAGGCATATTGTTGCTTTGGGCAATGTTCTGTCAGGAAACTTTGGATTCTGCCATCCGTGGGGATGTTACCTTGATACGTACCACCTATACCGAAGAGTGCTGCAGACCAAGTACATCATTTCATGAAACAGAATTCCCTGGTGGCCGTGGCCTCTTTCAGCAAGATAATGCATCTGGCCACAAAGTGAAAATGAACCAGGAAGTGAGTCCCACTGAGTCTATGATTGCCATATGAAATGGGCTTTATAAATATCTAACAGGACTTGACTTGAGGTGAAAAAGTTTGAGGTTTTGACTTCACCTTTAAACTTCCCAGATCCCCAACCTTACAAGTTCCAGCACTTAAAGGATCAGATGTAACAGACCACTTTTAGGAGTTTAGTGGAGCCCATGCCCTGATGGCTCAGGTCTGTTTTTAACTATAAAAAAGAGGAACCAACACTTGGCAGGTGGTCAAAATGTTATGGCTGCTCATTGTTTATAGAGAGGCTTACGCTAATATAAAGTTACACAGAGTGCTGATTGCATTTTTTTCTTTCTTCTGAGAGATCATTGCTCTCTTGAATGTTTTTTTTTTTTATTATACCGAGGGGACTTTACAGATCTCTTGTCTATTAATTTAACTGGTGCAGCTACCTTTTAAGATGATCTTTTGAAATTAAAGAAAAGTAATGTTTTTATTTGGATTTTTAATTGCTTTGTAAATTTATGTTCTGCGTTTCTTTTCTTCGCCACCTCCCATCTTTTGTAGTGACTGTCGTAATCAGACACGTTTGGCCGCCTTGTCGTGGAGAAGAGCAGTGAATGAGTGTGCTGTTGTCATTTCAGCTCTTCCGATCTTTTAGCTGAGGAGCGGCAGTTGTCTCAGGACTTGGTTCAGTCATCGAAAAAGCATCAGGAGTTTCGCTCCATCTTTCAGCACGTTCAGGCTGCTCAGTCGCAGAGGAGCCCATCTGAGCTGTTTGCTCAGCACATTGTCGCCATAGTTCACCACATCAAGGGTGAGTCATACATTTCTGCACTATATTTTCCCCAATTACTGCTCAATTTTGTAATTTTTTTTTCAGTAATAAAATAAAATGGGCTCCACATTTCAGAATTTTCACTTCAGTCGGTGAAGTTCAGATAATGCAGAAGAAATATCAGGATAAGCATGCGGTTCTGTTGTAAATTTAAGGAATGTAAAATAACAACAATGGACTTTGTTGCAAAATCTACTCTATGGACACAGAGTGCAAGCTCCATTACCCATCACAACTTCTTAAACACATCCAGACATAACGGATTTGATTCAATGGTGTATAACTGGAATTTATATGATTCGATAGTACGGGAATTAATCAGGTTGATTTAGGTTGAACTTGCTTGTCTAGTAAAAAGTGCCTTGTCGTGAACAGGCACTGTAAAAGAAATGAATATCCATAGCTTTTATTGTTTTAACTTTTGCCCTCTCAGCTCAGCACTTTCCATCTTCTGGCATGACTCTAAACGAGCGATTCACCATGTACCAAAGGCAAGCAGCCGAGAAGGAAATGATTAAGCCAAGAAAAAGCCCAGAGATACACAGGTAGAGTCGCCTATTGAGTGACCCTCTCACCTTCAGTGTGCTGTGGCTTCACGTCCTCTTTTAACAGCTGTCAGGTATTTCTTTCACCTTTCCTATCCGATAATCAACAGACTTTCATGGATTTTTTTTTTTTCTTTTTTGTTCTCATGCTTGGTGGCGGTCAGTTTTGTTTTCTGGCAGTTGCTTCTTATTCTGTTTTATGTTGCTCTCCCGATTCAGCGTAGCGAGCCGTTTATTTGCTTCCAGTATCGACCACACGCATCCTTATTTAGTTGGCCTTAACCGTGACTTTTTTTTTCCCCCATCCCGCAGGCGGATTGATGTTTCACCAAGTGCTTTTAAGAAGCACCCTCAGCTTTTCGAGTCGATGAAAAGCTCAGAGGATGGGAGTTACAAGGTGACTGAACACTTTGCTGTATGACATTTGTTGGAAAACCTGCAGCAGAAAAGCGAGCTAACCAGATGCCTTTAGACTACACCCTCTTAAAGCTCCTGACTTTCTATGAGGAAAGATGGTCAAAGTCTAAAAAAAAAACATGAGAAAAGGCACTCTGGTCTTAGTGTTTGTTGTATCACCACAAACACAATTTGATTTGTTTGTACTGTGGGCACAAGCCTGACTAAGGCTAACCAATCAAATATGGTCAGAAATGGAAGTGCCAAAGCTTTCCAAAGGACTCTTAAATGCCTTTGTAAGTATGCTCTAAAAAATATGAACGATATTAACAATAACTAATGAGGAACTAAGATAACCAACATTACAGTATATTGCAAAAGTACTTATAATCCTACGCCTTCTCTATAATTTTTCACATTACAAGAGGAAACTTCAATGTGTTTTATCTGTTTATTTATGCAAAAGACCAAAACAAAGCGTGAAGTTGGAGGAAAATGATATAAGAAAAAAGGGTTATGTTTTTTTTTTTTTAAACACAAATCTGAAAGGGGTTCCATGCATTTGTATTCTTTTGTGTTAAATAAGTAGACATTTTGCTGCAATTCCAGTTGCCAGTCTTCTGGGGTATATCTCTAATAACTTTGCACATCTAGAGACTGGAGATTTTGCCCTTTCTGCTTTGTTAGATGGCTTAAACTCACTCATATTTAATCAAGATTTAGGGAGTATTCACACCTGCCACATTTGTTCCACTTTAAACGGATCATAATTAGTTTTTTGCTCGTGGTCCGGAGCTTTTGTTAAGGTGTAAATACGCTCAAGCAAACCCTGGTCTGGACCAAAAAAAAAAAAAAAAACGGTCCGAGACCCACTTTGGAGGTAATGTTGGTCTGCTTACAAATGTACTCTGGTTTGGTTTGTTTCTGGTGTAAATACAAAACGGCCTCAAACCGACCCAACCACAGAAAACACGTGTTTCTTTGGATATAAGCCCCTGTAGCAATGAACGTAGTACTGAAACCATACAAGGTGCTTAGCAGGCTCTGTCACAAGTTATAGTCAATGTTCGAAAAGAACAGCGTGAAAGCAAACCTCAACAAAATAAATTAATAAATAAAGTTTTCTTTTGGTCCCATATTGTATTATGTGGCAGATTTTGAATTAGATTCAGGTCTAGGCCTGTGCAACAAAGGAATATCCAAGTTTCCCCTCCATAAATCTTGCAAACAAATGCTAGCTTCCTTGTCTTTGCTGTAGAAATGTATTCCCACACCATGATGGGGCCACCACCATATTTTGCATATCAGTCAAAAAGTTCAGTTTTGGTGTCATGTAAACAGAGCATTTCCATCCACATACACATTTGCAGTGTAACCTACAGGAGGGGTTCTCAAACCTTTCGTGACCAGGGACCCTTTAGCAGCGGTAAAATGTTTTCCACGGACCCCTTTAGATTCCTCATGCTGATAGTATTTTTAAACAGCCTTTTATACTGTTAAATACATTAGGAATTTTGTATGTTTGTAAAAATATATATAAATACACCTAATATTAGAGATTTAGTGGAGATTAGATCCTCATTCTGGATAAAGCCAAACTCCACGTAACTGTTGTCAAACTTCCTAATTTTAGCAAATTACATTTAGCAAATTGCGTTTGCGTTTCACGGACCCCCAACCCGTGGTTCACGGACCTCCCGGGGGTCCGAGGACCCCAGTTTGAGGGCCACTGAACTACAGTATATTATTTATGGCAGACCACAAACATGACTTCTTGTGGCTTTCTTTCAACACTTCACCTGTTTTGTCACTTTTCCGTAAACACCAGAATTGGGGTGTGCACAACCAAAAGCTAAACTCCGGATTTCTGCAGCTCCTCCAGAGTTGCCATGCGCATATTTTCTGGTTCTCAGGTGACAGCTCTCCTTGTCTGTCAGTGTAGATGGATAGCCTTGTCTTGTTTGGTTTGCAGTAGTACTACTCTTTCTTTTACCTGATGATGGGTTGAACAGCACCCTATGAGAGAGTTAAAGCTCGGCCTAATGTTGCATTACCTGTCCTTCCTTTATACTTCTCTGCAACTTTATCCTTGAACTGTCAGGTATTTTTCATGTTCTTCATGATGCCTTTTGTTCTCTCAAAAAACACAGAATCGTTTTACAGGACAGCTAGATTTATACTGAGTTTAAATCACAAAATGGTGGATAAATGGTGCCGAATACAAATGCATGCCACACTTTTCAGATTTTTAATTGCAAAAAATAAAGCATGTATCATTTTCCTCCCAAAAAGTGTTAAAAAAAAAGTGTTACTTTGTGTTTGGCTATTTACATAAAATCACAATGAAATACAATGATGTTTGCAGTTGTAACTTCCCTTGATTCAACTGCACTTGGTTTCACATAAGATTTTGAATCAACTATCACTGCATTTCTTTTTCGATGTGCTGTGGCATATTAAGTCAGATTGTAAATGGAAAGACCAAATATTAACCATCAGAGTTGGAAACAAAATTTTTGGTGGTTTTAAATGTGCTATCTTTTAAAGTTTGTTGATTTTCTATGATTTTCTGAATTTTATGTAAAGATTTTCTGAATTTTATGTAAAGACTGTGGATCTTGCGTTTTGCTGCTCCCAAAACGCAAGATCCACAGTGAAATGACAAAATACCTTTGCAGATACACCTAATCTCATGTCTGTGTGGACGGGGCCTTAGACAAAAGTACAAATAAAATGTTGACTAAAGAATGTCATGAATTGTGTAGTTGAGGCAAAGCTTAAACCTTTTAGAGATGCTTTCCACACCAAACTGAAAATGCTGCATCAGAGATGGGTAAAAAAAGAAAAAAAGAAAATACAACTTTTGGTATGGCCCAGTACTTCCAGTACAGTAATTTCATTCTGAAGCGGCTTGATCTCTTAGTCTACAACTCACTGGCTGATTGCACAAAGGCAGCATTTACATGCTAATCCAGAGTCCGTCCGCGACGTTCTGCTCTGTGTTTTGATTTGCCCAGGACGGTGGGGAAAAAATGAAGGGTGACCCAATGGACCTTCGTTTGGACATAGAGCGTCGTAAAAAATCCTCAATGCATGAAAAAGTCCCTGCAGATTCCCAAGATTTTGGTCAGGAGAGATCTGAGGGAAATTTCCCAAAACACTGCAAGATTTCTAAGTATGTGCAACTACCCTGTTTTTAACGGGCCGTCAACTTTTTATGTTTGCATTATGTGGACCGCAATTCAATAAGTCATGGAAATCCTATTTCTTTTTGCAGAAAAAGCGTCAGGAAACGCTCTCGCTCCAGCTCATCCTCTTCTTCCTCGTCCTCCAACTCTCACAAAGATGAAGGTGCAGTGCATGGGAATTTCAAGTCAAAGAATGAAATCTTTAGCAGGGCACAACTTGGACAGAGGGAACCACCTGTAACAAAGGAAGGAGCACGGCCACAAGAAGAATTTGTGAGTTTAGTCATCATTGTGATTTTAACAACAGTGATTTCTTATTAACTCAAATAACAACTTAGCCAATCACAGGGCAGTAAATACATTCAGTTACCTAGGTGTAGTGAGCATTAACTGCTCAAGTTCAAACTGGGCATTAACTGGGGTAGAAGGTTATTCAAGGGACTTTGAACATGCTATAGTTATTAACGGCAGATTGACTGGTTTAAATATTTCAGAAAATGGAGATCTGCTATTTTCATGCATAACTATCACTTTGGCATATAGGGAATAGTTTAAAAACGACAATATCCTGTTGTGTGGGTGAAAATCATTAACCTGACAACAGCCAGATGCATGTCTCGCTCCGCCTAGCTCCACTCACATACATCTGGGACACCGCCATAGGAATTGCCTTTATTGAAGGCTGGGGCTCATCAAAAATTCTTGCATATGATTGGATAAGCCACTTGTCTGTCATCTTTATCGACGTGCTATTTCAACCACTCACACCGAAGCTAACCCGTGACGCTGACGAGAGAGACGCAGGAAAAACAAAAATGTTTTATTGACAGTGAGCTGACAGGAAGAGGGGGGGCAAAGCGCCGCGGGTCGGAGTCGATCCCGGGCGGACCGCGTTGAGGACTAATATGGTTCGCGCTAACCGCTAACGGTTCGCGCTAATCGCTAACGGCATAGCTCTCAACTCTCACGCATTGACCGTGTGACACACGCATTTCATCAATTGCACACGCTCACACACATTACTTTGAAAATCTCAATCTTACAATGAAAATCTCACTCTTGAAACGCACGCGTACGGACGCTTCGCGTCATGGCGGAACCAATTTGCGGTACAATGGTTTCCGCACGTCCAGTAGTAGAGGTAACACAGCTGCAAGTACCGCCGCCGCGCAAACAAGTTTCCCTCATCCAAAGTGAAACACTTGTACGGTCCGTGTTGTGTGCGAATTAAATGGTAAGTCGTCATGTGTTATTACAAAGTGTAACATGAAAGCAAAGTCCATCTAAAATAGTGACCGTCTTGAATCGAACAACAGCACTCCACCCCCCCCCCCCCCCCCCCCCCCCCGCCAACAATCTCACTCTCAACAGTCCCCAAAAGTTGAGAGGTATGCTAACGGTTAGCGGCTAACCACTCGTTAGCGGCTAACCGCTTGCCAAATCCGGTCGGGAGAAGGGCGAAAACATCGTTTCCACCAACAAAAGCCTTCAGAGCCGTTCTCTGATGTTCTTTTAATGAAACAATATCAGGTAGATTGGACAACACGGAAGAAATAGCAGCATCAATGCTAACGCTTGCTTCCTCGATGCGAGCCGCCATTGTTGTTGGAACGCTTCTCCACTACGTCACATCCAGGAAACACCCGCCCTGCGTCCTGATTGGCCAGACCATAAATTTGGTTGGGGAAATCACTTTCAATGAGCGATGTCCCAGATGTATGTGAGTGGAGCTAGGCGGAGTGAGACATGCATCTGGCTGTTGTCAGGTTAGAAAATCATTGGTTGAGTTCAGAGAATAATTGATATACTGGTTGTAGATTGTAAAAGCTCAAATAACCCCTTGTTACAAACAATGTATGCACCATGTGTTGGACACAATATGCCAAACTTTGAAGCAAAAGGGCTAGAGTAAGAGAAAACCACACCCACTGCTATTCCTGGCAGCTATGAATAGGAAACAGAGGCTGAAATTGACGCAGGCTTGAAAAAATGGACATTAACAAAAATGACGTTGCTTAGTCTGAGTCTCGATTTCAACTGCAACAATCTGATAGTATTGTCAGAATTTGATGTGAATAACATGACAACATGGATTAATTTTACCTTGATTCAACTGTTCAGGGTATAATAGTTGGGGGTATATTTTCTTTGTACATTTTGGGCCACCTGATACTAATTAAGAAGGGGACATATAATCCAAAGAATTTTAGCCCTTAAATCCATTTTGTTGTGTACTTGGAGCCTCTAGGAATGGATAAACTTTAAATGTAGTCTATCCAGGAGCTGCATCGATTTCTTTATGTTCTTTTTGGGTCATATTCTTCAAGCCGTTCAGTTTTTTCTGCACTCTATTATGTTTTTTTTTTAACAATTGGGTCACAGTATTTGCTGCAAAGCTGCTAAACAAGGTCATGAATTTCTGGCTTACAGGTTTTAAAAACCCACAATGTTTATGTTTTGCTGCAATTTTGTTTTTGCCCAAGCTGAAGGATACCGAAGCTACAAGTGGATAAGTCAAAATGTTCGATTGTTGGGTGTATTAACCCACACAACTCATTACTCCTTCCCCCAGCATGCTACAAAAATGGCCGTATCTTTGCTGTTCATGTCCATCCAATTACACCGCAGTGTACCCATTTTCTGATGGCTACTTCCAACAGGATAATGCACCATGTCACAAACATCAAATAATCTTTAGCTGGTTTCTTTTACTTGCCAGTGAGTTAAATGTACTCCAGTAGCTCTCAAGATCCAGAGAGCACCTTTGGGATACTGTAAAACGGGAGATTCACATCATGCTGCATCTGAGTGAAGCCATCATATTGATGAGGACCAAAATATCTGAGGAATGGAATTGGGAATTAGATTAGGTTTTTGAAGACAAAAGGCGGCTCAACTGGGACTAGCAAGGTGTACCTAATAAATGTGCGGGTGAGTGTGTGTTTCTCTGTGCTCTGCATTAGCCCTTTTTAATCTTTTTATTCCTTCACCACCAGAAAATTCAAATCCAAAGGAGTTGGAACAAAAGCAGCCATCAGGGAAACAACACGCCCAGTGACCAAGTGAACATGGCCATAAACACTAAAGGTGAAAACTGGGACCCGAAGTTCAGTCCTAGGAGCAAAGCATACTTCCTGGTAAGGGTTCCTCTGTTTCCCCAAGTCATCCCTCCACTCTTTCCACCATTTCCATCCCTCATATTCCTTTGAAATATCTTCTTTGCTTCCTAACATTTGTAGCATGATGACAGAGACAATGACACTACATGGAAAGAAAACCAAGGCCAGAGTCGAGGAGGCTTTCCTCTTGGAAGGACACGATTCATCATCCGCAAAGCCACTGGCAATGCCAGCAGCTCCAAAAATCAGGACCACAAAGCGGAAGAAATCAATGGACAGACCACTTGAACAAAGGAGAAAGCAGTAGAAGAGTAATTGGTTGTGTCTGGAATCTTAATGTTCATCAGCCAGAATGGATGAGTTGGTTCTGAATAAAATATCTGAACAGAGCGGGATACCTTCCTTTCACCTTACATATTTACTATCTGTTATATCAGGTTACACATTGTGACTAATAGTAGCACTGATTAAGGGCGTTTTTTAATAAACGTTACATGTAAATGTTGCCTTCTATTTTGTTTGAGTTCTTTCATGCAGCGTTTTTGCAACATTTTAGTTTTGACTTAGGCCAATGAAAACTATCTTAAGTACTTTTTTTATTGCTTGCACAGTTTAATCAAACAAGTCTTTCTGAAAGCTAAAGTACTTTTTTTTCTGGGGGGAAAATATTACACTGCCAGCAGATTAAAACTGGGATATCCCTTCTGTAAGTATCCAAAGTGCTGTCTCATCTAGAGAATAATCACTGCAGTAGGTACAGTCTACTTTCATCATGAAAAAAAATAACTAATATAGAGAAAACCAAATAGACAACAGGTGACCCAAATCTGACAATGGGACCAAACTGCAGGGTTGAAGCTTAAACACCACTCTCATTACACAACATACAGCCAATTTACAGCAGCACTGTCTTGGAGTACTGTGCATTTAAAATGAGACTATATACCAGCGGATATTTCTTCACAGTTGGTTTTGGCTAAATTTGAGTTGAAAAAGTCCCTCGGATGCAGAGTGAAACGTCTTCAACGGCGGAACCGAAGTCCATTTGTTTAATTTCTTTTTAACCTTTCTTGGAATTGGGAAGACCGGCTTGTAATTATGATGGCGAGAGAGACATTTTTACTTTAATCTCTGGTACGTTTTTATGGCTTGCAAATTTTTAACCATACTGTAATGTTCAGAAATGTAAATTGTGTAAACATTGCTCTCTCAAATATACAAAAAACAAGTGAATTTGTTCTGTATGTAGTTTGTAACAAACAGAGGATTTAGTGCTTGAATGAATGTGTTTTGTTCTGTGGATTGTTATTTAGCTTTAAGACAAATTCACAGGTCTTACCTGTACCTTACAGGCCAACTGATGTAGATGACAGTTTGATTGGTTAAAGATTGTCTTGTTGAGTGATATTACAATATCTTCTAGTTTTCATTGTGTTTGTTCCTCTTTGGTACTAAATTAAAGAGACATCTTACCTAAATGACAATGCTGATGTGTCTTATTAAATCAAACCAGTATGTGCTGTTGCGAAGCAGAGCCGTTGTCATTTCAAATGTAAAAATCTTCTTTTTTTTTTAGGTGGGGAGGGGCTTCAGTGGGGAAATTCCAGCGTAGCAGCTGCAAAGATACATTTACAACATAAGCAAAATTACTGTACAGTTAAAAAAAAATAGCATTCATGAAACTAGAGTGTGCAACAGGGTGATTTTAAAAAGTGTACAACATGTATATGTATATTTATACATAAAAACAGCAGATGATTTGCAAGAATGAACAAAACATCTGCAAAAGCATCATAGATGTAAACACTTTAGTTGCAAGCAGTGATGGGCATAAAGTCTAATAGCTCCTGGGAGGAAGGATCTGCGATAGCACTCCTCTGTGCATCTAGGATGCAGCAGTCTGTCACTGAAATTACCTCTCCAGCTCTTAAACAGCTTCATGCATGGCTGGGAGCTATTGTCCAGCAGCCTTGCTATGTTTGCTACAGTCCTTCTGTCCCCAATCACCTGAACTGGGTCAAGTGGGCATCCTAGGACAGAGCAGACCTACCTGATGAGCTTGGATCTCCACCTCCAGCTCCTTGGTTTCCCCCTCTTTGATCAGAAGGTTGTTGTGCTGGCACCAGTCTGTCTGCCCTGGCCCTCACCTTTGATGAGGCCAACTAATTCAGTCATCTGAAACCCTCTGAAGATGGCAGCCTGAAGAGTAATGGAGAGGGAAGCAGTGTAGAGGGTGAACAGGAACAGTGCCAGCACACTTCCCTGTGGGCCCCCTTATTACTGTTGACCAGCCTGACAGAGAGACGTACTGTGTCTTAGCATACTGTGGACAGCCAGTGAGGTAGTCCAGTATCCACTGAGACAGACGGGGGTCTACTCCTCAAAACTCCTCATCTGAAGTGCTTAAATAGAGAGGATTGTTGGGAAGGGGGTGTGAGAGTCCTCTGAACAAGAGGGTGTGGGTGAGAGCTGAGAGGTGTGAAGTTCTGGGAGGAAAAAAAGCAGGCAGTCTTCAAAAGTAAGCGGGTTCTATTAGTTCGTTGAAAGTTTTCTCAGGAGGATATTAGATTTTTTTTACTGCTTTTAAAGACTATCACAATGCCTGATCACACATTGCTAAAGACTGCATGAAAACCCTGTTTAAATGATGAAATGGGACTCTTGGGAGAAAAAAAAACAAAAGGGGTTTAGCTCAGTACACTTATCAATATTTAATCATAGATTGCTCTTGAAATTTGTTTTAAACTTTCTCAATTTCTAAATCCGCAGAATAAGATCGTTCTACTCAAAGGGTGACACATTACAGGCTTTTAGGCTATTGTTTTTCAAGGTCATAAAGACATTAAGATTTAGGAACTCCCGGACCCTACATAAGAAGGTTACACGGGCTAGAACTAAAATTGTGGCAAACCCATTTTGAATTTCCCTGGAGGAATACAGTTAAAGTAAGCAAAAGGTCCGATCTAATGTGCAAAGCGTTCACAGCAAGGGAAAGCAGCAACCAGGTGCTGCTATTTAAAGCTCTTGATTAACTGATGATCAGCAGATGTGAACACCTCAATAAAACTACCTTAGACTTTAGAGAAACAAACGCTGCCCATCGATTATTGGTAACTTTTAAGTTTGCGCTTAATGGCGCTTTTCAGCTGTGGTCGGTCTACAGATATGTTCAAAATGTACATTTCCAATCTGTAAACAGTAAGAATGAAAGCAGGAAGTGCATGGATGAGCAGGTCTGAAAGTGTGCTAATTATGAAGAAAAGAAAACAATATTTAGAAGATTTCTTGTGTTATCCAATAGGAACCACCAGAGTAAAAATCAAAAATCAATCAAAAGGGAAACTATGTTGGTAACCACAAATTTTTAGATATTCGTCCTGAATTAATAAAATTTTAGTAGAAATTTAGAGAAGAGTAAAAAAAAAAAATTCTGATTCTCATGGACAATATGACAAAGTTATTTTGTCAAAACAACTATGACCATTGTTTTTGCTTTCTGTAAACTTGTTGTACCTGTTTGTCTCTTTCTGTTTTTTTCTTTCCAGCTCACAGTCCCATGTGAAACCCGTCCTACTCCTTACCACTGACTTGTCATGACTCGCCTGAGGAATAGTTGCTTAATGTTAATGTTTGACAAGGCGGAAGAAGGGCCTCAGTCAGTCAGACAACAGAACCACAACCTTTCAGTTCTCCTTTTGCTCAGCTGCTTGTTTGCTGCTTCGGGAAGGAATTGCAGACTTCAGTTCTTAGGAGAACGAGGGACAACATGGGTGAGTCAACTTTACCAACATAGTGGTGGGATTTCACGCTTTGAAAATAATCTGTTTTTGCTTGGTTGCTGGGGAAGGGGTTAACCCTTAGACGCGGACAGCAGCAGCTGGGGAATGAAAGAATGAAGCTGCGTTGTGCCTGTTAGAAATATTGCACATATGAGACAAGTATTCTAATTTTACTTGAAATGAAACTAGAGCCTTTAAGTGAACACTGCTACACAGCATTACAGGTATATATATACATTACATCAATATGTTTGTGTTTGCTGTTTTTATTAAAGTTTTATTCTATAGAGCGAGATCAGAACTGAAATATTTCTGTTTTTCAAGAATAAAGAATCTTTTATTGTCACCAAATGTTAGATTTAGGGTTAGCACTGTGGCAAAATTACCTTTTGAGGCAAACACCGGCTTAGGATATGCACAAATAACATGAGACACATCCACAAACGGACTGTATTTACAGTTTTTTTTTTCCCCCTTCTTCACACATTAGATAAAGCATTGTATTTTTCTGATAATTTGCCATCAGGTTTTGTTAATTCTGCAGGGGAATCCTAGCATTAAAAGTGCGTTTTTACTATTAACAAACAAATTCTGTCAGAAATATTTTACACCGAGTCCTTCGTAAGCTCAAGTGCTTAAAGAGGTTGGTCTTGGTATTGAAGTGTCAGGACGCATCGATTGTGAGGCCCCAGCCTTTGTGAAGCGACTCAGATTTTCTGCCCCATTTGTGGATTCTCTGCAGAGGTGCTGGTGCTGCTAGACTTTGAGGCCAACATGGGTGACGAGCTCACACTGAGGACGGGAGACGTGATCAAAAACGTCACCAAGGCCGAGGAAGGATGGCTGCAGGGAGAGCTGCGGGGGAAGAGAGGCTTGTTCCCGGCAAACTTTGTCAAAGTAAGTCAAGTCGCTTGGGGCTGTCACTCTGTGTGGGGTTTACTTTGATCCCCACTCACTAAATATTTCATTATTTTATTTTCTAATGCAGGAAATACCTGTGTATTTGATTGGTGACGGCAAGAGGGAACCACGAAGCATCCGGAGAAGTATAAACTTTAAATGTCTTGCTTGTTTTGTTGCAAATACTTTGGAAGGTGGAAAAATTCCCACTGTTACTATAAGAAGTATAATCAGGATTTAAACTGAGACTTGTTTTTGTAAGCGGATGACTGTCCACATTTGTAATGTTTACTTCTTTACAGGAAGTCTGTTTTGACAGAAATTTATTTTTAACACTTTTACACTTAAATCAGTTCTCTCTGCTGGGGTTCTGGTGTTCAAATGTCCACGTTGTAATGTTTCTTTTAAACAATAAAGGGATAGTTATCAGACCGGTTCTTATCTGAAATGGACTGATGTCAGATAATTTTAAAAAAAGGAGGATAAATCAACACAGCAGGGAAAGGCTGTGGACCCACCGTTTAAGCTGATCTTTGGCATTTTAAAAACTCAAACTGAAATTGTAGTTTTTGTTCATGTTGTCCATCAGAAACCAGTAATGATGATAATTTTAAAATTGGTTGATATTGCCAATTTAAACACACAAAAACACAAAAATATGTTTTTATAGCGTGATGGTCAAAAACAGATGAGCAGAAATTTTAAATTATTTTGGTTTACTTTTAATGTTTATGAATCCAAGTGAAACCAAAATTTAGCAGTTTTATTTTTATTGAAAGAAACCTAATGGAGCCTGTACTGTGACAGCAGGAGAGGCTGCTTTTTCTGTACACATTGTACAGAATGTGTACACAAAGATGTAATCACTCAAATTCCTTCACCACAGAACAAAAAAAAAAAAAGCATTTAACCATTTGAAGATTTTGGTTGAGAAAAAAATTGTTCTTACTGTCTTAAATGTAAAAAGAAAACCAAAATAAAAGTTTCTGCTCATCTGTTTTTGACTATTTAAAGGAAATGTTATTCTTATAATATTATTTATATCATGTATTTTGGTCCAATTTTGTAAATGTTAAAATGAAATGGCTAGAAATGGATACTTTCATTTCTGGTTCCTGACAAGAAAGTCCGATTACCAAAACATGCATGGACCCCCTTTATTTAGTTCTTTTTGAAATCCAAAGTAAATAATGCGTTATTACCCCCAGGGGATCTGAACCAATTTTGGCTGTTTTTTAATACTTGTTGTTTTGCTTATGTGCAACTTCTCAGCTATGTTTTTTTTTTTTTTTTTTTTTACATTCAAGTAATTTTATTAATATTTTTAACCCCAAAATAGGCAAACTTTTTTAAATCGGAATTGGTCTTTTACCAATAAAATGTGATGGAAACCTCCAACATACCCAAAAAACTTGTTTTGAAGCATGGAAAATTAGGACCAATCTATGCCAGATCTCTCTGGTATATCAAACATGTATTGTAGCGTCATCTGATCCAGTCACGTTTTTTTTCACCCTGGTTTGTCAAATGACCACAAAAAAAGACAAGATGTGAGTTTAGAATTTGCAAATTTGATTGAAGTCGACAGCAGAGTTCCAGGTGACCTATGTAGTCGTTTGTTATCCATACTACCACCCAGTGGATTATTGAGTCTAATAATGTCCATTTACTATGCAAATTTATGTCGGTTGCGGCTAGCGGCTGTATCAGTTCGCCTTATCAGGTGAGGCTAGTTGGAAAATACCCAGGAGTAGCCTACTGATGTCGATAAGCTGATAAGGCTGAATGACAGAGGCGAGAGCCTCAGGCCTCATTTGTAAGAGACGTTCAGCTGAGAAAGCTGCCACAAACTTGAAAATGGTCTTCTATAAAGTTTAGATATTTATCATTCACTTGTATGGTAATGTTGTACACTGTTGTAAAAAAAAAAAAAGTTTTAAATTGCTTTAAATTACTAAAATCAGCTAAA
This sequence comes from Fundulus heteroclitus, assembly GCF_011125445.2. Classification (NCBI taxonomy): domain Eukaryota; kingdom Metazoa; phylum Chordata; class Actinopteri; order Cyprinodontiformes; family Fundulidae; genus Fundulus; species Fundulus heteroclitus. Next base: position 34,052,851 of record NC_046363.1, read on the forward strand.
ACGAGGAACTGGTTCTGGAGTAGCTGTTAGCCTTCTCCTGCTCTAGGGATTTACTGCAAACTCAGCAACATATCTGTCTACAACCTCTTAATGAAAATATATTACTCATAAGTTTACAGAACCTGCATTACTAAAATCCCAGCTACCTTTTAAGATGATATTGAATCATTGATTGATTTTCACAAAATATTTCAGTTTTTAAGCCGGCTAAAAACAAACCAAGATGGAAATGTGGTAAAGCTGTTTTCTTTTTTTCTTTTGTAATTTAAAAAAACGGCATGGTAAAGACTGTGTGGTTACTGTGGTGAGCAGGCTCAAACAGAGATTGAAGTAAGCCATCTGTAAATAGATGCCGCCACATCCGTGCACACAAATACCAATCACAGTATGCGTACAGAGAGGGAGAAGATGAAAACGAGCACAGTGACTTTGAAGGACTATTTCAAAATGAATCCATAATTATTGGTGTGACTTCTCACTGATCCTTGGATGTTTTGTTTTCCCAGCAAAAAAAGGAGTGCAATTGAGGAAATGTGAGGTGGCCTTTCCATACAGCCCTCAAAATGAAGACGAGTTGGAGCTGGTGGTTGGTGAAATTTTGGAGATTATTAGAGAGGTATACCAACATCTTCCTTCCCCCGTCATTTGCATTTGAGTGCATTTAAACTAGTGTTTTTACTCTATCGGTGTTTTAATCCCATCAGTGTTTTATATATTAATAATACCCTCTCATGCTCAAAAAGGACAAGTAAACATTATCAGAACAAATGCTTGGTATATGTTACTTGTGCAAATTCTCAGTTATTCGGGTCATCGCAACAGCAAATGGGCTTAAATTGGAGGGAACCGGACTTCTGTTCAGTTCTTCTTGGTATATGTTGTGTTATCTGAAATTTTACAGTTGCATGCTGCATGCTTTTTTTTTTAACAATCAAAAATAGTATGTTGTAGGTGTACAGTTCTCTACTGCTCTATAAAATTTGTCAGAAATTCACTTGCTTTGCAAATTACTCAATCAGATACTGTACAAAGGTATATTTGATGAGCCACAGTGACAGTAAAATAATGTATTTTTCATTTATCACAAGATATTTCATAGTACACCCCATAGTACATAAAATTATTATGAAAAATGTCTATGATTATTAGCTTTAACTGCTCGCTTCAAATTTTATTAAATAGATTTTTAAATGTATTTATATATCTAACATGTATTTAACTAAATTAATGTAAGTTTATTGAATGTGTTTATTTCTAATTATATGCTGATTATGACATAGGAAAAATATTTTTATTCTTACAGTTTTGGAAGTTGATACTTTGCATCAGGTTCCAGAAAATTAATCTATCTATTTTTAATTTATTCATTTTAAATGACAGACTTTGTCTGTGCTTATCTGATTTCTGAGAATCATCAGACAACCTTTGTGGACTGATTTTAGTCTCTGGAATGCAAACAGGACATTCATCGTCAATGTGGGTTAGTAAAATCAGCCATTAAAATGTTTCCTTTTTTTCTTTCTCTTTTTCTTACACTGGCAGATTGAAGATGGATGGTGGATGGGCATTAAAAATGGCAAAATGGGAGCATTTCCATCAAATTTCGTCAAAGAAATTTTTGTTTCTCCCAAAGGTTGGTGGCTAAGCAATTTAACATGTTTTTATCTTTGATCATAGACTCCGAATCAAATTTCTCTATTTTTCCAACAGACGGAAAGCAAAATGAGAGCAAAGCCAGGCCTAAACTGTCTGATGCCCTGTTCAGTAAGGAGGTGTGTATGTTTGTCACAAATGAGATCACTCAAATTTTTTATGAACTGTTGTTCTGTTAATTATTACCTCATTTTTATTTCCCAACAAAGATATCTCGACAAGCCAGTGTGAGAAACAAAGCAAAGAACCGTGAGTTCCAACCCTTTTTAATATTAACAGCTGCTTGAAGGCTTTTATTTGTCCTTACAACAGAGCTAAGATGCATTCTATTTATAATGGCATTTGAAGGCAGTTTGTCAGGTTTATTTTTAGCCGGACTCAAACTTGACAATGGTTGCTGTCACATCTGTATGGCCTAGGTGGGGCCATGCCTTGATTAATCAGTTTACAGACAACAGGGGAAAATATCTGAGAGGTTGAAGGTTTATGACATTTATGGGCAGTTAGTCACTGCCGTTTCCATTTGAGATCTGAACCTTTATTATCATAATACCCAAATATGGCTATCGTCATCGCTGTTGAAACCTTCATTTCCTATCACGTTTAAAGTAATCCTCTGTTGTTGTTTTTTTTTTTTTTATTTCAAGATCGGAACTCATGTTATCTCCCCTCTTTCTTTCCAAGGTGTGGAATATTGCCAGGTCATGTTTGACTACAAGGCCAGTGCGGTGGATGAGTTGGAACTGAAGCAAGGGGACATTGTAGCCATCGTGACTAAGGTTAGAAGACTGTGGCATTTCTTGGCAGAGTTTCTCACTTGGTGTCACCCTTCTTACAGGCAGTCCTCCCTTCCCTGTCTTGTAATTTCTCGTTACAGTAGTTGCTGTATTCAACAACTCGTGTCATGTTGCTCAACCGGTCAAACCGGTTATTTTGCTTTCAAGGAAATGGGTCATCTCTAAACACAAAACGGCATCTTCAGGCTATGTTCACGTGTAGGCTGAGGGCAAGCCTCTCATGATACAAAAAAAAAAAAAAACAGTTTGTTGCTGCAGGGAGAAAAAAATATATTTTTTAGAAATTGTTTTTATATGCAGCAGGAATACAGACTTTTTCCACAAAGTGAGCCTTGCTGAAAATGTTTTGTGTAACTTTTTAACTCAATTAGTTTCACATTGCTGAGATCATATCTTATAATTTAAAATGTTTTTACAGGAACTAATCTACTTTTTAATGAAAACCTGATAGACTGAAGTTGTGATAAATAAAACATTTTGACAACATAGAGACTAAATAAATTATCAGAATTTTCCTTATAAATTGTTATATATATATATATATTAGGGCTGGGCAACGATTAAAGTATTTATTCGCGATTAATCGCATAATTTGCCTGATTAATCGCGATTAATCGCATTGTATTTACAAACTCCAAGAATGAATTCAAAAGTAGTGTAAAGAGCACTTTTATTTTAATGTTCTGCTGCCATATGAACAAAAGTGTTGTAACATTTGTAGCACTTATCAGTAACACATATTTAGTGTAAAGCTCAACTTAAACATGTAAAACAAAAAATAGCATTTAATAATAAATTAAAGCTTATTGCCACTGACAGGGAATTCTCTTTATGAGGAAAAAATCTACCAAAAACAGGCAATTTCTAAGGTAACAGCTGGGAGCAGCGTTACCATTTTATGTTCAATACCAAAGTTTAACTTGGCAGTGGTTACAACTAACTTGTTTCTGTCATATTCGATGCTGGAAGAACTTTAAACTAAAATGCTTGCTAACTCGATATGCTTGCGTTGCTTGCGTTTATTTGACGTTGACACGCGTTTTTTTGTTGTTGCTTTCTCGCGTGCATATAGTGAATGGCAGGGAAAAACAGGCAATAACACATGGATATATATATATTCTGTTTATTGTCCAATTAATGGGAATAGACACCCACCCTATGGTGTGCATGGTGTAATAGGAAAAACTGCTGTAGCTCCACTGCTGGTGACAAGACAGTGACTTTCTGTGACCTTGTCCACATGTAGCTGGATATCTAGGAAAACGAATGCATTTTCACCTTACAGCCACATAAAAACTGTTGTTTTTGATTTTTTTTTTAAAATCTGCCCAAAGTGAAGAAAGCCCCATTTTTGTGTTCACATGTGTAAATGCCAAGCAGCATCAGAGTCTGTGACAAATAATATGCCACTGACTTCATGTGCTACCAAGGTGTTATTGATTTGGATATGAAGTGGAGGAAAAAGGAATGCTGTCATAGAGGTGCAGATTTTTACGTTGGTTTTTACATTGAGGCGTTTATGGTTGTCTGTTTTTGTAAGCCCAATTTCTCCAATATGTTGAGGAGCAAAGGAGAAAGAGCTGTTTTACACCCTCCCAATATGGAGGGACCACATGGTTCTTTTCAAGGATTCCGATTGGCTGACAATGTTCTTTGCTGTGTGGTACACTGCCCTCTATACGTTTGGGATGTTTAAGATAAATGTGGTGCATTTGTGTGGGTCTGAAAATGATCCTGTGTGTACAACATTATTCTTAAAAACAATGTGGGAAACATATTTGTTTTTATAAAGATGCAGGTACATGTGTACAAGGCCTCAGTATATGATTTGGTGCTAAATTAGAGGACTTTTTCCATATTTTTCTTACATATTAAAATTAGTAAGATTCTAACCAGGTATTCTTGACTGAACAGAGATACCGTAAAACACATTCTAGCCTAATTTCTTTTGTTAAAATGCAAAATAATAAAAATGCTTATTTTGCATGTGGCCCACCTGGGGTTAATACTTGAGTAAAACAATTTAGGGAAAACTGGAAAACTAAAAATTTGTTCTTGTAAAACAATGGCCATTATACAAATAATTTTTTTTGGGGTGTGGGGGGGGTTCACGAGAATAAAGTGATATTAGGTGTATATGGATAAAGAACATTGTGACTTTTCATAAAATTACTATTCTCACAATTTTATGACTTTATTCTCATGATCTCCTTTAAGAAAAAAGAGATCCAACCCCCACCCTACCATAAGGGGTTCGCCAGTCTCTGCCGCTGTCATTTTCGGAGTCCCAGGCGGATAAGTTTGGGAACCCCTGCTCTAGATAGATACTGATCTTTGTCTGAAGACATATCCGATCAATAATATTTTCAATTGCATTTAAGTCTTTCCCTTGGCAATAATAAGCTTTGATCTAAACTATTCCGTTGCAACTCTGGATGTGTGTTTAGGGTTGCTCTCTTGTTGGAAGGTGGAGTGTAGTAAACTCGACAGCGATAGTCAACCTTGTTGACTATCGCTGCATAAGTAGGCAAGAGCCACCAGAAACAACAGTTAATTGATTCAGATGTTCATTCCTGGTTTATACACACTTTATTTAAAATTAAGTGTGTATTGTTGTTAAAAAGAGAAAGTATATAGTTTAGGACCTCATAAACAAAATAAATCTAAACTTTTAAGCTGCACACACTGGTTAAAATGTTTGTCATGGCACACTTTTCATAACGCAAACATGGCAGTCCCCTCAGATAAAACGATAACAAGGAACTTGTGTTTTGTTTGACCTTTTTGGGAACTTTCTGTTCAGCAATTTAATCTCCCAAGGGAGTGTGCCAATTATGCGGCTCTAATGTGACGCTTTAATCTCGTTCTGAAGGAAACAGAAGATGAAGGCTGGTGGAAGGGGGAGCTGAACGGCCGATGCGGCTTCTTTCCTGACAACTTTGTCATGCCTTTGCCAGAATTGGAAACTCTGCAAGTGAGTGAACGCACAACTAAAGCAAACAGAACACACTTGGTGTAGAACTGTTACATCGTCCAACCAGGAGAAATTAAAACATCCTGCTGTTTTTCATGAAACTTTGCCATGTTTGATAGTAATATTTTTTTTTGTTTGGAAATTGGTGCAAATTATCTGCTTATTTTCATCTGTTATGTTGCTATAAGAGGTTTTCAGCCCGTTATGACTCAGGCCCGTCTTTAGACTTAGTCACTGGAAATTTCCCACTATGGAAAATTTGTGTAGCTGCTTTTATTGGACAAAAAGTCACAAAAGTCAATCTATTTAAGTTTCGGTTTCTTCTCCTCTAGTCTGGAACCATGAGCAAACCACCTGCACGTGGCACCACTATAAAAGTACCAGGTGAGAGAACAGCATGTTTTCTGCTTTGATAAAACCCAGCTGCACCACAGCAGATGAGGTCTGACACTTGTTTGGGGGGTTTGGAGTTCCAGTTTCTGGATTTTTGGACCTGGCTATGAGTTTGTTCTTTTGGACTTGGGTGAACTGTTGTCTGGGCAGATGTTAAAATTGGCAGCAAGAGCCACAGTCAGAACATTTCAACAAGTCCTGACTAAACTAGTTATTGCATTCATTTACAGTCCTGAGAGATGAGGTTTTATACATGTATTGACAAGATTTAGCAGTATTAGTTTTGTGAATTTGTTCCTCATGTTGGTCATGATCTTTTCCTTTTTCTAATCTATAATCCTTTCTTGCTTCTATATAGACTTCATTTTTGCAAAAGTATTCCAAACCTTTTAACTTTGTCTAATTTGATAGAATTTCAAGCACATAACGTTTTCCTGATGCCCCAGTAGAAAATCCAGTACAAAGGATTTCAGAAGTAGCTTCATTTGCAAATTGAGTGAAACTGTGTGCAATTTAATCTGATTGTGTGTATATGTAGAGTTGTCCTGTTAAGGCCTCTAAGGTTTTTTTTTAAACTGGTGAACTAAAAGCATCATAAAGACTCAGAAACACACTGTTCAACACTTTTCAGTCTATCGTCAGAAAACTGATAGGTTGAAATGTAGCAGAGTATATAGAACAACTGCAAACCTACCAAGATATGGTTTTCAACCTAAACTGACTGGCTGAATAAGGTGGGCTCTAAACATGATAGTCAAGAGACTCATAACTCTGGAGGAGCTGCAGAAATCCCCAGGTTAGGTGGAAACAAGAGGAATCTAACAGAGTGACGTGGCAGCGTGGCGAAGGAGGACATCACCCTGGATGTCAAGATTTCGTTTTACAACAACGTCTCTGCTGCTGCGCAAACATGGCAAACTGATTTTGGTTATTGGGGAGGAGAAGTGGGAGGTCATTTGGAATCGACCAAAACATATATCTTTAATTGAGCCAGGCTTTTACAATTTAAAGGTGCATAACCACGTCCTGCTGGCATATTAGTTGTTATTTTGGTGTTTTATGCTTTATTTTTGCTCATTTTGTTAGTAAAGAAAGCATTTTGTGTTAATTTATGATTCTAATGGAAGTACATAGTGCGCATGCGCAGCAGGGGTTAAAAGAAGGAAGTGGCTAACGGCTATTAGCATCTCCCAGCGAAACAATGGTCCAAAATCCAGTGAAATGTGAAAAAAGCATGAAACAAATATGATTCCAAGAGGTAGAAGACTGGAATGTCGCTGAGAGTTGATTGACATGAGTACATTTTCTGATATGAGGCTCTTTAAGTTGCCGTAGATCTGTGTGTTTGTTTAATAATGGTTAGTCTTCGATCACGCTGCGCTGCCGCTTTATTGCGAAGCATTGCAGAGGTTCAGGCTTAGTCTGGCATTATTTATGATAGATTTATAAATTAAGGAAACTGGTATTATGATAGTTCTACGATACCGTTGCTAGATGTCGCCATGTCTATTTGAATTTGTTAATCGTGCCCGAGAGCAAATTCTTTTTTTGGCTCAAAAAGGACTATCAATACACTATCAAATTGGAGGCTTGGTGTGTATAACCTTATTTTATCATGATTGAACAGTTTTTGGTCTGTTTTTATAAGCACATTATGTGGCTATATATCTTTAAAATTCTTCATAGACTGCATATCCAACCCCACAGCAGAAGACATAAAAATCAAACCTCTCCTAAATATCTTGAATGCAAGTCCGGTCTGGGTACATATATTGATTGTGTTTGATCCTGCCCTAAAATTCAGAAATACTGGTTGAACGTCCTGAAAGATAAACCTCCTAAAGAATCTTGGCATGAACTCGTTAGGGAGTTCTTTCCTTTGGAATACTTAACCTTCTTTCTTCAGTCTACAAACGAAAAATTCTCACACGTCTGGAGTCGTTACCTCTGCTTCACAAACTCTACTGTTATGAATTGATCTGGGAACCTGATATTCAAGCCAGACACGGTGTTGCACTTAAAAGGTTTATTGTAAGAATGACTGGTGACAGAACAGGTTGGAGGTGACTGGGCAGTGTACTGTAGATGGTGGCTGAGATGGCTGGAGAAACATTTGGATAAGGACCAGAACTACCAGGCTGATGGCTCACCAGAGCAGGCCGCAGAGCCTCACAGGAATGCAGAGCAAATAGACGAGCATGCAGTCACTGGAAAAATTCCACCAGCGAGGGCAGGTCTCATGCAGAAATATGGAGTTTGGCAGGGTGAGCAAACAACAACTGGGAGCAATATACAGATGGTGCAAACAAGCATTAGTTAAGGCAACTAGTGAGGGATGGACAACAACAGGTGCATGAGATCGGCAGGCAGAGCGACAACAAACTGGGGAAAACCATATGCAGGCAGCGAGACAAGACTACCGTAATTTTCGGACCATAAGGGGCACCGGATTATAAAGTGCACAGTGAATTAACATGTCTCTGTGTGTCTTTGTCCACATATAAGGTGCACCGTATTATAAGGTGCACTAAATATTCTTCCCAAGTGTGTAATATCACTCCGCTCCTTCATGTGTACAGCTCTCTCCTGAGAGGGAGAGCTATCCATCTCTGCAGTAGTTGGACTACACTGCACTGTTTCTAACATAAGGCTAAAATAAATGTAACTCTTATATTGAATTAACTTACTAGGTTTATTGTTGCTAGCGTGTATTCCGGGCTCAGGCTGCTTAAAGGCTCCCACATACTCAGGCGTACTGTGTGCATACTGTGAGCTTGGTGGACTCCATGTACTGACTCTCCGCAGATGTTTTAACCTTCATCGCTGAGCGCACTGTTGCCTAAATTTCTTGTGGCAAATTCCTACAATTCCCAGTGGGGGAACACATGGTAAAATGTGTGATTAGCTAGCTGAGCACCTAAAGCTGTTTGTTTTCCAGCAGGCTCCCACCGCACACCTGTCAGTGAGAGCAGAGAGGGACGGTGATGCCGCACGTTCTTGCGACCACCTGCTTAAAGCACCTTAGGGTATCAAGCTCAGTGTCACACATAAAACAGTTTGATGTAAAGACTTCTTGCCTACGAGAAGTTTATAGAGTGAAACAACTCGGGGTCGCATTGTCCGACCTGGTGCATATTTATTGTGCCACTTTCTCTTTAAAGGCTCTATAAACATGGAAAAGCAGAACTCTCTAGGACCTTCCTAGGGCTACATCCGGTTGGAACTGCCTTTAAAGCGGGGGTAGAGGTCCACCTTCCATCAGGACAACCATAAATATACAGCCAGAGCTAAATTAAATGGTTTAGACCAAAGCACATGCTGGTATTGAAATAGCCTAGTTAAAAATCCAGATCTAACCTAGACACATCTACTTTGCAAACATGAATGGGCAAAAAATGTCAGTCTTCATACTGGATGTGGAAAACTGAAGAAGACATGGCTTGAAAGATATGCTACTGAGATTGCAGCAACAGTTTGTTGACATTATACATTAAAATAGGTTACATAGACATTGATTTATTGTTTCTTCTTTAATTGGGCTTTTATTACTTTGTTGATCTCATTAAACACTTTAAAATGAACTTATCTGCAGACTGGATGTGCATGAGAACAGGATGTGGCTCATGATTTAGCTGCTGTTCATATCAAAGACGATGCATGTTCCCACATTGCAACACTTTTGTCTTGGTGGCAAATTCAAAAGGGGCATTCCCTTCAAAACATTGACTAGGACCCATGCTCTAAACTCTTTACACAGGTTTCACCTCAACTAACATGTTGTAATGCGGAATATGAATTTCTCAGACCGTAGTAAGATTGGGGGATGGTTAAACTGGTCACGTGCCACAGTTCAGGAGTCTGGGAGGAAATGGGGGCGGAGGGGCAAATGAAGGCTCTGTGACAGATTTTCACAACCAGCTAGAAACGGTATTTGATCCACAACCCTGCATGAGTTGCCTGAGAGGGAAATGTGGCACAATGCTCTGAGCAGCCAAGGTAGGGCTTTTGTTCAGGTATTTACTTCTTGTTTCAACTGTTCTGTCAGTAAAGAAACAGGATATTCACTTTTTCTGCAGTCTTTGTGCATCGGAGATTAACTTACTCAATTAGCAAACCTTTTTAAATGCATTCTCTCACATCACTTTAAGTTCTTGCACATTTAATAATATGAAGGGAGTACTGGGAAATATTTCTTGAAGAGCTGTCAAATTCGCCTGTGATTCTGCTTGTTGGGCTCCCAATATTACGGCACACTTGTTTCTGAAACTGTACACCTCTTTTTCAGATAAAAACATTTTTTTTTCCAAACAGTGTTATGGATACTTGGTCTCAGTGAATCAAACATCTTTTATTGTCACTGCGTTGTACTGGGGTGATTTTTTTTATTTTTATTTTATTTTTTTGAGACAGATACCAGCTCAGGATGCACACGAACAATATATACAGGTAGACACAACACACATAGACATATTGTTAAATTTAGTCTGTCATTTGGCTGCACTGGCCAACCACACTTCTTGAGAAGCCCAAACGCACAAAGTAGTCTTTAGAGTCTGTTGGACTCGTACAGAGTTCCGAAAGTTCATGCGTTTTAAACGATATGATTTACTGTGTTGCATGAATTATTCACTCAAAGCTTCTTTGATGATAAAGTCCTTCCTGCAGTAAATTCTGTGCAATAGTCTTAAACCTTCATATACAGAATTGTGCTATATAATATTCCTGATAAGTTAAGACTGTGTGCAAATATGCATTGACAGCAGTGTTACTGGGATGTGTAACAGACTCAGTCTTCTCAGCAGGGGGCGATAGCCCTCACAGCTTTTGCGACGAAGCTGATTTTGAGTCTGTTAGTTTTGGATTTGAGGTTCCTGAACATTTGCCTGATGGAAAAGGGGCAAACAGTGCATCGCCCGGGTGGGTTTGATCAGTGGCAATGCGTCAGGCCCTTCTCTGGACTGGTATAGCATAAGCCGAGTTCCGTTCTTGCACATGTCGTTCCAGAATGTCTTGTGCTTTCCTCACCACTCATGCTAAGTCCTTCCTCTCATTCACTGTGCAGCTCCCATACCACACAGTTATGCCAAGATATAAAACACTTTCTATTGTAGCAATGTAGAAATCTTTTAGCAGCTTAGTGGAAAGTCCATCCCGTTTCTTGGGGAAGAAGAGCCGTTGTTGGGCCTTCTTCACATGGTGGGTGGTGTTCATGGACCAGGAGAGGTCGGAGGAATTGTAAATCCCTGGAACTTTATGTTGTCCATACACTCTAATTTCCCCTGTATGCAGAGTGGAGCATGTTCAGTACTCCTGGACCTCCTTTGGTCCATTATTAGCTCCGTGGTCCTGCACGTGTTCAGGATGAGATTGTTCCTAGAGCACCACTGTGTGAGATTGTGGACCCCCTCTTTATCAACGTGAACTCTGTCTGTCTGTCTTATCAACAGTAGTTTACGGTATGAAAAAACTACACTGGTTAAGCTGTAACTAATTCTATGCTGAACAGCTTTTGTATACAGCTCAGTTTCAGGCTTAAACATTCTACTTTTGAAATCCGAAAGCAGAACATTTTTGACATGTTTTGTGGCAGTAAGGCAACCTAAATTAGGCAACCTAATATTCATACCTGGACTACATAATTTTTATAGTGAATATAAATTCTCACTAGAAAAAGTTTAATTCTCTTTTCTCATTTTTGTGAATAGCAGGTATTTGTACAGGGTGGCATTCTTGTTCAATGTGTCACTCCTGGTTTATAACTGAATCACAAAATAACATTTAGCAAATACATCTGTTTATTCAAAACCAGCAGTTTTTACTTATTTTTCTTTAAGACAGGGAAACTGTTAACAGTGAAAAGTACTCCTAGTGGCAATATCGGCTGTTTACTGTGTTCACCTGACCTCCAAATAGCACAACTGGCTAAACAGATGGAAAATAATATTAGAACAATAAAGCTTGTTAACAAACCAGAGGCGTCCCCAGACACAGGCAGGTGTGTCTGGTGAGATTACAAAACTACTCGGGCAGTTTCACAGCTGTTTTCTGTGCAACAGAAATAAAAACGTGTAGAATGGCTTTTATCACTCCAACCATTTACGACGTTTGAACTGTTAACACACAGGAAGAGAGGGGAAACGTCGTGCAGCATTCTGTGACCTCTTTTAGCAAGTGCAGGTTTGCTGAGCAGGATGCCTCTGTTGCAATGCCATTCCTTCAGATCTGCTTGTGTGGGCAAAGCAGAAACACACCTGGGAGATGTGCTGCAGACTGAAATCCCCTGCACACCTGTAAAAATTGTTTCAGTTGGAGCAATCTTTTTTTTTTTTTAGAAAATTATACTGTAGGACTGCTCAGTGTTGAATCTCAGCCCACACCTGCTGTGTTGACACCTTACTTGGGTCCTTAGATGTAAATGAATAGTGTTTGTCCTTTTGTTCTAGCAAAAAAGGAAGGAACAGCGATGGATAAAAATGATCAAGCAAAGGCGAAAGGTACAAGTGTCAGCCAATTTCACTGGTATGCGATTAGACATTATACATTTTAAAGATGGTTTAAAAAAATGGGATGGCATGACTTTCGTTTACAGATGATAAACCAGAGCAGAAAGACTTGAGGACCAATCCTCCATCAAAAATAAAGCTGCCAATCATGAAACCAGCTCCACCTCCTATTAAAGAAAAACCCGCCAAGCTTCTACCAAAGTGAGTAACACAGACGTTGTTTTCTTGCATTTCTAATCCCAGTGCTAATCTGCTAGGGACTGAATAGTTGTTGGTTTGCAGCCTACTGCAAAAGGGGCCTTTTTAAGAAATGTCAAGAACCCGTGCTGCTCTTTGGTCTGGCACCAAAATCACTGCTTTCAAATATTACTGCAGGTTTTTAGTGGCCACCTCCAGTTGCCATGGAGTCCTTAAAGAATAAAGCCAGGATGTATGACATTTAGTGGCTCAGTGGAAACTCAAATCAACCGCTCTCATCTGTTTAGGTCTGATTTGACTCATTTCCTGTTTCCGGAGCAAAATACACACAGCAGGCACACACGATGAACTCAAAAGAAAACTGGTCCTGTCTTGAAAACGTTAGTCGTGGGTAGGCTGTCACAAAAATACTATATCAAACGTTTTATTTCCTTAAGAATCCCATAGGGTTTTCTGATCAGATGCATCCAAGAAGCGAAATATCAGAAAAGTTGGGTGGCATCTGCGGTTATTTCATGCATGCAGGGAAACAGAAAGTTATGCATGAATAATCAAGTTTATCCAAGAATGACCGAGATGCACCTCAAGCTTCAGTTACTTTTCTCTGCACCTGTAGAGTTCAAACACGCAAAAATGTCTTTCGAGTTTTTCATTTCTTCTGAAAACATGAACAGATTAACAGATCTGTCCTCCTTTCACATTCAGTGCCACCAACGGGGATGCAGCTCCCATCTCACCAAAACAACCAGAGAAGGACGCCGACCAGTTTGATGGGCTGGATGTGCAAACTGAAAAGCTTAGTCATCCCACGGCTAATAGAGCCAAACCTCCACAGAGGAGACCCCCGTCAGCCCTGAATACAGCACAAGTGAGTTCTATCTTAGAGATTTATCTTGCTTGCTGTTAGACAAACTTGTCATTACAACGGCCTGAATAGGGTTTCACATGTGTTGTGTTAACCACAGTTTGTACAGTTGCAAGATCATCGCATTTATAATATCACTCTTCTACACTTGTCAGTGATGACACACACTAGCAAATGCAATATTTGACTCGTTGAGGTGTTGTTTTTTTAAATGCCCTCCTGTGATACTAATGCAAAACTGTTTCCAACCACAAAACTGTTTACGGAAACTAACTGGTTGTTTAAACTATGTGTAAGAGCAGTAAATGGATACATAGGTTTTCAATATTTTTTTTCAAATAAAGATTTGAAAGCACTAAAATTATTGTTTTCAGTCCACCAAGGGAAATACTTTGTAAAACCAACTTTCACAGCAATTACAGGTCCTCTGTTTCTCTACCAAGTTTGATGTAATTGTACTTGTATAGCGCTCTATCAAGACCCCAAACGCTTCACACTACATTCAGTCATTCACATTCACAGTTATATGCGGATGATGAGCTACGTCGTAGCCACAGCTAACCTGTGGTTGTCTGCTTCTGTGGCCTGTAAACTGAGAAATGCTGGCTCCCTCCAGCAGTGCAAAAAAGTAAGACCCAGTGGGACCCCCTCTCCACCAAAGTGCAGAAGAGAGACCACCCAATGAAGTCAGATTCAGCACAGGAAATCACTGGCTCAAGCTCATCAAGGTCAAAACAGATGTCATGATGCTGCATGCACATGGAAGAGTGTGCCACTGATGCTTTACCAACTTTCTCTAAATTCAAAGTGTTGAGAGCACAGGTTCTTTCTTCTTTTTTAAAAACTTGCAGTTTTGGTAAAAAGTTGGTTGGATAAAGGGTTGAGTTTGAATTCAGTGTTTGTGTGTTCTGTATCTAAAAATGGGTCGCTACTTAACAACATAAAATCGTCAGGGCTGGACTCAAAATATATGTTTTGGATTTGTTAATTATCAATATTGATCAATATGATTTCTATTATGGATTTGCTTTTTCCCTATATCCTCCAGCGCTATGTTGGTGTGTAAAATTATGTTAAGGTGCTTTTCAAAGCACACAATGAAATTTGTGGTCCTGTATTTATGATAAAATTGAGTTATTTTTATTTTTTATTCTTCCATTAAGTTTATACTGTTATATTGAGTGCTTGAGCACATGTAGTCCACTGTGGTGGACATGTCTGTAACTTCCTGAAAAAAAATTATATTTGAAAAAAGAGGTTCACATTTAGTTTTTTCATTTCCTAAGAAGGATAGAAACACATTTAAACACATTTAAAAAAATCTTTACACAAGATTTCATAACTCATGCATCAGAAGGTTAAGAGCAACAAGTTCAAGCACAATCTCTGAGGGTTGTCAACTCGTTCTGGGAAATGAACAAAACAATTCCCTGAAGAATCATTTGGGTTTCAACTTAGCTGCTCGGTCATTGTTAAGATTGCAAAGTATGAGAGGTAATTTCAGGCCGATTCTCTCTTGCAGACAGAGAATGCAGCAGAGCAGACGGATGCAGCAGAACCATCAACGAAAATGCTCCAAAGTGACAAACCGCTAGGCTTGCAAAAGGTCTGTAACATTTATAATGGCTATTTTAATTTTCTTTCGCATCGGACTTAAATAAATAAAAACAATTATGAATAAAAGGGGATGTTAACTACAGCTGTGATTTCCTTCTCAAGATGGTGCTGTCATTTACAACTTGTCGTTTACGGCTGCACATCTATTAGACACATCAGATGCCGACAAATGCTAAATTAGAAGTTACAATTGAATTTAGGCAGGTCCTGACGGGGGACATTATTGAGCAGGTAGTAGCCATTAAAATATGGCTACACTGTGGTTACAAAGGGATGAAAATGGGCAACAACCATGCTTTGGTAGCTTGTTTTTGTTTTAAACGACTGGTGGATATTTTTCCTCATTCAGACCATTCCCTGTAAACAAGAGAGATGATTGCCTTAGAGACGATTGCTCATCTGCCACCAACCACCTTGCCATGTTTAAAGACACTTAGCTGTGACGTTTTCCTCATTGTTGGTAGATTGACTTTGGGCGAACAAGAAAGAGTGAACAGTGGTACCTACTCTGCATTTTAATTGGATTAGTCATTTGTTCATGTGACATGATGCATAATTACCCTATCTTTTCACCGTCATGAGAATGTCTTTGTATCTTTAAAGGTGTCTGAAAACCTCCCAACGCTTCCTGCAAAGCCTGAGCTTCCAGCAAAAGTACCGCCTCCAGTTCTACCAGCTTTTCCGAAACCTGCTGTTGCCAGCAAAACTGTGAACCATAAAGACGAAGGAGCTACCGTAGAAAGCCTGCAGGCAGAGATCAAAGAGCTGAGGATGGCATTGGAGCTGCTGCAAACGCGACAAGAGTAATTCTCATACTTCTTTTCTTAAACAAGGTTTTTAATTGCATAAAGTGTTCGAAGATGATCCCCAACATGCTTTTTTCTTTATGCAAAGTCCGAATGTCTTTAGCAAAGCGTCACCGTTGTGTTATCAACCCATTTAGACCTTCCCACATTAGTAATCTATTTTTTGTTGTTTCTGTCTCTTTAAATCAGACAAGACATGCAGGAAGTGAAAGAAGAACTGAGGGAGGAAAGGAATAAGCGACTGGCTTTGCAGGTCAGTAAGGCAAAGTTGGCATATTTTGTAACAGACTGTGTGCTGTTTGTCACCACACAAAAAAGAAAATACAGAAGTTGTGGTTGAAGATGACTGTAATATAAAACATTTTCAAAACAATCACTGTTTTTATACAGGAGGAAGTGAACAGTTTGAAGACAAATCAGTAACTTCCAGATGCTGATGGAGCTTTGTTAGAAATTGGGGACTCCTTTTGGACTGCAAATATTTTTTTTTTTTTTTTATCGTTTAGTTTTTGTCCCCTACTGAGACCAAGTAAAGAAAGGGGTGAGAACACATTTAAACTAAAATATACCTGTGATGTGTAGACTGGAAACTGTTGTCGGGGATAAGGATAAGCTCACCTGGAATGGACCAAAAAGACAGTATTCACAGACTTTGAATCGACACGCTGATAATTTACATATCTGAATGCTGCAAATCCCAACTTGAAGGTCCTTTATGGGTTATGCTTGAAAGAAATGTTGTACAATGTTCTGTTTCAGCAGTTGCATCTACTATTTTTCTATGTTTAACACCTCTATGAAGTTGGTTTTATATAAATATATATATATACACAGCTGTAAATAAAAGGAAATATTGTGAATTTTAATAAATACTGCTGTCAAAAACCAGAGTTTAATAAATTTCACTGTGTGGACACTGTGTGGACATGTAAAACATAAAAACAAAAAATGAGATATCCTGATCTGGATTTTTATGCTCCCTAATACCAATCACTGAATTAAACTTAGGCATTTGCCAAAACTAAGTATCACTTCTGTGCTAGAATAAAATAGTTATTTATTATTATTAAACCTTTACTTAAGAAACCATCTCTTAATCAAGATGAGTTAGTAAGACAAACCTGGTAAGTTTGTCAATCTTGGTGTTCTCTGGCAAATGCCAAACGTCCTGCACGGTGTTGGGCTGTAAGCATGACCCCCACCTGTGGACCTCAGGCCCTCATACCACCCTCATTGCGTCTGTTTCTGATCATTTGAGCAGATACATGCACATCTGTGGCCTGCTGGAGGTCATGTTGCAGAGCTCTGGTGGTGCTCCTCCTGTTCCCCTTTACACAATGACGGAGGTAGCGGTCCTGCTGCAGGGTTGTTGCTCTCCTATGTCCTTCACATCTCCTGATGTTTTGGCCTGTCTACTGGTATTGCCTCCATGCTCTGGACACAACGCTGACAGACACAGCAAACCTTCTTGCCACAGCTCACATTAATGTGCCATCCTGGATGAGCTGCACTACCTGAGCCCGTTGTGTGTGTTGGTGACTCCGTCTCATGCTACCACTAGAGTCAAAAGCACCTCCAGCATTCAAAAGTGACCAAAACATCAGATAGAAAACATAGAAACTGAGAAATGGTATGTGGTCACCACCTGCAGAACCACTCCTTCATTGGGGGTGTGTGGGGGGGGTCATGCTAATTGCCTCTCATTTCCACCTGTTGTCTATTCCATTTACACAACAGCAGGTTAAATTGATTGTCAATCAGTGATGCTGCTTAAGTGGACAGTTTGATTTCACATAAGTGTGATTAACTTGGAGTTACATTGTGTTGTTTAAGTGGTCCCTGTATTTTTTTGAGCAGTATATATATATATATATATATATATATATATATATATATATATATATATATATATATATATATATATATATATATATATATATATATATAAAAAATTGAACTATATTATTGCCTAAAGAAATGGTATAGAGAACAATCTATTGCATGGAACCTATGATTAATTTACTTTCAGTGGAACAGTGATGCACAAAATTGATTGCTCTGTGGAAAGTAATGCACAACTCATGCAGTGACCAGAAAAGCATGTGATACTTAAAGGGCCAGTGTGTAATTAATTTGGCTTTTAATTACCACAGATCAAGTACTGATTTTATACATACCTAATCTGGCAAAGTCTAATAACCTCACATCAAAAAATTAAATTGTTCTCATAACTTAGAATTAGTAGTTTATAGTGCTTAGTGCACACAATGTGAGGAACCATGTTACATCACCTTTTCTGATTTCAGTAGCCAAAAGGGGACAAACTTGTCAGCCATACACGTTTTCACTATCTGTCTTCTATATCAAGAAGTGCTGTCGGTGGAGGAGTATAAACAAGCAAAGACAACAGTAGATCATTCTATTTGGTGTTTTATGTTGAAATGGAGGACCATCCATACTATTTGTCCAGTGAGATGGAAGAAAAAGTAACCAAGAAAAAAAAAGAAGTAATAACTGGGAGACAACAAGAGTCTATATTGGCATAGCTATTATTACCAGGTGGAGTGGAGACAATGAACTAGCGAGGATTCAAAATAGATGTGGAGGTTGCAGGCTCTCTGTTGGACAGGTAAGATAATTCAGTATAACAGTATAACACGTTCGAATAAGGGGATGTGTAGGGCAGAAACTACTCTGTCCTCCCAGCAGAGACGGCTAGTTGTCTTTTTTCCCTTTCCCTCCCAGGAAGTATATATATGGGAGGGGCACAGGGCGCTACAGTGAATCGGCTGATATCCCTTCGCCCCTTTACTCGTGTTTATAGTTATTTTTTAAGAGCCAAAATGAGTGACTTTATGTTCAGAAACAAGCCCAAAAAAAACAAGAGCGACTTTAGACAAAAACAAGCAGACTTGGCAACAGTGGTAAAAAACGTCTCGCACAATGACCACAGCTATTAGCAATTAGCACATGGTGGACATGTTTACTTTGCCACATTTATGATACTCAGCGGCTTCTGTAGTATGTATTATGCGCTTAATGGCGAGGTTGTTTGTAATTAACTTACCCCACCACTAGATGGTGTCCCAGAGTGAAAATCTTACACACTGGGGCTTCAACAATGAGTGTACTACCAGAGGGGATGAAGAGCCTCTGGAAGCATTCAGTCTTACACTCTCGTTGCCGCAGCATGCTGCTGAAGGAGCTGCCCGGAGTTCCTACAGTGTCATGGAGGAGGTGAAGGATGTTATCCATGATGGATGTCAGTTTTGCCTACATCCTCCTCTCTCCCATCTCCTCAGTCAGGACCATAGGCTGGTCCAGGACAGAGCTGGATCTCTTTACCAGCTTGTTGAGTCCCTCTTTGTCCCTTTCAGTGTTGCCAACCCCCCAGGAGACAACAGCATAAAGCACCGCAGATCCCACCACGCTGTTATAAAAGGTTTTTAACAGTGTCCTACACACTCTGAAGGACCTCTGTCTATTCAGAAGATAAAGGTGAATTTGGCTCTTCTTGTGCACGCCGTTTGTGTTTATGGACCAGTCCATTTTTTTTGTTGACATGAAAACCCAAGTCCTGGTCTCAGCTTGTGGCTCAGACAGTCTGCTCCCCTCCATCTTGGTGAAAGGGATTATCTCCCGGATCTGGGGGCTGGACGCCCCTGTGGGGTATCGGTACTTGGACCTGGTAGTATAGGATGTGTTTGGTGAGTGTACGTGTGTTTACAGCGTATTTTCCCATGGGTGGTTATGAGGGTTTGCATGTGTGGGCATCAGGGTGTGAACATGTGAAAGTGACTTCCCCTTCTTCTGGAACATCTCTTGGGACACTAGAAACCTAAAGGGCTTAAAACACTAGAAACCTAAAAGGTTTCTAGTGTTTTAAAACACTAGAAACCTAAAAGGTTTCTAGTGTTTTAAAAGTCCTTAAAAAAAAAAGCAGTCAATACATACAATCACCTGTTTGCCTGGCTGTTTGATGTATGAAACCCACATTGGTTACTTTGAATTATTTCAAACAGAGAAAAAAAACCCTGACCTTCAAAGCTTTAAATCAAGAATTTTTTTAAGTTTATCTGAAAGAGCTTAAATTTCAGATTTGAATTAAAAGAAATCAAGTGCTGTAAAACTTGGAAGAGTCAAAAATAGGCAAGGGCCAGATTGGCTGGCTGAAGTCAAACCGGCGACAAGCTACTGAAGGAGAAATCTTGAATTTGAATGTAAAAAACAAAAAAGAAAACTAGTTATTGGAAATATAAACCTGGTGAGGCAGTTTGGGTGCCATGTTTAAGTCATTTTTATATTAATTATTCTTCGTCTTTTTGTGCTCAGCACTATAAAGGATAAGTTTTCCTGTCAGATATTGCAAACCTGGAAGGGGGGCTCCTGCTGGTTCTTCTCTAACTAGCTCTGTGAGCATATGAGAGTGAACATAGTTCAACTTATTTCCCTACTAAACCACAAAAGTAATTCATATGGTAATAAAAGCTGTATGGCAGTTTTAAAAGAAAAGATTCATCATGTTTTGGTAATTGAAACATATTCTCAGACTAAATTATCTTATTGTCTCTTCAGCAGCTTTCATACATAGTTCATAATCCAAGTATAGCTTGCCTATCAGGAAGACATGGGGGTAGACGATGCAGTCCTCTTTATGCTTCACCGGTCTCTGTTATTTTTAGATTGGGCGGGGGCCTATGTGAGGTTGATATTTGTGCTTTCAACAAAATTCAGCCTTAAATGCTAAAGGGGACTCTGGAGAGGACGAGAGTGGATTTTACCACCTGGACCAACAACTATCTCACTGAGGGTCAAGCTGGAAAGCAGTGTTGTCCCCCTTTTTCCTCACACTATACACTGCTGACTAAAAATACCATTCTGCGTCGCATGCCACAAGTATTGTGACGACATGGCAATTATGCCCAGTGTGATGGGAGAGGATGAAAGTAAATGATTATCTTCATTTACAGAATGTAGCCGGAGAAATGCATATATACATATCTGTACATATCTGTAAAACTCTATTTATAGTAATACCCACCTGTATACTATATTCGGTACATATCCAGCTGTAAATTTAGTTCACAATACTAGTTATCTATATATTATAATCATAGGACAAATCGATCAGTAACAGTCTTTCTATAATAGCATACATCTCTATATTTATTCAGTAATAACCCATGTCCTGTACATATGGAACCATTATTTATCCTGCACTTGCTGCTATTGCACTTTTGGTTAGACCTAAACTGCATTTCGTTGCCTTGTACCTGTACCTGTGTAATGACAATAAAGTTGAATCTAATCTAATCTAATCTAATCTAATTTCTCAGATGAGGGATTAATAAAGTATTTATTTTTATTATTATTATTATTATTATTATTATTATTATTATTATTATTGTATTAAGTTCATGATACACTTTAAGTAACAGTACAAGCTTCATCTACACCGTTTAATGCAGGGCAGAAAAAACACTTCCAATGAGAGGTGATGATTGGCTAGTTGTGGTGACCGTGGCTTGATGGGTTGAGTAGTTGTCTTGCGATTGGAAGGTTGTGGGTTTGATTCCAGCTTCCCCTTGTCACATGTTGATGTGACTCTGCAAGGCACTTATCCCCAAGTTGCCTACTGAGCTGCATACTGGTGTACGAATGTGAGAGTGATTGGGTGAATGTGAGTCTAGTGTACAGTGCTTTGAGTGGTCATCATGACTGGGAAAGTGCTATAACTTCAGTCCATTTAGTTGCAGTCTGGTGGGTAGATAGCGACTTTTTTTTCACACACATGGTCCAGCTAAAAAAAAAAAACAGGATAAGAAGCAACCACACAACACAAACACTGTATATACCTGTACTCTTTAAACTATTAAAGCCCAAATACTAAAGCCCAATGATCTTATTCTTAGATTAATTTAGATTATGTATAAATTTATACATGACATTTCTATCACGCCCTTCAGAGGGCTGACCCCTGTTGTCACAAACATTTCACTTTCACTGCCCTATCTCTGTATTTTCACAGGTGATCTCAAAGCATCATTGTAGGCAATCTGAAGTCCTCCCACTTGTCTTTTTATAGTCTGACCACAAATGTACTGTATAGACTAGGGTGTAGTATGCTTTAAAAAAGGATTTTGATCTCATCTGTGCACAGATTTAATTTATGAGAGAGAATGTCTGCCTGAACATGCAACCCTGCATAATATCTGTCATCATATGGCACGTCTGCTGAAATAATATAACCAAGGTATTTAATTTGTTTACTGGCACTGTTTTATCTGATAGAATAATTTGCGGAAGTGTGAAAAAAAATCTCTTTCCATACGAGTATAGCAAAAAGTACAGCCAACACTATCCAAATCATATTCACTTGTCCGTTTAAGGAAACACGTTTTAAATTGCGTATCTTAAGAATTAAAAACAACCCTTTGAAAGTCTGAAACTATCTTCTATTACCGCCACCTACTGGTATATTTGCTCCTTTAAACTGTCGCCATCGCGAGAGTTTCTACGAGAGTTGGATGGGCTAATATGGCTTTAGTTGGTTTAAATTTTAAGGTACGGTAGTATGTGATCCAGCCCAACAAGCGCAGTTATTGTGTGATCCGTTGTCTCGCCTTCGGGAAACAAAAGTATGTCTTTTGGTGTGAACAACTAGTCTTTAAAATATCTGAGATCACTGCCAAAATCCCCAGCTTTAAAGCATCTAGCATGAAATGTCAGAAAGTAACTATGCAATGTTGCAACAATCCACTAGAGGGCGGTGTAAGTCAATTATTCTAATAAGCAGAAGTCTTGAGGTGCAGGGTAAATGTGGGATTGATAGCAGTGATCTAATAACATAACCTTGCTTGTTAGAAACATGAGGTGGTAACTGAGTTAAAGGTGTTAATAGCATGAACCCGTTCGTGTTTTTGCAGACTGGAAGATTTCAGGCTGTGGAAAAAGACCAATGGGTGTTGGCAACCTTGGCCAGTGAGACAAGGCATCTTATGCCACTTAGAAAAACTGACTCACTTTGAAAACCTAAAACAACGTGAGTCATAATTTTGGATCCAACTTTAGGAGAAATATTAATGAGATTTTTTTTCCCCTCGCGGTCATGGGAAAAAATGTTTTCTCTAACATCAGAGTTGGACCCAAAAAAAAAAAAAAAAAAAAAAAAAAAAAATCCTCACCACAAGTTTTAAAGATTTGGTTTTGGCTCCAAATGGCAAAGACGATTGCCTTACGTTCCAATAACTACGACTCTCTCTGCCTGAAGCTAAGCACATGTGGACAACACCTGGAGCTTATCAGATTCAGACCACATCCAAAATGCCCACAGGAACAGACTGTTTTCAAAGCCCTAGGTAAATGAGGATTATTCGCAGCATATTCCTCTCACACGAGACCTGCAGAAAATTTGTACAAACAACGATCAGTTGGAAGGGCACGGATAAGGTCAGCGCTGCTCTTTTTGGTCCCCCTCTTAAAGATGTGCAAAAAGCTTACGAAATAGAAAATGTTTATTGTAACAGCAGAATGTCACATTTAACATTTTAGAAAAGTCCAACCTTTAATTGGAGCCAATTAAAGGTAGGATAACAACATTTTAAAATAGCAGGTATTTGATGAAAAACAATTACCACTCTCACTCATATTTGCAATATTTCACAAGATTTGGGAATATCACGTGAAAGAACGTTTTCCTTTTGCATTTGCACAGTTTCTCTAGGCCATGGATCTGCAACCTGTGACTGCAGAGCTGCAAGGGGCTCTTGGGCCCTCCACAATGGCTATTAATACCTTTGCCTAAAGGTGATACAGAACCAACTGTTTTTAAACATAGCCATAATACACAAATGCAGGTTTTAGTGGTTTTCCAGTTTTTTTCTTTGAATGATTACAATGAATTTCCACATCAGAAGGACTCTAAAACTACCCGTAATATTGCTTAATATATATTTTATATATATATATTGTCATTTGTTTGGAAACTATGTTTTTTTTTTACATCACCGAAGACATTTTCCACAAACATAATTTTTTTTCAAAGTCATGGTACACCTGCGGCTATAAACAATTTCTCTTTAGCTGGACTGAAGCCACAAATGGCTCTTTGGATTGCAATGGTTGCAAAACACTGCTGTAATAAAAGTCTCTTTCTTTTTTTCTTTCTTTATAAGTTTTGGTTCAAGACTGCGACAGCCACGAGAATAGGTCAAGTTTGTGCCTGGTTACCCACTTCTTTGTTGATTTGGGACACGTTTTGGATCATTAACCTGCTAAGTGTCCAGTTGTAAGCACTGTGGCAAGGGACACCGTATATTTATATATATTTAAAAAAAAAGACCAAATATTAGAAAGCATTCATGATGCCATGCACTTTAACAATGTTCTCAGGGTCTTTGGAAGACAATTGAGACACATATCTAATTGAGTTGCTAATTTCTTGCATATCTATCTGATATTGAAAGACAAAACATCTGCCTTAGTTGAATTGTACATTTGCTTGTCATGGATTACTATTCGAACAGTTTTACACACTATGCAAGTTAAATGTGTCTGCTACTTTGAGAATTCTTAAGGGTCCAATTAACTTTAGCACATGTTATTTGGTAAAATGCAGTTATACCTCAACATGGAACCTTTCCCCCACTAAATGTACTCACAATAAAATCTGTGTTTTCCAACGTTCTGCTGTGACAATTTGCTGCTGCAATTGAAAGATAAATTAATTGCTGCCATCTTTATCGGGGTTTCGATGATACCATTTGTGGCGATTGCTGTGCATAAAAGATAAGGAGCTGTATAAATCTCTACTTTCTCAAGATTTTACATTTGCACTGGATTCTAAACTGTTTTGCATTCCTTGCAACAAGGAATGCCGCTGAGCCAACAGGGACACCAATAAATCACAATAAACAGCTTACATGTAATTTGGCTCCGTCTGAGCAAATATAGTACTTTCCCAATGGATGACAGTTCAGCAGTGTAGCATCGGTGGAATTTAGAACAACTGCAATGGATTTGTTTGGAGGGCTTAAACCGGGTGATGAAATGTAAAATATTTCAGAGCTCAGATATTTTGAAAAAAATAAAATAAAAATCATTCCAAACTGGATTTGGAAAGGGGAACATTTTGTTTATTCAGAACTTCATTTTGAAGTACATATAGATAAACAAATAAAAACTACTTCAAGGAGTGTGCATTATTAATGCACACTCCTTACAAATGCAAAATACTAAACCCACAGTAAAGGCGTCAAAGGAGAAGACACATGGCTGAGGCAAACCTGAGCTCTGTCTGCTCCTTCAGCTCAGTTTATACTTTGTGGTCAACTACCGGAAGAAATTAAGAAATCAGCTTTCATGCACAGAACGTGTTTTCAAGCACAAAACGTGTTTTCATGTGCAAAACACGTCTGTGTCATCAGTGTGGCAGAGGAAAAGGACGTTGACACACACCTCATACTGATTATTTAGTGAATGATTCTCTTTGTAAGGCTGCTGATGTGCCAAGAGTTCATAATTCCATTTCATGGAAGTCAACAAATCATTGAAGATTAACTTTTGTGCAAACATTCATTCAGTGCAAGCGATTCATCAGCGTTCTGCAAGTTTACAGTCCCTTGCAAAAGTATCCGCCCCCCTCTGGCATTTTTCATGTTTTGCTGCCTCACAACCTGAAATAAACATGAATCTTTTTAGAGTTTGAAAGACTTCATTTACAGAACACTCTTATATCTTTGAAGATGTATTTTTTTTAAATTGTGAAGCAAACAGCAAAGTATGAAAACGTAAGCATGCATAACTGTTCACACCCCCAAAGTCAATACTTTGTAGAGCCACCTTCAATTCCAGATGCAGGTTACTTTGGATCTGTCTCGATGAGGTCGCCACATCTTGTCACTGGGAGTTTTGCCCATTCATCAAGGCAGGACTGATCCAGCTCCTTCATGTTGAATAGCTTTTACTTGTGAACATTGCTCTTCAAGTCTAACCAAAGATTCTTAATTAGATTAAGGTCTGGACTTTGACTGGGACATCCCAACGCGCTCAAATGGTTCCCTTTACAATTTGACTGTTGCTTTAGCAGCATCCTGCAGGTCATTGCCCTGCTGGAAGGTGAACCTCGACCCTTGAATCAAATCTCTTGGACCAGTTATGCAGTCCTTGCTGCAGAAAAAAAACCTCCCCACAGCATGATGCTGCCACCGCCATGTTTCATTCAGGGTGATGTGTTGGGTTTGTGCCAGACATGCCGTTTCACTTGGTGACCAAAAGGTTACAATTTAGTCTCATCTGACCAGAGCACCTTCCTCCATACATGTAGAGTTGCCCACGTGCCCTTTGGCCAACTCAAAACATGCTTTTTGGTCCTATCCTTCAGTCTCTGCTGTGGACCTCTGCAACACCTTCAGGGTCACCTTTAGTCTCAGTGTCATCTTGTATTAACGCCCTCCTGGCCCAGCCTGTGGGTTTGACACCGTGGCCTTCTCTTGGCAGGAGCGGGAGTGCTGGCCGAGTGGTTAGAGCAGCGCGCTTGCACTCAGAGAAGGATGCAAGTACCCGGCTGCACTCTGGGTCCCTGAGCAAGACCCTTAACCCCAGAACGCTTCCTGGGCGCCACACATGGCAGCCCCCAAAGCAACCCTGCTCCCCAAGGGTGATGTGTTAAAAGCAGAGAACAAATTTCATTGTGATGTATGTTTCAATGACAATAAAGATGATATTATTATTACTATTTCATTTAAAGATAATGGATTTGATGGTGCGGATGTTTTTTTTATAACCCCACCCTGACTTGTGCATCCCAACAACTTTGTCCCTGACTTGTTTAAAGAGCTTCTTGGTCTTCTTGGTGTGATGCTTAGTGGTGTTGCGACTCCTATGATCTTTCAGAAAAGGTGTGTTCATAACAACAGATCATGTGACACTTAAATTACACACAGGTGGACTTCATTTCCCTAATTATGTTACTTTTGAAGGTAATTGGTTTCACCAGAAAATTAGGGTCTTCCTAGCAAAGGGGTTGGATACACATGCCAATTTTCAGTGTTTATTTTCATGGAATAAAACATGGAATGGTTGGTCTGCAACAAAATAGGTAAAAAGCCAAGTTTTATTTTAGACAAGGCATTGTAGATTGGCTGCAACATCAGATCTTTGTCTGATGTCGCTCCACGCGAGACTGATTTGTCACTGTTAAATCATATTAGCCATGAGATCACCGACTTCATAATTCTTTGCATCCACCCACTTCGGAACATCAGAGCTTTGAGAATGATAATGACCCACTCCTCCCAAAACCACATTACAGACAGAGGCTGACACAAGTCATTATGTTGAAACAATGTGTGGGCTGTTCACAAGCTAGACAACAACAGGAAAATACAGAGAGCATCTTCTTTGTTTGGGGCAAGACTGGACTAGCTGTGCCCACACTCAGCAATCACATCTAATGAGAAAATGCACTCGATGGCTCTTGTACCAGGGATCAGCATCACCATAAATGTGTAGACTGGAGCCAAATATCAGAAGGTGCTGCAGAATAAAAAATATAAAGATCAAGATACATTGTTCACCTAGATTTGAGAAATATGTCTGCTGATGCAATGCAATATGTCAAACAGGACAACTAAACCAATTCGGCGTATGATGAACCACCTCCCAGTTTTGGTCTGTGAGGCAGACACCCTGTCTACTTTTAAGAATATGCTTAAAACTTTCCTTTTTGACAAACCTCATAGTTAGAGTGGCTTAGGTTACCCTGAGCTATAGCTGTAGTTATGTTGCTATAGTCTTAGGCTGCCGGAGGACATCAGGGACTATTTCTCCTACTGTTAGCATTGTTTGTTGTTATTTTAACTTTTAATTTTTTTATTTCTCTGAACTCTTTGAAGGGGCCAGAGCTTGGTTCCTGGGTCTACGTTTGTGATTGGATGGGAGGATGTAATGACTAACAAAAGGAAGGAAAACTGTTATTCTATTGAACTTTTTACTGACCCTTTTTTTTTCTATCATTGATATACGTCTATCGATCGATATATATTGTTATTGAATTATCGTCCAGCCCTACTACAACCTGATCAGCACTCTAGGAGGAGAACCCAATGAAAACCCAGAATTTGCAAGAGTGAACTCTGTATCTGGCTTGGGATCGCCGTTGGATTGCCCAGATAGTAAGCTGGAGGATGTCGCTGGGGAGAGGTATTTCTGGGTTTCTGCAGAGCCTTGCTACTGACCTAATTATTTGATTTAGCTATGTAAAAGCAGAGACACATCCCAAAGTTGCAGGATAGCAGCCCTAGATGCTTTCCCGGTTCAGCACACCTGAATCACGAATTAAATGAATGGGTCGCAACAAGGTTTCTGTTGAGGATATAATTCATCCACTTGAACCAGGTATGCTGGAGCAAGGACACATCTGAAACATGCAGGACATCCGCCCTGGAGGGCTGAAACTGCACATCACATGGAGACAAACACTGTAAATTTTCATAAACGATAAAAAAAAAAAAAAATGCGCGTCCACGTGAGAGGACGCAGAACCACTGATAGAGCTGCAGTAGGCATGCCGGGCCCATTTGTGGCGCTGTGACACTGCCACAGAAACATGCAAAACACAATGGACATGCATTGACAGCTCCTGTGAAGTACATACAGCGCCATGGTGGAAGGACCAGACACAAATGTGCGTTGGCAGGGGGACACACGCTGTGTGGAGCGGGCTCGTTAGAAAGGAAAAGCCCAAGGACCCTGCTGACAGCAACAACAAAGCCGAAACACAGGATGACGCCATATTTGTTGTTATTTGTAAGAGTGAGGGGCATGAGGGCTACAGGAGAGAGGCATAGCTACGACGTCACTGTTTCAGAAAAGATGCGGCTCTCGTGTACAGATGAAAACACAAAACCAGCTTTTTGAAATGTATCCGCTCTGGTTTCAAAAATTATCGTCTATGGTCTCCCAAAACACCGGATCCGTATGGGCGCACAACCCAAACAACAAAAACACCTTTGTGGATACACTTAACCTTGTTGTCATGTGGAAGTGGCCTACGTGTTGGCAGATCACAAATAAATCAATCAATACCGCACAAGAATGCTGGTAATATGTGTCAAGCTGGTGCTGGTTTATTATTGTTCAGTTGCTTCTGCAGTCTTCTTTATTATGATTAGAATACCATTCATTTGAGACATAACGCCTAACCTGAGCAGGCTTGTCTCAAAATCCAGATGTGCTGGGGTTGCCTAGAAACTGTTATTAGAAAATAAAATGATTGTGATTATTCCATTTGAGCTGCTGTAGCCTTTTTTTTCATCTTTAACCAGTCTGTTCATTGTCTTGTGATATCAACACGGCAACTTGTGTCCACATAACTGCCTCTCACTGGGTATTTTCTCTTTTTCTGACCATTCTCTGTGAACCTGACAGATGCTTGTGCATTAATATCCCAGTAGATCAGCGGTGTCTGAAATACTCAGCCCAGAAAGTTGTCTGTTTAAATGCCTGAATGCATTCTCTGAAGCGACTGGCTGACTTGCTAATTGTGTTGAGTTATTTTTTGAGCAATTAAACAGGAGTGCCTCATAATGTAGCTGTTATATAGGTGTATGGCAGTAGTGGTATGATTTAGTTTTAGCTTTAAACCGTTCAACTTCATTTTGAATACTGGCAACAGGAATCTCCCTACTGAAAGACTCTTTACATTTCTGTGGCTTTATTTCACATGCATAAAAGCAAAGCCAACAATAGCAACTAGTTAAAATCTACTCGACAGAGTCACACCAATATTATACTTTTAACGTATGAAAAGATCGTAAACGTTATCACAATTTTTAAAAGGCATGGCTTGTTTTTTATTTAAACTGCTACTTTTTAAACGTCTACTTACCAGCAGTTGCGCTGCAGTACAGGTTGCAAGCAGGAACAAAATGAAGGTCGTTATTTTTACAGCATCCCTTTATTTTAGGAGAACTTTGTGCAGTAAAAAAATGGTTTTGCCCTGTAGCTTAAGAAAATGTGTTTTTGTTGCAGCTTTTGTAAAATCTTATGTTGAACTTATTTATTTTATTTAGCCATCAGAGTGTGCAGGCTCTTAATTCATGATAATATTACTATGTGAGGCGTTTTGGAAACTACGTTTGACACAAGGTGAGCGTTTGAGTGTTTTGAGGTCTTCTCCTTTCTTTAGAATGCTGAAGATAAACAACAGTGTATTTCGGCTTACATTTTTTTAATATATTTTCTGTTCCTTTGGTCCAATTAATGTAAATGTAATGTAATGTAAAATTCACCAGTTTAAATGTATTTTCTTGTTCTGTGTGTGGGTCGAATTAACCAAATGGTGTTGTTTGTTTAAACAATAGAATTTCACAATAGCTCAATTTATGCATGTAACAAAATTCCAGGAACAATTTTTGAGATTTCCATAATCAACAGTCTGAAAGAGAAAACCTTTTAGATTTTTAATGTTTCATTGTTTAGTTGCTGTTTAGTTTTAACATCAAGCACCAAATACAGTGGGGAAGTAAGTATTGAACCCATCAACATTTTCCTCAGAAAATTGTTTTCCAATGGTCCCAATGGCCCAGCATGGAATTCACACCAGATGTTGGTAGCCACACAAATAATCCATACAAGGAAATCAAGACAAGCAACCCCACAATTTAAGCAATGTGTATAACATGTAATAAAACAGGGAATGAATATTGAAGAAGAGGAAAAGGAGCTGAAAAAAGTCCTCAGCGACCCGGTTGAAATCTGTTAAGCATTTAAAAACCAACTCTGCTTTCTTACCGTGACAGCGAATAGTGAAGATTGATGAAAAGGTTTCAGGAAACATGTCATGATGGCTAAAAGCAAAGAGCTTTCTCAAGACCTTTGCAACCTTATACTTGTGAAATATACTGATGGTATTGGTTACAGACATATTTGTACACTTCTGTATGTTCCAGGATGCACATTTGGGACCAACATCTCAAAGTAGAAAGAACATAATTTTATCACAAACCATACATGGCTACATGGTCCGTAACAGTCTGATGTGTGTCATTAAAACAATCAGAAGAGTAGTCCAGGAGCCAAAGACCACTAACAGCAAGCTTCAGAAACACCTAAAATGAAAGTACGAATTTCCCATTAACTCCGACAAGAACTCCACCCAACCGTTTTTGACATCAATGCAAACTTACTGCGCTAGACTTTGCTACTGAAAAGCAGCATGTTGAAACTCATTCAACGTTTTCTGCGGAACATTTGGACAAGTCGGAGAAAGTTTGAGAGAATATGGTCTGGTCAGATGAGACAAAAAACTGAAAGCTTTGAATGTCAATGTACAAAAAACCTGTTTAGAGAAGTGGAAATCTGGTGTGAAGTTCATGTCAGTACTCCCTTTAGGAATGTATTAACTGAGAAAAAACATTCAATGCTCAATATCTATACATCTTCCTTGTATATTTAAAGGTTGACTTATCCAAGAGTCCTTCAGCACCACTATTTATTCCACTTGATTTCCACAGAGGTTGTCAAGACATCTCTTAGTTCAGTCCCATGTATTCAGTTGACAGTAACGTATAATGCTACAGAAGAAGTGCAATATCTCAAAGTTCAGCAAAATATGTCAAATTTAGCACCGTATTTTTAATTTTTTTTTATGGTCCACAAGTCACTTTGCATCAAGCAGAAGCTCTCAGACTCAAAGGACACCAGGCCCAAATGTTTGTGTGTCTACGTCCATTAAGCATGTTTCCTTGAAGATTTGCGTACGTTAGTAGTAGTGCACTCTTCCAATAGTCCCCGTCCCAGTCCCCAGGATATCAGGCTGGCCATTCCTCCAGATCTCCCGGATGATTCGTTCTCTCTCCTCCAGCCTCTGCGCACGTTCCAGCTCCTCGGCGGAAGTAAAAACGTTCACGCTCAGAGTGCCGTCTGACTGGCTGGTATGATTCCCAACTGGGATCTCTGTGATGGGCAATGCGACAGATGCCTCCACGTCGTCCCCTTCATCCTCCTCCTCGTCATCACTTTCATCATCTTCCACACTGGCGTCCTTTAAGGGGTTCTTTTCAGGTGTGGAAGGAGCAACGTTGGTCCGTGGCTTACAGGAGATGCGGATCACCAGGAGGCAGAGGGTCAAAACCAGGCCGAAACAAACGCCGAGGACGAAGTACAGCCCAAAGCTTTCTGGGTTGGCTACAGAGGAGACACAAGCAAGCGATGATTGCCAAAAATAAAGTGTTTTACATGATGATACATTCTTTGCTGGACAGTGATTTACCTTTAATGTGTGCCAAAGCTGCAATGCTGTTGCTTAGGAGGTCCATTTCTTTTTTCTTGACATCCATGGTGTTTTGGTCTTCACTTTTTCATACCTAAAGAACAAGAAAGATATACCACAACATATTTATTCTGAATCTGACATAATCAAACTTTATACTCCACACAGAGTGTTTCAAATATTTCACTTTGCTCAATGCCTAAATGCAAAGACACTGATTTGTCAGGGGTGGGTGGGGTCATGCCTGCAGATCTTCAACAAAAGTTTTACCGTGGCTTCATCTGGGATCAGATGTATTTGGCAAAAGGCTCTCTGAACCACGACTTTATACAATCCCTTGGAAAAGTATTCAGACACCTTGAACTTTCCTCGTTACAACCAAAACCATCTGTGTATTTTATAGAAATTATATGTAATAGACCAACAAAAAGTAATGCATAACTTTGGGATTGAAGGAAGAAAGTGTGGCTTGCATTATAATTTTAAATAACCAAAAAATAGTACAGCACTTTCTTTTCATGTCACAATTATACATTACCTAGTGTTGTTCTGTCACTTAAAGTACCAATAAAATACAGTGAGGTCTGTGGTAGTAACATGGCCATGTGTTGAAAAGTTCCAGAGCTCAAAACATCCTTCATAAGGTAAAGTTTGTTCTTCCAATGACAACCATCTCCCACCTATCAGATAAGACTCCACGATGAATCCAAAATGAAAATATTGGTTTATTGTATTGTTCGAAGAGTGTGTCCCTGACATTTAGGTGGTCTGCCCTTCCTTTATCCTTTCATTCTTGCGACATCCATTGTGTTTGCTTCCATTCAGTACATGCTTTCATGACTCTTGACATTCTTCAGGAAGTCTTCATTCCTAAGGAACAAATTTCCAAGAGCCACAAACCTTTGGTCTCATTTGAAGCTTGTTATTAATGTGCAACAATTTTGTAGTGGTCCTTGGTAGACTTATGTATACATTTACTTTTATAGGAAGTAGCTTTTGTCATTTGAAAACAACTGTAATATTTGTCAAATCGGCCTTTAGGGAGCATTATCATTTTGAAGCTGGATCTCCCTTCATTTCGTCACCCTGTAGCATTTCCCTGCTGACTGGCTTTTCTCAGTTGCTTTACCATTTTGTCAGCAGTTTTCTTGCCTGATTACAACATAATGTTGTTGCATAAGGATTATCAGACAATCACTCTGCTCCAAATGTTTCTCCTTCCAACTAACATTGACAACGTTCTTCATACTCTGGGTTGCGGCTAGGAGAAATATTCAAGTGATATCTCAAGGGAAAAGTTGAAAAGCTCTGTCGTCCTCTCCTTCTAATGTGTGTGCTTTGTTCTCCAAGCCCAGGATTCCCAAACTGGGTGATAAAAAGGCTGTTCAGCTTTTACCATGTAAAAGCAAAGCAAATTGGCTTTTATGTGGAGCTAAAATGCAATTACGGCTCAAAGAGATCAGTTGTTGAAGCATATCGATCTGTGCATTAAACAGAAGCCAATCTAAGGAGAATTGTTGTAGAAAACTGAATTAGAAAAAAAAAAAGTTGGACCATGGAGAAATCCTGGTGGCTACTTTTTTTTTCTCCGAAGTCAGGGGACTGATCTGGGAATTACACCAGATCCACTTTTACCTGCTTGCAGTTGCAAGTGGAAGATCCACTGGTATTTCCCAACTGTTGTGCTAAGAGATAAGCTAACTGCTGTTAGCAATAACCAGCTGGTAATAGTATCTTCCTTGTATTTTACATGTTCAAACATTATAGGAACATATGTAGGTTGTCCAATGCTATCAGCTTGACTGACATAATCAGAAACAAAACATCAGATGGGGGAAAACAATCAGTTTTTTACTGCTGCTATCTCTGTTTAAAATTAGTAGCAGCCATATTGGATTTTGAGATTTGGGTTGTCAGAAACCATACATTTTTACACTTGAAATGTTGACATTCTGTTTATAGCTGCAGCAAGTTGCCTCTAAATTGTTAATCCTCAATAAGGAATAAATGCAGAATTATGCCACATATTTTAACTAAAGAGACTGTGGCAACAGATAAGGACTGCATTTTCTTTCTCTTACATTTTTTATTTTTGCCAGCATAGTGGTAGTTTGCATTTACTCAAGTGGTACTTGTTATAAAGAGTATCAGAAATGCTGATTTAAGTCAAACCATACGTCTTCATGCCATTGCATAGTTGAAGTCTATGTCCACAAATTGCACAGACCGACTGTTTGTGTTCGCATTCAACTCTTAATTGAAAGCTCTGAGAACTTCAGTACTTGATCGCTATCATCATTTGGTTAGCTCTCTAAATTATATAGCACACTCGGCCTTATTTGTTGATGCATTCTGGATTATAAAGGAATTTAAACACAAACCCACATTTGTGAACCACATGTAGTGTAGCCGACTAATGAACTACAAACCCTGGCGAGAATCCGCTGCAAAAGCAAACCTATTCGCACAGTAGAGTTCAGGTTGAAAATAAAACTCACCACAAAACGAAACCCTAAAGGAATTCTTCAGTCGCGACTCATAATGTATAGGAGGCTGCAGTGGTCTCGATCCTCTCGGTCTCTCCCTGGCTGTTGGATCAAGGCCTATGATCTTTGGTCTTCAGGCTAAACGGTTCATTTGGCCACCCTGAGATGAGAACAAACACAGACACGCATACACACAGACGTCAAGCTACATTAGCAACAAACTCAGTGAGGCATCTGCAATGCAAACAGGGACAGGCCTGTTTCAGACTACTCTGCCCGGAATGAGACTAGAGGAAAATCTGGCGGTTTCTATTGTTTGAGCTGCTTTCATAAGGTATAATCTGCACACAGGCTCTAAAATCACATGGAATATCTAAGGGTCATACAGCAGCATGAAGTGGTCAAGTTTGCGAATTTAAAAGTTATAGTTTGTCAGATTGCCTATTGAAATTAGAGGTGGCTGTGGCTCAGTGGGAGAAGCAGTCCTTCTGAAGTGGAAGATGGCAGTTTCAATTTTAGTTTCCCACCACATGTTTATGTGTCCTTGGGCAAGGCACTGAGCCCAAAAGAATTGCAGTGTGGGTGGGTAATTGTGAGTCATAAGTGTTATGAGGCATTGGTAAAACTAGAAAACTACTATAAAAGCTTAATCAATTTATTCCATTTATTCTTTAAAGCGCTTTGCATCAGCTGCTGGATGTCTTTTCATCTGTAATTTAAAGTGTCACTACATTGCAGTTTTACTTCATATATTACTAAATATATACCAGGTTAACTCAGAGGTATCGATAAAAACTGTGGATTTTGAGAAAATGCTTGCCATTATTACATGGGAGGTTTGCAATAAGCTATAATATATAAGATGAACAGAGCTTTCAGTTTAGACTTGCTCGCTAACATTTAAAATCGTTTCAGTACAACAATTTGTTTTCAAATTTTCTTAAAAGGACTTCTTAATTGAATTGGCGTCCCAATCATGACATTTTTCAAGCATCTGTCTCGGAGTCCCTGACCGATCTCAACCTCTGGCTGTCGTTGTTGTTCTGTCTGTACTTTTATGTCCGAAGCACTGCAAATCAGTCGTGTAGAAATAATCTATGGCCAGTTTTTAAAAATCACAGAGTTCCTGCTGTGTGCACAGTTCCAGATATGTAATACAGACCATGCATAAGCAAATTTACGTGGATTGTCCTGAACGATCACAGATTTGCAATTAAGTTGATGGTGGAATTGAGACTGTATTAGCTGGTATGGCTTCCTGTCTGTCTGTGTCAAATCATCTGCTCTGATCAGATCATGTGGCTCAGAGTCCCACCAGAGAGCTAAGGATTGCACTGATGAAGCATTGGCCATTACATTTTACCGTCATCAAAGCAAAGTGCTAAAATTTTAAAGCAGGAAAACATATTCTGTAAATTTTTGCTGCACATAATTACCTGAATCTGCACTGAATTTATAAGAATAAAATAAAAAAAAGAGTAAATGTGCCCAGTTTAACGCTGTAAATGCTCTCAATGAATCAGCAAAACACAAGCTTAGTGAAGACTGTGGCTGTGTGTCAAGCCAGATATATCTTTAGAAACAAATGATAGGGGTGTTTCAGTGGACGTGTTCTTTCAGCTTTGTCACTTTCCTAACTTAGTAAAGTCTTTGCTGAGGAAGCACATGGACGCTGACCTGAATAAACCGCAGTTTGGACACACTTACTGCTGTCAGGAAGAACAGATATAGCAGCATCCAGAACATCAAGTATGTCCTACACAATCATTATACATTTGTTCATCATGTGATACTTATGGAATGCAGGCTTATATTGATTAATAATAATTAAAAAGATAGATAAAGAGACAGATAGAATTGATTTTAAAGTATTAAGTACAAAGTATTGGCATATGCTTGTTCTTCAATGGCTTTGATTAATATCTGAGACCGAAAAGAATCCTGATCAGGACATCATTAGTAACAATCCGGTAATTTGCTGGGTATTACGGCTAAAAATGTCAGCTAAAAGTGGCTTTGAAAGGTGCTGAGCTGTGTATTTTCTAACCTATACCCCTGTTTGGGAAACCCTCCCCAGCTCTGCCAGCTGCTGTTGGTTTAGCAGAGTCTTGGTGTGCTGATTTTGATCTTGCTGACTCTCCACGCTGTGCCTTAGTGAGACATCGTTTGGGGAGTGGGAGGGTTACAGACAGAGAAGTCACTATCCCAACTTGTGTTCCAGGCCACCCTGTCGGTCCCGATGGGAGGAACACAAGGACCTTTTGTTTCTGCGTCAAACGGTTGGGATATACCTTAACAAGGTCTTTTGAGAATTTTTTGTTTATGTTACATTTAAAATGAAAAATACCACATTCATCTCCACCCTCCTAAGTATAGTTGATTCACTGTTAACAAATTTCCTTTTAGCCTATCAAGGCCCTTATTATCTAGATCTGTTGTTTAACTTGTTTTTGCTTTATCCCAAACATGGACATTATTATCAGACTCTCTTTCAATGCAGCATTTCTAATATCCCATGACTAAACTTAAAGTCATGTTTTTCCAAGTGTTTGTTTTACCACTGTGTTGTCATCATAGACATCAAGTCGAAGCATTCTATTTCACAAATGGTCATGGATAAGTGAGTTGATGAATGATTTAGTTTTATTATTATGTTTTACTCAAATTAATATTGCCTTATTGATAAATGTTATTAGTAAAATAAAAGTCCCTCGGGGATTCCAGGTTACTAGCACAACATAGTCATTTGGACTAAACATAAAAACTGTAGACCAGCAAAAAACTGTTTTAACAATGCATATTAGTAGAATTAAAACAAATTATGTAAGAAACCTGGAAAATTATCCTTAATTGTCCTCACATTTGATCAACTTTTAATACATTTAGGCTTTTAATAGAATTAAAATAAACATAAAGGAGAACGGAAACAAGTTTTCCAAGTACCTGGACAAACAGCACATGGTTTGGTTCAACGGCGTGGTGTGACGTTAATGTTTTTGTCTCTGCCAGCTTATCATCTGCTCTTTCCTGATCTCACATCCTCACGTCAAACGCTCAAGCATCCTCTTCCTGAGTGCTTTGTAAACTGTACAGTATTAGCGCATCCAGAAACACTTTTATCTAAGTCAGAAAAAACATGCACTTTCTGAAATTACAAAGTTGAAAACAAAATACAACTCCAGTAATAAATAACTGGCTTGGATATGACAATATGTATAATTCAATAACAAGCTATTCAGGGTATTTCACCAGAGTTTGCTATGTTGTTGGGACTTGGAAACGGATCAAAATCTATTTTTGGTAAAGACTGTTTGTTTTGATTTAGATGGAGTAGCAGTTTGGAAGAGAAACTCCAGACGTAGCACACTCATTTTCCTGTCATCCACTTGAAGATAACCTCAACTGCTCTTCCTTCTGCCAAGGTCAGTCCCTTCGTGCAGGGACAACATCCAAGGCAAAGGCTTCCTCCAACGTTGAAGCTATTGTCTAAAAATTGGGAGGATCCAATTTCTAATCTTTCTACCATAGACAGCTGTCGCCTGTGATGGTCATCAGTTCAGCTCAACTTATATTCTGATTTATCACAAACTTCCTGAACCGAGATGCAACCTAAAGTTATGTTTAGAGCAAAGAAAACTTTAGAGACAACTTTAAAAGAGTGGTAAAAGCAAACAGGTACAATTCTAATTTTTGTTTTAGAGGGAAAAATGGATGCCAAGATCTGACAACAACCTTCAAGGTCAAAATATCAAAAACTATTTCCAATAAGTAAATCAAAGTCGATACAAAATAGCACAAATTAAAAAAATAAATTAATTAGATGTTACTGGTAAAAAAAAGTCATGCTTCCTTAGGAATTTATGGATGACTTATGACTTAAATAAATGTATGAATCAACAGAATATAAATCTTTACTTCCCTCTAGTAAATCTGGGTGTCACCAGCATATTGATAAAGTTAGGAATTCTATGTTCTGATCAAGTGACCAAAATAAATGTTCTTATACTCAAAAACAGCATTTATCAGTTATTTGTGTATGGAAAAAAATATCATAAATTAGTTTTCGGATAATGTCTCCTCTACTGTCAGTAACTTCTTTTACAAAACAAATCCAGTATAAAGCTGCAAAGACAAGCCCATCTATGAGAATTTAAAAATCATGAATAAAGTGAGGAATATCCTGCAAACACTGTCCAGGGTACGCGTAAGGTTATAGCCTCAAGCATCCAACAGACTCACATCACCTGCAAAAAGCAAAGGGGAGACCCTTAGGTTTCCAAACCAGATGCCTTAATCTCCATGACTACATCTTGGGATTCTGTCCATGAACATCAGAAGCAGGCAGCTCTGGGAGTCCAACCAGCACTTTAATAAAGCTTTGTACAGAGGATGTGGACACAGCCCTACCTATAGGTGTACAATGACATTTTAGCCCTTAAAAAGGTTCCTACACTCCCGCAGCACTACCCACAAATGCCTCAAGAGACATGTTCAAAAGACCTCCAGATCCATAAAACACATGTGGACCACCCAACAAAACTCCTACGACCCCTTCAACAATTCTGCAAGGGTAAAAATCTGGTCCACTGTTCCACGGCCATGACAAACGCCATGCTGCTTTTCCTAAAATTGGATCCAAAGAGTATCAAGAAACTATCTTCCACATAATTACTTTCTGGCACTAGCAACCATGTCACCTTCAAAGTCACTTAAATTCCCCTTCTGCCCCATTCCATTGTAATGCTTGGTCTAAACATAAGAAATATGTTATCATCATGTTTCTATACTTTAATTAATTTGGGTTTCCGCAATGTGCTTCGGTGATAATCTATCTGATTTAAAAAAAAAAATAAAGTTGCTGTAATGCTACGTTAAAACCCACATGTAGAATATTTGTATATGACTTATTTTAGTTGTCTCATCTGTCCTGAGAAACAAATCTGTAGCAACAACTTGTCACAAAACACAAGCAGTAATCCCCAATTCTCACTTCATAAACCGTCCAAACATCTTCCATAATGAAGAAATCAAAGACAGCCCTTCAGTGAAATTAATGCAGGGTGTCAAGCGACTTTTGATTCATACACAGACGATAAAAAGGTCTGATTACACAAGTGTGCCAGTCTGGGCTATTGTAGTGACATGCTGAACCACAAAAGAGAAAGAATTATTTTTGTATACATCACATTTCAGCAGCTATAATTGTGGTTAGCCTCAACTATAACTACACACAATGAAAATAACTGCATTTCTATTTAATCACATTTTACTATCATGAGTCCACACATAGGCGCTCTCTAGAGAGCGAGATCACAAGGGCTGCCATGAGGATTTATAGCAACAACTGTTTTTCCTCTTGATTGCGTTCATTAAAACATTTCTGCTTTGATTTTTTGGCAGCTACTGAGCAAACGGCATGGAATAATTGGTCAGTGGCATCAGTCACACGAATCTTGGTCATTTATTTGCTATTTTCAACTTGGAAGCACTTTCTGAAATATGCTGAGGCAAGTTTCACTAAAATAATTGAATAAGAAATGTCTCAGTGTTGCTTATTCTGTTACTTGCAATGAAACTCCTTGAGCAGCTGAGAAAATATCAACAGGTATCTCCAAACTGCCAAGTCGTATGAAACCTTTTCAGCAAGATATCGACTAGAAGCATTTTTAGGACCATTATTGTACATCTGTAATCATACCGGAGAATAGGCTCCAAGATCTGCAAAGATAATGGAACTTCGATTGTCCCCATGAGAGCAAAGGTGCAGGTATTGCTTTTCATTTCATAAACGGAAACATAGCCCAGACCAAGTTTTGTGTTTACAGTGTCTGTGAAAGCATTTATAAAGATCATCAGGTTGAAAGTAATATCTTTTATAAGCCAAAGTGAGCTTTTTTTTTTTCTTCTTCGGATCCAGGCATACTATCAAAAGGGATCTCTGGAGCATACAAGGTTGCGCTTCCTCCAAGTTCCTTGGTCTAAAGCTGTGATTTATATTAATTCTGTTTCCCTCTGGTCAGGGTCAGCAAGGGTATCTGA
Source organism: Fundulus heteroclitus (assembly GCF_011125445.2). Lineage (NCBI taxonomy): Eukaryota > Metazoa > Chordata > Actinopteri > Cyprinodontiformes > Fundulidae > Fundulus > Fundulus heteroclitus. The sequence goes on from NC_046363.1 coordinate 34,093,455, forward strand.
CACAGACTGAAGTTATTTCATTTGGAAAGAGAACATGTTGACAGTTTTCATCAGCTCTGTTGATGCTGAGCTTGACCCAGAACAACCCTTGAAAGAGTACTGGCACTGAGTTTGGTTCCTCAAAAAAGTCTATATGCCCCTCATTTACAGTGACTTGGAAAAGTATTGCAATCCCTTATTTTTCTTGTTTTGTCTAATGACAACTTCAACATGGCCATCCATATAAACTGCCGGACCAAGAAAAGAAACACACAAGTACTCCACGGTAACTCTGAAGGAACTGCAGAGATCTACAGCTCAGGTGAAATAATCTGTTGACAAAGGTCTTAGTAGTGAACGCCATAAATTTGGACTTTTTGGAAGAGTAGCAAGAAAAAAGTAACTCCCTGGTGTTCTGGTAAGATGAGTCCAAACTTGAATTTTTTTATGGCCACATGCAAAACGCTACGAGTGGTGGAAAACTAATACTGCGCATATCCTTGAACACATCATACCTATGGAGACACATGATGGTAGGACCATCATGTTGTGGGCATTCATTTCTTGAAGCAAGAACAGGAAAGCTGGTTATATTTGACTGAAATGTTTCCTTCCAGGATTGTCGAGTATTTAGCCTCAGAAGTCATCCAGAGACTACAACAACCTTCAAGTTGAGCAGTAAAGCTTGAAGAGTTTACATGTATGAGTCAGATAGTAAGCAGGTATTTCCTAAATATCACCTCAACAGACATATTATGGTAACGACAAAACACTCCTGCGTTGGTATCTGCTGGAGTGATCGTGACCACATGAATGGAGTATTTTTTCATAAACCCCCGAAGGAATTACAAGAAATGTCAACGTTGGATACAAGCTTGCGAGAGGACTTTACTGTGGAAAATCTCAGCAAAGACACTTATGTGTGCTCTCCACATTTCATCAGTGGTAAGGGGCCAACAATTGAATGTCCAGACCCAATACCAGCAACAGCAATGTCCGCGCAGGTACGTTTATTTGGCTTTTTCTCAGAAGAATGAAAACGTCATCATATACACCCATGACATCCCTCATCATCGTGATCGTGAACACACCACGCGCTGCACACTGGGCCGGTGGTCTGTTTGGTTGTCAACAGGGGTGTTTATGTGTGTATCTTGTTTGTGTGTGTGTGAAGGTGAGATGGAATGTGTCTGTTTATAGCGGGATGATTGACTTTGCAGTTTTAGAAAAGAAGCTGTTTTAGCCAATGTCTTGGATCAGCCAATTTGTTTCGACAATAAATAAAACATATTACACTGCTGAAGGTCTAATGAGACATTTTTGCCAACTTTGGTAATCATTTGGAACTGGAAACATACTATCACCATCATAATGATAAGATTAGATCATACAGTTTTTTTTTATCTGAAAGCTTATAAAAAAAAAGATATGTGCTTTATTTGTCATGCAGAGGAATACATGTTTCAGAGCATTGTGTGCACAGACTCCATGGAATTGGGTGCTTTCAAAGGCCATGATCCTTACAAAAAACGCTTAGAGAATGTTCTAGCATTTAAAAATATCAGATAATTGAATGGCATCATGATTAGTCAAAAACACTGAGTGGTTAGTTAAACATATGAAGGCATTACAAAGTTATAGCAGTGCAAAAGGCACCAGAAGGTACGTTTTCTACTCAGGAATTTCTGAGAGATTCAAATGTTGTTAAATCAGTGTTTTACAGGATCTATTGATACATTTTAAATGAATGGCAACCACATTTAATTTTGAGTTCAGGGCAGGTGAAAAACTTCCAGTGTTCCTATTTGGATTATTACTTTAGGAAAATGTTCTTAGTTTTTCTAACTCGGAACTTTAACTGAACATGGAAAGTATGTCATATTAATTTATTTTCTGCACAATACACACAAACCTCTATATGATATAGGTGATGTAAAATGTATGTTGGTAAGCAGAAGTTTGTTTAGTTTTCAGTGACATGTTACTTATTAAAAAAATCAAAAACCCCAGATTAAGAGAAAATGTACATAGAAATGATTTTTTTTCTAACCAAAAATATAATTGAAATCAATGTCAGCTCTGGCCTGCAGCCAACTGGAATTACAAAGTGCCAAAGAAAGTTAAGGTCTGCCCAACATTTATTGCATTTATGTTTAGAAAGTGTAAATTGGAAAGAAATTTAGATTCAACCTTTAGGTTTTTGTCATATGGGACTAAAACATTTTTTTTTCTTAATAATCATTTCAATACTAAAATTCCTTTGTTTTTCATGTGCAGAGACGTATTCTGCTTTGGGTATGTACTTTATTTGACACAGACTCATGAATAAATAAACACCAGGTTTTGTTTCAAGGGCACAATCTCTTCCAGGAGTAAACACAGAATCAACCAAATCAGACATTCTTGTCCAATTATTATTTGACTGCAGACTTTGTACTTTTCAGCAGTGCTTGGGCAATAAAACCAACTCATTAATTTTTGCTAATGTGATGCCAGCTTGGCTAAGACTAAAACAGAGAACTGGATCCCAGTGTTTTCTGATGGGTGTGCGGTACCCTGTGAAAAGCATGTTTCACAGAATCAGGCAGGTAACCCGAGGGCAGGGGAGATGGGGACTGAGTTTAGGGGTTAATGTCATACAGATGTATTCCAGATGTGAGGCAGATCGTGAATGCTTTACTTTGTAAATTCAGAGGATAAATACAAGCTTTTTACTCCATACACACACCTCATTAAGACACTATGAAGCAAATCAAGCTCTCTGCTGTTTGAAGCCAGATTGGAGCAGATAACCGTTTACACAGTTATCGCCATGTCTCTTTAGTATATACCAGTGTGTTATGCTTGAAATATACCTGTATGTGCTCTTATACTCTAAAATACATTCACATGAGCTGTAAGGATATCATTGTCTCGGATCTGGTGTAACTATCCAGAAGCGCAAAAACCCATAAGTGTGCTGCAGTGGCTCCAGATTCCACAAGTGTCCCTCTGACAGAAATGTGCTTGTGTAAACACAATATACTTAAGGTTGCTGGCATGGTTATAAGGTCTTCGAGTCAGGGGCTTTGCCTGACCTCTGTCAACAACCATTAGCAGACAGGATAATACCAGCGCTGTCATCTGTTTTTACGGGCAATGTTTTGTTTTGTGATAAAGTTATGGAAGTAGAATTCCCCATTTATCAATCATACAAGCACATAAGAGGGGATCATACAACAAACGTGTTGATCACATTATATAACTCAGATCCTAAAGGCATTAAACTCGATGTTATAAACTTTTGCAATGTATGTTTGTGCCACATGTTTATTTGGAATAGGTACACATAGCAGGATTGTTGCAAACAGTCTTTTTTTCTGTTTGATCCAAAATTGGTGCAGCTTACACTGTAGATATTGTGATATGTACCATGAAGACTCGTTAATATTGAAAGGAAGGTTTTTATTAATTAAAAAAACAATTCTGATTGGAAACAATTGCCCTGCAATTGACTGACTCTAGTCTGACTGTAAACTGAGATCGTTCTAACTACTGAGAAGCACTGATGACACTTAAGTACTCAATGAATCCCAACTTAAAAAAAAGAAGCTATAACTTCATTAATTAACTGATTTTGAAGCTAGACTTTCTTTGATTGTTTGACACAGGCCATACCTGTCCAAATCAGTGATATTTCAAGTAACATTTCTCTAAAGAATGTTTTTGTTGTTTCACTTTCCCATTTACCTTCAGTTGCCATTTACAAGTTTTTTTAGGGGAAAAAAAGATTTACATGGTTAGAGTTAGCCTGATACTCCCTGTTTCAGTAACATCAGGGTGTGTGTTTGAGGATTCGTGTAAGTCACTGCATCAGCTGTTCTTTTCCTGGAATCACCGTTTTACATCTCTTGTCTCTTTGCCCAATTTGCACCCTCATTTGCACATTCACCCTCTTAAACAAACCAGTCCATAACCCTGCACTTAGGCACTTGCATAATGTTTTTATTTCTTATTCTTAATGAGTATCTTAATGAATTATGGAGAGAAAAAAATGAAAGCTCCCCCACCTGACATATTGTCAAAAAAAAAAACTTTATACTATACATCCATTTCTATTTATTCAGTTTTTGAACCCAGTTAGGGCAGGTTGACTCTAAAGAAACATGGCAGACACCAGATCAATTATTAACTCTAAAAAAACTCATGCTGGTTAACATTATTTACTGGAATCATATTACCACGTTTCCTCACAGTAAAGAACAGTTTGAGTAGAATCTAGAAACTTTCTTTATATCAAAGTTGTCCCATTTCATGCTCAAATATTCCATGTATGGAGTCAATACATCAGCACAGGTAAAAAATGTGGACAGAGCTAAATGAGCAGCACCCTTATAGGACACACAAACAAAGGTCAACTTTGAAAACTGAGTAGCAGAATCCATACCCACTTGTATTAACCTTTATGTTTTTGTCTCATATTACTGCTTAAAATTTTACCTTCGGAACATGTTGGAGTTAAATGGTGTATTTTTTTAAATTTTTGTTGCGTTTGCTGCATCCTGGCATACACACCTTCAGTCTGTGTTAACTGCAAGTTCCTGTCACCATTAAACCAATAAACGGTACTCTTAGATTTAGATCGTTTTCATTCAACAAAAAGGTGTTTCTGATAATAAATGAGAATTTATTTTTTTAAAGAAGAACTTTGTTTTAAGTTGCACTCACTTAAAAATAACTAGCATGCTGAAGAACATGTATAACCTTTATATTGCATTAATAAGTATTAAATATCTGTATTGGTGTCACAGCAATTTATTCTTTCTTATGATTGGTGACCAGGTTTCTGCATGTTTCCTCTAGAATCTTGAAAATGTATCTTTGGTTGTGAGCTTCAGGTCTTTGAGGTAGGAAAGTCTCCTTGCTTTCACCCTAGTCTTCCTATTTCTACTCTCTTCCAGATTCAAGAGAAACTCTGGCTGGGTCACTCCTGAACATTAACATTACTTCACATCAGAAGAAACATGCAGGCAAACTTTAAAAAGTGACTTTAAACCTAAATATACCAGGGGTGAACGTTGAGACAAACTCTTGGGATTTAACCCAAACATTTTTTTTAAACTAGTGGTTTTACCCTCAGCTTCCATATAAATCTGAACATAAACTGGTCATATAAAGTGTTTCTATACACAAAGCGTGTGAAACAAACTTCTCTGAGATGCCTTGCTGTTTATGTTTTCATGGGGTCACACCAGGCGACGTTCCTGATGTTTCTGATAAATGAGGATGTGCTTGGTGGTGAATGGGGCAGCAGAGGGATCAGCTCCCCCAGGGCGCAATAGGTGCACGGCCTGCCACTGGTCACCATGGAGGATCATGGGAGCACAGGCAAAAACTTTAAGGGGACTGCATGTTGTCTGGATATTCAGTTTAATTCAATTCAATTTTATTTATATAGTGCCAATTCATGAAACATGTCATCTCAAGGCACTTTCCAAAATCAAATTCAATCAGATTATACAGATTGGGTCAGATTAAAGAGATTGGTCAAAATATTTCCTATCTAAGGAAAGCCAGCAGATTGCATCAAAGTCTTGACAAGCAGCTTTCACTCCTCCTGAGGAAGCGTAGAGCCACATGGAGAGTCGTCTGCATTGTCCATGGCTTTGCAGCAATCCCTCAGACTGAGCAAGCATGAAGCAACAGTGGAAAGAAAAACTCCCCTTTAACAGGGTGGGGAACCTCCAGCAGAACCAGAACCAGGCTCAGTGTGAACGGCCATCTGCCTCAACTGACTGGGGGTTAGAGAAGACAGAGCAGAGACACAGCAAGAGAGACAAAAAAAGCACAGAAGTACACATTGATCCAGGAATCTTTTCTGTGTTTACCCCCCCCCCCCCACACACACACACACACACACACGCAAAGATGTCAAACAAACTTTTACATCCTGGAAGGAGCCATTCACTGATAAATAAATATATACTGATTGTGTTTTCCTAAATACGGTACTTTCTTACTCCCTGTCGGATAAAAGAGTGAGAGAGCAAACATTAACAGTCAACAATAGAAACATGAAACATTGTTTTTGAAGGACTGTTTGGATGCTGGATGTTCACAACAGCTGAAGGTCTGAGAGGTCTGCTGATGCTCATCTGATCTGGTGTGACTTTCTGCTCCATTTAGCCGATTTTACAGCATTTCAGCTGCTCATTGGATAATATTTGCTTACGCAATTTTGTTAGAATAAAATGAGGTTGAAGGTTTAAATCCAATTGCAAAAAAAAGCACATGGTATTTCCACATGATCACACATTTTGAAAGCAGAGTTCTTAACAAAACTGCTATGCGATAACCATAATCTGTCCCACTTTCTTGCTTTGAGCTGTTGTAAAATGATTATTTTACAATGAATGACAAACAGTATAGGCGCCTTCTCTTACAGGAGGTAGTGTCCATCTCTCGTATTTGTAAAGTGCTATCTGTGTGGGGTCCTTTTCACTTAGTTTACCCTGACTTACTCTGGACTGAAACTTCATGTGACCACCTTCCAAACAGGCTGGCACTCTGGGAGTTTAGACAAGCAAGTCAAATCAGAGCAAAGCCTTTGACCCCGAGGTAAATAAAGTAAGTTAACAACCAGCCGCTGGACAGATAAGACACGCCGGCTGATGAATGAGACCGTGGGGTTTCAGGCGAAAGGAAAGTCAGCCACCTGAACAGCCTTAAAAAGGTCACGCAGAAGTCAATGCTCCTCAGGCAGCCGTGCTTGAAGGTGTTATTTACCTGACTTTCACACTCGAGCAATGAGGGGTTATCAGATTGAGAAGAGGAGGAGCAGCTAAAGTGCTGCCAGCCGATTCAGATTGTCTGAATTAGACACGCCGAAGGGCAGGCTCCATCCAGCTTCCACCCATCACCTTCCTTCTCCCTCTTCTCTGACAGGAGGTGCTAACTCCAAACATCCAGCAGAGACAGAAGGAGATATGAACGCTGAAGCATATGGTTGTCTGCTAGCACGCAGGAATGGCTGTATAAGATTGTGTAACTTTTATGAGAAAAAGAACCATATGTAGAGGTGCATACCTTTAGTTCATGTCTTTAAAAAAAACTATCTCTGACTAAATAAAATGTTTTATGCTGACTTCAGAATTCCCAAAAACAAGAGGCTGTTTTTGTTCCATCAAGACAGCCTCTAACCAGTCATTAAATAATATACAGCTGCACCGGAAAGCCATCAGCAGGCTTTTATGGCCCGCCTGAAACAGCGCTGCTTCAACTATTCTCTTTGCACTGGTTCACTTATTACAAACTGAAAACATGCATATGTGGGAGGACCACACAATGAATCACTGTTTGGATGGATATCCAGCTTAGATAATGCTTGGTTATGACAAAAACAATGGTTTTATCCATAACAGCATGCGGTTGTTATTATGAGCATCACATGTAAAAGTTGAGTTAGTCTTTGTTTCCACAGCTCTCTGCATTCGTATATGTTTAACAAGGATTAATGAGTCAAAACAACAATAGAAAGAAGTGTAATTTTACCTCAGAATATGGATGTTTTCCCATGCTGACTCCTCCAAAAACAGCCAAAGTTTTAATATTCAGCAACGCAGTCCAACTTTAACAGAGGACCACATTGTGTGCTTCCCAGGGGTTTCTATGGTACTGCACACACACACACTGAAGAAAACTGTCAAACTCACCGGTAGGTGATGAGAGGAAAAACGTCCCAGATGAAGTGGTTCAGTCCACTCTGAGACCTTCAGACGAACAGCAACTCTTCTTTTCCCCCGCAAACACATTTACAACAAGTCCTGACCGTTCCACGCTCGCTGCTGTCCCGAATAACGTGTGTGTAGTAAGTGTGTGTGCCTCCGCCTGGAGTGCGTGTTCAGAGTCTGGGGAAGAGGTGGTAACTTCCTCTCAAACTTGGAGACTGAGTGAGTTACAGAGTTTTTCTCTCTCCCGACTCAGGTCCGCAAGGAGCAGGAAAAGCTGTCATACAATCCCTCCTTCACATGGAAAAAAAAGAGGAACAGCCTAAAAAGGGCAAACTCAAGGAAGAAGGGAGGGATAAGAACTATGGTGTGTGTGTGTGTATGTGTGTGTGTGTTTTGGTGTGGGTTTGTGGGTGTGTGGGGGGGCTTTCCCTTTGTTGTAAGGAAAAAAGGCAACCCTTAGGCAAATAGGCCAAGTCCCTCTGTGCAGTGCAATGTGACAAAGATGAAAAAACACAACAAAGTAGTGCTGTGTACTATATATATATATATATATATATATATATATATATATATATATATATATATATATTTCCTAAAGATACATTTCTGGTGGTAGCGAGCTGCAGACTTAGTCCGCTGCATCTTTGTTTTCTTCTTTCTAGAAACAGGAAAGCTCAATAAGTTGATAATTTAACGCTTGCCGTCTTGGAAAACATTCAAAAAAACGTTATGATGTCATGTTATAAATACTATTTGGTCATTTGAAACCCTCAAAAGAAAAGTTTAGGAGGCTTTATTTAATTAAACTAATCCACTCTCATAACTCTTGTAGACACGGCCTAAAAAAAAGGCAGAACTGTCCAACAAGCTTGAAACAAAACAGTCTGAGGTTTAGGTGCTGTAATAATTACAATAAAAGACAATTAAAAAAAGCTATTGAGGAAGAAGTTGAGAGACAAAAAGCGAATATTGTCTTAAATCTATGAACGACACAGGTGGACCTTTGTTTAATTAAAATGGGGAAATAATAACACTGATCTTGAAAACAAGTTTTGAGTCTAATATTTGAAGTCCAAGACACATCAACACCTTTGAGGGGCAAGTTTCAAGTCTTTGAAGGATAGGTTCATGTTTTTGAGAGGGAAAAGTTCTCTCATGAAATATGAAACTTGAGCCACTGGATGGTGTAATAATTACTCTAAACATTCTATATCTTGGTAAACCTAAAAAGTGTGCCTTAAATTGTCAGGTAGCAAATACAACTGGGTCATTAGGCTTCAGAATATAAAGTACTTGTAGCCCAAAAGTCTCCAAAGTGGCTTTTAACTACTTTTTTTATTTCCAACATGTACATCTTCAAAATATTGTTTTCCTGCATTCTAATTTTAGAGCTTTACTTTGAACACAATAAAATTACACCATGTCCCCAGACAGCTTTTAGTGTCCAGATATATTCAATTTCATTCGTCCAGGACAGCGTTACATGACAGGGGCAGGCAGGAGACTGTAGCTTACAGCAATCTCATTTCTACAGGGAATGTCTTGTAAATGTTGAAAATCACTTACATTGTTTAAAATAAAAAAAAATGCAGTCTGCTAAATTTAAGGGGGGGGGGGGGTGTACCAATAGTAAAGGTGTCAGTAGTTGAATAAAGTCAGGGGTTCTGATACGGCTTACATAAAAATATGTCACTGATACTTGGGACTGGATGAGGACATTCCCTAAAACATGCCATGAATCTGGCCTCCTGTCTGTCACTCTCCTGCAGGGCTGGACCAAGAAGAAAAAAAGCATATTGATAAAGTAAAAATCAGATTGATCAAAAATTGATAATTGTCAAAAAATTCAAAATATATATTTTAAGTGGAACCTGGCCATTTTATGTTGTTGCTTAATGAGCTATTTTTAAATGAAGAACCCTGAATTTACCTGAATTTAGGTAAAAACGAAGTTTTAACCAAAACTGTAAGTTTAAAAAAAAGTTAAAAAAAGAAGAAGAAGAATACCTCTAAACTTTTTGAAGCTTGGTGACGGAGCGTTCCTGGGTCTGCATTGGTTATTGGTTGGGAGGATGTAACGACTGTAGTATTAACCTACATGATCGGCTAGAATGCAAAAGGAAGGAAAACTGTTCTTCTGTTGAACTTTTTATTGACCCTTTTTTTTGCTATTGAACAACACATGTATCAATCGATATATATCGTTATTGAATTATCGTCCAGCCCTACTCTCCATCTAGTCAGCCACCTACACCTGTGTGTGTTCCTATTTATACAGGGGCTTCACAATCACAGGTTGCCACATTATTTGAAAGCTGCTGTGTTAGTAGAGCTCCGGTGTTCCTTACCTTGCCTGTCATTGATTTAGACACGCCTTTTTGGATTTTGCCCCAGTCAGATTGCTTCATTAGCTTCTGATGTTCTGGAAATCAATCTTTTGCTGTGATTTTTTGGACCAAGCCTTTGGACTAGTCCTACGGATCTGTCTGCCTGTCGCTGCCTCCATTGCACGTGAACCACCCTTTTCTACCGGAGCTGATTCCAGCCTCTGCCCATCACCTGCCTGTCATCTGCTGCTGGGAGAAACCTGCTCTTCACTGTCTGACTCCTCAGAATTCTGCAGCAGAGGTCTTCCTTTACCAAGTCTCTGTGCTTCACTATTCATAAATCTTTTAAAGCGCAACACCATGCCAGATTTCAATATAAGGTTACATGTCAGTCTGAGCATTTTAAAACAAAGAAAAGACAATATTATATTGAAAAAAGTTAACAGAACTTTCTAAACCTGATTCTCCTATTTCCATCTATAATGGATTTGTATTTGTGAAAGGAAGGGTAAAGCCTAATGTGTTAGGGTGGTATATATATCCATGGGTCAAAAAGAGGCGTATGCAATGATAAGTTCAAAAATAATTTTATAACTTCATCAAAGCTTAAAAAGGAATGCTTGAATTTTCAGTGCTGTAGACTTTTCTAGACAAAATCTGAGATTGGGGCAAGAGGTCCAGTAGAGAAACCCATACATCCTCTCCCCAGCAACATCCTCCAGCTCATTCTGGGGGACCCCAAGGCGATCCCAGGCGAGAGAAGATATATAGTCCCTCCAGTAAGATCGGGGTCCTCCCAAGGGTCTCCTCCCAGTGGGATGTGCCCGGAAAACCCGAAAGGGAGGCGTGATCATGTGCCCAAACCATTTAAACTGACTCCTTTTGATACGGAGAAACAGCAGCTGTACTTCAAACTCCCCCTGGATCACGGATCTTTAAGGCTGAGCCCAGCCACTGTCCAGAGGAAGCTCATTTCCACCGCTTGTCGACCAAGGTCTTGCTTTTGGCAGGGGTGGAAAGAAACTAGTTACATTTAGTCAAGTGCGGTTTTTGTGTGTGCTTTATACTTTTTAAAGTAGTTTACAAAAGCTGAACTTTTACTTGTACTTGAGTTTGCTTTGTATTTTACTCACATTTGAAATCACATTAATTATTCAGAAAAAAAATGAAACAAACAAACAAAAAACAAACACTGGAAGCGGCGGTAAACCCATCAACTGGCTTTGAGGTCAGAGTTATAAGATCCCAACATGGAGGCATATCAATTGGGCCTTTTTGGGGCTAGCAAAATATATTAACTGCAGGTGAAGTTGACCATCAAGAGAAAGAATAAAACAGCCATACCTAAGGGACCAGTTTAATATTGAGTACAAAAAGGCAACAGCTTCATAATGCAATGTAAATGCTGTTTTCCTAATGCAATGGAGTTATCTGCATTTAAACTCTCAACATCAAACCTACGCAAGCATTATTTTTATGCAGTATTTTCATTCAGCATGCTCCTTCAATCAGAAGCAGTTTGAGACCAATATCTCCTCTTTGTCTTTGTGAAGTGCACGAGAGGAACTTTTACTCATAGTAAAAATGTAAAGAGGTACTTTTTAATTTTACTTGACTTACATTTTACACTGATAACTTTACTTGTATTCAAGTAAACCTTTAAAGTAACTGTACTTTTACTTGAGTAAAACTTTTTTGCTTTTGGCATACAAGGACTGCTTGGCCCCTAAACGCTGCCTAGATACCCCATACTCCAGCAATACCCCCCACAAAATATCTCAGGGGACATTGCTGCAAGCCTTCTCCAGATCCACAAAACAGATGTAGATCGGAGAAGCATACTCCCACGACCCCCTCAGCAATTCTGCGGGGGTAAAGATCTGGTCTATTGTTCCATGGCCAGGAGGAAAGCCGCATTGCTCCTCCTGGAGCTGAGGTTCAACAACCAGTTGGAGCCTCCTCTCCAACACCCCAGAGTTCTTTATGCTTCTTTTTTTAATAGCCATTAATAAATTTAGAGATATGGGGTGTGGCCAAGACTAAAAAAAAAAAATAAAAATAAAAATGAATATCTTCTTGTTAACTGTTCTGGTTCCTTGAGAAAGATCCACCTCATGGCACATTTTACTGAATTGTTCAGTAGAGATGATCAGAAAGACTGATTTTGAAATTGAAATCAAAGCTAACCATAGAGGTTAGCTTTGATTTGATGAAATGCACATGTGATTTAATATTATTATGACAATATATTATTTACATGTTCAAATGGAACTCAGAAATCAACAAAAAAAAAAAATTGCAGGACTCACTCTACCTCCCTGTTTTACGGAGGCCAGCTTTAATGAGAAGACTGAAGGGTTTTGGTGAAAGCAGCCTCTCTGGGAACAGAGTAAACATGTAATCACTGTAATATGTCAGCTGCTGTGCTGTAGGAGTTGACATCCTAATTGCAAACAGTTGCTAGCTACAAAAGAGAAAAATATCAGTCTTCACAATGGGTTCCATCAGTGACTGACCAAACAAGACGCGACCCTTGCCTGTAAAGTGCATGACATCTGTAATATATCTAAATTTACAGCAGCCACTCTACAGATGGTTTTAGTACCAACATTTCGTCAGCAGCGCTGGGCAAAAACTGTAAATCTTTGTGGTCGTCACCCTTTGTCTGACCAGATTTTATCAAAGGCACATTGGCATTTTGCATTAGTGTTTCTTGTAGTTTTCTTGGGGGGAAAAAAAAAGGAAGAAAAGCTGAGAGTTGTAAATCCAGAAGATGGATTTAATCCCCTAACCGGTCATTTTAGGAACAGAGCACTTATCAATGTTCCACCCTGCTGTGAAGTAAAAACATACCTAGATCGCGCATTACAATTATTATTTTGGTTACTAACCTGAGCAACCTACCGGGGAAGGTCCCTGGAAACCGTCAGTTTAACTAAAATCACATAGAATTACACACCTATCGGGCCTTTCAGGCTCATCCTTTGCTATCAAGAGTCTCCCCACTGCTTCTTCCTTGGGTTACAGAGCTTCCCTTCCCTATTTTAAATCTTGCGGCAAAGTACAGTGCCTTGCAAATGTATCAATACTCTTTAAACCTTTCACACTTTGTCACATGATAACCACAAAGCACATGCCATTTAGATTTGATGTGACAAACACAACAATTGCACAATATACAATTGTTAGGTGGAAAAGAAATTGCCAAGCCAACTTTATTTACAAAGCATGTTAAAAAGAGCAGGCACTGAGCAAAGTGCTGAACAAAAAGATTAAAACTAATAAATCAAACATTTCAATTGAAAGCAAATTAAATAATAATTAAAAGTAGAACTAAATAATTCAAGTAAAGTTGCAACAAATACAATATAGGCAAGTACAAATTAAAAATTGGTTAACACCTAATTCTGATTCAAAAGCCAAAGAGAGGAGGAGGGTTTTAGGAGCAGATATAAAAAAGTCAATTGAAGAGGCTTTTCTAATTTGTAACGGCGTGCAGGAGTAGCTCAGAGAGGTAGGGAGGGGCAAGACCATTTAAAGAATTAAAAACAAACAAGTTTTAAAATGAAGCTTAAAATGGAAGTGCAACCAGTGCAGAGTGTAACGGTTACGGCTGGCGAACCAGAAATTCAGCCGGACACGGAGTTACGTGAAAAAAAGGATTTATTGAAAAAAGCAAAAACAGACCAGGAGATGCGGGTGGAGCCAGTCTTGAACTGAAACAGGTGGAGCATGTAGACAGACTGAAAATACCTGCGGCAGAGCACGAGTCATGTGATTAAATGATGAGATGAAGTGACGATCTGCCAGCGAGTGGGTCAGTGAGGCAGGTATATGAAGGCAGGTGAAGGTGAGCAGAGTAGGAACTGATTAGTAACAACAGGTGGAAATGGTCTGGACAGATGACCGGGCTCACTGGAGACTGCAGTGTGGACAGGGATGTGACAGGGGCTGTTTGCTGAGGAGAGTGCAAACTAATTAGTCCAGAACAAAGCAAACACAAACCTAAATCATGACACAGAGAAGATAAAACGACAGTATATGCTCCCTCCTCCGTCTTCCAATTAAAAGCTGTGCAGCAGCAACTGAAGGTGTGATAAGGATGACTTAATCACTCCAGAGTGCAAAAAATTACAGCAATCCAACCAAGTTGTAACAAAGGCATGAATAATTTTTTTAAAGTCATCTTTTGATAAGATGCTTTAGTAGAACCACCTTTCACTACTAGGGTATGTCTCTTTTGTACATTCTTCTTTGCAAAATAGCTGAAACCTAGGCACACTGTATGGAGAACATCGAAGCAGTAATTTCCCTACACGGCCACAGATTCTTGGTTGGATTTAGGTCTGCAGTTTCACTGAGCCATTCTGACACCTGAAGATGCTTCGTTTTAAATGGATGAATCTAAACCACGTGACTGTAGCTGTGGCTTTGCGACTAGCGGCCGTTGTCCTGCAGGAACCAGACTTCCACCCCAGCCTCAAGAAAATTTTCAGTCCCAAACCAGTTTTCTTCCTGAATTGAACTGACTAGTTTCCATGTCTCTGCTGAAGAGAAACATTCCCACAACATGATGTTCCCATCTCCATATGTCATGGTGAGGATGGTGTGTTTGGGTTGACGTGCAATTATAGTTTTCTTTCACATGTAGCATTTTTGTATGTTCAGAAAGTTCAGCTTTTTTTTAAGCTTTATTAGGTTTTATTCTGGAACTATTTTATGTTTAATGGACACAAAAACAGGAAGGTAGAAGAAAAAAATGGAAGAGAAAAAGATGAGACAAAACGCTAAAAGGGCAAAAAAGGAGAAAACTAGAGAGGAAAAGGAGAGAACAAGAAAACATTCTTGCAGTCTGCTTCTACACCTGCAAAGAGAGGTATAAAAAGAACAGCAAAGGAAACAAATAAAGTATTACAGGTACAAACAACCAATGCCTTGAAACCATCACTGAAGAATATACAGTGTTATTTAATACAAGATGTATAAAGTGACAGCTATTAACAGGTGTCACTTTATACATTAAAGTGACACCTATTATTAATATTAATATAATTAATATTAATATAATTATAGGGGTTTTCTGTATATAAATGAATCTGTAAGCACCTGAATCCAAGCACTTGTAGGTGTTTGTGGGAGTGCACTTGTGTAAGAAAAAGAAAAGTGGTCGTGAGGAGCCAAAGACCCGCCCCCCAGAGCACCGAGGCAGACACCGGGGAAACCAGAACTCTAGACAAACGAAAGGACCCCCAGAGCAAAGGTGCTCAAGAGGGGCCAACACAGGGATAGCTGCCTCCCCCATCCCAGGGAGGAGCAGAGAGGAGCCCCAGGAAGCCCCCAACAGCCACAACGCTGAAGCCCCTGCAGTGATGAATCCAGCTATGGACGCCATGGGGAATGGGCTTCACACTTAGTGGAGACCTGAGATGTCCCAGGACAGGGGGCAGTCCAAAACAATCAGGTGCACAGTCACACATTCACACGCTCTCACCCTACTGCCCCCACATGCAGACACTCATACCCACAAAAAAAAAAAAAAAAACAGTACCCAGTACACACACTCATGCTCACCACACACATCCTATACTCCCAGGTCCAGGTACCAGCACCCCGGGGAGGTATTCAGCCCCCAGACCCAGTACATCTAACCCAGAACCCTCAATGTCTAAATGCAAATGGGGGGAGAGGAAGCCACCAGTAGTGAGGCGCACACAATCAGCCCCAACCAGATGCCTTACCCCTCCCCCAATCCATGCCCTACATATGTGTGTTGTGAGAATGTGCTAAACGAAAGTGGAACAATAAAATTGGGGCCAAGGATGTCAGCAGACAGCGGGGCTGGGAAAGTTCAGCTTTGGTCTCACCTGACCAGATCACCTGCTTCCAGATGTTTGCTGCATGTCCCTTACATGACTGGTGGCAAACTTTAAGCGAGACTTCTTACGGCTTTTCCTCCCCTTTACGGAACAATCTTCCATAAAGGGGAGATTTGTAGAGTAGACAACCATTTCTGCTTCCCTGATCAATGCTCTCCCCGCTTGGCCTGTCAGCTTAGGTCATGTGTTTCTCAATTTGCTCTTAAACAACTCCCTGGGAGATGGTCTAAGCTTGTAACGTTGTTTAACAAGCTAAGCTTGCTTTAATATTCTCCAGAACCGTCTCCCTGATCTGTCTGCTTTGTTGCTTGATCTTCATGGAGCTGTTTGTTCACTGATATTCTCAAAAACCAAATAAACAACCTAAAAAAAACAAAACAGAAAAACTCTCAGAGCCACCAGATTTATACTAAATTTAAATTACACACAAGTGGGTCACTGGGTCACTTCTGGAGGCAATCATATGTACTGGATTTTATTTTTTGGACTTTTTTTTTTCAATTCTACTTCACAGTTCCGAACTAATATTTGCTGTATCACATAAAATCCTAGCAGAACAATAAGGATTGTAGTTATAAGGTGACAAAATGTCAAACGTTATAGATGTATAAATAATTTTGGAGGACACTGCCCTATTCGATTCACTGTACCCATTCTGGTAGATTAACCAATAAGGAGTTGTAGATGCTGGGGAGAGTTCAGTCTCCCTCATGCCAGGGTTTAAATCTTTCATTGTGCTGCATCTCCTAATGGCTGGCAGCCGACTGCGCTTCCCCGGGGCTGATCTGTGCTCCTCTTTTGTTTTGGGAATAAGTTAGTGTAAAGCGAATGGGGTAAAACATTAAAGGGGAAGAGCATAAAAAAGGATACAAATGACAGGGGAAGGAGTGAAAACCTTGGTTAAAAGAGGAATGAGAGAGGTCTAATTATAGGGCTCGTCAGACTTTCAAGACACGCGTTTTTTTTTTTTTGTTTCTGCATCGTGTGATGACAAACCAAAGCCTGGCGTTCAGTATAAATACACGGCAGCCTGTTGCAGAGGCGGGGGCAGGCCGGGATATGTTCAGGCAGACTGGGGAGGGTCAGGCCGCAGGTGAGAAAAGGGTAAAACAAGAAGCGAGGTGGTGGCGAGATTTAAACAAGATGCAACTCGTCCTCAAAACTCACTCCTGGGGTGAAGTGGAGCGCATTATGGGACGAGCAAGTTCCATAAAAATAAAAATTACAGGCCTTTGTCTGGATTAATGGTTGCAGTTTGCGTTTCGTGTGACAGATGCCTCACCCATTGTTCTCAGAAGGTCGCCATGCAAAGCTTTTGTTGGTGGAAGACTGTATGAACAAACAGTAAAAGGACACCTGATAAAAGTTGAGGTTTGGCCCACTAATGCACAAAGCAAAGACAACCGAGATAAGAAGCACCCACCTGCGTGTTGTTTGGAGCTCACAGAGCCGGCAAGATTGCCAGAATTTCAATGTGGCGTGAAAGAAGAGGATTCATTTCAAATGATAGGAATTAATCCTGAAACTGAAACGATAAGTGCATAATTGAAGCTCCACCCGCAGATGATTCATCTGTCCGACGATAATTTGCATCCTTCCTTCTTACTTTAGTGCAAATTGACATGATAGCACAAGTGTTAATACGGCTCATCATCCCGCTCGTCAGTGTACAATCTCTCTGGCATTCGCAGACTGCTCATTAAATCCCCTTTAGATGGAGGCAGTCCAGGTCTGTGCTCTCAGGTTCTACCCACACCTTCTTTCTATGTCATGAAAACACATGTCTCCATCTTTGGCTTCAGCCCCCCCCCCCCCACCATAAAAAGTGCACTGGAGGCATCAGCCAGCAGAAGCAGCTTTTATGAGGCAGATGGGATCTCAGAGCGAGGGGCTCCTGTGCACAGCGTTTGGTTTGAGATCATAACTCTGAGCTCCCTCCTGCTGTGATTTTCCACTCCAGGCATAAATAATGTAACATATGCAGAGCAGTACGTGCTCATGGAAACCCAAAGGTCCTTATATACAACCAAGTATAAGCTGAGGCGGGATGAATTGCACAATGACCTCCCTTTCCTCAAGAACAAAAATCATTTGTTTGGATAGATTTAAGCAAACAACCCGGCTTATCTCAAGCAGCTGACAGGTTTAATCTATTTCCAGATTGTTGCAGATAAAACAAGTGCTGAAAGCAACGATAGGAATAATGAAAACTACTTTTATTTTGAGGCAATGACTCCCCTGAAACAAAGGTCTTTACATACAGTTGTAATTTTGTTTAGCTTTAGTGAATTATTAGAAACTTTGTGATTTCACACTTTGACTTTCTAAACATTATGTCACACTTTCTTTTCTTTTTGATCTTAAACAGAAGATATGATAGGAATAGAAACAAGTGATGAGTTTCTTGAGCCAGTCATATACAGTGCCTTCTCGCAACCTTCTTGTGACAGATCAACACAAAAAAATGCTAAATCTTTAAGAGGAAGAAGAAAGAGCCATTGTTTACAAAAGCACTTATTTGCTTTAAAAAAACAACTTCTCCCACACCTATAGAAAACTATTCAGTCCGTCCTCTGAAAACAGAAATAACATGGCAAAACTAAAAATCTATCCGCCTAACCCGACAGGCCAGGTGAGGACTGCATTAAACAAAGGAGAAACCAGGGGGTGCGTGGCAAAGATGGGGGAACTGCAGAGATCCACAGCTCGGGTGGAATGATCTATTGACCGGACACCTATCAGTCTTCCATTCCACGCCAGCGCTGAAAGAAAATCATAGCAATCCTACGTAAGGTTTGCCACAAGCCATACAAGGGACACAGCAAACGATGCCAAATGGATCCTGTGGAAACTCACACTCCTAATTACCCAGAATGCACCACCATTGCTATGACGTACAGTAGTGGCAGCTGTGGGGATTGTTTTCTTCAGCAGGGACAGGGAAGCTGGTCAGAGTTGATGGGATGATTTATAGAGCTAAAATCCAGGAAAATCCAGGAGCAAAACCTGTTTGTGCAAATTACTTTGCATAATTACAGTCCAGCAAGACAAGAATCCTAAATGTGCAGCCAAAGCTTCAATGGAATGGTTTCAAGCATATTTATATGTGAAGAATGAGTCAGTTAAAGACTAGATCTAGACTTTAAAATCAACATTCACAGATGTTCTACGTCCAGTATGTCTGACCTTCAGTCCTTCTGCAAAGCAGGGGCCACCCATGGATGGAGGCCTCAGTCCTTAAGGCCGTCCCGGGTTCGAGTCCCTGCCCTTTGACCTCTGTCATGTCTTCCCCCTCTCTCTCAACCCTATTTCCTGTCAGCCTACTTTTCAATAAAGGCCACGGAAGCCAGAAGAAAAACTTCCTTCAAGCTGAATGCATTTGAGTACCACATTTTTTTCATAAAAACATTTTGAATATCATTAATCCTTTATTTTCACTCGGCAATTATGTGCTACTTTATGTTGTCTACCCTCGAAATTCTCACAAAACACTATCAAATTAGTGGTTGTAACATAACAAAATGCAAAAGGTTACCGGGGTATAACTAGAGTTGTGAGAAACTGTAAGAATTAGCCGTCTTATTCTGTAACCAGTCTACTATCAACTTAATTCTCATAATCTTTATTTAGATTGTTTAAAAGTAGCTTCAAATAAGACATACTTTAAAAATAAACATTTTGTGACAGACTGCAAAGTCTCTCTAAAAGCTACCCAAAGAATGTTTGAACAGTAGTAGTGAGACAGATAAGAGGCCAGCATAAGTATTTTCTCTGGCTTCGGTAAGAAGCTGAATCACTCCAATCTCCACTTCCAGCATCCAAACTCAGCTCCAAAAAGGGCAAATATTTAGAGGGATCACACACCTCTTGCTGAGTGGGGAATGAATCAGGAACGATTCTCAAGAAACATGCATGCAGATAAGATGAAGCCATACAGCTGGATTCCAAAGCACTTATAAACTTTGCCTGAAAAACAACAAATAATCATTGAATACAGTATAGAGCAACTAACAGCTTGTGGCCATGTGAATACATGATATTTTGGTAACATAGTGTTTTCACCAGAACAAACAACTTCATTAAATTAGCTGTATTTTGTCTGGACATACATGAACAAGCACCATCCATCCATGTGCTACCTTCTGGCTCACTAGCCTCGTGAGACCATCCTGATCTCGCGAGCTTTAAAGGTTTCACTCGCAGATCAGTCTGGCTACTCTCCGTTAAGGAAAATTTGGAGCCGTTCACCAAACGAACGTCCAATCAGCGTTGGCTTTGAGGCGGGTTGAGGTGTGACGCAACGGGAAGCGCGTCAGTTCAGTCTAAAGAACATGGCGGCTTCAGCTGATGAAACTAGCGTTAGCGTGGCTATCGAGCAAGTTTTATCGGAATTACAGAGTATTTCTCTGCTGAGCTAACGAGCCTTTACCTGCAGCAGCAAGAGTAGCTTGGCTTGTGGTTGTGTTTTCGTCGTCGCTCGTAACAGAGTGACGACGAATCTGATTGGTTCATTTGGCCCGTCTATCACCAACATAGGCCAATCAGCTAACCAGTATTTTCGCCCCTTCCCAAAATTACTTCAACGGAAGGTTTCCAGATGGATATGCGGAGCAAATCTATCTGGCGGAGTCAGGTTACTGGCTCACAGGTCCAGTAGGAAAACCCAGCCATCATTTTCCCCAAGAGCACTGTTTTGCTCTTTTCTAGGGGATTAATATATGCTAGGTCCCATCAGAGACTTCTGGGTCAACTCTAAGATCTCATCATATGCCTGTAAAAGGACACAAAGGAAGGAATCAAAGAAGTCTCCTAATCAGATGCCTGAGCCTCCTCGACTGACTCCTTTTGATGCAGAGGAGCAGCAGCTCAGGTCTAAGCTTCCCCCAGACGATGGAGCTCCTCCCGCTTTCTTTAAAGAATGTTTTTTATTTGGACTCTGATTTTGACATACTCCATCTCTCATAACCATAGACGAGAGTCCAAATATTAATAGGCAAGTACATGAAGAACAGTTTTTGCCTATATCTTTCTGCACTTGCTTCAGGCTCCATTCTGTCTGTCTAAATCTCGTTCCATCCTGTCAACATTTGTTAACACGATACCAAAGCAGTCTTCTGCTTGACACGCCTATGCAGTCCACCATTTTCAGTTCAGAACAATACGCAAAGACTTAGAGGACTTTCTATGTTAAATCCAGACACACGGCATCTCTACATTAGATTTAGAAATATGGCATTGGAAGGACCTAAGTGCAAACATGCAGATGTGCACTCTGTATTCATCCACTGAGCCACAGATAGGGTTCACGTGACTGGGGATTTAGTCCTCTTGCAAAGTTTATGTCCCAGTTTGAGGAAAAGCACTTTGACTTAAATCACTGCAACTTTAACTTGACTCAGCATCGGCTAGCAACTCCAGGGTATAATGTAACGATGCATGACAGAAGGTCAGCACAACTAGCTGGCCGGCAAAAGCACACCAGGAGCCTCAGCCACGAGTTCTCGCCTTTAACACTCATCAAATGGGTTGTGGTGAAGAGTGCTGAGATAGAACGGATCAGTGGACTTGAGCCAAGTCTAGGTTCTGTAATAGCTGACTCGTGAAAATAGAACAGAACCGAAAAAAACAAATTATAATCCACCGATGTGTTTTACACTTTAGAATAGGAGGTGACCGGCATACATTTGATGCATAACATCCAACCCCAAGCTGTTCCACTCCACATCTCCTTTGGTTCCACACGGCTGGCTTCATTTATGAAAGCACCAGTGTTCGGGACAACCCGAGCTTGACTGGTGTCCTCTAAACTGCTAGAGGTTACTTAAACAGGGGCTAGTCTTTGCTGCTTTATGACCGAAGCAGTTTGTAACAAAAGGCAATTGAGTTATACTGCAGTCCCTATCATTGAAAACTGGTTAGAAAATAATCAACTTTACCTTTCTGCAGGCGCAAAAAGAACATTTTGTAAGTGCAACATTTCTTCGGCCAGAGTTTGTTGATCTCCTTGGTACGGATATCCTAAATTATACAATTAGGTTTATTAAACCAAATGTTGGAACAAACTCTGATTGCAAAGGGGTGCTTTGGTAATGCATATATTAATGAATAATAAAGGTCAATAAGATCCAAATAAATATGCATTGCAAGACGAAAACCCCTTCCTCTGGCTCACTAATGTTAATAAGATTTAGGCTTTTAAAAAAATTACCCTGATAGGCTTGTAACACCTCACTTCCAGCAGTTCTGAATGAAAAAGATTGATGGAAAGGCCTGTTTAGTTTCCAGCGGGAGGTCTGAGACAGGAAGCTGTACATGGTTGTGTCGAGGCAATCCATCCAAGCAAATCACTGTGACACCAGTGTTAGCAGAAAGCCCCCAGTGTCTGCCCTCACTCCTGCCCTTCCATTCTCTCTGTCAGTCAAGACAGAGGGGCTGACAGAGACTGAGAGCGTGGAGGAGGAGCAGGCCGACCGCAGGAGTTTGAGGTTGAGATAACAAACTTCTCAACACCTTGGATGTTTGACATGGCATTCTCCACCTCCTTGGTTACGTAGCCCCGCGCCTGACCTGCTTTCCAGCTATCTGACTCCCTCATCTGAGTTTGCTGACGAGGGTCCAAGACCATTACCAACAGTGAAACCCCCACATTATTTCCACCTCATCTTATCGCAGTCATGATTCAGATCAGACGTCCGTAGCTTGAGTAATGGAAGTAACATTTAAATGCTGACAGATATCTGAAAAAGGAAAAGAAAAACAGTATTTTTGGCTTTACTGACAGAAGAATGTGGCAATGCATAATTCATATGTTATAAGAAGATGACTAAGTCCAGCAAATATTGAGTTTATTATCATTTCCAGGCTGGAGCGCTACAACAACCGTAGGCATGTAAAAAGATTAGTAACATAATTTTTTTAAGTTGTGTAACTAGGCTGCACACATATATTTATGAAACATCTTTTATTTGTATGTTGTTCTTTGTGAAACTTTTGGAGTCTTTTTTCTGAGAAGGTTTGTATTTTTGAGACAATTCTTCATTTATTTATCTAGTTTCTGAGGTTTGTCTTTGTTTCTCAAGAAACCCAGCCGAAAGGATCTCGGCTGTGCCTTTTTATATAGATTCAAATCTGAGTGAAAATGAAAAAGATTGCAACAGTTTCTAATTGATTCAAACAGCCTTCTTTGGACAGTGATCCTTTCAGCAGGGATGTTCGCGTCTGAACAGCATTACAAATGCGCCTAGGCCACAGCTGAAAAGGCAGCTCTGGAAATCCTTCTTCCTTTGCAAATTTAAAAATAACTTCTGGTGTGCTTCCAACAGATGGAAACTATGTGACAGACCGCGACCCTCTAACAATCCTAAAGCTCTAGATACACAGGATGTAGGAGCGAAGCCCAGCGAGTACATTCCTTTGTAAACTCAGATTAGATCCCAACAACAGGTTTATTACCCACCAGTCATTAACTCCGTGTGAAACTGCAGTAGCATTGAGGGAAATAGTCAGTTGCAGCAAAAAACTAAATAAATATTCCCACTTCTGCTCTGCTAAGCCTGTAGAGTCACCAAAACTCCCAACCTGTTTGTGCAGGGGAAATAATGATGGCTTTCTTCGGCAGGAAACAGTAAAAGATGCTAAGTATATACCCCAAAATATACAAGAACAATGCTGCGCTGTGTTTGTGGTTCCTTTAGGAATTTAAAAGAAATCTTGATTGGGGATGCTCAACCACTGAAACACAGGCTTCTGTTTTTAGAGGGGAAAGTAAAACATTGCATTTAATCTGATCACGAGTTACAGTAGAACCTTCTATGTTTAGACTGTAGGAAACAAGAGAGCTGAAACAGTTACAGAGATATTTTTGTCAGAACGAGGTTGAACGTCTGAGCTTTATCATCCCCATGATATGTTGTGTTTTTCACACAATGTTGAGCCGCTAAAGCAGGAAAACCGGGCCAAATATATTCCAGAGATTACAGCCGTTTTTGTACAGCTCAAGCTAAATATTATGAGGCATGGCCACAGCCACTAACACTTACACAGTTTGAGTTTCAGACCGACACTAAAAACAGTAAGGGTAGTGATTATGGTTTCATAACGGCATCGGTACTCGAGCGAGCTGGAGCCAGTTTGGTTGTCAGTCATTCGCTCAAACGTAAATATGGAACTGCAAAGATTAGCAATTGCTCAAAAGCAAACCGACAGCAACCACATTTTATATTAAACATATTCCTGTTAAAAAGGTATTTTATATCAAGCAAGCAGTCTGATCTATGAGAACCGTCATATTGCATATATCTTCATTTTCTGTTTTTAGGCAAGAAAGGGCAATAAAGGCCTTTTAAATGTACATTTAATTTCTATATAATTGGAGACTAATATAGGCAATACTAAAAATGGGCAAATATTATGGGTTACAGTCCACCAGAGTAGAATGGGCTGCTCCAGACACTGAACACCATGCAATGAGTAAAATGTTTATTGAACAGGAGAAAACTTTGAAGGAGTGCAGAAAATCAGCTAAAGTAGTCTCACATGCTTTAAAACAGAAACCAAAAGCAGAATACAATGAAAAACAGAAAACTGCAAAAGGATCAAAGAATGGGAGAAGGGGTAGAGCAGAAACACTTAGTTGAAGAACAGCAAAAATGACAAACACTTAACCAAAGATTAGCTTCGGGGGGTCAATGAAGTGAGTTCAGACAGTTTTTCTGGAAACCTCCAAACACTGAATGCAAGGCACAAAACAATGGGAAGCATTGTGATATAAAGATGTTTGGCATACTATGGTGTAAGAAATTATCCCATGTCAGGGATCCTGGATGAGTTCCAGCTCATCAAAGTTCTTGAAAACATCATGGCGCGTTGTACCAAAGAGGAAATGCCTCTAAAATGGTTAATTCAACAAGACATAAACTCCAGACACACCAGCAAGCAAGCAGCATCTGGGTTCCAGACCAACAGGATCATCTCAATGTGGCCAGCCCAATTCCCAAAGCTTAATCAGCAGACAACAGGAAAATTGTGGGATGAGAAAACACTGTTTCTGACGCAAATCATGGAGGAATCGTGAAACGTGGTGCAATCGTTTTGGGCCGAAACACCTACTCACAGACGCCAGAAGTTGGTCAACTCCAATAGAGATGTGAGGCACTTCTCAGTGGTTATGCAACTAAATGTCCCAGGAAAACTAAATCTTTTCTTCCTTTTCTGTGGAGTAATTAAGACTAAAATGAACGTGTTTTCATGGTTTGCTTTAGAACAGTTTAGTATTCTCAACGCATTTCTGTGAAAGGAAGAAAAAGCTATCATTCGAATTTTGTGCTTTACTCACTTCTGCCAACATACTGGTGCTAATATGCTTAATAGGTTTAAGCGGAAGCTGTATAACAGCAACAGAAAAATCGCTATCCCTACGGGTATAGGCCTATTTGTGAGTCTTAAGAACAATCTGAAGTGGCACATAAAGTAGAAATGTGGCAACGACCAGCTTTATACCATAACCGCTGGCAATTGTGAGGCCTTCGGAGACGCTATTCTTAAAAGCTTGTGACAACGTAACTGGCACAAATGAGATGTCAACAAACAATCTGCTTCCATTCAGGACTTTCCCACAGTGATTGAGCAACGCGGGGAAAAGCTGCCGCGATTATAATGATACCATGCAATGCAGAGGAGTTAGCAGCTTTGCATTTAAAAAAAAAAAAAATCAGCCTTAAAGATGGAAGTCAGAGTCGTTACTCTTTTTTTTCCCTCCCTCTTATTAAGGCTGAGCCCAGAGGAGTGTGCTGGAGGAGTGTAATCGAGATAATAACACAGCTCTGCAGCTGCTGATGGAGAGCGTGGACCCGGGCCAGGTTGGAAGTAAGTGTGCTGAAAATCAGAGGGCAGGTTGCTTTCATAGCACATTCTGAGGACAGGATCCAACAGGTCAATTTAGACGAGGCCACAGACGTTAAAAGGTGAGGGTAGTGGTGCTTTTCTGCTTTTTGTGCATACATGAAAAGAACAGTGATACTGTCTAAAACATCTCTATCAGGTTCTATGAGACTTGTATAACTTAGTGACTAAAACATGCATGCACACCACCCAAACCGTCTCACAAGCACAGTTAAAGCAGTGTAATTACAGCTGTCCGCATCAGTGGGTACACATTGCTATGTTTTGTCCCTCTGAATCATTCAAGGCATCTGCTTCCTGTTTGCCCCCCCCTCCCCGCCTCAGAACCTTAGGCACCATGAAATCATTCAACACCGCTGCACTTCCTCTGTTCTGCAGCACCATCCTGCTGTCCCCCTCTGTTGGGAACTGTTGACTCATGCTTGACAAAGTCAACACTGAAAACAGAGGCATTCATCTGAGCCACAGTCAGGCCTGCTGTACACACACACACCACCCCCGCCCGTGATAACAAGCTGAGCAGGGTCTTCATTTGGGAACAACCACTTTGACTCCACAACACTGCCAGCAGAGAAAAGTGGAGTCAAACAGTCTTTGGGACCGAAGGTTCGAGTACCATAGATGCTGTTTTCAATGCTTTATAAAACACACCTAAGCACAAATAATGGACAGGTTGCATGCCTGCGGATGGACGTTTCATGGCTTTCATGCCTTTGAATGCATTCCCGCCGTTAAAGTTCACCACTGAAGCATAATTCGCCCCTACAACTGAGGACCTCCAGCAAGAGCTGACATGTGAGAGAAAAAGCTGATCTTCTTAAACTATAGCTAACCCATACCAAAGTATCCGCTTACTCTGTTTTATTACTCCAGGCACAGCAGAGAGAACATTAGGGGGATTTAAAATGTGGAAGCAATTTGGAAACTCCTTCATACAGCACAATGTCACACAAAGAATCAAGAGACACAGAATATCAGTCTAATAATATTCTTTAAAAGGCCTAAATTAGAGCATTTGTATCTTCTAAAGCGGTAAACTTGCTCGCGGTGGAGTCCATGTAATTAAACAGCAAAGCAAACATCCGTGGGGACCGATGACGAGGCGGTTCAGACTAACGCAGTAGAGGAGCGAAATGTGTGAAATTCACAATAAATTGAATAGTTGAAACACAACCGCAAATAAGAGAAGTCCACCGTTGTTGTTGATTGTATTAGCGTGTGCGTATTATGGGCGAGGCGAGGCTTGAAGTGACTTTTTAGTGCCAAATAATATTTTGTATTGTGAGAAAACTAATCGTTTGAGCACCGTGATAGTAAATAGGAATGTATTTTAAAAGCTAAATTACTAAGTTATACCTAATGACTCAGACATGGACTGATTATGTGTGGAAAAGTGGGACTTTTAGCTGATTCCATTCACTGCCACCATTTTACAAATCTACTGCAAGGGCAAGTGATACAAAGTGTTGTGGTACCACAGTTATTGTGAGAGAAGTTAGCGTCAACTCAAACATTCACATCAATGTCAAAATGCTGTCAGAATTTAGAAAAAAATTAATTCATATTTTGATACAAGTGGTCATTCTCAGTTGTGGCAAATTACAGGTAGACTTCCTCTTCCTTATTGTAAAAAAATCCAAAATACGATCTCATAACCCTGTTTTTACTTTGAGTGATGAATGCATGATACCCAAGTTCTGTGTTTTTCACAAAACATCATCAATCTCCGAAACCGTTAACTGCATGTCAGGCCGCTCTGTGCTAATTTTCTTTCTTTTGTACATATTCAGCAGCTGAAAGGGGACAAACTTGTCAGCCATACGCGTATTCCTATCTGTCTTCTATATGAAGATGTGCTGTCGGCGGAGGAGAATAAAACCAGTAAAGACATCCATAGTTTGTTCTACTTGCCGTTTTCTGTTGAAATGGAGGACCATTCATAGTATTTGCCCTGCAAGAGGGAAGAGAAAGTAAAAAAGAAAAGAAAAAAGTAGAAATAACCAGAAAAAAAATTAGAGTCTATATCAACGCAGCTATTATTACCAGGTGGAGATAATTCAGGAGGGAGAGGGGATTTAAAATGGATGTGGAGGTTTCAGGCTTTCTGCTGTACAGGTGAGTTGATTCAATATAATAGTGAAGTTTATTTTGGGTTTATGTTAGAAAGGGGCAGCGTTGTCTAACAACCACTGTGTCCTCCTCGTAGAGAAGACTCGTTTGTTCGTCTCTCTCTCCCTAAGACTGCAAGAGTGCCGAAAACCATTTCACACGATGACTGTAGCTGTTAGCAGTAGCTAATACATGGAGCACATGTTAACATTGTCTCACTTATCATACTCCGAGGCTTTTGTTGTAGCTATTATGCGTATAACGGTGAGGTCATTTGTAATTAATTTAGTGCCCACTAGATAGCGCGTCAGTGTGAAAATCCTAAACACAGGGGCTTTAATAATTAAAGCTGCAGTTATGACTAACACATCAGTGAATGAGTATAAGAACTGAACCCCTTGCTGCACAAAACTGTGAATTAACTACAAATGATTCATCTGTTGCCTATGTGTGGCATGCATTCGTCAGTTCTCCCAGTGACAGGGGAATGTAAAAACAGAACTCCCTTGGCGTTGGAAACCATCTGGCTCGCTTGTAATCAGCTTGTGCAGTGTCAGGGTGTTTACACTAAAGCTTGCATGCTTGGGAGAGAAATAGAAAGAAAAAAAAAAACCCATGCAGGACATCATAAATCAGCTTCCTGTTAAAACGCCCACAGTTCATGCAACCTCAGCAGAGTGTGATGCTTATCGGTGATGAAATGAGTCATTAAGAATAGGAAGCAGCCAAACTGAACAGTTTACAAGGCCTCCTTTTTTTAGCTGGTATTTATTTCGTTTGTAGCTAGCTGCAAAACCTTTAAACGGCGCCAAGTATCTGTTGGATTGTTGCAGATTTATTTTAAATTGAGGGATGAGGAAAAGATTTGTGGAAATAACTGAATATTATTATTTATTTTTATGTCCTGAGTCCTCAATCATCCACAAGCTCTCCAAGAATATCTCTTTATTTAACTTTTTGTGCTTAATTTGTTGGGATGTAATAGACAACTCCAAAGAGGGAATAAAATTCCAGGGCTGCAGCTGTGCTGTCCGGCTACAGAGGGTGATCCCCCACCCCCATCAGAACCAAGCACTAAAACAGCACGCAGCCTCCCCTCATATAGCTTTAGGACCAGATCAGAGCTGTAGCAGTGGCTGTAACACGAGGATCCAGCCAGTGCAGTAAACTAGAAGTCAGGAAATTAAATTGAAGGAGTAAAACATTCCTTCTTTGGCCTGGAATAATGACTGCATGGCCTTTCTTTTTACTGGATTCCAAGTCAAACAGTTTTCTGATTTGGCTTCAACACCGAGCGCCATTTAGAGTGAGCGCTCTGTTATTTAACACTGTGTTTATGAAAGATCTCCGGTTTCAGTCACTTTTTCTACCTCCAAGTTGAGTCAAAATGTTTTTTTTTTCTCCAAAGCCTATGAGTTCAAGCGATCGCTTGGTCAGCATGACAATGCGTTTCCATGGGTTTATGAACAAGTCGACTCATCGTTGCATCACTGTCAGCATCCAGAAATAGAACTGACAGCTTAGCTTTGGCTGAACAGCGCTGGGTTGATGAAGCTTTGCCTGGAGGCACGGGAAGGCCGGACAGCCCGGGGGGTCCTGCAGAGCTGGTCAACTGAGTTCACCCTGGGACGTATTCAGATAAAATAAAATGAACTATAACACCCACACAACGTGTATTCCCAGGAAGCAGGTGGGCTGTTAATAGGTGTTTGTGAGAGAGAGAGAGAGAGAGAGAGAGAGAGAGAGAGAGAGAGAGAGAGAGAGAGAGAGAGAGAGAGAGAGATGTGATGCATGCAAGTGTGTGGGAACAATAAACACAGCTGGGAGCCCTGAACATTAAACTAGGACTTGTTGTTGCCCGCTTCAATACATATTTGACCATAAAAGAGAGAAAAACGCAGCGGACCTGCCAGTGAATTTTCACCCGCTGTGAGTAACCGATGCTGAGTCGTGTTTTCTTGTGGAGCTACTAGTTTAATTTAATCGTAGAAATATTTACGCCTCAGTATGCATGCAGATACGGAGACCGCCCGACTGAGCTCACCCTTCACCCCTTTTCTTGGATCTTAAATCTCCCTTGTTGCCGTTTTAGCCCTCTCCGGTGCTCCTCGTGGACCAGGTGTTTGGGATAAAACTCACAGCTGAGGGTTATAGAAGACGGAGGCGTGAAACTAGCCAAAGCTTGCTAAATAATAGCCTCTGAAACCACTTTCACAGTGTATTAGGTTTGGTTAAATCAAGGCGTCACTGATCGAATGAGAGTCGGTGTTTAAATGGAATCGGTTCACGTTTCGTCTTGGGGTTTTCATGTGAAAGGCGAAGGAAGAGAAGAAAATGGGCCCTCTCGGAGAGCTGAGTCGCATCTGCTCTGTGGAGCCCACGACCTTGAAGAGACTCGAGAGCCACTTGAGAGGAAGAAGGCCAGGAAGTAAACTGCTTGTTTCTGAAAACAAATCTAAGCTTTCAAAACAACTCAAGCAGAAACTCTGAGGGGTGCTTATCTTCTACAAAGCTGAGCAAGACCTCCACCTCAGTCATCCCTTCAGTAAAGAATGCAGGAAGCAAAAGCTCAGTCAGAGAAAGTCCCTGATGAACCCAGTGGCACAGACTCTGGGCCTTGATAAGATGGCGCCCAGCCAGAGGAGGTCAAGGAGAAGGTCAAATATCTAAGAGTAAGCCTAGTCCATAACTGGGTAACATTTTAAAGGCCAAATATCGTCACGTTCTACAGCCAGAAAATGTAAAATTATTGTGAGTATGAGATGTAAATAAATCACAATTGCTTCATTGTCTTTTAAAGCACACTTTTATGACACAAAAAAAGCTTTTTTGTTTCCCACCCTCAACACCAGATATGCGTTTCCATCCATGTATGATGATGTATGGGGACATAGCGGCACCATCTGGAACTCAGGCACTCTCTGGCTATAAACAGGAAAAAGTGGATTGTTTTCTTGATAAATAAGACATCTCTAATGGATGCGTGGCCTCAAAAAAGGAGAAGGTTTAGGTATAAATATCTAAGCAGGAAACCTGGGTGAGCTCTTTGGAAGTAAACTGGTAAAGAGAACCCATCGAAATCAGTCTCTCATTCAAAACACTTTTTTTTTGCCCCAGAATTTTTAACAATTTGCAGGAAAAACGATCCTGAAGTAAAAGGAAGAATGTCAAGGATGGTAAGTTGTTTTTTTTTCACAATAATTGCAGATGAATTACTCAAAAAAGTAAACCTGATCTGCTCCTGCTGGTATGAAGTAGCTGCTGTGCTTGCTTTATGCCGCAGGCCGGCTCTGCAAGAAGGAGATCTGTCAACAAGTCAGACAGATAATACAACATTTTAGTAACAGATTACGTTTCTGGAGATTCTGTGGACATTTCTGATGAGTGGGTGATCAGGTTTATGTTAGATATTTTGGGATTTTTAAATCCTTTAAACCTGAAGCTACATCTTTTCCTCTTAAAGTGACAAAATTCACAAGTTGAGGGTCCTCATGCCAGCGTCAACAATCAGAACTGCTAAGATTTCTGCAGCCCAAAGGTCTCTCTCACTACTGTTTAAGTCAGCACAGAGTAGATGTTCAGGACAGTAGAGACCATGCATGTTGCTGTACGAAGCTTCTGGTAATTTTTTTCTGCGCCCCCCATGTTCATCAAGCCCCTACCAGCCTATTCAAAAGGGGGGGGGAGGGAGAGTCATCAGCTTGCCCTCCGTGGGGCAATTCCTCACCAGCTGCTTCGAAATTGCCGCTTCCTGAGGAGCATGGAGTTTACCATCTGTAGTCACCACAGAAAGAGTTTCCACACAGTAATGTGGGCAACCTTTTTCAACCTGTGAAAGCGCTACCATATGCTGCAAAGCTCACCTCCCATGGGCCCAACTGCAATGGCACACAGAGCTGGAAACCAATCTGGACGAGCAGCTGAAGCTTCAAAGTACCTGCTGCTGCTTGCCAGAGATCCAAACGGTACACATCTAGGCATCCTTCAAGGAGAAGGTTGTCCTGATCTTTCCTCTTTCACAGACAGGCGAGATTCAGAAGTGTCTTTCTGCCTGATTTTCAGCTGCTGGATTGTCATGATAGAGAGCAAAGGCACAGAAATGGTGGTATGATTCCTAATATGTAACAGAACACTCATTTTGGTTTTTATCGTGAATTGCAAGTCTGAACTGGTTGTCACAAGTCCACTCAGTTTTATTTTATTTTTTTTACAATACAGCCCTCCAGTGCCCTTTAACATGAATGTTTAATTCTATGCCTTTTAAAACAATATTTAATTAAAGTGATTTTTTTCCAGTCATTTGCTCAATGCACTCAATCACCCTTGTTAATGAAAGGAAAACAAAGTCACAACATGTTCTAAAATAGTTAATTAATGCACAAAGCGATCAAATTAAAATCCAGCACAAAAAGGCCATAAGGTCAGCGTGTTCCCAGAGCTGAAACAACTCCTTCATGTCTAAATTCAGTTGACACAGGAAGAGATATTATCAGAGCAATATTCAAGCCCCTTTAAGTGTTCTTTATCCATGTTGTTTCAGCACTTCGCATAGAACACTCTGCATCTCCCTCGTAGAAACTTTTGAATGTGTTTTTCAAATGTGTTCAATTTCTCTGGGGAAGTGATACCCTGTCAGGACTTTTCAGCCTTTAAAAGAACCATGCAAACAGAGGAAACTGTTTTTTTTTTTTTTTTTTTTTTTACAGAGGCATAAAAAAGCAGGTCCTTAATATGTTTGACTAAACAGAAATGGATTACACATAAAGTACATATGTGCACAAACCCATTCTGTTCTGTGGAAATATTGCATACAGTAACTTGCAAAGGCAATCATACCCTCTAGACTCAAGCTCTACAACTCCAAGCTTTTCCACATTTCGTCCCATTGCAACCAGAACTTTCTACTGGAGTTTATATGAAAGACCAGCACAAAGTAATGCGTTTGCAGCAATTTCAGATGCATCTCTTGCCGTATGTCTCTACCAAAATTGCAAATTTAAAGACTGAAACTGATACGATTCCTCTTAAGCTCGTACCTCCATCTACAGCAGCTACTTTGCAGATGGTTTTAGCGCCAGCTGTCCTCCTTTTCAGTGGGCAAAGCTGTACATCTTTGTGAGCACCATCCTCTGTCTTGACCAAATTTAATCAAAGCCATGCGTTTGAGAGGGCGCAGTGACATTTTGCATTAGTGTTGCTCGTAGTTTTCTTGGAAAAAGAGGGGAAGGAAAGTTGAGAGTAATAAATTCAGGAGACGACTTTACTCCCCTAGAGGCTCCTTTTGGGAGCAGAGCTCTTACCAATGTTTCACCCTGCTGTGAAGTAAAAACATATATCGATTGCACGTTACACTTATTATGTTGGTTACTAGACTTAAAAATACTTCTGTTAGTTTATACGTCACCGAATGGCTTAGCACCAAAATACTTTAAAGACCTGTTGTCACCCTCCAGACCACTCAGATCTTCTGGTTCTGGTCTACTCTGCACACCCAGAACCAGAACCAAACATGGAGAAGCAGCATTTGGTTACCATGCTCCACAAATCTGGAGCAAACTTTCAGAAAACTGCAAATCAGCAAAAACACTGAGTTCCTTTAAATCAAGACTGAAAACCCACCTGTTTAGTGTTGCTTTCAGCCATAATAAGAGAAACACTGACCAACATATCTGACATGAACAATTTAATGTTTGTTACTGGTCTCACAACCTGTGACTGTTTCAATGTGTTTATGATGTTTTTATGTTTTCATGATGTAAAGAAATGTGTTATACAAATAAACTTGACTTGCCTTTACTTACTAACCTGAGCAGCCAGCCAGTGAATATTCCTGGTTCTGTTTAAATGAAATCACATAGAATTACACACACTGGGCCTTTAGGCTCATCAGTGCATATCAAGCCTCCTCCCTCTGCTTCGCTCTTGGGAAACGTATTTGTACCAAAAATATCTGGCCGTCTCGATACGCACTTGCACCGAACAAATACAGCATTGTTTTGTACCTGAACATGTGCAGAATGTTTATGTGTGGTATTAAGTGTGCAATACAACATTGTGCAGCGTAACTTTAAAATGGTATCTTGCCCAAGGAGACAACGGTCAGTTGGAGCAGGCGATTGATCCGGCCGGACAAACTCCTGCTACCTTTACAGAAACATAAAGCTACATATAATAACACCACAGACATGGTTGTTTAAAAATCAAAACAACTCCAAAAGGATTCAAACATATTTTATTTTTAAAATATGGGTACAATCATATTTTTTAAAATGTTTAAATTTCAACATTGATCCATTTTCAAGTGGCTATGTTTTTGTAAAATGTATCCCTCCAGGCACTGGCTATGCCTGCTTAGACTATTTTTTTATGCATTGATAAAAATGCAAGCACATTGTTGGTCAGTTCTATACTTTACACATTTTTAGGCTTTAGAACATACAATCTAATTAATTTCAGGAATTGAAAATAACTATCTGTTAACTGCTGATGGAAATATGTATTTTTCTTGATTAAAGCACACCAAACATATGCTAAACTGACTTTAAAACGCAAATACATGCCAAACCGTGATTTTTTGTGTACCATTACATTCCTAGTTACAGTTCTTCCTTTAACTCTTTCCAGTCTTGAATGCAAATGTACAATGCCTTTGCAATTGTATCCATACCCCTCAAACTTATTCACATTTTGTCACATCATAACAACAAACATCCATCAGTTATTTTTGATGTGACAGATTAAGATGTCTTTAGCAACATTTCCCATCAAGAGACAGAAATGTATGGCCATTCTTCTATGAAAAAAAGCTCAAGCTAAGCCAAACTATAGAGAAACACTGTGAGCAGCAATGTTCAAGTCTTGCCACAGATGTTCAAATGGATTAAGGTCTATACTTTGACTGGGTTATTCTGACAAATCATATAATCTTGATCCAAACCATTCTATTGCAGCTCTACCTGCATAGTTACGGTTGTTGTCCTGATGGAGGGTGTACCGAAACCCCAATCTTAAGTCTTATGCAGCTTCTTGTGCAACTTAATTTATACTATTGGCTCTCACCAGACTACACCAAACAAAGCATCCCACAGCATGATGCTGTCACCACAATCTTTCTGAGTATTATTGGTGTGTTTAGGGTAATGTGTAGAGTTAGTTCTCCTCTAAACAAAGGTTTTTGCATATAGGCCAAAACATTCACGTTGGCCTCATATGACCCAAACACCTTCTTACACATGTTTGGTGTGTGACCTAAATGGCTTGTGGAAAAATGCAAAAAGGAGTTATGTACTGGATCAATAAAGGCCCTGTTTAATAGCTACAGCTTCTCCAAAGTTACCATCATTCCTTGGAAAGCTTCTCTGAATGAGGCTCTACCTTGACCAGCCTGTCGGTATGGTTGGATAGACATCGCTTTGTTGGTTTGCAGTAGTGGCATGTTCTTTCCATTTCTGCATGCAATGCTCAGTTCTTGTTGATCTATTTTAGATCCTTCCCCTGCTTTAAACCTCTCCACCACCTTATCCCTGACTGGCCTGCTGTGTTTATTTTATCTTCATGGTGCCGTTGAATCGCTAATGTTCTCTAACAAACCTCTAAGGCCTTCACAAAAAAACTGGATTATATGGTGATTAAATTACACATGTGGACTCTATTTAATAGTTGACTTCTAAAAGCAATTGGTTTTACTGGATTTAATACAGGGGTATCAGAGAAAAGTAGTCTGAATACATCATTTTTTACCTGTGAGTAAAATAAAAACCTTAAGTAATTTGTTTATCTATTACAAAGAATCCCAATAAACTGCATTAAATTTTGTGGTTGGAATTTTATTTAGGTCTAAAAAGTATAAAGGACATGGAATGTTTTGCAAAACCCTGGAGATCAGAGACAGAGCACTGTCAGCACATATATCGTAAGCTATTTGAAGTTTTAATGGACATTTAAAACCATGTCCATGTTTATCTCTCACCAGCCATACTTTTAGAAAAACAGCAGCTATATGAGCAAAAAATAATGACCCCACAATAACTCCATCCAGTTAGCCAAAATTATACACCTGGAATTAAAGTGTGCTGACGACAAACCCGATGAGAGTTAGCTTGTGTCTCTCATGTCCTACTGGAAGTGCTTACACAGAAATCCACAAGAGCAACGCTGGCCCGCAGCCATCATGGAACAGATCCCAACCCAAACCCCATAAAGAATTTACATCTGGTACAGGATGAGGCCGGGATTTGGCTCAGACATGTCCTCCTCTATGGGTGCCTGGCACCACTCTGGGAAACTTGGTTTGGTTTTAGTCAGTGGCACCCCACCCATGCCTCATTGGGGCTGAAGACACGACCGCAAGAATTACACCCTACATGAATGTTTGTCACCCAGTGTCTGCTGTAAGAACCACCGTGAACCAACTTTACCCCAACAGAGCCAGAATAGACCTGGGGAGCCAGTCAAGCATTCATCTGGGAAGCCTGTAATGATACCTTTGAGCAATATTTGGCTTTTTGTGGTGACAGTGATGCCTCAGACTGAAACAGAACGAGTAGGTCGAACAAGAATGTATCCTTCTGATGTAGGTGGATTGTTGTTCTGTTTTCTAGCCTTCTGTTTTTTTTTTTTTTTTAAGAATCAGAATCTTGTTAAGGTAAGGCAAGTTTATTTGTACGGCACATTTCAGTAACAAGAAAATTCAAAGTGCTGTACATGAACAGAACATAAGAAAATAAAACATACAAAACAAAATATATTGTATTGGAATAGTAGCAGTGTGTCAAGGTTGGCTGGACTACAAACTTAATGCGATGAAGTTTAAGTGAACTTGAATTGAACATTAACATTTAAAGGCAACTCTAGACAAAGGTTTTTAACCTTGATTTAAAGGAACTCGGGGTTCTGCACTTCTGCAGTCCTGCGGGAGTTTGGTCCAGATAAGTGGAGCATGAAAACTAAATGTTGCTTCTCCATGTTTGGTTCTGGTTCTGGGGATGTGGAGTAGACTTGAGCCAGAGGTCCTGGTTAGTCTGGATGGTTAATACACTGACAGCAAGTCTTTTGGTGCTAAACCATTCAGTGATTTATAGACTAACTGAAGTATTTTAAAGTCTATTTTCTGAGATACAATTCAATTCAATTCAATTTTATTTATATAGCGCCAAATCATGAACATGTCATCTCAAGGCACTTTACAAAGTCAAGTTCAATCATATTATACAGATTGGGTCAGATTATACAGATTGGTCAAAAATGTCCTATTTAAGGAAACCAGTTGATTGCATCAAAGTCCCGACAAGCAGCAGTCACTCCTGGGGAACCGTAGAGCCACAGGGAGAGTCATCTGCATTGTACATGGCTTTGCTGCAATCCCTCATACTGAGCAAGCATGAAGCGACAGTGGGAAGAAAAACCACCCATTAACGGGAAGGAAAAACCTCCGGCAGAACCGGGCTCAGTATGAACGGTCATCTGCCTCGACCGACTGGGGTTACAGAAGACAGAACAGAGACACAACAAGACAGACAAACAAGCACAGAAGCACACATTGATCTAGTAATCTGTTCTACATTAGATGGTAGTAGCGGGTGAGCCGTCTTCTCTGGATGATGTCACAGTTAACAGAACGCCAGACCAGGTGTACCTACTATGAAGAAAAAGAGAGAGAGCAAAAAGTTAAAAACTGAAATGACGACAGTCATTTCAATGTAATACAATGCAAAACTGGAGAACAGTAGACTGAAGAACAGTAGAAATCAGTAGAGTGAGAAAATTAGACCCTGATGTCCTCCAGCAGCCTAGGCCTATCACAGCACAACTATAGAGATAGCTCAGGGTATGAGCCACTCTAACTATAAGCTTTGTCAAAAAGGAAAGTTTTAACATTAGTCTTAAAAATAGATAGGGTGTCTGCCTCACGGACCAAAACTGGGAGTTGGTTCCACAGGAGAGGAGCCTGATAGCTAAAGGATCTGCCTCCCATTCTACTTTTAGAGACTCTAGGAACCACCAGCAGACCTGCAGTCTGAGAGCGAAGTGCTCTATTAGGAACATACGGGGTAATCAGAGCTCTGATATATGATGGAGCTTGATTATTAAGGGCTTTATACGTTAGAAGGAGAATTTTAAATTCTATTCTTGATACAGGGAGCCAGTGTAAGGACTTTAGAATTGGGGTGATGTGCTCTACTTTCTAAGTCTTAGTGAGGACGCGAGCAACAGTGGAGGCCAACCCTGATGATTCTGTTTGCAGATTTAATGCATTGTAATTTGGATCTTTCCTGTTTAATGGATGAGCCGAACCACACAGTGATGGATGTTCACAAAATGGACTGAAGAAGACATGCAGCTCCTGCAGAAGGCTGTACTTCTTGAGTTCCCACATTGAAATAAAGTCTCTTTTGGGCCTTCTTCTGAACGGTCTCTTAATACAGAGGTATCAGAGTACAGTAGGCTGAATACATTTTTTTTTTTTACTTGTCAAAATAATGAAAACCTTAAGTAATTTGTTGATCTATTACAAATAATCTCAATAAACTGTATTAAAGTTTGTGGTTGGAATTTTATTTAGTACTAAATAGTATAAGGGACGTGGATAGTTTTGCTGGATAGTGTCTATGCCCATCTCAGGTCCTGAGAAAGGGGGGTTTCTGTGAACCTGAGGTGATCCATAGTAAACACCGTGTTGTTGAGGATGGTGAGGGGAGGCAGTGTGGAGGTTTTTCCCCAGAAGGACGCAATCATTTCCACTGTTTTGAGCGAATTCAGGTCCAAATGGTTTTGATCACAACAGGATTCCTGTCTGTATGTAGGCTTGTCACCATCCTGAATCAGACCAACAACAGTGGTGTCATCTCCAAACTTCAGGAGTTTGATGGGTCCGCAGAGAAGCAGTCATTTGTGTACAGACGGAAGAGGAGTGGGGGGAGAACACTCCCCTGGAGGCCGCCGGTGCTGATGGTTCTTGTGTGGGAGAAGACGCTCCCCAGTCTCACCTGAGGTTGCCTGACTGTCAGGAAGCTGGAGATCCACTGACAGTCTGAGGTTGACACTGTGAGCCGGGGGAGATTCTGGTGGAGGATGTCTGGGTTGATGTTGCTGAAGTCCCTGGGTGATTGAGGCATTTTGTGAGGAATTTTTAGATATAAGTCCATTGCTTTGTCACATTAGCTCCAAAAGCCTCATTTGGTTTTTCCACATCTTAAAATAAATTATGACATTTTCTGTCACACTGGAGTAATTTGATATCAGTATTAAACAACCTAAGTACAGACTGGCTTTGCCGCTGACCTTGCAAACTAATACAGTGCCTTACAAGATTCCTAATACCCACTGAAAAAGTTTACAGTTTGTCACCACCAAAAATGTGAATGTTCTTCTGTAGGTTTTCACATAATTGTAGCCATGACTATTTGTTTAGGGTTGTTGGCTTCCTGGAAGGTGAACATGTATCTACACCTCAGTCTCAAGTGTTTTGTGCCCCCTAACATGTTTTCTGCCGGGACTGCCTTATATTCAGCCTTATATTCATTTCTACATTATTCGCTAAACTTTACACAGCTACCATCCATTTTTTCATGACTTGGACATTTAAACGAAGAATGGCATCCCAACGTTTTTCGGTTTAAACGTTTTGGGATTGCTTAAGATTGATGTATTGATTTTAACCCAGCAACAACCATTTTGGCTTAGAGCCACAGTCATAAGTGTGTTAAGTAGTTTTCAGAAGGATACACGTTTCTCTCTTCACTTCATGCTTTCAATTGATTTCTCCTTTAACTTTAGCTTTCTATTTTCTGCTCCATTAACTTCAGTTATTTCATCTTTCAGTTATTTAATCTTTCAGAAGACATGGTCTCCTGGACACGTTTCAGCTGAAACAAAGTGGGAGACAAATGTACCCTCCATGTCTGAACTCATCCCCGTCATCCCGTACTTTGATGTGAGTCTCGGTGATAAACTTCCAGAGATTAAACCAGGCTCTGAAGCTTGACTCTTTGATTGAAGAAAATATTTACAACACGCACAAAGAGAAAGAGACATGTATTAACCACCCACGCCACAGCTCCCTTTTGAAAGGGCAGGGGGAGGAAATCCAGGGGCTGTTTGTCACCACAAGATACGAGTGGGAGTGAGTGGGAGGAAGAGGGGGAGGATATGAAAGGCAGAATTTCTTTAGTATTTAGGTAAATCTGGTGTCTTTACAGGAATAACTCTGAACATACAGCCTTGTGGTTTCTTAAGACAGGGCTGTAAGGCAGAGCTTCCTGTAAATGATTTAGCTGGCAGACACCCACAGAACTCATCCCTTGCGTAGTATATGTAATCAGGAAAGTTTAATTTTGGAAACTTCTCTGTACTGGGGTCAAAAGCTGCCTTGTTTCAGGAAATGGTTCACAAGAGAACCATCAGCTGATTTGCTTGAAGCTAAAAGTCTTGAATCTTGTTTTTTTTTTTTTTATTTTTTTTTTTTAGGAGTAGGAGCTCTTGGGGGTAAGTATGCAGAAATATCAGATCCAGAAACAGTAAAGCTTTTATTCCACACAAGGAGTGTACGTTTGTGTATAAACTTAAGTTTTGCAAAAAAAAACACATGCAAAAAACATTTAATATCTCACTGTGTAACATGTCTGGTTCTCAGAAGGGTCATGTCACGAAACCAAGCATCAAAGTCGTGGAGAGAAAAAATTAGGCCTGTGGATCTAATATTGACAGAGATCCTGCAGATGTTCAGTACCGGTTGGACTAAAAAGGAACAGCTGCAAATGTTCTAAGCATGCTTAGCAGCTCTTTTCCAAAACACACACTCCCTCTATCCCCAGTTGGTCACTTTGGGATTGTTTAATGCTTCGGTCACACTTTTGCTGCATGTGATGTTCAGCTGTTGGAATATTAAATTATCACATGGAGTTCAATGTATGCAACAAAAGCTGATTTGAACAGAAAACATTTGACAAAACCCAGCATTTCAGGTGCACAGACAGAAATAATATTTAAAAAGCTTCTTGTGCAACTTAATTTAAATAGTTGCCTCAACATGGTTTTATTTTATGGTAACTCAATTCACTACAATGCATAATTCAGTTCAGTGTATGTAGCTACACATAGTATGAAGGTAATTTTGAATCAAAACTATTTGTGCATTGTAAGTGTGCATTTGAAGTTGCAAAGAGAGTTACATTATAAGTTTTGTAATTGTATAATTTAAAAAAAATTCACAAGTACATTTTTTTACACCTGTTCAAATTTTACAGTTTTGCTCAAAATGGTCCAGAACGTATGTTGCAAAATTATTTGTGCATTGTAACTTTGGATCTTTGTAATTATAGAGTTTTTTCTATCTTTCACAATTACAAAAAAAGTTACACCTCTTCATATTCTAAAGTACAAGTACACAAACTGTGTTCTCCATGTTGCCCATCAAAAAATCTCTTACATTCTCAGTTTTGCTCCAAATGGTCCAGAACTATTTTTGCAAAACTATTTGTGCATTGTAACTTGTTGGTGTTTTGTAATTGTAAATTGTTTTATCTGTCACAATTACAACAAAAGTACAAATACACAAAATGTGTTCTGTGAGTTGCACATCAAAAATGCACAAATAGTGCCTTATAGGTAACCATTGAAGTTTTTGCACGGTTTGTCACATTACAACCATACACTTACAGGTTTTTATTGGGATTCTTTTGTGATGGACTGACAGAATGTGGTGCATAATTGTGAAGTGAAAGAATAATTATGCAGGGTTTTCTAAAATGTTAGATAACAAAAGTCTGAAAAGTTAGGTGTGTCATTCTATGTGGTGTGTAATTCTATCCTTTACTGATATATCTCTAAAAGATTCAGTGCAAACAACCGCCTTCAGAAGTCACCTATTTAGTAAAAAGAGTTAACCAGTGTATACATTAATCTCAGTGTAAATTCAGTTTTCTGCAAATGCTTTAGAGAGTTGTCAGAGAAC
Organism: Fundulus heteroclitus; assembly: GCF_011125445.2. NCBI lineage: Eukaryota > Metazoa > Chordata > Actinopteri > Cyprinodontiformes > Fundulidae > Fundulus > Fundulus heteroclitus. Next base: position 34,135,306 of record NC_046363.1, read on the forward strand.
ATCAGCAAACAAATAGACACGAAGACCAAGGAACACAACAGCCATGTCAAAGATAAAGTTTAGGAGAAATGTAAAGTATAATACCTTAGATTGAACTTAATTGTATTGAACTGGTATTTGCATATGAAGTAGACCTGTTTGGTAAGACATTCCTGGCGAAGTCAAACTATATAAACCAAGAGACAATAATTTAATTATTGTCTAGCAATCTTCAAAATGACAACTTACAAATGTGAAGTTCTCAGTTCATAGTGAACATATCAGCAAAAACTGTAAACTATGAATCGGGGACTGACCCACAAAATGTTAATAAGATAACCCCCCTTTTAGTAATTAAAACAACTGCACAGAGTGACTTGTATGGAAACTATTTGACCTTTCACAGCATGCTTCTCTTCACCAGTGTGCTTACAGCACCGAGGCACTGAATTAATTAGCAGACAAGTTCCAGCTGCTGATTTAAGCAACAATAAATTCATTTTAAGTAAAGAACAGGCTCTAAACCTCCACCTCATTTTTGCCTTCTGTAAATCCAATCTCAACAGTGTCAATAAAAACTCTAAAACTGTGGAGTAAATAGTGCAATGAACTTTTATAGTTGGGTTAAGGATCTGGATGGATCTGAGGCGTTGCACATGGGCTGCTGCGTCTGTTCAGTTTTACGGGCTGTTTAAGGGTCTCATTCAAGGACTGAAAATGTCTATTTTAGGGCAAAATGTAGACAATCAAGAACATTTAGTTGGCCATTTTGAAGAAAGAAAGCAGAAAACTCTCCATAGAAACTACATTAGCTGCTTGCCAGGCACACACACAGGCACACACACACACACAGTGTTCAAGAGTTTAAATGATGCCAGGTAAAGATGGTTCCAGTAGGAAACAGTCGGGCGTCACACACACTCATATTCAAAACGCACACACGCCTCCTTGTTTACCTTGAGGTGGGTTCATCTCACAGTGGGTCGGGGGGGGGGGGGGGGAGACAAGGGCTTCTATTGACGGTGTAGCTCCCCGTTCCCCGTGGGGCCAGATGTTCGGGGTTAGCGGGCGGTTTGAAAATGACACGCTCACTGTTGCGCCATGTTGGATTTCCCACTTGGCTCCAGATGGATGAGCTTAGCGGCTGAAGGCTGGGAGAAGGAGAGAAGGGAATTCAGTAGGATTTCAGTTTGTCTACAACCTGTAATGAAATAGCACGATTGGAAAAAAAACTCTACATTTCTACACTATTCGCTGGCCTGGCGTGTCTCACAGCCATCTTACTGAGATATATAGCAAGAGCTGTATTTCTCAACACCAAATAAAGCCATGTGCCGGCAAGAAAAGCACCGGTCTTCTGGGCCTTTCTGCAGCACGTCAAACATGAACACGCTAAAGACTGGGAAAGAATGCATTCATGTCTCACAATGTCATCTGGAACAGGATACAAAGCAGAAGTGCCATGTTCAGAGAGTAGGGCCGGATGACAGAGAGAAACCGGGAGGCTGTGAACAATCTTCTAGCTTCTAGCAGTCGCCCAGTCCTGGGTTCGTTTTTGATGATGAAAAACTATACCTAAAAATCACACACTGATCGCTGTATGCTTACAATAAGTATGTTTTAAACTTGGCAATGTAGAATAATTTGTTTTTTTTACTGTATATCAGAGGTTTTCCGAACTTTTCGGGTCATTGGCTGAAAATGTCAAAAAGTCAAAAGCACTCTAGGGCTAAAAATTAATAAAAAAAAATATTTAACCGAACAATTGTGATGTTTTTTAACCTGCTTTACAAAATATGGTCATATTTCGACTATCTGTACTTAGCCAAATTTAATAAATAAATTCCAATCAGATATCAATGTTCCAAAGTCCACAATTAAGTAAAAGCTTTTGGAGAACTATAATCCTATATACTATGAAATTAAAGAGAATGTGTAGCTATAAAAATACAAATGTTTTTTGTTGACATATATATATATATATATATATATATATATATATATATATATATATATATATATATTATTGAATTATAATATTCAATTGTAAGAGTTTAAATTGTCTGTAAGAATTTTGCCCTAATTAAAAATAAAAAGTTTCCATCTGCACCAGCCTCCTGCGCTTGTTGGCCAAATCTTTTTTTTAAATGCAGCTGTGTAATGCAAAATCAGCACAGGGGCTGCACATGGCTCCCGGGCTGCACTTTGGACACACCAGCTGTAGATGGACGCTAATGTTGTCTGACAGGTAACAGGAAACAAATAAATGCAAAGAAAAAAGGAAATAGACTCTCCTGAACAAAACAGGAACTAAGACTTAGAAACCCCAGCAACAACCATGTACTTTGATGGATCAGAAACTTAAGTACCTGACACAAACACAAAGTCCAACATGTCATGACGAGGGCAGCTGAGAAAACAATTCATGAAATTCATGAAAAGTGAGAACGTGTTTCCAAAAAAAGGCCTCTAGCCTGAATTTGCTTTGATTAAAAGTTTGATTTTTATTTATCCAGTAAGGAAGGCAAAGTCAGAAGAAACATTGCCTGAGATCAGTAGCTCCAAAACAAACAGGCACCCTACCCAGGAACGTCTGGCCATGGGCCCAGGCAGCTTGTACTTCACCATAGAGATGAATGGCTGCTTGTGATAAATATTTAATTTGAAATGCAGAAATTCTGGAAGCGTTCAGCTTGAATTAATCGCTGGTCTGGTTCTGACCATCAGTGTCCCTCAGATGTCATTGCATGGGTCAATGCGCTGCAGTTTGGTTTATTAACATAGTCTCAATTCACAACAAATTTTGTTTTAATGCGACTGTTTTATGTTAAAATGTCACTTAAATCCAACCATACGGACAGATTCAAGGTCAAATACATTGGCTGGCACAACAGGACAAAGAGCCTGCTATATATTGATATATTGATTGGCGTGTGATTATTGAAGCTTTACTTTTCTCTACATAATCCGCTGTGAGCATTTAGCTACGCTACAGTACAGAACCTGTGCAAACGTTCCTCCAAGGACACCGTCTGTCATGCTGCTCTGTAAGTCCATAGAGTCTACGTGTTTCCAGCCTCTAAAAAGTTACACATTGTGCATGAAGGGAAGTTAAGATAAAACTATACAGTGAAAGTGAAGCTGCTGTCAAACACTCCCTCCTTCATTTGACTCAGACATCAGAAAAATAAATTATCACAGTTGAAGCGAAGAGGTTAAGCTAAGCAACACCATTTATGGATTCAATGTGATCTGCAGACTCTTTGTACGGTCAGACAAAATACAAAAGGGAAAAAAAACACTGTATAAAGGCATTTTTTTTTACATAATAATACTTTATACTTCCAAGGGGTCTGGCTGTTTACTCCCTCCGCTAGCTATCTGTTGTTGTTCACTAATTTTTTTCCTGCATAGAGGATCTTTGTAGAAAACAGGTTATTGTCGTCTTTTTTGTGTTCTCAATAAGCAGCTACACCTCCATTCAACATATTTACTTTAAAAGTGTTCGAGGGACATGTATTGGATCCTCGACTCCTGTTTTTAACAGAGGTACTGCTACAAACAGTTTTCAGTTTCCAAAAAGATTTTGTTTTTTCCATTTACTATAATTTTGAAAAACAATAAAAAATCTGACTATGATGATTTATCATAGTTTTCATATTTAGGCAGCAGAACCTATGGAGCTTATGGGACCTTTAGTACATCACAAATCCATTTGGTTCCATAATTTAATTTTCTAAGGTTTGTTTCAAAGCAGGGAAGCTACAGTGATTCAAGCCCTGACACATGGACTCTAAGAGGTCTGTCGTCTCATCCCTGCATGCCATATCATCATCGCCCGTCAAGCTGACACTTCACAGCGGGCCAAAACAGTCCTCTGGCGTTCCGGTCCTTGACAGCCTGTCACCATGTCAGACAATGGTCCATGGCAGGGAAATGACAAGCTTTGATGTCAAAAATTAGCACAGACACTTAAAACTTACAGATGAAAACATCGTATGTTAAAACGCCTAGAGCGCCTTTCCCAGGTTAGCTATGTTCGCTGGAATAAAAACAAAGATGAGGTATGTTACCCAGTCCAGATCCACCAAACTGAAGAGATATTTACTACATATTTGACGACAATACCATACCCAAGTGTGCTAACCATCAATACTTTTAACGTGGTTTCAGTTCAGCCTATTCGCTTTTACATTGTTGTCTAGTTCTTGATGTTGGTTTTCTTAGAGAAACAAAACTGCAGATTTTGTTTCTTTTTGCAATGACACTGACACTTCCCTAGAAATTATTTTGTTGGTTTTTTTTTTAAAAAACTGGGGTTATCTGGAGAGGTTATCAGCGGCCAGTATGTTAATAAAATGCATTGACCCATCAGAGTCAAACCGCACTAGGGGATTTCACAGGGTTTTCCAGTTATTCTTTCTTCTCTCTAAAACTCCCTGAGATCACTTCCTGTAGTATCCAACCAAAGACATGAGTTGCAAGTGTCGTTTGGGCAGCAACTCGGTTTGTTTAGCCATTTAGGCATGGTGAAATTTACTTTAAGTACATCAAAATGGGGAAGAGATTTGAGCGACTTCGAGCTTTGTTGTTGGGTCCAGACAACCTGTTTGATCCACAGGGATCTCAGCTCACAATCATCTCTCTGATTTAGATAGAGAAAATATCCAGAAAGCGGCAGTTGTGCGGATGAACACACGTTGATCGTGTCAGAGTAGAAAAGCCCCCCCCTGCCGCCTGTCCATCCTACCAAGATGGCCCACTGACCCCGGAACCTTGAGGGAGTGGTTCAACTTCAATGACTGAGGACTATGGCCTCAGACTTAAAAGAGCAAACTCCCATCGCAGCATTTTCACGTTCACTGGAAGACAACTCCAGTCACTGAAGGCCATGACTTGAAGACAACAACCCAACCACATCATGTGCAAAAAGCAAAGCGCAGGAAAACAGCTTTTATCTCTGTTAGACTGAGCTCAGCTTTTAATCCTCGGGCGTAAGACGTGCGCGTTGCCACACCAAAGCTTCTTACTGCCAGCACCAGCTTTTAGCTTAATTAAAGTTTCTCCTTGTGATGTCGTTTGGGCTGTTTTGTGGTCTTTTATATCTTTATCTTGTTAAAGGCTCTTTTACTAGGACAGATTAGGTCTGATTCATAGCTTTAAACAGAGTAAACACGGGAATAGGAAAATGTGGAAGCGTCCAGTGGTTTCTGTTTTTCGGGTTACTATTTTGGCATAAATTCATTTTCAGATCCCCTGTTTTATCGCTGGCTTGGAGACTGGGGAGAGATGTAGAATAATTAGAGAACTTTTGCAGATGTTCTCCCTCTGCTCCTCCTGTGGGGGCCTCAGTCTGTATTAGGGGCCCCTCTGGTAGTTCTGATGACTCGCCAACAAAAATGAACTTAGCTGAGAGTGTCCTATGCAAACTGCAATGCTGCTAATCTCATCTGCTCCCCTCCAGACTCTTGGGGGTACTGACTGGAAAAAAAAAAAAAAAAAAAAATGCTTGGTTAGTGATCTGCCTCAACAAGTTAGATGCTGTTTTGCATTTAGGATCATGTTCCTCAGCGGTTTGACCTTTTTGTTTTTTGGAAAACGGCTTCCCCCTAGCTTCCCTCTCAAGTGCTGCATGTCATGCAGCTTTTTGCCAACGTTGAAAACGCTGTTGGGTTTAATAGTAATAGCAGTGAGATCCTACAAAGACAGTAAAAATAGTACAGAAATGCATTATCAGCATTTTATTACATGTGGCCTCCCCGCTGTGGTCGTCTCAGACGTCGATACCTTAAATGTAACATAAATTTTGGTCTAGAGTGTCTCGCCAGGAGACGCCATAAACCCTCAGCTGGAAACACATTCACACTCAACAGCCATAAAGCACCCACTGAAAAATTGAGGCAGCTGTGTGCTGCTTGAATCTCTCATTTCCAATCCGCACTTTAAGAACCGCTACCGGTGAATTACTTACAGCAAGCTGTGACAATGCTGCCATATAGGGTACGCACAGCTGGAAATAAGGGATTTCTGTTTATCCATGTCCAACTGAATAAGTCGCGCTCTGTCCTTGTGAAACTGAATATGTAATGCTCTCTGAGGTAATTACGCCAGAACATTGCAAATGTCTGACGTCGTCCTAAATGAACACTTGTCTTAGACAGCAGTGAAGTCGGGAAGGACTCAAAAGGCCAGCTGGTTGTGATTTATGGGCCCAAAGTCTCTTAAGAACGTTGACCTCGAAAGTCTCTGGACTTCCCCCCCTTCAGTCCCCAAGTGCGACGTGGTTGGCTGGGTGACCGAGTCAAAGCAGGATAGGGTGGGAAGACTCAGGGCTGTGAGAACATCAGAAATTGACTTAAACTTCTGAAACCCAGGTCCAAGAAAAAAGAAACTGTACACTTTACAAACGTTACTGTTTATCACCAGCTGATGGCAAACTAGTATTAATGTTAGGCTATTTGACTACTTGCAAGAGACATTTCAAAATGTATATTTAATGTCTTCCAGTTACTCTACTTAAGTATAAATGTGTCACACTTTTATTTTGGTATTTAAAGTGTGCCGTAAATCAAGAAATCCACAACAAAAGTACTTAAATCTAAAATGTACCTGCAGTATTATAATTGATACACAAACTTCCATTGCATGATTTCACATTGTTATATTTTTTCATTGTATAAATATATTCTGTTGTATAAATCTATTAAATACATTTTAATTCTTTGTGACCAATGAAATGACTGTGACTGACAAACTCTTCTTGGAAGGTGTGCCATCTTGAACCTAGACTGCAGGACTTATATAAAAGTGCAAAGTCTCAAAGTTGTGTATCAAACTAATCGTTTGTATGTTTTCAAGTACATATATACCTAAAAACAGCTAATTTGCTTTTTTTTTTTTAACTCACCCAAAACTTTGATTATAATACCTGATCCTGGTATCAATGGCTGAAGGACTGAGTGACAGATTCAAAAACAGTGCACTCTGAAGAAGAAAAAAAAAGATACCCAACTTATATTACTAGGCTTTCTCATTGAAGCTTGTTTTACCTGTTCTAAATTCCTACAGAAAAAAAATATCATGCATATAAAACTCTTTGGCTGTTGCAAATGTATAGTGTGCCCGTTGCCTCTCCCTGCAGGGAAGGATCAGTAGAAAACCCCCAAAGGGAACTATTGAGATGTTAAGAGTCAGCAGAGGGTTTCCTGTTTAAGCAGCTCTGTTTCATTCTGACCCATAGCTGGACTCGCAGAAGAGGGAAGCTGTAGATATGCACAAAGGATCATTCATCCTGTGCTCCATGCACATTTTGAACCTACCAAATGCACCCGTTGATGTTTTTCACTAAAAGCAGCTCATTTTTAAGTTGTATAGACTCCATCTGGTGGAAATCTATGGAACAAAAACTACAATATCACACCGTCTTTAAATAGAGTCAATAGTTAAAGAAAACAAAACTCACACTGCTACCTTCAGTCATGTTTTCAAGCTAACTGCGCCACCTAGTGGTAGTGAATCAAACTTCAATGACAGGACAAAGTTGAACGTTTCCATATCAAAGTTTATTGCTGACATGCATGTAGAGATCTGATGAAGTAGAAAAATATGTTTTTTTTTATACAAATGTGTTTATCTGTACAATTAATCAGTTTTCTGTTTTTAGATGCCCATATCCAACCAAGCAGCTCACCACGCATCGTGACTCCATGTCTCACATCCCGCACTGAATTTACCGTTGGATCGGTCAGTAAATTTCTATATTACGTACTGACAGTTTAAACAAATACATTTGTACTACTCGCCCAGCTGGGGGAAGATAATCTGACTAAGTTTTTGCTAGATTTACTTTGACTGTTCTGAGTTATATTAAAGTATGTTGTTATACAGAGTCTTTCCAGATCAGGGTACGATCTAACACTCACTGGGGAGAGTAATTAACAATTCCTGATCTGCATTTGTTTCTCAAGGTGGATTGCTTCAGTTCAGACTATTCTTACAGGTGGCCCCCGAAATCTTAGCATTCAGTGGTGGCAATGGAGTTTTTGAAGAACACCCTTTTCGGATGAACAACCTAGACTACTACAATACTGCTGTATACCCACAGAATTCACATTGAGATGGGAGAAAGCCAGGGGCTCCCTGTACATTTCGTTTTAGCCTCTGGATGTGATGTTAGACGGCCAACATGGCCCAAAGAACGCGCCGATCGCCGTGTGCTGAAGCAGAGCTGGTAAGTCACTGGGTGGAGCATTTGTACATAAAAAGGATGACCGTCACGGTCACCATGGTATTATTTACATACTGACCAGAGTGCAGCTTGGCGTGGGGATTTAAGGGTTAATGGCAATAAAAATTTTACACTACAAAAACCCCCTCCCGTAAATCAAGATGTGAAAATCCATTTATTATCATCATCATCACCATCATAATTTCTTTAAAAAATAGAACTATGCAAAAGTCAGTCTTAGTATTAGTGTAGCTTAAGGTGACCACAAGAAAACAATTGAGTAATCCATAGAGGAAAAGATCCTTAGAGGGAAGGAAATGCTACTCTTTCACAAATGTGTCTGGGGGGTGGGGGGGGGGGGGGGGGGGATTGCTGAAGTGGAACCACTGTTTAAAGCTGAGAGATCAAACAACTGTGGGGCCTCGTTTCAAGGAAAGTTTTTGACTGTCTACAATCATTGTCTGTGGTACAAGCACCAGTGGTTGGGTTTTTTGGGGGGGGGGGGGGGGGTTTAACACAAGTGAATAAATAAATCAACATGAAACTACAAGGAAAAATAGAGCAGTTAAAGGTGTTTGGAGAAACAAAATCTATGTTCATGCAGTCTGAATATAAATAGGGACAAAAGTATCGAAAGCCATAAAGCAGGTACCAATATGCAAAGGCAAGATGCACAGAACAGATGCCTAACAGTCACTGGTTAGTAGCATTGCCATGGTTTACAAAATAGCTCCGTAAAAAAAAAAAAAAAAAAAACAGAAGAATGTATCAAGCCAACCCAGAAACTGCACTTGTAAAAACTGTGAGTTTGTATTTTCATTTACCTACAGAATATTACAGTAATATTTATTTATCCGCCTCTGGCTGGGCTCAGGGGAGCCCACAGGGTGAGATAAGACGAGCATGTACAAGGTGGGTTTTGGGAGACGGAGAACAGACACAGCGCCTTGCGGAGGTATTAGAAGCCCAGAACGTTTACACATTTCGCCAGGTATCATATCGAGATTATATCAATTTACTAAAAAGGGATTATGTGCGATGGACCAACACAAACCGGTGCATAACTGAAGAAGGAGAAAATCGACACATCGGTCAGAAATCTCTCAAAAGAGCGGCATGTAGTTTTTTTTAGCTCCTTGCACTTTGATACGTCCAAATAAACTTGTCTTTAGAAGACACCTAATTTGAAAAGAGAGTCAACCTGGGTTCAATTTGATCTCAGTGCAAATACGGCGCATTACATTGTTTGAAGATGAAGGAGCACACGTCACCATGAAGACCATTGAGCACTGCAGATAGGCCAAGCATAAAGTTCTAGCAACGTTTAAAGCAGCGTACGCAGTGTAGAAGTACAAACTGTGAAAGATTGGCTGGCAATATTAATGAAAGAAAGCCAAACCAATTCTCTTTGTAGTTTTCTACAAGCAATGTGGGGGACACAGCAAACTGGGGAGAGGAGGTGCTCTGATCAAAGGGGACTAAAATGGAGCTTTATGGCATCTTTACACTATTTCCTACAGAGAGACATGGTGGAGGCAGCATCATACGGCAGGAGTTCCCCCCTTTTTTTTCAACTGATATAGCTTTTAGTCTGTAGACGTGGTAAGTTTCTCTAATAGCTTCAATATGCGGATTTATACGATATCAATCAGGGAGCTGAATGCAAATCCTTGCCACACTTTTCAGATTTTAACATAATGAAAAATAAAACCACATATCCTTTCCCTTTAACGTCATAATTTTGCACCGCTTTGTGTTGGTCCATCAAATAAAATCCAAATAAGTACATTGAAGTCTGTTGCAGTTATGTAAAAAAACCCAAAACAACAACAACAAAAAAGACGTTAAATGGGCATCAATACGTCTGAAAGGCAATGTATTTGGTCTTTTTCCAACCTTAAAGCGTTCACGTCATTCTCAAAAAACAAAAAAAACAAAAACATTCAGTCAAGCCCCACCGCAGCAGAGCCTGCTCTGTGTTTCACAGTGTCTGCCGCAGAGGAAGGCCAGATTAACACAACACAAAGATGACTGGGAGGGTAGCTTAAAGGGTCAGAGTTTCAGCTTCATACACGCTTGTTTTGTCTGGCCCCAACCCGCATCCACACAGCATGCACACTTCAGGACACTGCAGGTTCATCAACGGGAAGAAATGACGGTCCACATTCACACTGAGAAAAAAACAAACCAAAAAAAAAAAAAAAAAAAAAACACTTGTCCCATGGTTGGTATGGATAAGAAGACATGGGGAAGCTACCTGGAAGTCATACAATTCTAAATGAGTCTGAAAGTACCGGTTTCCTTGGCTAAGAAGAAATTTAAGACAGGATTTGTTTTGGCAATGGAAACGTGACCGTGCCCGAGCGTCGTCGTAGCGGCACTAAGGAAGAGTAACCATCGTCAGTATAACTTGGCCTCATTTAGTTCTTGGCATGTGGACTCCCAGGTACCTCACGATAGCTGCCGAGGTGCTAAAAAGAGATCTCCACAGGGATGAGCGAGAAGCAGGAGAGACAACGCAGAGCGCAGATTTTCAACGTGAGCTTTGATATTTCAAATCTTTCTTCAATGAAACTACTGAGATAAAAATGCTACTTATTCAGCTAAATCATACAAAGCTTATTCAGATTTTTAGAACCCGCCTAAACGGTTTCAAAGCAGTTTCACTCCAACTGAAAAACGTTAATGCTTTATGTCACTGGTGGGTCGAGACTCGGTTGTTTGCGATCCCCTCGTCTCGGAGCTGTGAGCGCGGCTTGGAAACAGACAGACAGAGACAGAGAGGTAGATTGATTTGAAGTCGGCGGTACGGATAGGACGACACAGGAAACAAAGACAAGAGCGAGAGACGGGGGAAGGTGGCATGGAGGTATATGTGAATGACATCTGTGATTAGGTGATCGGACTAACCACTGTGGGGGAGAGGGCGGCTGCTACATGATTCTGGACCTGTATTGCTCAGGGAAGCCAGAATGGATGGGGAAGTTTTAGAGGCGCGAGGAAGAGAAGCATGGGGTTAATAGTTTCTTCAACACTGCAGGCAGAACCTCATCAGCACTGTGACGGACCACGCTGACGGGTTTGTTGCACAGTGACTGTGGGCCACGAGTAGGCAAAGAACCTTTGAGTCGGGAGTTTTGTCCAGGCTTTTCCGTGTTTCAGAGAGGATCCAGACTGGGGAGGTGAAGCTCTGAGGTGGGAATCTTTTCGGGGTACCTGGCGTTGCGTCGGCTCCACTTAGCTTACTAAAACCCAAACGTGCGTCTGTCCGCTTTGCCAGCTCAGACAGGTCCCTCCTGTGTGCCAGTTCAGTTTTGGGTGCTTTTTCGCCCAGGTCCTCTCTGGTCTCCGTGGGTGCGTTTAGTTTCCAGGGAGGCTGGAGAGGGCGCTTGAGGGTTATTTCCGGAGAAATCGTTGGGCCAGGGCAGTGGCGTCGAATGGACTGACGGGTTGGGCGTCGTGACCCAGACGCCTGACAGGCGGGATGTTGCCAAATTGCCGCTTGGTGAGAAAGCTCTTGGCTTCGTGAATAGTGTTCTTCTCTTCAGCCAGCAGCAGCTGCTGGCGCATGTAGTTCTCAAATTCATACTGTGAAGACTCTTCGATCGCCTTGGCCTGGATCAGAAGAAAAAATAAATAAAAAATCATCTTGATGTGCTGCGGTAAAATAAGTCTAAAGATGCAAAATTAACATTTGTGTATTTTTCTTTAAGACAAGCAGCTGCCATTAAGCAAGGAGTAAAGCACTGGAATTCACTCCCCTTTAACTTTTTTTTTTACACTTGTCACACCACAACCAAAAAGTTACACATAGAGTCACACAAAATATAACAAAGTTTGTGGTTGTTAAGTGTAAAAAAAAATAAATAAAAAATACGTCAGGGGGGCTGAATACTTTTGCAACTCAGTGTGCTTTTAAGCACAGGTCAGGACAAAGCAAACTGCTTTTCTTTTTAAATCTTACCTCCTGCAGATGTTCTTGGTTATTGACCTGATCGTCAATATCCGGAACCACCTGTAGGGGGCCACTCATCGATGAAACAGACTGCCTGTTATCAAGTAAACCCAAAAAAAACAACATGATCACCAAACAGTGAAAACAACATGATCACCAAACAGTGACAAGAGTTTCCAGTTATGAAAGTGAGAGTATTTTATGGTTACGGGCCATGGTGCATACTAAGGTCCGACACATCATGAGTTAGTTTTTCATTCTTCAGACGACCAACAGGTGGAGCATTTACCATGAAGCAATAATGGCACTGAGTGACTCCAGCACTTCTCCTGCAGCCAGCCTCTGCTGAGGGTCCAGCACCAGCAGCTTTCGAATGAGGCACACCGTGTTCTCAGACACACGACCGTCTCTGCGAGGAGGTGGGAAGAGCAAGCGGAAGGTTATTTTAGCAAAAAATGTGAAATATTTGCAACGTACCAGCAAAAATCATTTATAAAACGCTTAAGTGCTGCACAGAAGGCAAACATTAATTCTCAGCAATGCAAAAACTCAGAATCAGCATGCAAAAACTTCCAAAACGACGCTAGAAATACACAAATCATAATTTTATATGTATGGGAACTGCTCTGACGTCCATTTAACAGTTTATCCTTGACATCTTTGTGTTGTTTTTTAAAGCTGTGAACGAATAGATACAGAATTAATTGGCTGCTGTGTTGCCGGAGCGCTGCTTCGGGATTAACACTCACTCTGGAATAGAGTACTCTGCAGCCTTGATTTTGCGGAAGAGTTCTTGAGGTATGCTGTCATAGAAAGGGAACTGGCCATACAGCATGGTGAACAGGACGACACCGAGGGCCCACATGTCGCTGGGCTTACCGCGGTACGGGCGACCTGGAAGCACAAGGTAGAGGGCCGTCACAGTTTTTGTAACAACAGACAGACGTGTATACACAAAAACGCTCCGTCAGCACGCACGACGCTGATGGTGATATTATTCCACTGCAGCGACAGATGATTTCCTGTTTAAAAAAAAAATAACTAAACAAAAACATTTAATGAATTCAAGCCCCATCAAGTCGTTCGGTTTTAATCATTAACAGAACTGGCAAACACAAACTAAATGACTCAGCGTTTATGGCGCTTCATTGAAATGTGCAACTTTTTAAAAAAAAAACAGCTGCGCATGTAGGACGAATGAACCGGAGCATCAGAGGCTGCGCTTTACCATAGGCTGTGTTGCTCCAGCCAGAGAGGCGGCAGCAACAGCAGTCGGCAATTATATTCAAGCTTGTGTCACCCGTACACAGGAGGGGGGGATGGGAGTAGTTTCCCTCTGGTGAGTCATCGGCAGATGAGTCACTGGAGCTGTTTAATTGTGCGCCTGTCACGTTATGCTGATAGGCGCGCGGCGGCTTCATCTGCAGCTTTCAACCGCCGGGCACGCTGGGAGACGCAAAGATTTGAAAAATCGTTCTACGTCCAGGACAACATCCAGGATGCTGATCGGAAAGTAACACATGCAAACCGACGCGACTCTTGTTTTTCCCGCAGGAGAGCGTGTGGCCGAGCGCCGATGTTGCAGTTAATGAGAAGTGGGAAGCAGAGCTGGGCTTTTCCGGATGTTTTTTTTTTTTTTCGCTGTACGAAGACAGCTTACGTGGGAAAATTCAGCATTACCATGAACACAGAGAAAGCAAACAAAAAACAAACACTGGCTATTGCAGCTCCCTGATTGCAACACAACTTCCTTGTAGTTGCTTAATAATCAGAAAAATCAAACAGCCTTTTAATATTACTCAATTCTATGACAGAAATCCCAGGATTGTGTCTAGAATCACAACAGTAAAGTTTAACTACAACGTTTGCTGGAAAATGATCACAAATAGGTAAACACATTACAATCATACTTTGATTCACTTCTAACGGTAGTGAATAAATGGCGTAACAGATCGTCACACTTTACAGCCGAATAAGCAACATGTCAATTTCAAACTTCCAACCTCATGTTCTGTTTTTATGACTTAGAGTAAATAGCTTATTTGGGATTTATTATCAGTTGTACTTTTGGTGCTCAAGTGATAAAACAGAGCTGAAGCTGGGCTATCTGACATCAGGACAAACATTGATCAGCTAAAATCTATTGGCTACTAAGAACAGCATGAACTGTATTACCCTAGATTAAGTACAGTTTCTAACAAATCACAGTCTGATAAGTAATATCTTTATTTCTCACACAGAAACAGGAATATTAGTGATGATTTGTCAAGTTCAGGAACATTAGGTCCAGTTTAAAAAGGCAGAAATAAAAAGGATCTTGAGGCCAGAAAAGGATGAGCTTTTAATATCAGTTTGTTTTAATCTTTTAGCAATTTTGCAATTAGCATTTAATAGCAATTCAGTTGTTCTATCTGTAGATAATGGGGGGAAAAAAGATCTTAAGTCTGGAATCTCTGAAACTTTTGCAATAGTTTTCATTTATCCACACTTAACCGAACTTGCACTGCAAAAACAGAACTAGAAATAAGTAAAATGTTCTTAAAACTTGTGCATTTTTCCTTGATTTGAGCAGGAAAATAAGACTATTTGCCAATGGAATAAGATTTTTGCACTTAAAATAGGAACAACTCACCTCCATCATCTTATTTCAAGTGCAGGATGTCTAATTATCTTATTTTAAGGGTCAAAATACTCATTCCATTGGCAGATAATCTTATTTACCTACTCAAATCAGGCATAAATACACTAACTTTAAGAACATTTTACTTACTTTTAGATCCATTTTTGCAGTGTGGAAATTATTCACATCCAAATTAGAAACTTTTCTTGCTTTTTTTAGGAACCCTAAAACACGTTGAGTCACAGGACAAACAGGTCGGACCTCTGGGTAACTTAGCAGAAGGTATCCACGGCCTCTTTCAGCGACCAAGCAGCTTTTAGCTCTTTACGGGACTAGACGCTAACTTAATTTAGGAAGAATGTGCTGGGGACATATTTTTCACTCACCACTTAAAACATCGGGGCTAATGTATGCTGGGCTGCCTCTCTGGTCTTTCAGCAGGTCATCCTCGCTCACCAGGTGCTTTCCCAGGCAGAAGTTAGTGATGGTGATGCGGTGCGTCCTGGTAAAAAGAAAAAATAAAGTTCAACAACCGTTTTAAAAATGTTTAGCTAACTGAAGCTCAGGATATTTCTAGCTTTGCTGACTCATCGTAAGAACAGTGAAGAAACAAAGGCTACAATCCACACTGTGAATTAACTTTTTAATTTACTTAGAACAACAGCGCAAACTTTCCACGTTTCCATAAATTAGGATTCTTTATGGTTTTCATAAGCTTTAATGCAGTGTGTAAAGTAGATCCACTGTTTCCAAAGTCAGCGCCCACCTTCCCACACTTTAATAAACGATCCAGGCAATATAGTGACTTTATTATGGTGAGACCGATCGCTATTATGAAATTGGCGTCTGCTGAAATGTGTCACTAGGAAATGGATCAAAGTAAATTTAGTTTGCTTATGATAGAGTGAAACCTGACTGTCCTGAAGCTCAGGCCTTTTCTGCGGAGGAGAAAAAAAAAAAATAATAAGTTGCACTTTGACAAACATATGAGTCAACCTGTGGCTTATGTTGATTGCTGCAATGACTAAGCCTGCACAGTGATGTGTTGGAAACTGATTTTATATAAGCTGCACAAGATTTGAAATGTATATGCAAACATGCAACATGACACGCGCCCACAATCATTCCCATGCTGAAGTGGCACGCACCAAAATGCTCTAAAATGACACGCGCGCACAAAAAAAAAAAAAAAAAAGCTGCCGCCGTCTACAGCCTGGGTACTCTCCGTATCATGCTTTTCACCCACATCCGCTTTCTAAAAAGCCTGAGGTCAACAGCTTCCCCTTTTCTCTCTCACTTTCACGCCCTGGTCCGTGGCACATATTCGCCGCCCCAGTTAAAGCGTCTGGAGCCGATTGCTGATGAACACGCATTTTTCCGCCAAACACTCCCAATATCAGCGTCCCTGTGGACGATTGACTCTGCGTGGCGTTCCAGGAGACTCAGCCCCTTCAGAATGTCTCTGGAGTCAAAGCTTCCGACAGCAAATTGGCTTTGTCAATTACCCGAGGAGAAAGCGATGCTTCAAGGACTCGACATGAAAGCCTCCTTTATGGACGAGTCTCTTCTTTTGTCTGGGAGCATCACGACCCGGGCTTCTATTCTTGCACCGGAGATTGGATAAATGAGATTGCGTGTTCGCCTTGTGAGGCGAGGGTCCCCCAGGGACAGTGGATAAACCACGCAGTCTCCGCTTCCTGGTCACATGACTCCCAGTCAGGAAACCAGAGCCCTAAACAGCCCTGATGACTTCTCCTTTCCGCCCCGCAATAAAAATACATGTGATGAGAAGTGAGGTTAATCGCAGGGCAGGTCCTACAGCAAACGTCAGTTCTCAGAACTGGCAAGGACATTCTGTTAGAAGGGTTTTAACAATACTCTGGCTTTAGCTGAGTAATATTCAGGCATCATAGGTAATATATTACTTTCATGAATCATTCCACCGTAAATGATTTAACTTAAATTGTATTAACAAAACTAATTATCGAACCATATTATAGAACCAAACAACCAATGGTTACATCTTATATATAGGAAGTCATTAAAACTCAAAAATACACAACCAGTGGCTGTGCAGATTGATTTATCACATCCTGCTTTCACAACAGCTGGCTCTGGGAGAGGAAGTTGCATCATTTCTTGCACAAACTGCTGATCTTTTTGATGCATTTGGTGCATTTCCCAGAACATTGACAAACAACAGGGGAGGAGAGAGGGGTTTGATTCAGAATGACTCTAGGTGGTTAATGTTTTCCCACACTCAGCCCATTCACACACACACCTCTGCAAGGAAAGTCAAGCATATTGGTGAGATATATATATAGAGAGAGAGAAGAAGAAAACAGAGAAAAGGGGTGGCTGTGTAAAAAAAAAAAAGCAAATTATAAAGAAAAGAAATTATGACAGTGTGTGCACATGTGAGTGTGTGTGTGTGTGTCTTGCACTGCGTTGTGAGTCAGCTCTGAGCTATTGAGCCTTTGGCATGTCTCTCTTTTGTCTCCAGCCGGGACGGAGTGTTCCTCGCATTTACTCAGCTCCCCACCACCTTCATCTCCAGGCCTAAACACTGTTTCGTCACAATACCGCTCTCACTAATGCTGCTGCTGCAGGTAGGGGTTGTGACTAAAAAAATATGACACATGGAAAAAAAAACTTCATAAGTGTTACCATGATTGCTCCGCCTTGCTGGAGATGTGAGGTTACTGTATTTTGGGAGAGAAGGCGGCCCTATAATCCATGCACAATAGCTTACACCAATTTGTGTACAGATGATGCTTCTTTGAAACCAAACTCCACTCTATATATGTTATAGCAAAATTAATAAAAATACTTATGATCAACAATTAATGGCACATCTGACAAAATGAGTCCTGTTGGATGAATCTAAGCGTAGTAGTTGACAAGAAATGGATGGTTTGAACCTTGATCGACCGGTTGGAAACTCAGTTTCAACCTCTGTTTGTTCAGAGTACGTCTCCTACTAAGTGCTAGCAGCTGGCACAGACTGTACTCATCGGTGTAGATGTTGTAACTGAGTAAAGAACACCAAAGTTAGCTATGTTCGCAGCATCAGCATGGTGTTAAAATGAAGCTGGGGGGGGGGGGGGAAGCTAAAAAGAAACCATCTTTGATATGTCTGCAGTCCATTCGGGCGTAGAGAGAGCAAACACATCAGCAGCAGAATATCCTGGAATATTCACACTAAAATATCCGTTTTTACAATGCTAGCCACACTACTCGGCAGTATAAGTTGTTAGCGCACTTTTAAAACGTCAACCCAGTTATTTTAAAACTTTAGAACTTTACCGCAGCATGTAGTTGCCTCTGCTCTTAATAATTACTCCAAGTATGAAGGCTACAAAAAACATCATTTTTAGATCTTTATATATTGCAGTTCCTAAAGAACTTTGGAATCAGCTAAAATTGAAAAAACAACTTATTATTAATAAATGACAGCAGAAGTCTGACACCTGCACAAGGAATTTAAACAGAGCAGTTAGGAAACCTCAACTAAAGCTAGTCCTCTGGTATCCTGCATGCGGAGGAACTGATGCACCAACACAACAGAAAAGCTTAGTTGCAGAGGCCTCTTGTGTAGGCTACAGTGTAGGTTGAGAATGCATTCTACAAAGAGGGAAAAATCAAGCTAAAGTGAGCGTAGGAACAAAGTGAGTGCGTGTCAGCTTTAGTCATTCACTTGTACCCAAGCAACTGCCTCAATACTTTGGGTAAATCTGCAAGATCATTCACTTCTTGTTAAAGTCAAGTCAAGAGAAATTAATGCAAATTCTAATTTTATTTCAAAACTATTTTAAGCATTTATCAACAGCAGCAACCTTTCAACAGAAAACCTTACAGTAAGGAAGAGTTCTCACCATCTGAATCCCCTTTCATATCCCCTACACATGAGTTGGCTGGAGAGTTTACAGATGAGTAGTTTTCCATCCTGCATGTCTCAAAGCAGCACTTTGACCTGAGGTGCACTCAACAGGGTCTTCTGTGCATTACTACATTTCTCATACGCCCCCAAACCCAAACACTTTCCCACCCAGATCAAAGCACAGTCAAGTTCTCTGTTTTCTTTTAGCACCAGAGTCCATTTTCAAAACGATGACAATCGGGAATTAATAATTCATCTTTACTCAACACACTGACATAGCCCTAGATTTGCGTACAAGCGACCAAGCCTTTAGCTTCCTCCTCTTAGTCGAAGAATGTGGCCTCTGTTTGGGTTTAAAGTTAATGCACGCTGGATCCAGGCTGCTGGGACTACTCAGCCATCATGCACATTACTGCCAGGCTAAAGCGCCAGAGCTGGCACAATGGGCGGCGTTATTCGCCACCAACTGACCGACAATGCGGGATGAGTGACTGAGCGTCGACTTACCGTTTGTTCAGCACCATGTTTCCCAGCTTGAGGTCTCTGTGCACAATGTTTTTCTGCAGGCAGGAAAGTGGGAAGGGAAAACAAACAAAAAAAGAAGTTTGGTCACATTGTGCTCAATGAATCATTGGCATAACAAAAATCTGTTTCTAGGAGTGGCAGCAAGCCTCTGAAATGAGTAATCAGAAAAATGTGCAACTAACAAACAACAACAAAGAACGCTGTAGTGAAAGAAACAAAAAGAAGCTTTCTCCATTGATGGAAGAAGGGTAGCAGATTTTGTTGCATGTGTATGCTTTGCAATGGTGCAACAACAAACCTTATGAAGGGCCTCCACCACACGAACAACATCGTAGAAAATGACGATAGCTTCGCGCTCGCTCAGTCGCTTCTCCTTTATAACGTAATGCTGGAGGTTTATTAGATCTGCGGTCTTGTCGCTGAAGTCGTGAGCGCAAAGGCAGTCCAGCACGAGGCAGATCCGCTTCTTCATCTTACGGACTTTGTTGGCCTCCATGTCCTCCACTATTTCGTAGGCGCGATCCTGAATCCAGAAATAAGTGTGGGGAGAAAGTGTTGAGAGGGTGTTCACTTCTTAATCTGACAGAACAGTTGGAATCTGAGATCCATTTTGTCTGTGTTCAATCGATATAACATGTGATTGAATAAAGTATCCAATCAGATGATAAATGTATCTACAGTTACATGGGAAAAAAAATCCTCAGACGATATGAAGGTATCGATGTCCCTGAAATCGGCCAGTGACCAGAAACTGACTGACGTTGGCTAACAAATAAAGTAAAGTTTTATCATTTTAAGCTTTCGACCTCTATGTGTCGTGGAACGTGCAAAAACCTAAACATTGGCAGCAAGTTAAGGTAAGAGTCTAAATTCTCCAGCAAATGACCATGGAAATAATGTCTCTAATGCTAGACACACTATTCACAAACTTAAGATGATACAGCCAGTTTACAGGATCAACTCCAGGTTTATATTTCAGTTTGTTTAAAAAAAAAAAAAAAAAAAAACGAGTAAAACCTGTCGTACAGGGACTCCTTTCTCACACAATGACCTAATAGCACCTCTGTCCCTATTTTAAATAAATAATCGCCCTTCGCAGGAAGGCTAGGCAAAAGATATTTTTGACCCGGTTCATATATTGTCATGTTGAAAAATCATAAGCAGCTAAATTCTTTATCATTAGCAGGCGAGTCTCAAGACAAAGGCCACCATTCAACAGCTGACTACAGCTGATATGAATAAGGCGCCTGCACAGTCAGAGGGGCTAAAAATGGCTTAAAAAAAAAAAAAAAAAAAAGATCAGAAAAGGTCATTTCTATTCTTGAAAGTCAAGCTTACATAGACTAACCGCTTGTTTCCTATTGATTTCTGTATCGGGTTAACAGCTTTTTTTTTAGATGCAGTCAGCGTCTCTGAAAGAATGAACCACGGACCGGTTCACAGACAGTCGAGATGAACCATAATAACCTAATCAATATTACAGACCTAAATGAATCAGCGTGCACGGCTTAATGCTGCTATTCTAAGAGCACTAACAAAGTGAAGCAGGATGTGAATGGAAGACAAAGAGAGCTGATGCAACAATGAAGTTAAAGGAGAAGGCAAATGGGACAGCAGGTGAGGAAGAGGGACAGAGAACAGATCCAGATAAACATATCAGATAAACATAGCCTTTAATGGAATTTCTACTGGCCTACTGAAACAACCTTGATAAGGGAAGGTACAGGCAGCTGACTTGGCTGATGACAAACCTGCTGCAGCTAATGTGAACTGGTAAGATCAAACTGTTACTTGCTCTGGTGTTGTTAGATATATTTATAACTGGAGCTTGAGAAACAGAAGCTCTGCCAGAGAGACGACGCTATATTTAGAAAGCTGTCACACGCAATTCTCATAAAAACAGCGACAACTTCTTCATGTATTTAATTTAAAACGTATTGCAAATCTGCTAAAAGAGATGCATGTTAGGTGAAAACGACACGCGGGTCTAAAACGTACCTGGAAGAGGCCGTGATGGTGGACCACTCCATCCTGGTTGTGCAGCAGGGAAAGGAGAGAGTACTCTGTATGCAACAGCATCTTCCCCTGCCTCTCCTCCTGGGTCTCCCCGGCAGAGTCCACTCGCTCCTCCAGCGTCAGGATCTGACAAACAGAGCAAGCATTAAGCACAAGAAAAAGATAGACTCAAGCAGGAACAATCTAGTGGTTCTAAATGGACATCAACGGCGCAATATTTGCTTTGGAGACCCCTTGAGTGCTTAAAACCTAGTGGCCAATCTCATTCAACACACCCAGCCTGGATCACATCTACTTGTTTTTGTCAGACTTCAACAAGGGGGGCGCAATAAACCGTGCACCACGAGAAGGTCAGAAGTTCAGATGTCTACGGAGACGGCCTAAAAGCTGTCATGTTGAACTGAAATTTTAAATACAAGCAATCAGAGGAGACGTAGGCACTGATTATAAACAGACTTACTTTGAGCTGGTAGAAGTCATCGGTGCCATCTTTCCTGGCCAAACACTGGACTATGCTCGGTACTGGTGAGTTGCCCAGACGAGGTCCTGCGAGGACGAGAAAAAGAACAGCTGCATGACCAAAAGGCAGTCGACACTGTTTGCTCTCAGCAAAACTCATCAGGGGCCGTGTGTACATGTACCCATTAACACCCCCGGTGCAATGTTTTGTTTGGCAAAGGTTTTGGTAAACAGTGAGGAAGCTGTGCTGCAGAATAACAAAAAAAGATTCAGAGTATAGCAAAGGGTTATATAATCCCGGAGGAAGAAAGGAAGGAAAAAAAAAAAAAAAAAAGCTGCTCCAGCATAGACCTGAGCCTTTCTGGCCAATGTCATGAGGATCAGCAAAATTCTTCAAATTCTTGTCTCAGGCGTGCGTAAGTCCACAGCGTACTCACACAGGCACCCCACAGCTTGGAAACACAAACGCTTTGCCCTGAATTTCAACAGGTTATGTGTGGTGGCAATATGCACCGCATACATTTATAAAACTCTATAATGTCCTTTAAAAAAAGGGTTTCTGTGAAACACGTTGAACGGCGGGCAGCTTCCATACCGAGGATGAAGGGGCCGGCTCTCTTGGCGTTACTGCCAGAGATCCCAGGACACTGCAGCTTGCTGGCCCGGCCCGATGTCTCTCCAGCCCCCCTCTCTGACGAGCGCCGTTTGGACATGCTGGAGCTCTGCGGGCGACAAATCTGATTAGTTCATGGGATAAAGATAGCCAAGTAAAAAGGGAGAGTACACAGATGTGACCAGAGCAACAACGACGAATAACTAAAGGATTGTGAAAAAGAAAACACAAATAAGCGTTTTTAAAAAAAAAAAAAAAGGCATCAACAATTCTAAGATAATTATACTTGGCTCTTTAGGAGAAGTTCAGCCAATGAAATGGGAGGACGCTGGTTGGTGAACCGAGGTTAAAGGAGCTAAAGTTCAGGGCAGCTCCACCCAGCCCGTCTTACACCCCCCCCCCCCCTTTTACGTTTACACACATCAGTGTGAATGTGAGGCCATTACAGCTCCATTTAGAATAATGGCTGTCGGCGTCAAGGCCAGCACCTCACATCAGGCAACGTGGCTGTGTCACAAGCTGCAGGTTAAAATACAAGGCACTTGCATGCAAATGCATGGCTCTTGCACAGGATTATTATTATTTTTTTTTTTCATTTGACTCACTAATCCTAAACTTTCATCCCTGCAGCAGGAGACGCGGGTTAAGAGAAATCCCCACGCTCCTTAATCTGCACGTTCCATCACGGCATCTGTGCAAAGAGCTCGTCCAGCCTTCAAAAACGTGAACGCGTGTCTTAACACGACCAAAACGTGAAAAATACCGAGCAGTTGCTCAACGACAAGGAAGCGAGGCTCAGACCGGCGACAGGGTGACACATCGGCATCATACAAACTACTTTAACCGACGCGGCCGCCTCTCATCCGAGCCCACAGAAGTCAGAGAGCGAGAGGTATGCCGTGTTTACTGATACCCGGCGCCCATGTGATGAAACGCCATCTGTTTCCCGTAATGGGGAAGTGGAGTCCTGAACCGAGAGGGATGATTCATCCTGCTGTCGTCCCGAGATTTTCATTGAACCGAAATGCTTCGATGTTCAGAAAACAATCCTCACTTCCCAAAACGTCAAAAGTTTTGCACCGTGCGTTCCCACGGGGCACAGAAGGAGAAAGTAGCATATACGCTGTCCTCTGTGATGACTGAAAGATGAGGAAACAATGTGAAATAAAAAAAAAAGAAAAGAAATTCTGTTCAAACTACCACATGTCACAATGAATGCGTTAAAGGGGAAGGTAGGTTAAGAAAAAAAAAGTGCAACATTTTGAAAAGGTATTGTCTAACTGTGGAATCCCAGGTTTCCCTTTTTTTTTTTTTTTTTTTTTTTAAATCTATTAAGACACATTTATGTTGCAGGACCAGTCGTGTACCATTCGCCAGTTGGCAAGCCGGGCCACGGAGGAGGTAGACAGTTGGCTCTTCAGAAAGGGCTAGTATAAATTCTCACTTCCATGAGGCCTTTTGAGATCCCAGACAGCAGACAGTGTCATCATCGCGTCTCTCTCCCATCTGTCTCCGTTTCTGCTAGTCATCACCCACTGAGTCTGATGAGTTGGAGGTTTTCTGACAACGTTTATGCCGCACCGCAGCTCAGAGTGACACCGAGTCACGCCGGGAATAGTAAGATAACGTCTTGCTCCAGAAGACGCGAAGAAGCAGTTCAACAGGTAAAACGCTCCACGAGGTTCCTTGACGAGGGATTGCATTATTCGTGAAGGAGGCGACTAGAAACACGGTGGACAGGCAATCGAACCAGAGATGCATCAACAACCAGACAGAGACCGGAATCAGAAGGTTTCCTGTTCAGCAATTTAAATACAGAAGAATCGACTTTTCCTCCAGCTCTGAATGCATCTAAAAAGACACTGTGCAGTTTGAGAGACATGCCTTGATGCATGAATGGGGACAGTCTTTTAGTCAAATTTTTCTCCCTCATGCGTTAAGGTCCTCAGATATCACTATTGGAAACAAACAAAATCAACTATTTAAATAGGAGATGCACCAGTCTGCTAGAGATAAGTAGATTATTCCTTGATCGCCTCTGACTGCTGATCAAATCCTTCTTTATTTCCACTCTTCCACCAATTTTAAATCTGTAAACAGAAAGGCCAAGGGTACGTACTTTGACGCAATTCCTTTTAGGTTGAACAAAAATAAAGGTTGGGGGGTCACATGCTTTGACGCATAACTGTAAATTATTTCCTCACTATCTATTCCATCCACTACTTATCTCCCGATCACAGAACCTGCAGCACATTTTGTCTCTTATGCGCCACAGCCCTTGGGTCAGACATGAAAGAAAACCACAAATCTGTGTTGGTTATAGAAAAGACTCTCTGTTTACCGCAAAGGGGCCCAGTTTGACATTTGGAGACGGAAAAATTAATGAATAATAATCTGCTTATCCACATGATCTGTTAACATAAGCTAAAACTGCTCATTGTTTTCCCCTTGATGGACTCTGATCTGTGATGAACAGATCAAATCCACGTACGTTGAAAGCATCGAAACTAAGAGCGAGCAATATTTTAGTTTCATAAAAACACATCAACCGAGGTGATATACTTTGAATGTAAACATCAAAGTATATCAACTTAAGGACACATGCTTAAATGCATAAATAGGGATCATCTTGTAATTTCTTCATCGTTTATATTCAAAACGGCTAAGCCGCACATTTCCTCTCTCATGCAGTTCCTGGACATGCATGTCAATCATTATCTCGGATAAAAACACCCAACTGAGGTGACATTAACACACGAGACACAGAACAGAGGCTCCTTAGTCCTCCAGCTAAGAACCTGCTGCAGGGTTGCGGGGCCAAACCCAGACACATCTTTAAAAGAAAAAAAAAAAAAAAAAAAAAAAAACAAAAAGGTCGAAGCAACCCACTCCTGCAGGCTGACCTAAATGACATCAGCGTGATGACAGCACGCCCAGCTATCCTTTTTCTGACACCGCTGCAACTTTCTGCATACGGCCAGTGGTCTGGCAAACGGGACCGGCTGTGACTGTACCAGAGGGGAGCACAAGCACAGATCCAGCCTCTGAATCATATCACAGGAGAAGAGGGAGAGAGAGAGAGAGACGTGCCTGCCAGTGCCCACGAGAAATGTGGGCTTCTTTAAATAGTATCAGAACAAAAACAACCACGTAGGTGTCTCACGACTCACCTACACAGACTCAGTGGCATGTGTGTCTGGACACTGCAGGGAAAAAGCTGCACAAAAAAAAAGAAAAGAAAACACTATCTTTGCACACTTGATAAAAAAAAAAAAACATGCTTCAAATCAATCAGCAAGTAAACAACCCAGAGAAACGTGCAGTTTTGGATGGACGTGGAAGGTCAGCTCACACACTTTTACTTCAGCTGGTAATGCATTCATCGTTGCCATAACAATGCCCTTGACCACACGGGCACGCGAAAGGTCACGCCACAAAGATAATTTAACAGTAAAAAAAAAAAACGATTGCACAAAGGCGGCTGCCGTGCACTGCTTGGTGCCATTTTGGGTCCACCGGTTCTGGACACTCTGTTCTGGCGGCGTGCTGCGTAAGACCTAACGAGTAAAGCGCCGACGCTGCGCCTCGCCAAGTTGGACACGAGCTGATCGCAGAAAAAAAAAAACAAGAAAAAAAGAAAAACTTGGAACGGCAAAGTGTTAGCGGCAGACATTAGGCCGACTCAAGACTCCAAACAAACACGCCGTGTCACGTTTGTGTAAACCGGGACAAACTATTTAGCAACCGCGACGCTAACTGCCGTCCCGTTGCTAAATTACGCTACAGCAGCTCTGGGGCTCGCGAGCCACACAAAGGGACACACAACACAACACAACGGCGGGGTGCAGACCGCACGCAAGCCGCTGCTAGCGCGAGCGCGTTCGGTCTAAAACGCACCAGGGAGGTTTAAACATGGCCACGGCGGAGCTAACGCGCAGCCGAAGTCTCGTCGGGGCAGCTGGGAGGCCATTTAAACAAAAGTACGTTGAACGTTACAGCTGGCTCGCGGTGAGAGAAAGACGGAGTCCCAGCCTCGCTTACCTCAAAGCCAAAACCGCCGGCTAAGATCTGCGTTGTCCCCTTAAAATATCAACATTTCTCAGGCGAGCGCTGTGCTGCGTGCGCGGAGCTTCTCTCTGGGACGGGAGAAGCCTCGGAGGTTTGAGTTTCGCGTTGTTTAGCCTCTATTACTGAAATGAGCAATTAAGGAAAAGCCTCCGCTTCTCGCTGATCGCATCTTTCCACAGCGACAGCACCACCTGACAACGGAAATGACGCACAAGGACGTTTGATTGACGGCGACGTCTGACCAATGACAGCAGTCGTTTCTCTGTGAATGGCCGTGCCCTGATGATGAAATTCTCTGCATGATAAAAAAAAAAAAAAAAAACGTTGCTAAATGAAACCATGACATCATGGGACTTCTCATTAAAACTATTTGCCAGACGTTTCTGTGAAAATCAATTACACAGTATTTCAATGCATATATATATATATATATATATATATATATATATATATATATATATATATATATATATATATATATATATATATATATGCATTGTCCCATTTTAGATAAATAAACTCTAATTTATTTCAGACATTTCTTTTGGCATTTATTGAACGTCATGTCGTGGTCAGCTTTTGTATTTTATTATGCTAATTTATTGCAAATTTCTTTTAAATAATTTGTTATTTCAATCCTTGTTCACATGTTCTGTGTCTATTCAGTAGTCTGTTAATCTGCTAAATGCAGAATATTGCATTGATCTTCAAAAAAAACTGACGACAAAACACATGAAAGCGGTTTGAGATGTGGACAAGGGTAGACTGAAGTGGCTAAAACTTTGCTAAGCTCTTCAGAGGTCATTTAAGCCATATCTTTAGAAAATGGTATGGTCTGGTCAAAACATAAAGAATGATCCTAATTGCTTACATAAAAGGCAACTGGACTTCTTTTGGTTCTTGAAGATATTTCACCTTTCATCAAAAGGCTTCTTCAGTTCTACAGATTGATTTTTTTCAAGATAAATGTTTTTGTGTTTTATAATGATATGGACCAATTCTTTCTGAAATAAAGTTGAATTAATATGTTCTACTAAGACGATTTTGAATCTCAGCAGGGTTTCCTGTATACCGGCTTTTAGTTTCGCCAGAAATGATCGCCAGGCAGACTGGTTTATGACTCCCAGTAGGTGACATAGTAGACAAACTCTGGCTCAAACATGTACTGTTCCATCTCTTGCAACACAAAAGCCACTTGAATGCTGCAAGATGTATGTGGAAATATGTCAGAAGTTGCTTTTTTACCATAACATCTGGTCATGCCAGCAACCCAAATACACACCAAGCAGAAATAGAAGATTTCTCTTGAAAGCACTTTTTAAATTGTCGTATCCTACAGAATACTGCAGCAACCTGTTTTATTATTTTATATCTTATCACCCAGATGTGTGTCTATTGTCGGTGTGGATAATTTATTTAAGTTTTAATACTGTAAAAGTGATTGCAAATGTTCCAATTAAGTACAACAATTAGTTTGCAACCTTTATATAAAAGTACTGTGGAAATTTTATAGATTTGATGATTGTAGAGATATTTGAGGCTCCATTCTGCTAAAAATAGCTATTTTCTTTTTCAAGCAACTGAAATGAAATGTAAACATGTAAGAATACATGCAGGCTCAAAAAGAGTCCTAGAATTCCACCCATCACCAAAAATACAAATGAACATTTAAAGGAAGTTTGTTCTGTTGATATGCTTTGAGAAATGCATGTTTTTCCTATTCTAACACTATAGTCTACAGAAAGAAACCCCTAAAAATATAATGTAAGCCTGCAGGCACTTTTTATCTTGCTAATTCTACATGTCTGTCTCCAGTCAGGTGAGTCTCCGGAAAGTTTCGTAAGAGCTGGACCAGTGGCGGGGCAACTTACCATGTTGGGGTGACACACTAACGCACGGAGCCACAATAGAATTTCAAGTATTGGTGAAACTTGAAATTTAGGTCAGATAACTAAAAAGAAAAGTTTTATTGTCTTTAGAACATTCTGCTATCTAAATTCATGATGCCAAATGTAAATTGTTGTAATGAATCTATTTGGCCAAACACTTCAGTTTTAATTTAATCAAAAAACAGGACATGCCTCCCAAGATGAAGGACGTTCCTCCCCCCCCCCCCCCCCCCCTTCCTATGCTGCTTTTGGAATAGCCTCTACCTTACTGAATGGCCTCTAAGCCAATGTCAGTGAAGGACTCTCTTACTATCTTCAGCCAGCATCCTTGCAAGGTCTTTTGAATTTGTTTTGGGATTGATATCCACATGTTCATCTCTTTGACAGAGAACCTGCCTCCTTTTCAGAATGGGATGATGGCTGCATATTCCTACAAATCTCTATGGCTGCGTATAATGGTTTAAACAAATTAATGTGGCACCTTCACCTGGAAATAGTATCCAAAGATGAACAAAGATGGATGAGACAATCCAAAATCTTACTTGATTTGTTTCTGGGTTTTCTTACAAGGTCAGACAAGGATGTAGTGTTTTTGAATTGACTTATTAAAAGTTTACTAAGCCATGACATCATCATCCGGACTTTTAAAGCATTTTAATGAAGACATAGGTAGTAATCTTCACCGCTGCCCTTCCTGCACCCTAATCCTCCCTGCCACCTTCTTAGTGGAACAAATGTCTCAAGATACAATTTCATTTTAATGACACACCAACAGTAAAATTCTTCATTTGGGATAACTATATGAGTCAGTCCAACAAAATTATTGGGTTTAGTCACTTATTTATCAAATATATATGTAATATTTTTACAATACTGACAATGTCAGCTTAGTGTCATTCATGTATTGAAAATCCAGGCTTCCAACACAAGAATTCACACCTAGGTGCTCAGAAAAGTAAGCTGGAGGCTCCTTGACTCTGCAAGCATGCATTAGAGTGCCTGACATTTTGCAGAGCCCACCTAGCCTCCCAATTTAGACTCACTGATTAATCTGATATTCCACCCACAGGTAGCAGTTTCCAACCAGTGGGCAGATGTGACAGACACCGAGAGAGCAAGTTAAATGGCAGTGCCACATTTGAGTTGCACCAGTCTTCCTGTCTTGACTCAGCACAGCATCTAACCCCGGCCACATGAAACACGTCAGACTGCGGCTTTACAGTGTCCTGCCCACACCCCTTAAAGAGGAAACTGAATCAAAACTAAAAAGCACACTCTCGGAGAGCAACTGCTCCATTTTTAATAGATTGACCCAGAGTGCTTATGCGTTGAAATGGTTTTCCTTAAAATGTTTAAAGCAACGGCGAGTACAGTTCAATTGTGCAAGCCTCGCAAGGATGACTTACTAAAGCTTTGGTTTCTGTTTGCTTTGTAGGTAGGCCGTGTCCTCGGGGCCCTGAGTGTTTCATGTCTCTTACAAAGGGATATCATCGGGAAAACCTCACCAGAAACCTCCTCCCCTCGAGATCAATTCAGAGAAATGTCTCAGCATGTTTGTCGCCCTGGAATGCACTGTGTTCATGTGTGTGAGGGTGGCTGACTGGGGGAGTGCAGACAGTCTCACTCTGACTCGTCTGCAGGCGAACAGAAAACACACAATAAAACCATCTGTGTTCGTTAGCGCTGTTACGATGGCAACTATCGGGATATGTTTGCTTTAAAGCTAGAGCGACACTGTGGACTAAGGTAAGGGCTTTTGTCTTCATGGATCTGATTTGATGTATTAAAATAACAAACCAGTGCACAGAAATATTAAACAGGCATTTGTTTTCTTTATTGCAGATGGCAGATCATGCTGTGGAAAATTTAACAAAATAAAAGTGGGCTAAAGAAGATCGGTCATCAAATGTGGCCCCGATCCTACAAACGGTCCATGGCGGTACACTGTAGAAGTCTTTGGTTGTGACTTAAAAAAAAAAGAAAAAAAGAGATGCTTAACCTTAAAACAGTTACAACAGCACCCTCTTCTGTTAGATTTTATGTCCTACAAGCCTCAACAGGGTGAAATTATTGTAGGTTAATTTTAATAAACTGTATTCTCACAAAGCTAATCTATTTCAGCAATTTAATTCAATACTGTTGTTAGACTCATTATACACATATTTTTTTTCAGTGCTTATTTCTGTAATTGATGATTATGACTCACAAACAAGGACCCCCCCCAAAAAAAATAAGTTTGCCAGAGACGTCAAACATGAGATAAGACCAATAAATTATGGTTTACACAGATATGTTATCCTCCTGCAGAAGCATGTCTCTGTGTTGTAGAGTATATGTACTTAGTGATATGGTTAGGGTTTCTTTTGGATTATTTGCTGCATCATACAGTGTTGCACTACAGCAAAGACAATCAGCCTGTGGCACAGCTGAGATGTTAAGACAGCCCAGGTTGCTCTGATAGCGGCCTTCACTTCGTCTGTATTGTCGGGTCATGGTATTTTTGTGTGACCAAGTACAGGGATCACACAGCAAAGCTTGTCAGCAGACAGCTACATTAACTTTGGACATGCTAAAACACAGTGGACCAAGACCAAAAGATGACTCTGGAAGCTTCCCACTGGACCTCAAAGAACCAGGTTTATGTGTCTTTCTGCTCTTCTTCTAGATTCTGTGACCTTGCTGTTGGAACAAGAAGCTTAATTTACTTTGTTCATCATTTTTATCTGGAGAAAAAAAAAGTTTAACCTGTCGAACTCTTGTCCTTTTTCTCCTTAGACCAGGGAACATGCTTCTGACTTTTACACTCATTCAGAAGTGGATGAGAATGTGACATAATTTTGTCATAATCATCAACATGTCCAGCAATAAACTCATGACATTTGAAAACACGTGTTCAAAGAAGCAACACAATGTAGGAGTTTGACTAATAGAATTAAAACATTGAAATAAATTACAATTTCCATTAGATTTTAATTTATTAAGATGCATCTGCATTATAGGTATCTGCCAATTACCATGCTGGTGATGTCTTTGTAAATGTACTTAAAATACTAAATTGCACATTCAGTAACCTATGAAACCCACCCTTCCAAGACACATAAATATTGAATTTAATAAATATATTTCCATAAAAATATGTACATATTAGACCGTTTCTCATATTGCATTGCTGTGTATTAAAACACGATACTCAGCAGCACGCCATTGCATTACATCTAAACATAAATTTACTTCACTCTGTAGAGGAACAGTTTTGAAATATTTAAACTATTGAAACTACCTTACAGTAGTAGCTGTACAGCAGCTTTAAAGGAGAAAAAATGTATTAACAAAATACATAATCAAGGGAGCAATTATTACTATTATTGCTCTTTCTTAATCAAAATAGGATAGAGCACTTTGGATTCCTCTGATTCCTGCAACCTGTCACTATTGACTTGTGGAACAGAAGCGACAAAGCACATCTTTTCACCCTCTATAAAGTTACAGTGCTGATCAGATGTTTACATACACTCATCGTGGACATGAATGCCATTGCAGTTTGGGATATTTAACCTGAATTTACCTGAATTATTAATTTTTTAGGGTGGACTGATTAAGTGAAAACCATTTAAATTGTTTTTGCTGTATAATGTCCCATAGAAGCCACAAGCTTTTTGTAACCATAACCAAGCTTCTGGCACTATTCTGGCTAAATGTTTGACCACTATTCTTAACAGAAGTGATAGAAGCTCATTTAAATTAGTTTACTCTTGTGAGTCAAAGATCACTTTTCAAAATATTCCACACATTCATTAGGGTCGAGGTTGGAGCCATTCCAGAAGCTCAGTGTAGACCACTTTGTGTGTTTGGCTATAAACCATCTGACCCAAACTGTCATCTCAGATGGAGAGAAACTGGTCAGGATGTTTAAACCAACTTTCAATCCACCAAATCCAAAACCCATCATAAACCTGACCCTATATGAAAACGTTTGGAATGTGTTTCAAAGTTGACTTCATCCCAGGATACCAAGCAACCTTGATGAGCTTTGACGTTTCTGATAAATGCAGTTGTCAAATATTCAACCAGGACCCCCACTGATGACCACAGAAAGGTTGGGGTCAAGATGCAAATAGCTAAAGGGGATCCAAATATTAGTGGGGCAGCATGTCTAATGAAAATGTCACAAGAAATTCACAGTTGTGCACAAAATTCTTGTTGAAAAAGAGAATGCAGTAGTGTGTCGTATCATCAGTCCACTCTCAAAAAAAGAAGTTAAAAGAGCAGAATTATTACGACATTTATACCCATGACGAGTTTATGTACATTCTAGACTAGCATTTGGTACAGGAAAACCATATTCAGTGGAAATAAAATCTAATACATTTGGAGCCACACGGCCCAAAAAACAGCCACAATGTGATGTAGTCATCACAGACATGTATTGTCTTGTCAGCACTTTGTATCATCTTGTTACTGAAAAGTGCTATATAAATAAACTTGCCTTGCCTATGTAATTATAACTGTTAGAGACATTCTCAATCAAATGAAAACCTATTGTGTGAAGTAAAAGGAATGTGTACTTTATTTAGAGCTGGCGGAAAACAAATGCTATTACCACATCCACGTGTTCAACATATTCATACAAACCTAGTGTATTTCCTGTTAAAAATAGCAAAGTCTACTTGGTTTACAGAAAACTTACTGTTGCACCTTGGTGTCACTTTCCTCATGGTACATTCTTTGTTGTTATTTGCAAAAAAAAAAAAAACAAAAAAAAAACATCTGTTTATGACCAACGGCAGTCCCTGCTCACATACGCATCTTAAAAGCACCACCAGAGCAGAACGAAGCCTTGTGGCCGAGTGTGAGCTTGCTGCTGGATACGTGCAGGTTATAACCGCAGTGCAGGCAGATCTTTAGTAGTGTAGACAGTTCTCATTGCACTGGGGATTTCTGTCGGGGCTATTACGTCACAAACCGTCCATCATGGCCAAAAGGTCGTCTCCTTTGCTGCTGGCACTTGGCGACTGCTCTCCAGACTCTGTGAACTCTCCCATGATCTTGGCCAGTTCCGCATTGGCCTGCTGATCCTGAAAGACACAGTGATATTTCGGTCAGTATGTTGGAGTGCTAATCACAGGGAATCTTAATGCAGTAAGTCCTGTCAGACAAGCAAAGTTTCACATCCATGATCATCCACTTTAGTCCAGTCGTGCAGGTTGCTCATTAGGGGTAGAAGAGAGCCTTCGGTGTCTGGCAAAGGTATTCACACCCCTAAAACTTTTTCAGATTGCGCTGCACTGTTGCCCTGTGATAGACTGGCGACCTGTCCAGGGTGTACACCACCTGTTGCCTAGTGAATGCTGGAGAAAGGCACCAGCTCACCACGACAATGTATAGATAAGTGGATATGGAAAACAGATGGATGAATGCTGCATTTACAACCAGCGTATTTTATTAGTATCTTGTGTGACAGTCCAACAAAAAGTAGAGCAATTTTTTAAATATAAAACGGCACAGAATTTTCCTTTTTTAAAAACAAACAAAAACAAAGCAAAATTCTGAAAAGGGCTCAAGTGTTTATGTTCAGCCTTTTAGAACTAAATCACCTTTTGTAGAACCACCTTTGGCTGTAACAAGAGTTGCAAATCTTCTGGAGTACGTCTCTACCTGCTTTGCACGCGTAGAAACTGCCCATCCTCTAAATCTTCTTTGAAAAATTGCTCAATATCAGTAGAATTGCACTGAAAAGTGCCTTGTCACATATTTTCAATTGGATTTAGTAAGTCCAAATTTTGACTGGGCTACTAACACATGACAAAGCTTTGATCTAAAACTTTCTACTGCAGCTCTGGGTTATGTTTAGGTTAACGACACAAAGGGCCGGTAAAAATATAAAACAATAAATGTCCGCCCTCGTCTCAAGTCTTCTGTGGAAATTGTGGCCTCTCCAGAGTACAAGCGCACTCCTTTAACCACTAATCCACCCCTCCTCTAAGTCCAGAATAATGAAGTGCACATCTGATATTAGTCCTTTAAATAGATTCTTCCTCCTGACCTGTGAGCTTCAGCTTCTCTGAATTATGTCCCACTTGTTGGTCTGTCAGTAAAAGTGGATGGCTATGTTGTGGGAGATGTGCAATTGTGCCATACTATTTCTCAGTTCCAAGATGGCAGCACGTCTGAGTTCACGAGAGAATGTGTCTTGTTTAGTTGAGTAATAACTTAAGATTTATTTACTTGAATTGCAGTTTTTATTGCGGGATTTAATTATCCCCGACAATGCCTAACTGAAGCTTAACTGTATGAAGAACTAAATCTCTTGCATGTACAGGCGTCCTTTGCACTTTTAGAGTTCAGTTACATTGTTGTCTGCCCACTTCCTACGTTTGGGTTGACTTGGATTTAAGTTAGCAGATTAATTTGATTTGTTTGACACAAAGAAATTCTTTGGAGTTTTATCATGTGTGCAGCTGGAGCACTGGATTTATCGCTGCCTGTGGGATCACGGACAGACTTGCAGCTGCATACCAGATTTGCTGCGGGGGATTGATGGGCCTGAGTCTTTCTTGACTAAGGAAAGTTGTTCCTCTTTCCTGTTTCTCTATACTGCCTTGTCGGATTGTTATGATAATTTTAGGAACACATTTGTTTTTGATTTGAGCTTATTTTATTCAAAGCTCGATATCTGTTGGACTTTTTTTTATATGTTTACAAGTGACATGCTTGAGAAAGCTGCCAGTAAAAGCTGGAAGAATGCTCTGGACTCGACTAGTAAAGAGCTGAATTAAACTGATTCGAATCCCTCTCCATAATCTGCCATATACTGTGAAGATGAAGTCTATGATGCTGTTGCAGCTTGCTGTATTACATTCCAGAGCCTGGAGCCGGACACATTGGAAGACACTCATGACAATGTCCATCTGCAGAGTAATTTCACCCTTCTTTAGCAGAATGACCGTGACTTGTGGCATTTACTATGGTTTACTTTCACACACTACTACTATTACATACTATTCTCTGGTTCTTCACAAACTGCATGAACCTAAAGAGTTTAGTTAGTATGCTGATGCTTCAGGATCAGTTTTCAGTTTCTACAATCCATGCATCAAAAGAAAAATATACTTCACTGTATTTAATAAGTGGCAATCTTAAATCAAACCCTGGACCTAATATAAATTCCACCTTTGCTACACCTGTTGATGTTAAAACAAGAAATGGCCCCACATTTATTCATTTAAATGATAGGAGATAACTAATAAAACTAAATACACCTATGCAAATTATCTGTAAAGTTATCTGGATCATTGCAACAGCAAACAGGCTTAAATCAGAGGCAACCGGACTTTCACTCAGTTCTTTCTACAAAGGTTCCAACACCTAAGTTTCAGATAAACTCAGGAGATTTTTTTCAAAACATGACATACCAGAAAATTTCAATCCTAATAACACTCTCAGACAAAAACTGGTTCATCCCAAAGGCAGAACACCCAAACCACAGCGGAGCGGCGTTGTGTCTGTGGTCCAATGCAGCGAGGACTCCTCAGACTCCTACATTGGAGAAACTAAACAGCTACATAAACACATGGCACAGCACAGGAGAGCCAGCAGCTCGGGGCAATATTCAGCAGACAACTTGCCCCTCAAGAACAAAGGGCACTGTTTTGACTACAATGATGTGCAGATTTTGGACTTGGAGAACAGAGGGTTTGAAAGAGGGGTGAAAAGAGAAAAGCCATCACTAAACAGAGGGGAGGATTACGTTTCCAACTCCCCAGTGTTTACAGCTCGGTCCTTCAACTCATTCCAAAGAGAATACATCAGCAGTCTCATCATGATTCAGGTGACCAAGTGCTCCACTCATACAAAGCAATAGCTTCTAACGACCGAGGGTGGTGACGGCTGGGTCAGTGATTTGCATTGCATCTAGGAGGATGTGCCTCTATGTCCTTAAAAACAGCAGTGCAACAACTACAGGTTGCTCAAGTGTGAGCCACCAGAATTGACAAATAGACTCCTGGATGGATGGTGAAACGTTTCCTGAAAGAACTGAGCAAAAGTCCGGTTGCCTCCAAAAAAATAAATATGGTTCATATTTGGGCCTCATCTACTGATACGGATGTCACTGTCTATGTGAATCATGGCACTCTACATCTATATAGAACAACAATATTCCCATCAAAGGTTACAATACTTTTAGAATGGATAGACCAAAAATGGGTGGTGGTGGTGTGATCTATGTAAAAACTAGTCAAAACTGATTCTGTTCAAAGCTGTGACGGAAGAGCCTGACTTTCTAGCAGTGGATGAGCAAATCCCAGAAACATATTACAGTAGTTGGCTGTAACAACTCCTTCAGCCACCAGTGAGTCTTCATCTTTTATACAGCTAATTCTTGGACTGAATGCTAATAAAAGGTATATTTCTGGGTTGTCTGAATGATATGAACTGGAACTTGCTGCAACCAGTTTCAGATGAATTTAAAGCTTGGTTTGAGGCATTAAATTTGCTTTAGTTAGTTAGTACTCCTACTAGACCTACCATCAAAGTCCCAGAAAAAGTCATCACTGACCTCATATTAATGAATGTTCCTCATAAACATACTTAAGCTTCGATGTTTGCTAATGATATCAGTAATCGCTGTGTCATCACTACAATGAGAAACATTGCAAATTCAAATTTTATATTAAATTCCATATTATTATAAAACGTGACATGAAACATATTTCTGAAGAAGTTTTCATGCATGATCTGTATCATTTCAAGTGGGACAAAATCTATGTAATTCCTGACATTGAACATGCTTGGAACTTCTTTCATGATAACGTTTCTAAAATAATAAACACGTTCCATTCAGAAAATTAGGGTAAGAGGTAGAAATAATGCTTGGTTTACTTCTAAACTCTCCTACATGCTTCATGGGCATAATTTAGCATGGGCAAAAGCACGGAAAACGTCTTTCAACTCTCATTGGCTCAGCTTTAGGCTACTTTGTAACAGTTAAGCCCAGTATTTGTTTGTCCTAAACTTCAATTAACATCAATAATCCTTGGAAAACCATCAAATCTTTAAATGGTGAGATACACCACACAGTTCCTAAGTTCCATTATGAATGATTCTGATGTGGACAGGTCTGAGATGGTGGATTGCTTTAATACATTTCAGTTTTGAATCTCTTTGTACTATATATATATATCACATTCTCCTCTGCCATACCTGATCAGTCAACTGTAGTACAAGTGTTATTTCTCACCTTTAATAGTTTCTAAAGTACATAATGAAATTGAAGGTTTAGAGGGAAAATAAGGTAAAAAAAAAATAAAAAATCAGCAGATCAGCTGATGGTGGGGATCCAACAGATTTGAATCTCTACAGGTCTATTTCTTATTTGTCTGTTGGCCAAGATACTGGAGTCCTTAGTCAGTGAACAACTGAAAGACTTCTTAACCTCAAATTGTTTTTTCTTCAACTTACAGTCTAGGTTTAGTGCAATACACAGCACTACTACAACAACTTTAAAAGTATTACATTATTTTATTGTTTTTGTAGATTAAAAGCAACACTGCGGCTTTTTTTTTTTTATTGATTTATCAAACGCCTTTGATACAGTTGATCATGAAATAATGCAGAAAATGCTTTTTGACGTTGGACTTTCTCTGTAATTAGTTGCATGGTTTACAAAACGACTTGTCCGGGAGGTCACAGTGCATGCAGGTGGAAAGGATTTCTTCCACTTCTATTCAAGCGTGTTCCACAAGGTTCTAGCCAAGGTTCCCTACTTTTTATAATATTATATAAAAAATTTTAAGATTATATCTAAACTATAAACAGATTAGATAAAAATGTGCCACATCTTAACTTTCATTTTTATGCTGATGATACTGTCAACACAGTAAAAAGTGCTTTTGAAAAGTTACAAGCAGCTTATATTTGAACATCACACT
Source organism: Fundulus heteroclitus (assembly GCF_011125445.2). NCBI lineage: Eukaryota > Metazoa > Chordata > Actinopteri > Cyprinodontiformes > Fundulidae > Fundulus > Fundulus heteroclitus. The sequence continues at coordinate 34,173,466 of NC_046363.1, forward strand.
CTTCAGATTCTTAGTAAACCATACCTCTGCCCTTCTCTCATGCTAGACACTTTGTCTTGGTTCATTAAATAAAATCTATATAAATATATTGAAGCTTGTGGTTGTAATAAGAAAATTTTAAGAATAGAATTGGAGGGTACTGAATGAGACTTCATGACTCATAAGATACATGGGGGGGAAAAAGCATCTAAATCAAAATATACTAAAAACAAAACAAGCATCAAGCTTAAGACAGAATATTTAATAATTACTGTTGAAGCTACAACGAATAACTTTTAATGAACATTATCAGTACTTGTCTGAAATAATATAAACTGTTAATTTAGTGCCTACTATCACCAAAGTGCCCTGTGTTGATCAAGTTTGTAGTTCTGGCAGTCTAGTTTCCTGCACTGTCACTCAGGCAATACATGCTTTGTTGTTCTATCATTAAATGTGCTCCAGAATTCAGATTATTGGACCCGATCCTTTCTACAGAACTAATTTGTGTGGACCGATGAGTTATTTACCTTCGTTGCTTGGATGTTTACGATTCCATACGAAAGGTCATCGGGTCTTGATATCAATGCTTCCCTGTCAGAAAGATGACTTTCAGGGTTAGTTTTGATAAAAACGGTTCAAATTAATTCTGTGAAACACATATCAGGACACTCACTCTTCTTCTTCATCCGTGGCAAACAGATTTACCCGAAAACCAGTGTCTGTGCTTCCTGGTTTCTGAACTTCTAGACCTCCCATTAACCTGGCCAGCAGATTCAGTTCCTCTTTGGCCAGAGGGTTTGGGACAGTATTGACCTGTTGAAATGCAATTGTTCTCTCACTTTGGTAAACCTTTGGTTCAGCTTGTTCTTTCTAGGCTGCTGTTTCGGATGCTGATAAAGTATAGAAAATGAAAACTTCCAACCTCATGAGTGATGTAATGTGGTTGTTGCATAGATGCAACATTTGCCACAAAGTGCTAAAAAGTATTTTAATGTTCACAAAAAACAATGCTTTACCTTTGTGTGCTGAGCAGAACTTTTAGATGTGCCAGACATGTGTGTTTCAACAGGGCGACTTACACTGTACCTAAAAAAAATCAACAAAATCACAATATGAACTCAATAGTCCATGTTAGTATATAGCAGAGCATCCAAGTGTGTGAAACATCTGGCAAATATTTTAAATAATAGTATGCTAGGCAGTGGGACAACTAAATAATACAGTAAAAGGATATGTTATATGTACTTTTATAGAGCTGGGAATTTAGGCTTTAAGGTTAGCATTATTCTTGTCATGGTAAACTTTCTCTACTTCACAAAAATATAAATTTGTATTTGATATGCAATTGATTTACCAAATTTCACTTTGAAAAAAAGTACCAAAAGGTATTTTGGTGGGAATTTATTTACTATATCAAAACAAAGAATTCCAATAAGTTTTGGTTTATAAACACATCGACCAACAGAACGATGTACATTTTGGTATTTATGGGAATCATATTTTAATTCCTTGACTTTCTGCTGAATGCAAAACTACCTCTACCAAAGAACCAACAGCCAATTTTTGTTCCTCGTTTATATGTTATGGACCTTAAAATAAAGAGTTGCACTCAGTGGAAAGTAAAATCAGTTTCAGTTTGGAGAAGCAACTGATTGGAGCAACTCTAAATTTTAGGAAGCTGTCTTTGCCTGGAAGACCAACATGTTTTTTCTTATGACTTTTATAATTAACTTACTACTGAAAAGAAAATGCCCCTTACATGTTTGTCCCAAGCTTCGTGACTCTATCTCCAAAAATCTCAAAAGATCCTTCCCGTTGTGCAGAACTATAGTTTCCTCCATTATTAAACTGTAATCTGGTCAACTCTTCACCAGCACAGCTAAAAATCCTGAAAATAAGAAAGAAGACACATCAATAAGAAAGCCTTTAGTTTTTTTTTTTAATGCAGCTTTTTTTGACAAAATAAATGTAGTTTTCCTAAAACGTATAGCTTCATATTTTAGAATGAGAAAATCTAAAAGTTGTTAAAGTATGAAACATAAATAAGTTGCAAATGCAGTCCTTCAGAAATTGGACCCAAATCAATCATGGACATTATGCAGATATGGGGAATCAACGTCACATAACAGTGTTTGGTTAATAGAACTATATTAAACCCAAAGGAACTGAGGGATAATACAGATGTACTTTAGTACCTTATCAAACCAGGGATCTGGGTTCCACGAGGCACAGGACCACTAGTGGGAAGCACAAAGCGGCCATTTGAGTTCTGCACTTTGTCCTTCAGGAAAATGGACACCTGACGGGAAATACAGCATCAGAACATGTGGTAAAAATACCTAAAAAATTAGAATGTAAAAGTGTCTTAATTAGGATTGAGAAAACATGAAATAAAATAATTACCCTGATGTGCATGTCTTGGAAGAAAATCAGAAGAGTTTGCCTAATCAGTTGGAATTCTCCATTAGACAATGGTGTATAAATCTGAAAATAGGAAAAAAACAAGAATAATAACTTCTGACAAATGATAAAGAAATCAAAAATACATAGTTAAAACCAGATATTGGTTTCAGGTTAATGGACCTGTTTCAGGTCCATTAACATAATAATTATTTTAATTTGCGAAATGCCTAAAAAGTGACATTTAATTTTTTTTATTCACTAGTTTTCATACATTTCCCTAATATTTGGTAGAATAGTTGTTAAAACTGTATGATTGTAGGTAAATGTTGTAGGTATTGTTCCAAAACATTTTTGCTAGAATTTTGGCCCATTCCTCGGCCCGAACTGGTGAGAATCAGGTTCGTAGGCCATCTTTTCAGCCTTGCACACAAACTTTAAATAGGATTGAGTTTAGGGCCTTAAGGCATTTTGTAACTAATGCGGTTACTTCCTAAGATATGTCTTGAGATGTGGCTTTAATATTTTCATATAATAGTTTTTTTTCCATCTATTTTGTGAGGCGCACCAGTCCATTCTGCAGTAAAATCTCAACATAACATTATGCTAGCTATGATGGCTAACCCATACTTCAAAGCTTTGTCGTCGTTCTCAGGCTGGAGAGCATCCCTCTTTTTCCACCAATGCTCATTATGACTAAACACTTTAATCTCAGTTTCATCAGACCACAAGAAAAGAGTCTAACAATTAAGGGCTTTCTTCCCAAATCCAAATTCAAACAGTAATCTGGACTTTTATGTTGGTTTTGGAGAACTAGCTTCATCCTCTCTGACAGACCTTCCAGCTCTTCTCCATAGAGGACTAATTTCCTCACAGACAAAATTAGTCAGACAGTGACATGAAAATGATTACATATCTTTTTATACAGTGTATTTGCATCTGGTTTTAACTTAAGATGTTATTTTTCTGTTTAGATAAATATATAAACATTTGTTTCAAAAATATAAAAATACCTACACAACATATACAATTAATAAAATACTGATAAAAAGGTTCCTTCTGGTATTGACATTTAAAATACCTATATGGAAAGCCTCTATTGTTACTTGGCATATTGTTAGTAATTGTGTCTTATTTCTAATACTATACTATAAAATATATTTAAAAATTCAGAGATCATAGACTGTGATCCTTCAAACCTATTCAGTTTTTTAATAACCTGCTTTAGGGGAAGCAGTAACCTAATACATCACCAGATCTTTGAAATTACCTTCAGTTCATTTTGAGTGCTGAACTCAAGGTAAATGAGGTAAATCTGCTGACCTACATTTTTTCAGTAGCATATCCAGCAGTTTGTTCTTTGCTAAATGTTTTCATTAATGAATAAGCTGTGGCACACTCCCCTCTTCTGTACCTCTATTAGTTGCTGGTAAGTCTCATCAACCTGGCTCAGAATGCTGGGGGTATCTTTCACAAAGTCTTTGATTGCATCCATGTGGTTGAAGGAGACTAGGAGGATGTCCTTAGGTCGGAGACAGAGAAGCACTTGGTATTTGAAAGCCATTGTCATCAGGTCATAGAGCTGCAGAGAATGACACATGGGCCAGCATCACAATCTCCTCAAAAATAAAATGCAATCTGTTGCTCCACAATAAACACCAGGGGGAGCCACATGTTATTGGTGCAATGCAGTACAATAGGCAAAGAATGTCAATAAATTAGTAATATACAAGCGTACATGTCAGACTGGAGTGCAGATGCATATACAGTGCCTTAGACAAGTATTCATAATCAATGTAATCTACTGCAACTGTACAGGAAGGGGAATTAAACTGATAAAGTTTTAAAATGTTTTACCAACACAAATGTTAAGAATAACCCTAACCCTCCGTCCAGCTGCTCTGTCCCTGCTGAAGAAACACATCCCCACAGCATGATGCTGCCACCACCAAATGTGCAGTTTTAGCTCATTAAAACACAGCATTTGCATGTAGACTGAAACCTTTAATTTTGGTCTCATGTGACCAGAGTGCGTTCTTCAATATGTTTCATGCGTCTCTGACAAACTTTGCACAAACGTAGGTGAAAAAAAAAAAAGGGGAACTGTTTTGCCCTCCTCATTATTCTTGGATTTGACCATCAATGTCACTACCGGTAGCATGACGCGATACCCGGACCCTACAAAGGTGGCGCAGGTAGTTGTATCGCACATCGGTACGTGCCATTGACAGAAGGTGTAGCGTGTCTCACATTTAGGTCCATCTGATGCCACCAGGGGGGCATCTCAGACTGTCCAGAACCTTAGTGATGCCCTGGTCAGGATCTGGGAGGTGAGACCCCAGGACACCGTCTGTCATCTCAAAAGGAGCCTCGATGTTGTCATAGATGCATTCCAACACATGGAGCCATCCTACTGACATTTCAGCAAATTGCACCAGGCTACTGCCACACTTTTATTTTCGGTGACTTCGGACTAAGCCCTCTATGGGTTGATCATATATCATATTATAAATTTTTTTCTGATTCTACACTGGTAAAAAGTTTGGAAAATAAAATCTTGAAGTGTTTTTAAGTGTCAACAAAAAAAGCCTTTGAGCTTTGTGGTGATAAATAATGAAATAGTCTAAAGGGTATCAATGCTTTTGCATGCCACTGTGTTCATTAATGGGCTCTAACAAACATCTAAGACCTTTACAGAACAGCTGTTCATAAACAGAGACTTTTAAGGCCATTAACTGCACTAAATTGTATTTAGGAGTAAGAGTAAAGGGGCCTGAATACAAATGCAAACCAGACCTTTAGGATTTTTCCAGCAAACAAGCTTGAACCTCAAGTATCATTTTACATCCGAATGACAATTAGGGTCTACTTAGTGTTGGTTTATCGCATTAAGTCACAATAACATACATTAAAGTCTGTTGTTGAGAAAACATCAAAAAGTTCAAGGTGCCCGAGCACTAGGCCCCGTACGTGATTATTATATGTTTAATTAATGGGACTCATTTCAAGGTCGGCTGTGTGAGAATAAATACAACAAAACAAAGCAGGCAAGCATTACCTTGTCCATGCTGGCCTGATTGAGTCTCATTATGGACGCGTGGGCCAGCCTGTCAAACACGGTCCGCAGGGCCTTCTTGGAATAAAGCTCCTGCGGCTTAAAAAGCTCCTCCAGGAACTTTTTGTTGAACATGGTGGTGATGATATCGTTCATAACTGATCAGGAAAAGAAATACAGCGGAAAGTTCAAATAGTATAACCAGAACTGAGATAGCGTTTGACAGTGGAAGCTGAGAGGCGGGCAGATTTGCACTCTATACTAAAGGTTTGGCAATATGATTTTTATCTAAAACTTAATCCCAAAGGACCTAAAAGAAAAAAAAAAAAAGCAGCAGCATGATGGGATGTTAGCAGTTACCCAGCTGGCAGGCCTTAAGATGGCGATCTTTTTTCAAAAAAGCGGCATTGGCGTTATTTAGTTCTGAAAAAAAGAAAAGCTCTAAAGAAAGCCAAAGAGTCACACGGCATCTTCAGTTCATTAAGGTTTGTCATTACCTCTAATATACGTTGGCGTACAGCAGAATTAATGAGCACAAAGGACCCAAATTATGTGACTATGAAAGAAAAAAGCCCAAGTCATCAGATCCTCCACCTCTCTTTTAGACAACTGGTATCAGGTATTTGTGTTGCAATGTTGTGCTTGGTTTTTGCTCTTTTTCTTACAAGACCAACGCAGGGCCTGATGTTGAGCTTTATATATTTATGAGCTGAGTCATCCACTGCTAAAAAGATTCACAGCGGTCTTAAATTCAAGACTTCAATTTGTTTGAAAATAAGCATGCAACTCCACACAGAAAGATAGTCAGCTTCAGTGTCTTCTCAAAGGCCCCTTGCTGATGTCTTTGCGTACTGGCATTGCGTTAACACACCAGCGGATAGCCAAAATACACATACGTGTCAATAAAGGCGGTATGATGATCAATTAATGAGATGCTTCTGATAAATGAGCTGCTACTTTCCCTCTAAGGTCATATGAAAACCACTAGGCTGTATTTAGATTTTCCGATGAATGCATCTTCTTATGATCAGCGAGTGAACAACTGGTACGTGACTGCAATCTGCACCGTGACGTAGACAACTTAATAACACAGCTCTGTAACTAACAATGACATAGCAGCACAACTGAACTGGAAAAATAATCCAAATCTAATAAAAAAAATATATATAAATATTCTAAATGTACATAAGCGTATATTAAGCAACATTTAGTCCAGTCTAGTCATGGGAAGGTATAAAGTTATATAAGTTATGGTTTTAAAAAGTTAAAATTTCAAAATAATTTAATTTGCCTGTCACACTGTTGGAGCGGACTGCGATTCTTTTAATGACGTGACGCAGAAGGTGCTGGAATAACCAACATTCTCTCTGACTGTATGGAGCATTAACCTGACGCCGCCAGATAGATTTGCTCCGCATAATATCCATCTGGAAACCTTCCGTTGAAGTAATTTTGGGAAGGGGCGAAAATACTGGTTAGCTGATTGGCCTATGTTGGTGATAGACGGGCCAAATAAACCAATCAGATCAACGAAGCATATGACGTACTCGTCAACACGAGCGACGATGAAAACACAACCACAAGCAAAGCTACTCTTGCTGCTGCAGGTAAAGGCTCGTTAGCTCAGCAAAGACATACTCTGTAATTCTGATAAAACTTGCTTGATAGCCACGCTAACGCTAGTTTCATCGGCTGAAGCCGCCATGTTCTTTAGACTGTCGTGCTTCTCGTTGCGTCACACGTCAACCCGCCTCAAAGCCAACGCTGATTGGACGTTCGTTTGGTGAACGGCTCCAAATTTTCTTTAACGGAAAGTAGCCAGACTGATCTGCGAGTGAAACCTTGAAAGCTCGCGAGATCAGGATGGTCTCACGAGGCTAATGGAGCATTGCAGTGATGCAGGACGTGCAATTATTATTGTTTTTTTCTGACTACAAGTAAAAATTGGTCGCACACATTTCCCTCGTTTATAAGAAAGACAGATTTGTCTGTTTTGAAACGTGTCTGGTCATGAAAAGCAGAGACATTTATGGGGTGAAGACTAAAGGGAGGAAGATGCATCCATCACTCTCTAATTGCAGTAATGCTCTTTGGAAACATTTGATAAGCTGACTGCCTGAGGAGAGTCTGACTAATTAACCCGCTGATATTAGCTAAGATATTAGCACAAAGAGCTGAAAAAGGTATAATATTCCACGCATTAAGCACTTATGGTAAAAAATAATTAAAATGGTGGATGTTTATATCTATACATTAACTTAAATCTATTATCAAAACATTTAAAATGTTAAATGAAAGTGTATTTTTTATAACTTTAGTGATCAATCAACTGTGGTATGAATAATTGTTGCTTTTCTGTTAGATTATTTATCCAATTGTGTTTTACATTTTGAGTAAATATTGTGGCACTGTGGTATTTCTAATTAAGGTTACCATAATAATCTGATATCAGCCCATGTTGATTACAAAGGAAGACTTTAGAACAGGACTACAACATAGGCCAAAAGCCAAAGGAAAACTTTTTTTGGTGTAAATAAATACATATCACATGTAAAAAGTCACATAGCATTTCATATAATTAAAAGCCAACATTGGACCTTATGAACGCTTATAAATTTCAGTAACAGGATAAAACACATATTGTACAGTAGCTACACAGTGCAGGCTCCTATAACATTAGCTTTGTAATAAGCACGCAAGCTTACGTGACTGACAGAAAAGTAATATTCTGAAAAATGTCTTGTCAATACGTCTCATTCACAGGTGCATTTCAATAAATTAGAATAGCATTAAAATGTTAATTTATTGCTGTAATTTAATTAAGAGACTCATCTTTAGACTCTATACACAGTGTGAAATATTTCAAGCGTTTATGTTTTGTTAGTTTTAATGATCATGACACATTTGTTGAAAACATAAAAATCAGTTGCTCTGAAAATTAGAATATCAGACAGGAACAATAATTAAAAAAAAATATTTTTAATACAGACATTTTAGCCAACTAAAAAGTAAAGCAGTTTATGAATTTACTGGATTGGAGCTCTGTTTGTGTGAATTACTGAATGAATGCAGCCTCTGCTGAGGTGTTAAGGAAGCCTTGAAATATAAGGGCCAGCAAAATAAAATGCTGCTCATTCTCCCACCGCATTTTGTTGTGTTGGGATTCTATTGGGTGTGTGTATAATCTATCCAGCCGTTGTATCATAGAGAGAGATTAAGATCAGACCATATTCAAAATTAGGGCTGGATGATAATTCATCAACAATATATATCGATCGATAGACGTGTATCGATGATAGAAAAAAATGGGTCGATAAAAAGTTTGATAGAACAGCTTTCCTTCCTTTTGCATTCTAGCCTATCATGTAGGTTAATATTACAGTCGTTACATCCTCCCAACCAATCACAAAAGCAAACCCAAGAACCAAGCTCCGCCCCCTTCAAAGAGTTCAGAGAGCAGGCGTTCTTTTTCATTTATAAATACTTGCAGTTTTGGTAAAAGTTGGTTGAAAAAAGGGTTAGGTTTGAATTTAGTGTTTGTGTGTCTTTATCTAATAATAGGTCGCTAAGCAACAGCATAAAATATCAAGGGCTGCAGTTAAATACATGTTTAGAATTTGTTGATAATTATCCATATCGATCAATATGATTTATATTTCATCGATATGCTTTTATTTCTATATCGTCCAGCCCCATTCAAAATGTATTTATTGGCATCACTAACACTATTCATTTATCTATTCAATTTAAAGCTTCACACACCAGAGTCATGTCATTATAGCATGTCACTCCACCTGTTTTATATTTATTGTCCACTTGATGACACAAAATTCCTGCTCTTTTTTTTCAGAACTGTTTTTTTTTTTGGGTTTTTTTTGTATATTTTTGTTATTAATTATGTATTCAGCAATCCCTCAGTGAGCAATGGCCTCAGTCCGGCCACCCCAGTGAAAGTTTGCTGACTCTGCCACTGGAGATAAGCACTGTATAAATCACTCTACATGTAATAAATATATGATCAGTCCTTTTTTTCACCACTGAAATAAATGTACTTTTTGGAAAGATTCTCATTTATCGAGATGCGCCTGTAATTGCCTGTTCATCAAATTCTGTCGTTCAAACAGCGCATATAACCCAGCTAGGCCAAAGCAGAGCAGGAAATAAAAAGCAACTAATGCACAAGTGCATGAATACACTGAATACCTCTCTTTCTGTCCTCCTCTATCCAGGCTGCTACAGTGGAAACTTTACGAATCAAGAGAAAATGCATCAATAAACTTACGTTATGAAAATCAACTCTAATGAAGTATAATTTTGCTGACGTAATGCAACAGTTGTGATTCATCACCCAACAGAGAACAGTGAATTCTGACCCGTCTAAACGTAACCCAATTATGCTCTAAGGGGGGCAAACTAATCCAACTAATTGATCCTATAACATTAACTCATCGCTGTCTGTTAATTCAATGCTTTCTGCACCACCTTGATTTAGAAACACACTGACCATTTAATGGACACACTAGTAGTGGCCTTCTCTTGCTGTATCGTTCACGTTACACTGCAGCTGTGACAGTTATGTGTTGTTAGCTGAATAGCTGCTAAGCTCGTTATACCTTTCTTAGCTTTGTCTGCGGGTATATTCTGCGCTCGAAGCCGCTGGTCCAGAATGTACAGCATTTCTCCGCCGAGGTTGATAAAGAGCAGCGGCAGGGTCCTCGTAGACATGTTGGAATTTGACGAGTTGAACCTTCCCAGCAATCGAAACGCTAACTAGTTGCTGCTCGTGAATGTGTCTGTCTGTTTGGTAAAGCCGCTTCTGGTTGCCAGGCCACGAACGAAACAGCCAATCACAGGGCAGTGAAGTAAAGGCGCATGTGCAAGACAGCGCAAGACCCCCACTGAACGCAGCCCGCATCGACCGCCGTCGCCTATGGGCGATGACGAGTTTTGGGGCCGCCATCTTGGGGCGGTCGGCAGCTCTGCTCAGTGTAATGTGTACTGAATGCTTATTGGATTTTCAGTTTTTTTTGTTGCAAACCCTATCCACGTTTTACCAGAATAATAAGCTACACTCATTTTCGAGTCCAGCAGAATGAGCTTCTATCTTTTCATCTAAATCATACAAAATTATAAATAAACATCTGTTGGAAAACAGTGTTTGATGACTATCAGGTTAAAGTAAACATAACTCATTGAAGACTTTGAATATTTTTGCGATTTAAAAAATAACACACACAAAAAAAGCACAAGACTGTTTCCTTTATTTTGTTCCTTTATGCTGTTCTAAGGTTGACTGCCCCAAGATGTTGGCCATAATTTATGCTCCACGACAGTCAATGCGGGGTCTACTCTTTATATGTGTCTAAGGTTACAACAATAATTGTGTGCCTTTCTGGTACTGTTGTATGCTCAATGGAAAGCTCAGCGCAACTACTGCTTATGAAATAACATTTTGCAAAAATTCACATTGGACTTAGGAGAATGCTACAAATACAATGTTAACTAATTTACTCTCATACTTTTTTATAACAAAAAATTTAAATTGAGTATGTTCCAAAAAATTATAAATATTACATTACAACCAAGAACTTCTATTTTTTTCATATCTGATATTGCCTACTATCCAAGTTCTGCACACTGTTTAACTGTGCTGTAGGGTTTTTAACAAGTCAAGCCTGCACCAGTCTCAAGCCTTTCTTTCAGGATTACCAGATGTGCATACTGTATAATGTTGCATTCCATTTGCAGCTGGAACTCGGAAATACCGGCTTTTGCTTGGACAAAACTGTAACGGCCGCTATAAATTGAATGTTGAATCCAATATGGCAGCTCCTCACAACAGCAACAGTGCACTGTGATAAAACATGCTTATTGTACAACACAGTTGTAAGAGTATATCTAAAACCAATGTTACATGTAGAGGCTGCAACTCTGAACCAAACAAATTAAAAGTGGTGTTTTGATTGTGGAAAATACAGCTTTAAAGGATGTTTATAAGAGGTACTACAAACAAACCAACAGCTTTCTTGGCCGTCACCATATTGGAATACTAACCTATAGTTTTATTTTGGAATCCCGACTTCTCCGACAGTATTAACTGGAACGTTTTTTTGGGATGGTTTTCTTCAGCAGAGACGGGAAGTTGCTGACAAATTAATTAAGTTAAACACTTGGTAATCCTAAAAGACTGGGGTGGAGGGGCAGGCTTGACCCTTTACAGCAAGAGTACAGACTAGATAGCCATTTAAATTGAACCTTTGTGCAACTAGTTTGGAGATCATAGGAATCCATGAATATGAGTATGTGTGTAAGTTGTAAATACAGATGATACATTTCTTGGTCTATTTTTGAACTTTCTCACTTTAAAATTATTTTAGTTTTGGGTGCCGTTTCAATCATTCTTTAAATAGCCAGTTAACACAAATTGAAGTCATTTTCCAGTGACATGACAAATCAGCACTGTTTATTGGTTAATGCTGATCTTAATCTGAAAGACCCACAAACAGTTTAACCATCAGACATCAACAAATCACCCTAACCGAACTGAGGCCTATAGACCAACTAGAAATTGTTTAGTTTACACTACACCCATGTTGCGACTAATGCTTGAGATCTGTTCTGCACACTAACAATGTCACAGTGACTGACTTAATCTTCACCTACAAGCCACAAGAGAGCGACAGAATGATTTACAAGTAATTGAAAGTGAATAGAAACAATTTCATGCTGCTTTTAAAATATCATCAAAATGATAAAACACAAATTAGATTATCACACTCACTGTTTTAATATCAAACTGAGCTTCATCCATATTTGGCTGGAAATCTTTGATATAGAACAATTAGAGAAGAAAAAATATTATTGTCCAGCTCATCTAACTTGTGCTTTTGGTTTATTTTGGATATTAATGGTTTAGGTTAAATAGGTCTTAAGAAGTCTGAAGTCATAATAGATTATTATCACATTTAAAAAGTAGCTCAGAAACAGAACCAGACAAAAGCGGTTTGATTACATAGTGAAATATGTATCTTGAACATTCTTTGCATAATTTCACACAAAGACATTTAAAATAAAAAAGAGAAACCTGACACTGTGGACAAGACATATGTCAAAATTATTCAACATAAGTGATGTTTTTGGTAAAAGCAGGTCATATACAGATAGCAAACTTTTCATATGAGCAAAATTACACTTATTACACTAAACTGCTGGTTTCATTGGCTACTACTTTAGGAAGCACTGGGCTTCCTAAATCATCATCATCATCATCATGTTACAGTGAAATGTCTCCGTTCCTGATGCGAATTTCTCGGGCCATCCTGCACAGTTCACAAGGTCCACAGAAAAAGGTCATGAGAGCGTCGTTGCATATTGTCCCCTGTGGTTAAATAATGACAAGGAAAAAAAATCACAATAGGGAACTTGTATTATGAAATGAACGGTAGTTCAGCTTTTGTAATCTCAGGGAACACCAGCATTTCATTTGTTAATGAAATCTGAACCTTTCACAACAACTAATGTTTTGTAAAACGTCAGTATCTTTTCTTTACATAAGATAAGAATTGACAGTTTTGTACCTGGATACCATACGTCAATCTCATATGAGTCCTCATGGCAGTCATGCCTCCTGGCACACAACCCAGACAGCAGTTTTCACCGTACTTATTTGCAGCATAGCAGCTCAGAGCCATTGGACAAAAACAACCAAGCGCACCTGAAAACACAGATTCAGTTATATATCTTTATTTTTTTTCTGACCCTCATAAACCACAAATGTTGTGCATGAATAAATGATCTGATTGCACTCACAAACTAAACAGTCACTAAAACAGGAACACAAGCCTGAGCTCCACTCTCCAGTTTGGACGTTTGTCCCATAGCCTCCTGCCCCAGGTTGACTGGTGACCACTGGGTTCGACATGTGGACTGTGGGACCGGAAAGTTTCGATTCAGCCACTTAAAAGCCTGCAAAAAGGAAGACTGTTGTGGGTGGGAGAGGAGATGATAAAAACTCTTTCCTTTAAAAGACACAACATGCTTATGAAACATTTAACTACCAACCAAGTTAGCCTATTTGTAGAAAGCTACTCCACCAAAAGGTTTTACTTCTTAGTAAAACACAGCAAATGTCATTCATAACCTACTCCACTAAGCGATCAAACTTTATTAATCTAGTAATAAATGTTGCAATGTTTCAACAAAGCTTTCATGCATTTCCTAAATGACAAGGAAACTGTGATATGTGATCTCTAAAACATTTTTTTGCACACAATTATATAGTTAAACTACTTTTTCATACGTCAATATCATGTGTGTATATATTTTAGGATATCCTTCCAAAACAACTAAAGATTTTTATTTCTAAAATACATAAAATATACTAAGCTGTAGTGTATTTTCTGTTCACTAATTCCAGAGAAACATCAAACGTTAACTTTGGCTTGAAAAAAATACTTTTGTAGACGTTGACAAGTTAGTGCGAGGGACAGATCACGAGGCAGCGAGAAAGAAGTATGAAGTTACATTAAATTGCATTTGAAAGTTTTAGTCTGTAAAAAAATGAATAATAAATAAAGCTCCAAAAAGATTTATACATCACATAATAAACACCTTAAGTAAATTACAAAAAAGAACGTTTAAGTTGACTTGCTGAGTGAGAGAGCAAACATGTCACTTACCAGAAGTCTGAACTCCGTTTGATCAAACTGACAAGCTTCACACCACACAGGAAACTGTGACGAGCTCGAGCTGTGAAGTGTTGGCTCGCCAAAAAACTGCTGTTTCTGAGGATGACAAAGATCTGTGGGGAATCTAAACTAGGCCAGTTAACAACAACCGATGCTTTTCTGAGAGGCGTTTGGGGGTCACAGGTGGACTGACGCAGGTTCTTGCCAGATGAGCCCAGCTAATACTGTGATTTTAAACGTTTTTAAGCTTCTTCTGAAAAAGCACTGTTCCGGAAATTTACTTGTGGGAACTATTAAAAGTTTAGCTGAAGTGAGGTTAGTGAGAAGTACAGAGGCTGCAAGACTATCTCTGCTATCTTTGGCAAGGGGAGACTCTATAAAAGGGGGTGGGGACTTTGCGTGGGCCTCTCTTCCTGCTTTGACATACCTGAAGACAGCTGAGGCAAGCAACTGTTTTGGTTCAGTTTTGTGTTTAGTGAGGAATCTTAAGGCAATCAGCAGCATGCAGTCACCTGTAGTGCTGTTTCAGTATTTCAAGGCTTTTCTTGTGTGATTTTAACAGAGGAGCAAAGCACTGTTTGTCCCATATTAAGTTGTTTAAAAGGCCTTATTTGTGGGGGATTTCTGTCAAATAGAAAATCATGGATCTAACATTTGCATACCTCTGCGTGTATGATTTTAATTTATTGTTTATGTGATGAAGAGATGCACTTCCACTGTATGGCTATTCAATCTTTTCTTAACTCAATTGCAAACATTTTTTTTTTGCAGAGCCATCTGTTTCCAGTTAATTTCGATAAAACACCACACAGATTATTTTTGCACTGCTTGTGGTTTTAAATCAGCTGAGCAAAGACCTAGCTGTAGTTTGTGTTTCTGTATTGACCAAAAATGCAAAGAGGCTGCATTTGCCGATCTTTAGACCTGGACTGTCTGCTGAAAGTAACGAATAAATAAATAAAAATCCACAAAAACATAAATCAAAAGCACAATTAAAAAAACGTAATAGTGACAAATTAAGTTTTTTTTGTGTGAATGCTGTAAGGATCAACTAATGTTAGTGCATATGCTAATTGTGTTATTTTAGCTACCTTTAGCATTGTAGCTGAAGGTGAAGCACATTTATCATGTTTCAGAGCTGCAAACCAAAAAGGATGAAATGCAATTGAATCACAATGACGGGAAAGTAGTTTCAAAATGCCCTGTTCTGAAACAGCAAGAGCCTTTTGAGGAATGCACTTTAAAACAGAAAGGCACTACAACATAAGGGTGTTTAGGGTGCATCCTTTACAGCACTATTATGAAACATGTCATTCTGTATTAAGAAATTGAATGTGTTGTAACGTATTTCACCAAACAAACAGCCATGCCTCCTTTGGGGCTGGAAGGTGCCTCCCACTTTGTGTGGGAGTCAATGCAATATCCTGGCTCTTCTGTGCAATCAAAGCTAATATATATATATATATATATATATATATATATATATATATATACATACATACACCAGAACGGATGGTCTCATAGAACTTGTTTGCCACAACATTCAAGCATCTAAACCCCACAAAACAGATGTTTTGCTGAGTTTATGCTTTTAATGCACCAAACAAGCTTCAAGTTGCATTGGCTCCCACTTACATGGTAGGCTATGCTCTCCTTAAAAAGGGGGCACAGCGGTTGTGCGCTGCCTTGTATGGCTGTAGACAGATTATTGTTTTCTTGACAACTTTTTAATGGGGATATATGGAATGGACCACTAGTTACTTATTTGTAGCAGATTAAAAAAATTTAGCTTCCTATATGCCAAAAGAGCATCTATTTCTCTCAAGATCTATTTCTCTCACTCTGCTGAGTTCTCCTACTGTTCTCCAATTTTGGATTATTTGTTGTCATTTCAAGTGCTAACTTTATGTTCTCTCTCTTTTTTCTCTTCATAGTAGGTACATCTGGTCTGATGTTCTGTTAGCTCAGCTGTGACACCATTCTGGTGGGCAGATCATCTGCCATTACATAGAAAGCATTCCTGGATCTATGTGTGCTTCTGTACTGTTTTGGGTCTCTGTTCTGTCTTCTCTAACTCCCCAGTCGGTCGAGGCAGATGACCGTTTACACTGAGTCTGGTTCTGCTGGAGGTTTCTTCCAGTTAAAGGGGAGTTTTCCTCTCCACTGTCGCTTCATTCATGCTCAGTGCGAGGGATTGTTGCAAAGCCATGGACAATGCAGACAACTGTCCCTGTGGCTCTAGACTCTTTCAGGAGGAGTGAATACTGCATTTCAGACTCGATGCAATCTGCTGGGTTTCTGTAGATAGGAATATTTTTTTAACAATATGTTCATATGATTTGACTATGTAAAGTACCTTGAGATGACGTGTTTTGATTTAGCACTAAAAAAATAATTGAATGATTTATGGAGGAAACATAGGCATGCTCTATAAAAAGTGGGGGGACAAAATTTCCATTGTCCATTTCCAAGTCTCTCTGCTGGAATTGTGGCAAAATCACAAAGTTACACACAACTTTTGGTCATGAAATAACAAAACAAGCTAATTTAATCTAAAGTTAGTTGCAGTGCAACAGTGAGTTAACTTTATCAGAAAGGCCAATATAAAAACAACAACTGAATCATGGATTTAAGAGAAGAAACAACCCAAAGCCAAGGTAAGTCCATGCCAAAACTAAACTCGATCAGAGAGTAAGCAACAAACTCTGAGGTAACTGTGGGTATTGTTTATTTTTTTCAAGGTAAGGAAATGCCCTAACCAACCATTAGCGGCAGCAGCATTATTTCTTTCTGTCTGAGCCAAATGAAAGATAATGATTGACTGCTATCTGATGATTTTAACTTCTACTTCTTGAATAGATTTAGCTTGAAGTTACTTTTTAGCGCTAAAGGGCATGCTGTTGCGAGAAAAAAAAACGTGTTACTTTTTGAGTTTGAGTGGTGTGATAAGATATTGTCCCCATTTAATGTCCTTTAACAACGTTTTGACAGCTAAAACAGCTGCAGTGAAGTAAATTCAGTAGAGATCAACTGATTATGATGAGAAACCTGATAAGTATTCAGCAGGCGTCCGTTAGAAGAAAATGGAGGGCTTAAGCCTGTGCGCAGAAACTGCAACATCTAATTTCAATGTTCTACATTTTTAGAGTTTCAAATTAGTTTTTGTTGCATAGGGTCATTCTTCACTCTCGTGAATTAGAGACAGACTGGACTCATGGCAAAACGTTTCTCTCGTTTGTTATTTATTACTATTCATTAAGCATTTACTGTGATGTGTAATGATCTTTTTCAGAAGGAAAAAGAGAACAGCTTTAAAACCATAAAATCAAAGACAATTTAAAAACAAAATAAAATAGAATAGAATATATATATATATATATATATATATATATATATATACAGAAGCACAGTAGACTGTGCGTTAATGTAACGCAGAAGCTTGTAACTCCTGAACGGGGGAGAGGCAGTGTCCAGTGTCACGGGCGGCTCTTGGCCTTGTTGATAAGGCTGGTGGCAGATGGGAAGAAACTGTTCTTGTTGCGTGAGGTTTTGCTCCTGATGGACTGCTGCCTCCTGCCAGAGGTAGGAGAAGTGTTTGAAATAGTCTGTGACTGGGGTGAAGGGATCAGCCACAATCTCCCCTGCACGCCTCAGAGTCCTGGAGGCGTACAGGTCCTGGAGAGATGGAAGATTGCAGCCAATCACCTTCTCTGCAGACCGGATGACACGCTGCAGTCTGCTCTTGTCTTTGGCGGTGGCCCCAGCGTACCAGATGGTGATGGAGGAGGTGAGGATGGACTCAATGTTGGAGGAGTAGACCTGCACCATCATTGTCCTTGGCAGGTTGAATTACTTCAGCTGCCGCAGGAAGTCCATCCTCTGCTGGGCTTTCTTGGTGAGGGAGTTGATGTTCAGCTCCCACTTTAGGTCCTGGGAGATGATAGTTCCCAGAAAGCGGAAAGACTCCACAGTGTCAATGGTGGAGTCACAGAGGGTGATGGTGGAAGCTGCGGCTGAGTTCTTTCTGAAGTCCACAACCATCTCCACTGTTTTTACAGCGTTGAGCTCCAGGTTGTTCTTCCTACACCAGGTCACCAGATGGTCAGCCTCCCACCTGTAGGCGGACTCGTCACCATCAGAGATAAGTCCGATGAGAGTGGTGTCGTCTGTGAACTTCAGGAGCTTGACAGACTGATGACTGGAGGTGCAGCTGTTGGTGTACAGGGAGAAGAGCAGAGGAGAAAGAACATGTTTTCCCAGCTTCACGTGCTGCTTCCTGTCACACAGGAAGTGTGTGATCCACCTGCAGGTGGAGTCGGGCACATTCAGCTGGGAGAGCTTCTCCTGAAGCAGAACTGGGATAATTGTATTGAAGGCAGAGCTGAGATCCACAAACAGGATCCTGGCGTAGGTTCCTGCAGAGTCTAGGTACTGGAGGATGTAGTGAAGGGCCAGGTTGACAGCGTCGTCTGCAGACCTGTTGGCTCTGTAGGCAAACTGTAGGGGGTCCAGGAGGGGATCGGTGATTTCTTTAAGGTGTGAAAGCATGAGGTGCTCAAAGGACTTCATGACCACAGAGGTCACAGTGACGGGTCTAAAGTCATTAAGTCCTGTGGTCCTTGGCTTCTTGGGAACAGGGATGATAGTGGAGGATTTGAAGCAGGTTGGCACGTGACATGTTGCCAGTGAGGTGTTAAAAATGTCTGTGAACACTGGAGACAGCCGATCAGCACAGTGTTTAAGGTGGATGGAGAGACAGAGTTTGGTCCAGCAGCTTTCCGGGGGTTCTGTCTTTTGAAGAGTTTGTTAACATTTCTCTCGTGTATGGAAAGAGATGTCATTGAGGGGGAGGTGGTCTGTTGGGTGGTGTCATGGGGGGGGGGGGGGGGGGGGGGTGTTGCAGGACTGTCCCTTTGTTGATACGACAGTAGAAGTTGTTCATGTACAGCACTTTGAATCGTTTTGTTACTGAAAACTGCTGTATAAACAAACTTGCCTTGACTTAGAAAAAACTGCATTTCCTTAGCAAACAATGATTTTTTTTCCTCAGGCCGACCGCACGTGTCCGTTTCCTTGGCAACACTCTCTTCCTGTTTTATTATTCAAACATTTTTGCTCTTCTAATATTTGTCGTAATTTATATACTACAACAGCTTTTCCAGCAGATTATGCATCTCGATTATTTCGTCAGCATTCACCGAGTAAATGCAATTCTAGGGGTTTTTGTTTGTTTGTAACCTTTATAGGTTTCCCTTTGTGGAAAATTGACAACATGTACTTACTAATTCTGCACAACCACAACAATAGCTGGTGAGGACCGAGAGTTTAGTCATTAGCTTTTGTATTACCCCGTCTACCGACTCCTTAGAATCAGTTCATCACATTAACAAGATGTTTGTGGTTTTCCCACCAATTCCTGTATATAAACTATTTATTATCTATTAATCTGCAAGAAGTCTATACTAAGGCTATATGAATCAATTGCCGTTGAGATGGAAGAAAACATAAAGCCTTATCTTCTACAGAAGAAGTATCTAAGTTATTTGAACTTAAAATATTGCCTAATAGACATTTCCATTTCATGCAAAGGAGAAACTACCGATTGCGATAGGATGACTGAAAGAGCAATACTGTTGACTGGAAGTTGAGATAAGAGTGAATAATCTGCAGGCTGGGGTTATCTTGTTAAATTGGATCCTATGTTGTCATCTGAGAATGTCAATGATTTGGTAATCTGAATTCAGTCAGTGTGCTGCTGAACTAAACATCCGCCTCTGGTGTTTCGAGTTACACATGCAAAAACAAATATTTCTGAAGGAGAATAAATGCTTTTGAGACATTTTATTTCCAATAACACCATAAGATATTACCACAATTTCAAATGTAACATTAGGATGGAAACACTGAAGAATGTGGAACGTGAAAGTTTGAGCTCAGACAAGCAAACATAATCCCTAAGTGTTCACAACAGACAGTTTTATAAGCTAGTTTGCTTCATGTCGTTTGAGCTTGTGGTGCCTTGGCTTCCTCTGCCTCTGTGGTGCCTAAACGTTGCTGCATCTTTTGCTCTGCTCTCTGCTTCTGCACTGCCTTGAAAACCTGAGAAATGACACAGAACAAGAGTTAGTTGGGTGTGAAAAAAAAAAAAGTTAAAGCAATTCTTCAACGCAAAGTAATCCATATTATTAACCTATTATACAACAGAAAAATAGTGGATGTCATTACACAATATCACACAATATTACATATCATTAAAAACTCAATGCAAACAAAAATAGGGTTATATTTGTTTATTACCTTAATGCAGAGCTCCTTCTTGGCCAGCCAGCGGCGGGTGGCCCGTCGGTAGTACTCTGGGGGGAAGGTGTAGGTGATGCCCAGCTGCTCACACACTTTTTCAAAGGTGTCAAAACGAACCAATCTGAGGTTTTTCAGAAGCTTTTTCCTGCGATCAATGGCCATGAGCATGCGCCTCTTGTTAGCTTTGTCCTGACATGAAAAAACATGTTAAAATGAGCCGTAAATGCCATCTAGATGGATCTAATTAGACTGTTGAACATTTTACTTTTGAAAAAAAAATAAAAATAAAAATGATCTCATTGATGTGACAGAGATGCTGTTGAAATTCCCCATCTCTAGACCCCAGTTTTAAATCTAATAAAATGTTGACGTGTAAAGAGTGACGTAAGACGGAAAACTTTCGACCATTGCTATGCTTGCACACATTTTATTTACGTGGGTTTAGTACACAGGATATCCTGTAGCACATTTACACCTCACCCCAAAAGGAAGTTAAAATGAGAGGAAGCAGACACATGAAAGCTGACAAGACTCTGAATCATGTTAATTTATCGTCATTAAGAAAGGACACGCAATAGTTCGGCACGCAGGGGCCGAAAAACTCATTTCACTCACTTTGTGGTGTTTCTGCAGATGCTCCTGATAGTTTCGGATTCTTGCAGTCAAGATAGCCACTGCAATGAGAAACATCAGAAGGGGAAGTCAATTCTCATTCGGCTAAGATAAAGTTGTATTTATCTTTAGATTTCAGGAAAAACCACATGCAACACTAACAGCTTCTCACCCTGGACTTCCACTGAATTGCGGTCGTTTTCATCTCTCTGAACTTTTGCAATCAGTTGTTCCTTTTTCAGCTCTAGCTTTTCCCTCTGAAGACATAAACAAGACAGCTACAATCATTACCACTATTAAGCCACAGTGCCTTGCAAAAGTATTCCCCGCTCACTACATTGTTCATTTTTTGTTGCCTCATAACCTGGAATTAAGACATTGAGAACTTGCAGCATTTGATTTAAAGAACATGCCTATAACTTAAAGGTACACACCAAGTAATGGCTTTTTTCTGCCCACTGTTCTATAAAGCCTAGCTCTATGGAGCGTACGGCTTATTGTGGTATTATGCAGGGCAGTCAAAAGTAGCCGGTCAACGACAACAAGAGCTGCTATAGACGGCGATTTGCGATATGTTTGCCTACATTTCCCCGATTATACATCCCAAAAATCACCTTTGCATCTGTCTCCACTGAGAGCAACATTAAGAGTGATTGGGTTCCTTGTTCCAACCGAGATGCTACTTTTCTGATCAAAACACAGACGGGTGTTATGCCGAAAAGTGCATGCCTGCCGAGATATGCATCCTCTGTCGCAGGAGCGCGCCTTGCTCTGTACAACTGAATATCGATGAAGAAAACGGATTAAAATGTGACCAACGCAGTTCCTTGTTCTTAAATTAATGATATCAAAACGTTTTATTAAACCTCTTGTGGGAAAAAAAAACTGTTATTTGGCGGATTCTTTTACAAAATTACGGGTGCAATGAACAACATTAAATCCAAAGTTTTTATCCGAGGAACGGCTGATTTATTTGTTGTGGTCTCTTGTCATTCACACACAACAATAAACCGTGAGAGCCGACGTGAGTTTTGAAACTGCAAAGCTTTAAGCGGAAGATCAAACGTGCATCTACACAGCACCGCATTCACAAACCAGTGTGATGCATTCACGAGCGTCAGAAAGCTGTGGTGCATTCAGGAGCATGGGACATTTCAAACTTACAAGGAAAGAGGCATAATAAGGAATAGAACTTAAGTCATAGAGTAATGTATTTATCCAGAAACAGTGTGGGCTTTCTTACAATACTGAATGCTCTATAGTTGTATTTCTGATATTTTTTGATTATGCACATCTGTTAGCTTTTCATTCTGAAAAATCTATAATATTACATATAATATAATATTACAGCAGCAAATGATCAAAGGTTTTCAGGGGATGCATTTTGTGTTCGTCTCTAGAATCCTCGCCGATGATATGATATCGTGTGTGTGATGAGTGCAAGTGAAATTAAACTGATATAAGAGATTTCGAAAGAGCGATACGACTGAAATAAATTCAACATGTAAATTAAATTTCAAATTCCAACCCTGTAGTTTTATCATACAAATTCAACTTTGTTCGTGAAGAAATGTTACGATCGTTTTTAAAACAGAACTGTGAATAATAATAATAATAATAAGATGAATAGACCTCACCTAATCTGATCTGTTTTATGTGGTGCTAGTAATTCAAATTAAACAAATTTTATGCAAATGGAGATTACCATACCTTGTCAAAGCATGATAACATCATGTGAAAATATAATGTTTTAAGAATAATAATAAAAAAACAAAGGTTGTTTTTGAAGAATTGATCAGTCACTTATTTTTTTTGCCTTTTATTCAATTTAAAACATGCACTCTGACTATTCTTTAAATAATCACGTGTCTTGAAAGCTTCCAAAATACATCAGGTAGACTCTATTTTTCAAAATTCTCCCCTCCGGGGCTTGGGCACCGGCATAAGTGCACCCTCCTACCTGATAGTGTGTGGCCTGCTGCTGTAAAAAAGTTTGACTGCCCTGCTACCCTTCACCACCTTACAGCCTATACGCACAGTCTCTAACCTGCTAATTACGCCGGACAATGTTATACTGACCAAATGATGTGTGGTGTTCTCACGCAATAGAACACCTCTTTACTGCTGTGCATGTGAAAAATGTGAAACTAAATGGAAATAATCTTGCAATTGTATGTTACATTTCTAGGTCAAATACTTCATACTAAATTAAACTAATTATGTCAACCGATTTTTTTTTATCTGCTATTGTTAATAGCTCCTATATGGAAATAAAATATAAAAATGAACAGTAAAAGATTAAAAACAAAGCACAGGGAAACCATACAAAGTGATATATTAGACCATAAGTCCTTACGTGATTCGCCAGTTCCAATGAAAGAAGGCGTTTGACAAGATCATCCGTCCTGTAATGAGAAATACAGCCATGTTTTATCAACAAAACATGAATTCATATAGCAACAGAAATAAACAACATCTCCTGAACTTTTTTATATTTTGTCAATTTGGACCTACAAACTTCAATGTATTTTATTGGGATATTATGCGGTAGAACAACACAAAGTAGGGCATAACTGTGAAGTGGGAGGAAATAGCCTTTTTTTTCCAATGTTTTACTAATAAAAATCTTCATAGTGTGGCCTGCCTCGGCATTCGGTGGCATTTACTCCACATTAATACAGAGTCCCTAAATCTAAACCGCTGAGTGTAATTTAAACTTATAAATAAAGTATATAATAATAATAATAAAGTATAAATAAAGCCTTTCTGTGAAGGCTCAAGACATTTGTTAGAGAACCCGCATTATAAAGGCAAAGGAACACGCCAGACAAGTCCGAGATAAAGCTTTGAAGAAATTCAAAACACTATCTGAACCTTTGAGCAATTTACAAAGATGACTCTTGAGTTTAATCTCTTTTTTGAAAATAGAGAGAAGATGGAACAACTGGAGACCTACAAAGACAGCTATCCGCCAAAACTAAGAGGACAGGTAATCAGAGGAGCAGTCGAGAGTGGGGATGCAAACAAATAATAGACCTACGATTAATTGTCGATAATGGTTAATTAGATTAAAGTTTGTTCCATCTGATTAAATAATAACATCCGCTAGACCTTCTTCCAGTATTGTAGTATGGTCGCCATCCAGAAGAGGGCGCTGCAGGTCGTTCTAAAATGAAGCCAAACCGCAGTTACAAGGGAAAAAGTCGTGGTGGAGGCGGCATGAAGCGGTCCAAACAGAATCCGCTGTGGGACAAAATGCCCTTTATGCAGTTCTGTTTTTAAATATTAACACTTAAGGTCCTTAAGTTGTCATCTAATAGCTCCTGGTCGACCAGGCTGGCTGGCAGAGCAGCGTCAGTTTCTCAACCAAAACTCACCGATGTGCTCTAAAGGCAAGGATGTGATGACAGAAAGGCGGAGAGGATTACGCAAACATTCGTAACATGATAGAAAAAGACATGATGCCCAAAGCTCAGTTGATGGTGAGGGCTTTGGTGGGGATTACTAGTTTTTCCATATATTTCATTCTTTTCAACTTGTTTCTATTCAGTAACCTAATAGGTTTCTGTTTAGTTATGTTTTATAAATATGTCCAAGTTTCTTAATATGCAAGGAAACCACATTTTTTGTTTATTTAGTCAGTATTTAATACAAGTGATACAATAAACTGTTAAAATATCAGAAACTCAGCATATTGTAAAATAAAATTGCTCTTCAAGTTATGGAATGACCCACCTGATGCACAAGAAAACTAGGGTTTTTAAGAAAATAGCTGATTATCAATCAATTGTTAGTTGATCTATAAGGTCAACTTTAGATTAACTCATTAATCGTTAACTTGCATCCCTAGTTGAGAGGCCCTCATAACTTTGGAGGAACTGAAGAGATCCAGTGCTCAGGAGGGAGAATCAGCTGCATAACTATACGTTATGAAGGAAGTCTCATTTACAGTTTACCAACCAGCCACGCCATGGCCACAGCCGGTATTTGGAAAACAAACTTCTGGACAGACGAGACCAAAACTGAACTTTGCGGCCCACGTGTAAAATGTTATGTATGGTGGAAAACCAGGGCTGCACATCATGCTGTGGGGATGTTTTTCTTCAGTAGGGACAGGAAGACTGAACAGAGTTCATTGGAACACTGATGGAGCTAAATGCATGACAATCCTAGAGGAAAACCTGTTAGACACTTGAGACTATGGCAGAGGTTCACCTTTCAGCAGGGTAATGACCATAAAAACACATACAGAGCTATAAAGGAAAAGTCTGGATCACAGTCAAGGTCCAGGAATAATTCCAATTAATAATCTGTGGCAAGACTTGAAAATTGCTGTTCTATCCAATGTGACTGACCTTGAGCTATTTTGAAAAGCTGAAGGAGACCAAGAGTAAGGGCAATTTGTTGCAATGGATTTATTTTAGGGGTATTACAGTAATGTGGGCTAAAAAATGTCAGTATACAAATACACATTTTGCCTTTGTACAGGTAAAAAAAAGGCAAAACACTGTTTTTCCCCCTCCTGCTACACAATTAGAGACTTGTGTTTCCCTATCACACAGAATCCAGATAAAACACATTATAGGTTATGATTATTGGCGCACAATATTTTTTTAATACACTGAATTGCTCTCAGGTAGGGTGTGAGTGTTTTTCTTACGACTGAGCAAGGGGGACTGCTGCATAATCCATCTTAAGCATCGTCGGAGAAAGATCATCAAGATGGCTCTCAGGGCCTGGAAGAAGCCGAATGCTCACATGAGAAGACATTTTTTTTTATAAGCCAAACAGTGTAAACTTGGTTTTGCATAAAAAAGAAAACTGTCTCATTAAATACCCGTTTTCTTTTTCTTTGCAACCCGGGCATAATGTCTCACTGGTGGTGGAACTGCGAAGCTTCCTGAAACTGAAAGAAAAAAAAACAAACTAGTTAGCTAAAGGAATTTCAAATTGTTTGCACAAAGAATTGTTATAATTTTGCACAAAAAAAAAGGTCAGGAATGAGACCACAAAGAGCATGTGAACAAAAAAAAAATTGGTAAATGGCTTGTACTTGTATAGCGCTTTAACTAGTCTTGACGATCATTCACCCATTCACACACACATTCACACCCTGACGGTGGTGAGCTATGTTAGTAGCTACAGCTGCCCTGGGGCAGACTGACAGAGAAGAAAATTGTTGGTAAAGAATTTTCAGGTCAGTTTAGTCCACATAAAAGGTGCTTGGGGTCTCAGACATTAAGCCTCTTGGTTTTACTGTCAACAACAGAGATGGAAAAATTCTCATGCAGGAAGAAACATCTATTTACACACAGAAGAGTCATCCTCAGTTTCAAAGAGTCCCACCTTGACAAAACACCAAAATTGTCTTCCTGCAGGTAGTAAGAGTTAAGATTTCTTTTCAGCACCAACAATCTGAAGACGGCGATTGAGCAACAGGTCAACATGCCGAAACTGAGCGGCCGACTGAAGGACTATACGAGCAAGACAAAGACAATCGATGGAACATGGCTGCAGTGCACTACAGATAGCATAACGTTGCGTAAAACTGATGGTGACAAAATAGCGGTTTTCTGTATCATCAAAACCATCAATCAAGTGGCTTCCTGAAATTCTGATTAGTTCTCTACTCATTAGAAATGTAACCACATGTGCAACCGATTCCAAGTTCCCTTTTTATGTTATGCAGCAAAGACTTAAAAAAGTATTGACTCAGGGGCCTGTAAAGGCATATTATTGAGTTTTTGCTTTAGGTAAGGTAAGGTAGGTTTATTTGTATAGCGCTTTCCAGTAACAAGACATTCAAAGTGCTGTACATGAACAGAAAAACATTACAGATGTGCATAGGAAAAACAAAGGAATAAGCTAAGAAAACAGAGAAAGAAAACAATGCATCCTCCCCCCCTTCAATTCACAACTATGCTCTACTTTGTGTTGGTCCATCACATAAAATCCTGACGGCCATTCAAGTTTGCAGCGGATGCCAAAACATGAAAAAGCCACAGGCTTTAAGTACTTCTGTCAGGCATCGTGTGAAAATATTAAGGCAGATTTCAGGGGGAAGTGAAGGCTCAGCTCCTCTAGAACATCTGATATGATAACGATGAAAGGCGTTGCTATGACAAGTTAGATAAAGACAGATAGTCTAAGTAGTGTTAGACTTGCAGTAGTGTTAGAAAACTTGTAGAAATTTGGTTTCTACATACGACCAACGGTTTATATTGATTCTGTTCAGCTTCGTTTGGAAAGAAATAAAATAAAAAATTTCAGTCTTATTTGTGATTTAGACCTAATCTCCAGCTTTATTCATGTCACAGATACCACCAATGAAGTTGAACTCTTTTGAATGTGCGACCCAGGGTATAGGTGCAACTGAACTTGATGTAACCACCTCAAATTAATTACTTTGGAGGAGAGAGCCAGCAGCTCTACTCTGAGCGGGATAGCAGGACTCCTCACCCAATCCCTAAACTCGACCACCCTCTTGAGGAAGCCCTTTTTCGGCTGCTTGCATGCAGGACCTCGTTCTCGTAAGTCATACCACCTGACCACAGGTGAGGGTCAGAATGTAGACGGATGGGTAAACCAAACAAATCCCCAATATAACATTTGTTTGCTTGATGATCTGAAACATTTAAAGTGTGATTAAAATAAAGAGGAGAAAAAAAAAGGAATTCTCTAAGAGGGCAAACATCTGTTTATTGCTATTTAAATTTGAATACTAAAAAATGCTTATTGTGCAAAGTATATATATTTAGCTGTCTTGCTCTTTATAGAGTAGTAGATTTAATTCAATGAAATTTTATTAATATAGTGCAGATTGGTCAAAAAGTTTCCTATCTAAGGAAACCAGTTGATTGCATTAAAGTCCTGACAAGCAGCATTCACTCCTGGAGAAGCGTAGAGCCACAGGGAGAGTTGTCTGCATTGTTGATGGCTTTGCAGCAATCCCTCATACTGAGCAAGCATGAAGCAACAGTGGAAAGAAAAACTCCCCATTAACGGGAAGGAAAAACCTCCAGCAGAACCAGGCTCAGTATGAACGGTCATCTGCCTCGACCGACTGGGGGTTACAGAAGACAGAGCAGAGACACAACAAGAGAGACAAAAAAGCACAGAAGCACACATTGATCCAGGAATCCTTTCTACATTATATGTTAATAGTGGGTGATCTGTCTTCCCTGGATGATGTCACAGCTAACAGAACGCCAGACCAGGTGTACCTACTATGAAGAAAAACAAAAAAGGTAGAACAAAAAGTTAAAAGCTGAAATTTAACAAACTGATGTTATCTGGTAAATTAGTCGAGCATAACCAGCCTTTATTCAGGCATATAAAAGGGTGGTGTTCCTTTAGTTTCCACAACCTGACGATTGATATTTATTTTTGATGAGAAACATTTGCAAACAGCAGGATTTGTCCTGGGGAATCATCTTTTAGGTAGCTGATGGGCGGTGTGCAGCAACAGCTAAAAGAGGGGCAGTGCTTTGTTACTCTAAGCTGCAATCAGATGGAGGAAACACCTGTCAAGACGGCACTTTCTCTGGCCTGTCATTCAAAGAGCTTTAAACACCTATAAGTTGTTTGCCAACCACCATCAGAAAAAGAGAAGAAGAAGAAGGAAGAATAAGAAGAAAAATAAGAAGAAGTAGTAGAAGAAGAAGAAGAAGAGCTTTAAACTGTTGCCATGGTATGATGGAAAAGTTACTGATTTCAATTTAAACCAGAAACCTGTTAAAACCTTGTTTGGTATTTAGTGGTAACTGAACCCTGCTTAGTCCCACAGCCAGAAAATTGACGTGAAATAGTTTTGAAGTAATTTAAGAACAGATCCCAGACTGATGATCAGCAACACTGGCTCTTTTTTTTTTTAATGGTCACTGCTATGGTCTTTCCATCTTGGCACCGGGTTAGTTCCACAGCAGCAAGCTGCTGCTTTTATAAAAGGTGGCCAACTTTCTCCAGTGCATCTGGCTTGTGGAACATTACTTTCCCTTCTGAATCCTACAAAAGCAACTGGGTGTACTAACTTTTCCACATAAGAAGTGCTTTCAATTTTGGCTTTGTTCTTGTTTAATTAGTAACGGCAGCATCAGTTTTTTTTTTTTTTTTTTTTTTTTTGTACACGTTGAAGTCAGATCTAAATGATTTTAGAGCCTGTAAAGAGTAGAATATTTTATTTTGTGATCTGATGTCAACGTCAAGAGCTAAAAGAGGGCGTACATTCGTTTTATAACATACAAATAAAGGTGATTACTTTTGTTTGGACTGATTTAGAAGAGTAAAATGGTTAACATTCCCGGGAAATCATGCATAACTAAAACAATGTATTCTGCCTTCAAAATATCTGTTATGAAAAGCCCCATTTGGAAATATCGCAATTCTGCCAACAGCGCCGACTGCTGGCGAGGGCGTTGAATGACAGTAAGACTCTGTCGGCAGCTTGTCAACATACACTGCGGGGGGAAAAAAAGAAAAAGACAGCTCACTTTCTCTGGGGTTGAATGCGTTTTACTCACCTTTGTTAACTGCAGGTCCTGAAAACAGAGCCGGACCGCTGCAGGCCCGAGGTCTGACCGACACCGCGGCGCCCAGAGCCGAGCTGTCACGGAAAACACCCGCAGAAGACCTGAGAACGGCCCGCAGGCCGACGCTGGGAAACATGGCTTAGACTACAGATAAACACACGCAAAATAATCCCGAGAACAGCGCTGGAAGCGTGGCATATAATCACACCCGACCCCTACAGGAGCGCCGCCATTTTAGTTAGACGCAACTAGCCGAGTCTGAAAAAAGGATTAGATTCTGCCAGGCTCAACTAACAACTCCGGAGCACATCGATAGGATCCCTGTAAACTGTAAAAGCGGTGAAAGCCTGAGTTCTTTTAAATCAAGATTAAAAACACTTTTGTTTAGGATTGCCTTCGACTGTTCTGGTTAAACTGTTTTCCTGAAACATCATTAGTTTAACTTTGTAGTCCAACTTTAGTTTCTATTTTTCCAATTTTTATTTTGTTTCTACATTTTATTCCAACTTGCTTTTATTCTGTTTTAATTTCCTATATTTTAATCATGTAAAGCTCTTTGCATTGTCTTTGTACTGAAATGTGTTATACAAATAAATTTGCCTTGCCTTAGTAAAAAGGCCATTACAGTACCATTACTGACATTTGAACTAAGACTGTCAGAGTGCATCTTAACTTAATGTAAAATAAAGACATTTTTCATGCTTTGTTATAGATATTGTCATTTTATAAAAATGACAATATCTATAACAAAAATGCAAGTGTGAATAAACAGAAGGAGTGACGGAATAAAATAAAGTTTTGTAGGCAGCTCACTGGTGGGTTGCGCTGCCTTTAGAACAGGTTCGTGGGCACCACATGTGGTCCTTGGGGGTTACTTGGTGCCTGCGAGCACCATGTTGGTGACCCTTGCCTTAGAGGTTACAAATGAGCGGAATCCCGTTGAAGAGCCAATAGATTTCTAGCTGAGGCCGACTGTTAAGGGCTAAAAAATAAGTAATCAGCTAAATCTCATGGCTTGGATTTCTGTTCTATTAACAATTAATTGGGCTCTTATACAGTCTGCAAAATATAAACGTTGATTTCAGATGATTATACAAAAACAAAGGCATGGCAAATATTTATCTAAAGGCAAAACGTTATCTAAACGTTTTGCCTTTCTTTCTCTCTTGTGTCTTATCTCCATTCATTTTACTTGCCCTTACTGCTTTCCCTTGTTGTTTCCTTTCTTTTATCATTCCTTTCTTGTTTCCTTCCTTCTTTCCACACTAAACATGGTAAACATAAATGGCAAAAGGTGATTATGATCCAAGTACTGACTCAGATTTTCATTTGTAAAATAAATATATAAATATATAAATAAATTGTACCTGCTTTCTGTTTGTCAACTACATATAATCCCAGTGAAACACAGTTGAATACATACATTTGTGGTTCGTTGCATAAATTGTAAAAGAGTTCAATTGGTGTGAGTACTTCAGCAAAGTATTGCTGAGGTCTAGTATTTTTACTAATTTAACAACAAACCTGTGAAATAATGATGAGATGATTTCCAGTCATCTATCTATTTAGCACCCTTAGTGCAACCATTAAGGTTGCACTGTTCTAGTTGTTTATTTTTGTTTTAACCATTTATGCATAGCAATACTTTGATAAATTTTTCAATACAGATATGTATTAACAATGTGCTTTAAAAAGCTCTTCTTGAACTGGAATGAAATAATATAATTTCTTATGATTGAAAGAACAAAAAATTACATTTGCAATGGATTTAATTTTCTCTCTACAACAAATTGGGTTAAAGTACATTTTGTGTACTAAACAACCAGATAGAAAACAGAGTAGTTTCACACAAAAATAAAATACACAGATAACAGAAGCAATCAATGGAAATCTTAAACTATTTTTATTTACACATTTGCCAGAGTGCAGCACTGTGACAGTCCTCTTGTGGAACATAACATCCTGCCTCTCCCATGAAACATCATAAAGCTGAGTACATCACATATACAGGATTGAGTGCTAAATTATGTGATTATGATAAAAATATGTCAATCACTTCTTCCACAAAGATATAAAGGTGAGTAATAAAAACATTTCCTTCACATAGCAGTAAAGTGTTACTGTTTTTATGTTTTTGATCTTTGATTTTAACATGCTTTATTTTATTCATGTTTGAAGCAAAGCGTGCCTTACGGCGCAAGCTAAAGCCTTAACTGATCCTCTCCCTTTTTTATAGAGAACTATTGCACCCAGTGACAGCGGTAAGTAGTTGCCAATCAGTGACAGAGAAGGACAGGTCATTGTAGGACACTTATGTTCACTTTAGGCTTTCAGAACATCAGGCCCAGGAAAAAAAAAAGAAAAATTCACGGGGCTACTTTCTTTGGACTGCGACTAAATTTAGACAGTCTTTGGATGAGTCATTTGTGTTCACCCACAATCTGTAATGTACCCTGAAGTCAAGGGGATTGTTTTTAGAAAATATTAACATATACATATACTTTAACCTAAAATCACAACACAATGAGCAATCTGCTCAACTGGCTCCCCTGATAAGGAGGTGTAAAAAGCCTTCATGTAATTTTTTATGTTGCACTTGCATAATTTCTCTTATTGACTTTTTTCCCCCCTCAAGATCACAAAGGCCAACGTTTTGAGTCTGACACATCCTGTAAAACAGACTGAAGAATTAAAAACATATATATTTAATTTGACTAAAAACTTTTTAATCAGCAATTCATCATTTATGTATGTACCTGTAGTTAAAACATGACATGACATGAAAGCCTATTTCTCTTAGCCACTGTTAAAAAAAAGGCAACACATGAGAGCATTCATTTAAAACTAGACTGATAGATGCTTATCCTCACATGTTGGAAAATGGTACAAGAAAACAGCTATACATGCCAACACGTGCCTATATGCAAGTTGAGTTTTGATAAACTCAAGACAAAGGCTGACTGAGGACCAATGGATTTTAATGCTACCACAAACACTGAGGAGGACAGTGAGGGAGGGAAAAATAAATCTTTATAAATGACAAAACTTGAAATATTTGACCTTTGGACTTCTTACTGTTTAGAAATGCAACCTAATTGAATCAGTTGTACATTTAACATTCACCAGTATCATAAAAATGCTGAAAATATAACCTTTATTTTCTAAATTATATCTACACATGATACCATGACAGCAATGAAACAATAATGCTTTAAATCAAAATTTCTGGTACAGAGTTGTAATGCTGGTTAGGCTAATTTACAAATAAAAAAAAAAAAAAAAAAAAAAAAAAATCAAAATTTTGCAAGCATACTTTCATGATCGGTAAATTAACTTTAGTCATTTTCCATCTCATTTATGGCTAAGGCATGTAGGAATGGAAAGTCATCCCAAATCAAAGCTGGAACTTTTTTCCCCCCAGGGACATTGTCATCGCTGGGCCCAAAAAAACAATCATGCCTGGGCATCCCATCGGTTGCAACATTTTGATAGCATTTTGGACTGAAAGATTCTTCAGTTTCCAAGAGGGGCTGTGTAGACTCGGAGCGCAGATAGACAGGATGCTCATCTGGTGTTGGGCCATTGCTTGAAGAGGAACACAGCACAGTAGCATAAGGAACCACCTCGCTGTTTGAACCAGAGTAAGTAGGAGTGAACAGTGAGCCGGAAATCGAATCTCCAAGATCACTGGTTTCTTCCAAGCTGTTTGACCAAATATCATCTTCTTCTTTGCTGAGTTTGGTAGTCAGGTCCAGGAAGCTGAGATGGGACAAGTATATTGGATTGGGCTCGTTGTTGTCCCAGGATGGATGAATAAACTGCAGAGAAAAACAATGAATGCATATATTTAACTAGAAAAGCACCTAAAGTTAAGGCCAGAAGTTTAAACACACTGTATAAAACAACATATGACCTTTTTATTATGTCTGCCTAAATTAAACAAATGCTTAGTTTTTCAAGTTGAACTTTTTGTGTAAAATATCAATTTCTTTAATTATGTAGGCAATAATTAAATTATACATTGAGACATACATGTATATATCTCTTTTAACTAGCTTCTTTAGTTGTTCACCTTTGTAATAATTGCCTATTTCTTTCTTTTCTGTTATGATGTTCGACTTTATTTATTAAATAATTATTTTAAAATGTATTTATTTATGCATATGTTTTTATTTTATTTTATTCTTCCTTTGTATTTTTACCCTATTCATTCCTTTAACTCTGTTTATTTCTGCCTGCCATTCTTACTTTTCTATATGGATTTCTGCTTCATTATGCAAATGAGGATGGGCGGGTCTTAAGGGGACAACTGCTGAATAATTGGTTGGTTAGCATCTGATTTCCACAGCTGGAATATACACTGTGCTGTCCCTACTGGCATCCATCGATAGGAGCAGAATAGCTCCAGAATAGCTGATGACTAATACTATTACAGAAATAAATGATTTTTTGATGATATCCTAATTCATTGATGCACCTTTAAAATCAAATGGGACAAGTTAATTATATAAATATAAACATTTATGGAAAGTATGGACAATATAATAATGATATGAATATATGATTAATTAAAAAGGGTAATTAATAAGCGTTTGCTTCTCCCTACTTCTTTTCAAATAGGAAATGATCAATCTATATTTTTGTTAAAACCTTTTTACGTTATATAATCCTTGTTTATAGATTTGGAGTAACGCTTTCTATTCAACATTTCTTGCCGATATACCCCAAATAAAGATTACCTTTACATTCACAATAAGTGTGTGGGGGGAACTTACCTTCTGATATACCTGTTGTTTCCAACAGTTTAAATATCTTGGAATTGAGGTTTCTCCTACTTTGCACTCTATTGTTAAAAATACCTATGAGGGTGCCTTATCCAAGATTGTAGCCGATCTTGAGAGATGGTCCTCTTTGCCCAATTCCCTTAGATCACGTGTTTCTATTGTCAAAATGAATGTGTTCCTCTATATCAACTTTCTGAGCTTTACAATCCTGCTTCTGCCCTTGTCTTGTTACTGGGATAGACTACAGAGAGCCATCACTAAATGTATATGGAATGGGAAACATCCTTGTGTGAGACTGTCTACAGTACAATGTCATAGATCGGCCGGGGGTCTATCACTCCCTGACTTTAGACTTTACCAGTGGGCTTTCACTCTATGCCCTATGGTTGCCTGGTATAACAAATTAGTGAAGGTGGCATGGCGCTCATTGGAGGAGTCCCTGGCAGACCCGCTAAAGCTCAAGGAGATATGATTTGCTAATACCCCTCAAAATAAATGTACAGCTCGGTTTGGTCCCGTTTTATCTCATATCGTTACTGTCTGGCATGGTGTTGAAAAGGTGTGTGGGATTAAGTCTAACTAGAACCCATGTTTTCCAGTCTTTTATAATGAAGGTATTTTGATTAATAAGTGTTCCATAAAACATGTTCAAAGTAAACAATGTTGAGATAATGGTGTACGCACCCTTGGTAAAACATTTGGTGATAATGGGCTCTTGTCATTTGAGGATCTCTGTGTTCAGTTTAACTTGCAGCACGCTTTGTTCTTTTTTTTTTTTTCCTCCAGCTAAGAACTGTGATGAGAAGAGACGTATGTTCCCTTACATCTGGATGCTGTCTGGAGAACGGATATTCCTAATTTACATCCTGACTTTGACTGGGAAGCCATTTGGGACTCTGTGCTTTGTTCATCCAAGAACCCTGATCATCAGTAAATACCTGAATATTATTCACAGAACATACTTGACACCTCGTAAGCTCTATAACACGAAGCTTAAAGCTGACCAGAATTGTACCTTGTGTCAAACCAACTCTGTGGGTAAATTTTTTCATTTGGTTTGGGCATTCCCAGCTGTGTTTTATTTCTGTGTAGTGATAAGAAATAGTTTGTCCACTTTGTTACACATTAATATTCCTTTTTCACCTGAAGTTTGTTTCGTTGAATGACATGTCCCGACTTAAATCGTGCAAAGTACAAGAAAAGGTACTTTTGTCTGGTTTAACATCTGTGTAGAAAATGGCCGTGTTGAGATGGAAACCTCCATATTCCCTGTCTTACTGCCAGTGTGGGTGTTGTCTTTTATAGATGTTGCATATTTAGAGTTGTCTACTCCATGTGGGCACAATGATAAGAAGGAAATTGTGGTTTGTGGAATCAAGCAGTGGCTGACCTCAAAGCGCTTTTGACATGAGGCCTCCTTTAATTACTGTTGTGTTGACAAATCTAGATCATGTTTCATAGTGTGCAGATGTAATGTTTAATTACGGTTGTCCTGGACCTGTGTATGTCTTTTGTTAGTTTGTTAATTGTATTGCTTGTGCTTTGTGTTTCTGTTAATGCTACAACGTGTAAAATAGAATGAATATTTGGTCAAAAAAGTGTGTAGGAGAAACTAATACAATTCTAAAACGTTTGTAATTCTCTTACACTTTGGTAGGTCATGTTACACCTGTGCGTTGATTATTAAC
Source organism: Fundulus heteroclitus (assembly GCF_011125445.2). Classification (NCBI taxonomy): domain Eukaryota; kingdom Metazoa; phylum Chordata; class Actinopteri; order Cyprinodontiformes; family Fundulidae; genus Fundulus; species Fundulus heteroclitus. The sequence goes on from NC_046363.1 coordinate 34,209,502, forward strand.
ACTTTAATTTAACCTTGGTAGCAGATGTGAATGTTCGTTACCTGAGTTGATTCTGATGACCATTTTTTAATGCTGCTGTTAGCTGGATCCGGAACAACTGGATAAAAGCGACGCTTCAACCTTAAGGTCAAAAGAATAGAAGCCATGTTAGAAACCGAACATACCATGAACTGATAATATGTGTGCCCTCATAGATTTCTTGTGGTTATCTGCATTTTTCGTTATTTGTGTCAGACCACAAAACAAGTTTTCATATCAGAAAAAGATCTCCAGAGAAAATACTAAAGTTGTTTTCAAATAATTTTATCAATTAGGGGGGAAAAGCTATCCTAACATTTTTATCCCTATTTTCAAAAAGTATTGCCCTCCTTTAATAAATCACAAGTTAACTGATTTAACCAGCTTTTTTTGGTTCAGTTTCACTAGCCACACCCAGGCCTGTTTACTGTCACGCCTGTAGATTAATTAAATCCCTTAAATAGAGCTTTAGTAGGCTGAAAGATCTCCCAAAAGAAACATATTATGACTGGATCTAAAGAAATTCAAGAACAGATTAGAACCATTGACATCTATCAGTATGGTAGGATTACAAAGCCATTAGGCTCTGGGAGTCATTATCTCCCAAAATGGAGAAAACATGGAACAGTGTTAAACCTTCCCAGGAGCGGCCAACCTACCAGTAATCTTCCAGAAGGTCACAAAAGAACCCAGAACTAGGTCTAAACCACTGCCGGGATAATTTCTTCATTTGTTGTTTGTTCATGATTCAACAATAGGGAATGAGACTACGCCATAAGTGGCATCTATGGGAGAGGTCTAAAGTGAAAACCCCTGCTGCCAAAAAGAACACAACTGCTGGTCTGGCGTTTACCTAAAACCATCTTGACGATTCTCCAGTCTTCTGTGAAAATATACGTGGACTTGCGAGAAGAAAGTGTAACTTTCTTGGAATGTGTGTGGCGGTTATATCGGGTGCGAAACTAACAGCATATTAAAGAAATAACATCCTAACAATCAAACATGGTAGAGGAAGTTGGATGGTTCTAGCGCAGCTTTGCTGCATAAGGACCTGAACGACCTGATGTAACAAATGGAAACGTGATTTCTGTATTCTATCAGAAAATCCTAAAGGTGAATGTCAAGTCAACAGTTGGTGAAGCTCAAACACACTTGGCTCATTAAACAGGTTAAAGCAGCGGCGTGTAACTTTTAGCCACCAGGGACGCTGGACCTGTAACTTCCAGGTTTAGTGCCCCTGGAGACACTGCACTGTCGCAAAACTAAACGGTTTCCCTCTGTGTTTTGAAATCTGATAGCAGACCACGTTGGACCAGCAGATTTAGAAGTCCTGCAGTAACTAAAGACGAGGCCACATTCACCCATCTAGATTAAATCCTACATCAGAGAACCGAAAATATGTCACATCAGGAAAGCGTTATATCTGCTTTGTTTTGCTGTTACCTTGAATCGGTCATGTGACCTAGAGCACTTTAGGTCACATGACCCATTCAGCGACAGACTCTGAAGTTACTTTGGCAAGTTTTTGAGTAGAGCAGCCCGCACAGAGCATCAAAAAGCTCCAAGTGCTGTTTATTGACCAGAACAATCATATAAATCTTAAATTGGTAATCCCGATCAGAAAGACTTTGTTATACTGGGTGAAATGCTTCTTCCATCCTGAGAGTAGTCAATACTTTATGTATTCAGAAAGGGTAGAAAAAAAATTATCTCTGTGAAATCTGCAAACCAATCCCTGCCAATCAAACACTAGGGCGTTTCTTACCTAGATTTCCAGAAAAATCACCAACTCTACCTTTAATATATCTCAAATTAAGCTAATACTTGGGGCAACACTTACACAGTGCTGCTTTAAGTATCTGAAGTCCATCTGTAAAAGGCTAAAAAAAAAAAAAAACACATCCAAGTCCAGACATAAACACAATTGTGACTTTGACCAAGTAGTTCATGTTTGAAAAACCTCCATGGTAGCAGACTTAAAACAACCTAATAAGAGGATTGTCCAAAAAAAGACTTGATGGCAGTTGTTTCCTCTAGGGTTGGCACAACCAGTTATTGCTGATTTCGAGGGCAATAACTTAATAGATGTTAAGAAATGAACTAAATGAACTACAAATTGAGCTTCTACTGCCACAATGTATTTACTTTTCTGTGACATAGATAGTCTTTCTGGATCAGTGCGTCTGTGTTCTTTGTGTATGTCTGCTCTGTCTTCTCAAACCCTGAGTTGGTTGTGGCAGATGGCCACTTATACAAAGCCTGGTTCTGCTGGAGGTGCTTTCCTGTTTAAAGGGAGTTTTTGTTTCCCCTGATGTTACATAAATGCTCGTTATAAGGAATTAACGCAATGACACAATGGAAGCGACTGTCCACTATTGCTACATGCTCATCCAGTAGGAGAGAATGCTGCAAATCAATGATTCGATGCAATCTGCTGTTTTTCCTTAGATAGAAAACATTAGAACCATTTTGAATAACAAACTTGACCTCATGTTTGAAAACTAGGATGAATTTAGAATTGACTTTCAGTCTGTCTCTATAATTCGACAAATTTGCCTTTTCTATGGTAGTCCCAAGACCACATGTGACGTGAATTGGCGCTATATAAATACACAGAGTTGAATTGAATTAATTACTCCGCAAATAAATTATATTAAAACATAAAAAAATTGTGTTGTGATCCGAAACATGCAAGTATGGCAAAAATAGATGAAATCTGTATGGAGGCAAAAACCTATTCATAGCACTGCACCAAATAAATCGCTAGACAATGTGGTTTTTGGCTTACGTGGTGGTTTTGGAGAGGCAGGTCAGCACAATGAAAATGATCAAAAACGCCAGTCCAACTCCACCTGCAGTTACCAGGATCACAACAGTAACAGAATCTTGGAAAAAAAAAAAAAAGAAAGCATACGTTGTAATTTAAAATCTAGTTTGACAATCCATATCCACTTCATTGAAATCAAAGTACGGTACCAACCAATGGGTTTGATTTCAAAATGAATTGTTGACCCATTCAGGCTCCCACCAAATGTGCTAACCATCATGAAAGATTCAATAAGAGACGCGGAGTTAAGGTCCTTCAGGATCACCCTCCTGTTTTCTGCATCTGCACTCACAACTGGAGAAAAAAAAAAGTCCAACCTTAGAGAGCTGCAACTCCAAAGACACTTTACAGCCAAAACAATTCAGGCCTTTAACCTACCTTTAATAGGACCATTCTCCTCCCGGTAGAAGACTTTGTAGCCCTTGATAAATCCATTCCTTTGCTCTAAGGGGAGTTCATCCCAGAAGATCTCAATGTATGACCCCCAGGTCTTTTTAATTTCAAGTTTAGGAACAGCTGATGGAGCTTCAATAACAAAGAGACCATTTATATTAGATGGTGTTTTGGATTTGCCTCGGCAAATAAATTATCTTTTTCTTTCCACAAGAGGGCAACATTTCATAACATATAATTTGCTCCCAGAAAGCTCCCACTTCTCCTGTAATCTGATTAATGCAAAAGCCTTTTTCTACTTCCTTAAAGTTGAAGCAACCTGACTCTTGCACCTCTGCATGCTCTTTGTGTGATCCCCTGTTTGTCTTTGGTGACTTACCCTTTTGTCTCAAGTAGGCATTAACAGTCTGAGGAGGCCCAATCCCATCCCTAAACCTCGGATACACAGAGATCCCGTAGGGCTTGTAGGGCTCAAAGCTGCCTATGGATGAGAGCGTAGAGGGCAGAGTGGATCAAGGGCAACAAGCTAATAACAGTGTGTACAGGTGGGCTTTGCAAAGACAAAACTAAGAATCATGCACAATAAATTATTTGAGTTCATGTAGTGAGAAATGAAAGGGCGATTGCATGTAAGACAAACTCTGTAGACGTACCGGTTATTAGGAGACTAGACTGGCTTTTATTCACAATTTCAAAATGAGTGTGGCAGAGGCCTGTTTTCAGTAAAGGTTTCCATTCCACCACATAACCAGTGAGACTCGAAGTAACCACAGCTGTCCACTGGACCAGAAATGATCGGTCATCGAGTGGAACAGCGGTGACGTCCATGTTCGGCGTGTAATCTGAAGGCATAAAGACATCTCAGGTTTACAAAGGAAAAAGATTTACCAAAACACTCATTTTGAAGTGGAAACAACAATTTTCAGGCTTTTTCACAGATTGTCAGTTGCGATAAGGTGTGGCCTTTGACTGGGCCATTTCAAAATCGCAGTATGCTTTGATTTAAACCAGAAGTGCCCACGTCTACTCCTCAAAAGCTATCAGCCTGCAACTTTTAGATGCCTCCCTACTACAACACACCTGAATCAAAGGGTGGATTGAATATATATTGAATATATGTATGTAAGATTATGGAGTCTTTTGTAGCCCTTAATGCATTTCCTATCTGTATTTCGCTCCATGCATAGTTTATGTCCAGCTTTTTTGTCCTTGCTGAAGAAAAGCATCCTTACAGCATGATGCTGCCATCACCATGTTTCATGGTGAAGATTGTGAGTTCAACAGTGCAGCCTTAATTTTTCCACATCAGAACAAAATGGGGATATCTCACTTTCCAGATTTCTATTTGTAAAAGAACTTTGAAACCCATATTCAGTGCTTCGTGTTTGTTTTAGTGTTGCACCGATACCAATACCAGTATCGGACGGGGCCCCGATCCAGCACTAAAATGGTGGTATCTGTATCGGCGAGTACCAACAAATAGGGCACCAATACCAGTTTGATGTTTGTATGTCACTTGAACGCAGCCTTCTCTCTCCCGACTAGTATTATTCACGTTATATAAGTTCACGAAAGTTGCACTATTTTGGCATTTGAGAGCCAAAACTCAAAGAGACTATTCAATTATTAATGTAATTTTACTGTATTACTGTTACACTACTATTATACATGTTATAATTCCACGAATGTTTCACTATTTTGGCCTTTGAGAGCCAAAAGTTAATTCAACTATTGTCACCCATTCCAGGTAGGCAATAAAGAGTTCTACTACCCTAAGTAGTATGCATGTCTTCATATATAGAAACACAAATCAATTTCAAACAGATGGTATCGGTATGGTATCGGTATCGGCCAATACTGCACAGCCAGGTATCGGGTATTGGTATCGGGGCCAAAAAATGGCATCGACGCAACACTAGTTTGTTTGTAAAAGGAAATACACATAAAATACATGTGTGGTTATAACATTTGTGTAATATGATGTTTTTGCAATAATCTGTATCTTGTTTTAAGATATGAGTTACCTTTAGTCTTGTAAATCCGAATTTCAGTGGGGGGAGATTTCCCTGCTCTATTCACAGCCCGTAGATACACTTTCCTTGTGCGCCAAGAAAGTTGGAAAGCACAGCATTTCTCACTTGTGGAGCATATTCTTCCCCTTTCACCGTCTAGTTTTTGTTGTGAGACAACATACGTCAGATTTTGGCCATTTCCACGGAATTGTTTTGATGGCTGAAACAGTAAAAAAAATAAAGAGATACTTCATACAATCCTGTATTATTTTTAGGGGAAAACATTTTTTTTAAAACAGGTGTCAAAAAATTGTATAAGTACCTTCCAGAACAATTGTATGTTGGCCTTTTTGCTTGTGTGATTCCTTGATACCTTCACCCACGAGTCTAAACGTCCAGTTGGAGCTGAAAACGAAGAGACAGCTGTCAGTGCGGCAACTTGTCGAAAGTCCTCTAACTCTGCAGAAAATAAAAAACTTCTCCCTACAAGACAGGTCTATGGATCCGCTGTCTGTGTATGCGACAAAACTCAATAATTCAATTCGGCCTGTGCTGCAGAGCGAAGCGGTGAGAGATGCACAACATGACATTTGCATACGCTGAAAAGACGAGGCAAAAGTGGAGAGAAAATTCAACAGATTGAAAAATGTTAAGAGTGACTGGTTGTGTCACTCCGAATCGATCCGAGCCCTACCAGTCTCCAAGGTGACTCCGGACTTGCTGCCGCTCCACTCGCTCCAGGGGCTCTGCTTGCATCGGACTCTAATTTGGGCCAAATATTGAGTCCCATGAAGGAGATGACAAGGTTTCACCACCACTTTGGATGATTTAACGTTGATCACAGGGATCTGAGAAACAAAAAGTCATGCGAGCATGACATCAAATACACATTTCAGGCGGGCTCTAATGCTTCATGGATGCTTCCAAGAACAAGAGCGAGTCTTAGGCAAATATAACATAATGATCTAACGTTAAATTAACTGCTTTAGCTGAACTCACTGGTGGGTCGCTCCATTGGTCACTGCCAGCGGTTTTATATCGGACTTCCAGGTTTACAGGGTAGTTACTCAGCCATTCCTGGTGTGGTGACAATGTCCATGTCAGCTTTAGGCATCCTAACTTTTTAGGATCCACATCAATCTGTACAATACTGGGTTGGTCAAATTTAGCTGACAGAAAAGATAAAAAAGATAAAAAAAATTCTTAAAACAATTTTTTCTAATTTATAAAGCACAGGTTAAAAGATGGACCCAGAGTTTGGGCATCATTTGGATGAATGTTTTGCTTTGATCACAGAGAAAAGGATTGCGCTTTTGCAAAAATACAAGTTGACCTTTAAAAACCACTCAGAGGAAAAATGTGTGCTAAAAATATTCCTTTAATCCTCACATAATTATCCAACCACCTGGTTGATGGAAAGTTTCTTGTTTGGTGCAAACAAAGAGAATTTTTCCCCATTTCTGAAGTAGTACCGTTTCCGGGATTTTATTCAACTGAAAAAAAAAAACATCAAGTGTTTTATATGATGCTACATGTTATGTTCTTTTTCATGATCCTACATATTGCAATGTTCTTTTTTTTAGATTCTGTGTTGTATAAGGGAATATATTTATATAATCATAAATGTATGAAATAAACACATCTTGGACGCGAAAACAAAAGGTTTGTATACGGAATACAAGTATTAGCACCCCAGGTAAATATGTGTAAAAAACCTTGACATAAACCAGTTTTTATTGTTCCAGCATAATCTTTCACAAAGGGTTTCTGAAATAATTCCAGAATTTTTATTTTGAAACTCAGAAAAAAAAAAAACATGCTAAGAAATGCTTTACCAACCCAGTGTTGGTAGCAAGATTATTGGAACTCATACAAAACCATATAAAATAAATGTAACTGAAACTTTTTAATAGGTTTTACTTTTGTTACTGAAGCATGACTTCCTGCTTTACCAGGACGTACATTTGACACAACATGGAGGCCCATTTCCTTTGCCACTCTTAAAAATAGGACAGACTAAAGATTTTGTCAGATATCTACAGTCAGAGAAATTAAATAATTTGAAAGAACTGGAACTGTGACAAAAAAAGGCTCCACCAGACCCTGAATTTATCTTGCCATCAAGCCTAGGTTTGTAGAGTGTAGAAAAAGAATGTCACACTCTACTGTTAAGAGGAACGCAGATCAGTGTGCAACAAATGTCATCATTCAGCAAACTCTTTCAACACACACTGTGCCAAGGCAACACAAGTAAGTGGACTTCAGCCATTAATAGCTTTATTATCAGTGGGGAGGCTTAAAAATAGAATGATGACAAAAAGAATCACTGGATGACACACCTTGTACTTACTTGTTGGTGCTGTCTATTTGTGTATATTACAAGATATTTCTTTCTATCTATCTATCTATCTATCTATCTATCTATCTATCTATCTATCTATCTATCTATCTATCTATCTATCTATCTATCTATCTATCTATCTATCTATCTATCTATCTATCTATCTATCTATCTATCTATCTATCTATCTATCTATCTATCTATCTAGATGAATCAGATAAAAACCACAGCGTCATGCTGCAGTGTATGACTCCTCATTGGCTGCTAAGATGTGCAAATGTGTTCCTTTTTTTCTTTGTAAGCATTTATAACCTTGCCATCAAGCTGTATTCTCACTGTATTTGTACATTGAAAAACACACAGGAATCCATCTTGTATGGCTCCCGCTTCAGCCGTTTGTGACCGAACCAGAAACCGTTGAGGGCAATCACGTTGCAGTATTATGGTTGAACGTGGGACATACGGGTGTGACGAAAGAAAGAGCCGACGAGCACGCAACAGAGCCAACACAAACACGGCAGCGCAGCAGGACGCACGCGTAGGTGCTGCTATCACATCTGTTTTGTCGGAATCCACAATTTCATCTTTGAAAGAACAGGAAGAATTGCCTTGACCAGCCCAGCTTTTTGCAGTTTCTAATGGCGCGTCCTGTTTACATTTTCATTTGATAACTTGATTGGCTAAAACCCACCATTGGTAGGCGGGTACCAGGTATCGCTTTGACTAATCAGCTTGGAGAGTTCTGCTGAATGTCCCTCCTTTCCCCAAACGGATTTGATGGGAGCAGAACCAGATAGATAAAGTGCAGAACGGAGAGTGATACATATTATCAATGTGTTTCACCGTGGCATCCTCGGCGATATTGCCCAAATAAGAAAACTGTCACTGCTGAATTGTAAGCGGCAAATCAGTTACTAACTTGTCCATCAATATGCAACAATGTTTTCTTACACTGTGCACATCCCAGTGGGGCACCAACACCCAATAACTGGACAGTTCAACTGTAAATAGAAAACTCATTTGTAGAGCAGCTTTTGTTTTCATGTGTGCCTTGTGGTGCCCCTAGTCAGTCCTGACTTGGGCAGAGAGCCATTTTGTCCATATCAAAAACAGCCACCAGTGCTAATAATTGTGAGGGATGCTGTATTTCTTATTACAGCTCAATCCCAATAAATGAGATCTACACATTGAGACAATACACTGTGAGGCAACCTTGAAAAGATACATATAATCATCAATAAAGGCGACAGATAAATGCTGTTAAAAACAACTGATGGGTAGAAAACCAACCAGATATTTAGATTTCCAGTATGTTAGTCCAAAACAGTGTTCACTAGATGTGAATACTAACCTGCACAAACTGGTTCCAAAACGATGTGTGCTGAACTTGCCTCTCCGAGGTCGTTCTCTGCCTTTACGTAGATCGTCATGTCAGTGAACAGCCCAAAGTCAGTACGAGGAATGGAATGATGATGGATATCTGGTGGCAGCTCATAAGTATTGTTCGTATTTAAGTCCCTGAAATGAAACAAAAGAAGGAAAAACGGTTCTTGACATCAAACTGATTTGTTTCTTGCAACTATGTTTGCCTACTTATAGTTTCAGGCAAAAATGTACCTTATTTCAGTGTACAGGGTGTACTTTGTGGGGAGGTGGGTGACCCGCTGTCCTGGGTCCCATCTGCAGTTCAAGGTGGAGTCGGTGAGATTTGTTTGACAGCTTAGATTTTGTGGTATTTCTGGTGGATCTAATTATAAAAAAATAAACAAATACTTTAATTCCAGGGACATATATGCAAATCTATCAACTACTTCTGGTGAGCCATTAATATCTGCAATTTGGTTATTGAAAGTAAGTTTGTGATAATATAATATTTTGTATTTGAAGCACTTGACCAGATGACCAGATGACCAGTACGGACTGTAAAGGATACGTAAAACGTAAAACAATAATCTATTTTTTTACTTTCCAGGGAATGCTTGTCTTTCAAACACGAACCAGAACAGATACGTGTAAACTGAAATCAAACATTGTTTTATTCAGTATGTAGATGATCACATATGGTGCCTTGCAAAAGTATTCACTGAGCGTTTTTTTATACATGGTGATGTAAAAACCATAAACTTCAATTTATTGTATAGGGATTTATCTGATAGACCAACACAAAGCAGCACAAAGTGTTATAGTGGAAATAATTATTTTGAAGTGTGGCATGTATAGGATATTAGCTTCCCTGAGTTAATACTTTGTAGATCCATCTGTTGCTGGGGTTGTTGCTGCAGGTCTTTCAGCTTTGCACATTTAGAAACTGAAATACTTGCCAATTCGTCTTTGTAAATAATACAAGCTCAGTCGGATTGGATGGAAGTGTCCTCTAAATTTGTACTTTTTATTTTATTTTTAACAGAATCTCAATTTCTTTTGGTCGGGACTTCAACTAGACCTTTCTAACACATTAACATGCTTTGATCTAAACCATTCCACATTGTAGCACTGACTGTATGTTTAGGGTTGTTGTACTGCTTGAAGAGGAACCTCTGTCCCAATGTCAAATCTTCTGCTGCCTTTAAAAGTTAATTTCTCTTAGATCTTTCTGTGTTTCGCACCATAGATATTCCAGCCAACAATGACCACCGTCCTTGTCTCTGCTGAAGAAAAGCATCCCATAGGATGGCACTGCCATCATCCATCAGTTTCTCCAAGGGGATGGTTGGTTCAGCACATTGAAGTAGTTGGTTCAAAACATTTAACCAAGAGCTATTTATAGAAATTCCTATCAGATTTCATTTAATGTTATAAAAGTACATTTCATTTTTCTCACATCCAGCTTGGATCACCACTCCAGCGAGAACTTGAGAAGAAGGCTTGATGCGACAGGTGAGCTCCGCACTGGTGCGATTAAAGCTTGGTACAACAATCGTGGAAACCCTATTGCTTCCATTGGCTGCAGGGCTGCTGAGAATCAGCTCGTCCACAAGACGCCACTCAATGTGAACATCTTGTCCAAGAGGGCAGTCTTCCCTGATGACACAGGTGGCGGTGACGCGTGATCCCAGAGGCACCACCAAACTAGACGTGTTGATCCTTGCACATGGCTGGGTGTCATTCCCTTAGAAAGAAAGTTTGATGTTTAGAATGCAGAAAATATATTTTGTAATCTCACTAACACCAAAACCTTATCTTTTATAGTCTTTAAGTCAAGCTGTGCAAAATCAACACGTCTGAAATCGTCTTTGTAAGTGGCGGTTGGGCATTCACGTTTCAATTTCTCGCTGAAAGCAAAACTTACCACTACTTGCTCCATTTGAAGAGCCTACCAGCATGACAATCACCAACATCCATGTGGATATCATCGTGACAAAACCTGTTGGGCAGCCAAATTGAAGAGCATCATTTTAAAATTGCAGACTTTGGGTGCCATATCACAACAAACCTGGAATTGCTATTCCTTTCCAAGTGATGCACTTTTATTGTAAAGCAAGAATTAGAGTGATAACATGTGTTGGTTAAAATAAATCACAGGGGCGGTGTTCCTGTGTGTTTCACTGGGATTCACGTTATATTTTTATATTTGTATAAACAGCTTGCATTTGCTGTCTTTGAAATGTAAAATTTTAAAATGAGCGGCAAAGGTGTAAAAAAACAACAACAAACTTATATTGCAGTTTCTTTTTATTTTGCAGCATATTACTCAGAATTTTAAGAAAAATCTACCCATCAACTCACTCCACAGTTTGGTTTTTGTAGGATTTAGCTCAAGGGACTGAAAATATTATGGAATAAGGCTGATTTTGCATCTTTTGATCCAACTCAGAGTTCATTTGACAGTATAATTTGAATAATTTTGCTGATAAATCCCCCAAAGTGACTTGCTTTTCAATTAATTAGTAATATCCATTACCCTTGATCCTCCTGGTATTTTCAAAGAGATCATGATTTACTGTAAAAGGGTTTCCATGGCTTTTCGAAAAGAAACAGGCCCACAGTTTTTCACATCCTTTACCAGTTTAAAGTCCGGTTTATAGCTTATCATCCCCTTAAACATATTTCATAAGTGTGATTTTGCTGTATGACGTTATCTTTATGTATCTATACTGCAGCTTTTTAACTCCAGTTATTTCAGGTTTGCACACCAGGGAGTGCCAAAATAATTTGCTGCGCTACATTTACCATGATGAATGTAACAAAAATGTAATCTTATATCATGAGGGAATCACCATTTTTCACAGACAAATTTATAGCAGTATTAACAGTTCTTTTTAAATCGTGCAGTCTATCTATTACTACCTATCATTACCCCATATTTTTTTTTTTTACCTTGTTATGAGTGCTTCAACAACTTTCTGCATTTCTCTGTTTTCTCAAACACATTTTTAATTCTGACTCCAATAATAAGCGTGTAAACCCCTCAAAGTCGCTGTTCCGCCATCGTTGAAGTAATATCTGTGTTGGATCAATATGAGGGGATGTTGGTGCAGCAACTAAGTTTGCCATCTGATAAATGTCTGCATTCAATTCAGCTTGTTGAAACATCAATAATGCTGATAATGTAACATTGAAAACCTTGTTAAAAAGTAAAGATGATATGGAAAACTTAATCAGATGTCTACTTCTGGATGTCTACATACAAGGAAGTCAAGTCAAGAAGATGGGAGCTGCCACCTGTTACAGGCAACTAGCCTTGATGTGCTACAAATGTAGGTGTCAGAGGACATTGATCTGGAAACACTCACCATTACAGACTCAGAGTTGCTCTGTTGTAGTGAAAGGGGCTAAGACTGTGTCTTTGATATGGGGGACCTGGGTTCAAATCCCAGTGGTGCAAGGCAGGGAATCCGGTGTAATAACTCTGCCAAGTCTGTGTGGAAGATGGAATGACTTCCTGTGGTGACCCACTAAATGAGGGAGCAGCCGAAAGGACTCACACAGGCAGTGACGTTCAGGTGTAAAGAAAATCTGGTTGCCAACCAACAGCAGAATCCAGATAATTTTGTTTCTGTGTGGGAACAGAGACAAAAAAAATGTAGAAGTGTGAAAACAACAATCACTCTTTCAAAGAAAAGGAACGAAAAGGTAGAACGATATATATATATATATATATATATATCTTTGTATACCATGATTAAAATTAGTCACGAACATTAAAACAATACAAGTTAATATAGCTGTGGTTATTAATACAAGATGAGCTTTACATGTATCACTTACAGTGTTTTTGAAATCACTGTTAAATGGTGCATTTCTTTCTTGTACAGTGCCTTGCAAAAGTGTCCCCCCCCCCCCACACCTTGGCTTTTTACCTATTTTGTTACATTCCAACCTGTAATTTACAGTCTTCTTAATCTTATTTCATATGATAGAGCTGCACAAAATATTCTAAGTTAGCGAAGTGAAACAATAAAAATATATAATAAAAAAAAAAGAAAACACAAAAAAATGGCCCTAAAAAGGTCTGATCCATCCAATTACCTAACCTAATTAGTGAAATGAAGTCCACCTGTGTGCAAACTAGGGCTTCATTTACACAACGTTTTCTGATGAAGATGGAAAAGTTTGGTTGCATTTGTACTGTTCATTTACACAACGACAATGTCTTTTGTCTTTTGGCACAATTTGAAAATGGGTTCAAGTGTAATATTTCAAAAACATCCCACTCTGTTGTCGTGTAAACAGGGATAATTGTTTTTTTCCCCCTTTTCTCTAACACAGAATCCCTGGCTCATGTGTACTATGACAGAAATCAGTAGAAATTAATGTGCATGCTCACAGTATGACTGCCTACAATTTAAATACCACAGAATAAGAAAATATCAAGAATGGCAGGTAGTGGAGTACTGTTTGTGCTGGCGACTTTTCTGAATATAACCACAGAATTAGCTTAAAGTTATCTTAGCTTGATCAAGTAAACTGGGCTGGTGTGTGTGTGTCTATGTTTGTGTGTGTGTGTGGGCGGGGGGGGGGGTATGGCACACAGTCCCATCTGAGGTAAAGATTAACAGAAAAGTAATATGAAGTTAGTTTTATGATGGGTACATTTGCAGAAATATGAATGATGCAATTCATCTAAAATCAAAGTAATCTGCCAAGTACTTTAGCAACGTGACCAAACTTAGGTTAGATTTATTAATGTTTTGCTTGAAAAACAGCGTATTAACATAGCAGTTCATCAAATGTAGTCACAAACAATTGTTCAAATGCCAAAACCAAACAGAGATAAATGTTCTCATGTGTTAACAAACAACCTCTGAGGTTTATGACGCTTTGATTTCAACATCGCAGACGTGTCACAGACATGCTGACATACATACATGTGAAATTCATACTGATATGTGAGACCACAGCAGCAAGCAAATTCCTGTTTCAAGTTCCAATTTACCAAGACTGGGTCGAGTGGGAATAGGTCCTGAAAGGAGACCCAGACCTCCTTTTTCCTAAGTACATTCACTAGCAAATTCTGGAGGAACCCAAGGTGTTTCCAGGCCAGAAGTGATATAGTGTAGTATCTGAACTGCTCTTAAGGCCACATAAGTGAGCTTGTCTCTCCTTGAGCATTGAGCTCCATCAGAGATGCCTCAGGAACCTGACTGTGGTGTTCATGGCATAGTTGTGAAGAGCCGTGGATCTGCTCACGGTCTCGTCTTTTTATTTTTTGCCGATGATAGGCTTCTGCTGGCTTTTTCAAGCTTTGACTTCTCAGCATGCATTAATGCAGTACACAGCCAAGTGTTAAACGGCTGTGACGAGACTCCGTTCCTTTAAACTTGAGGCCATGGTTCTTAACTTAAAAGAAAAGCTCGTCTTAGATTTGGGGATCTGTACTAAGCATGGGAGTTGAAATATTTCAGCTAATTGCTGGATGGAGAGGGAGATGGATAAACCGAGCGGGACATTAGCTGTGTTTACATGCACAAAATTTCAGAATTGGATTTAAATGTATTCAGAGTCAAAAACAAAAAAATTATCGGTTTGTACATTTTATATGGGCACACGATCAATTAACCCGATCATATGCACCTGGCTGTATTCAGAATGGAACCACTGACGTGCGCAGAGATACCAAATTTCCCTAAAGAAAAAAAAAATGAAATGAATAGAAGTACTTCTGTCTTTGCTAAATAATAAAAAAAAAAAATAGGAAGAAAACAAAGCAGCAGTGTACGATTTTTTCGGAACGCCATAGGCGGACGTGCACCAGGTTCTAATTACAATTGAGACGTTACTGATGTTTCTGAACATTAAAAGGGTGCACAGACAATTTTGCTTCCCGACATGGTCTAGTCGCTCAAAGAGAAAATACGACACGCATTAAGAATAACTTTATCCTGACAAGCATTCACATGCCTGCCAACCAGAACGACCTGCCTTATTCAGAAAAAAAAATAATTCTATTTGAACTTAATCTGGTCATTGCCATGTTTGCATGACATATTTTTATTCCAATTGGCCCTTTATTCCGATCACCTATGTTCATGTAAAGTTATTATCTCCAGTATTGTGGGTACTGCCACATTCTGTAGTGATATAGAAAGAACCTAGCCCAAAAAATAACATTCTTTATTTGGTCCATCAATATTTTGTCCTTCCCATTTGGTTGTGAGCTATAAAATCACAACAAACAGATTGAGATCACCAATACACGTAGTTGAGTTGGGTCAGACCTCTGATCCGAATCTCTCTTATATATTTACTTTTGAGAGATCAGGACCCAGAACACACTGGGTCTTGTCTGGCCTGGGGACACCTTGGAGTTGCCCAGAATGAGCTGCACTAAAAGATGTTAATGAAAATTATTTGTTTTAAAGGTTTTGCCTTTGCGCTAAAAAAAACTTTATATAAACATGATTTGCCACAAGTTGAAGAAACATGACTCATAATTTAAATCATTTGCAGCTATCACTCAAACTGTAAGATTTCTCCTCTTTGTCCATAGCTGAACATTTGATGTTTGTTTTGCAAAGAGAGCGAAATGGAATTTCTCCCATTTTTTTCTTATCAGCAGTCTGCAAAAAGACCTCCATTTTCCCTTCTTGCCTTTTTAAGAATTCCTGCTCGCCACTAATGGATAATTGCCTGCGGTTGTGACAAAAGACAACCGAGAAAAAGAGACCGTCAGAGAGGGAGAGGGTATTAAACCTGGAGTGTATTTTGTCAACAAATAAATAAACACGCATAAATCGTACATGTTCCCCATTCAAAGTTGCAAATACATGTCTGGAATATTCCCTCTGTCTCACAGATAAATGTCACAATGTGTAAAGAAATGTTCCCCTCTTGTCTCTGTACATTTCCTTTCCTGTTGCTTTCAGGGGTTACTCAACGCCCACTCACAGGATTTGGCAATATCCTTCGCATAGTACAATGACAACTTACCACTTGTTCCTCTTTCGTTGTTTTATTTCTCATGCCAGGCATTGTATTTTGAAAAGAGAATTTATGTTTATGTATTTACGTCTGAAGATTTAGGAGTGAAAACATAGTTTAGTTAAGTTCAATATGGGATTGTTTGCGTCAGCACTCATAGAAGTCCCGCAATCTTACAAACAAGAGAACAATCTGTTTCACATCCTCTTTTTCTCAAGATTGAAGAATATACTTTTTCACACCCGAAGAACACCCGGAGAAACATCTCAAAGGAAAGCTTTGAGTCAAGCATTTCTTAATGATAAAGCAACTGACCAAACCTTCATCATAGTTGTCAAAATATAATTTAACTTGCTGCTTGTGCATTACCATTTAACCTGAAATGTTTGCATTTTTCAATTTCTTTCAAAATCTGATGTGACTCTGTAGCCACAAGAAGCCTTAAGAAGGACAAACGTCACAAACAGGCCAGAAATAAAAGAAATAAAGGTAGAAGAAAAATCTGATTCAATTTAAAGGGAATTAAAATGGCCTTTTCAGCTGTACTGGAGTCACTTAAAAAAACAAGTTTTGTGAAGTTTCCATTTTCAATCTGGCACGAGGATCATAATGAAAGGAGCAGCAAATTGCTTGATGCGAAGATAAAGGAGAGCCATCAGAGAGGCTTGCCACTCACCACACAGCAGCTGCAGCCGACCGAGAAAGACAAGAGGCTCTCATCAACCCTGATAGTACGAGATGAAACGGTGTGGCTCAAAGCGGCTCAGATTGGAGGATGTACGTGTTTGTGTCAGCCGAGCCACGGTGGCGGCAGCAGCAGCAGCACCAACATCCTTGTTTTGAATTTGATTTGTGAAACTTCACTATTTTCCAGGAAGAAACACATGACTAATGGGGCCCTGTTCTAGGAAGCAAAAGTGGGGTGTGTTTAAATTACCGGCATTGTTTTCAAAAGAAAGGAGATCGTTGGTTCAGCTAAAAATGTGCAAATAGTGAAGATATGTGATTTTGCAGGTGACTTTTGAATATCTTAATTTTTTACTGTGCACTGTGATTGCCAAGGGGCTAATAAGAATTACGCCTCAACAAATGACCATATGCCCAATAAATGTTCTTGGTGCTTTATTGGCAGGTGTTTTACCATTACATTGTTGTTTTTGAACAGCATGATCATCTGACAAGATAAACTCTCTGCAACCATGGCTTTCACACAGTTTTGATACTTAAGGTGCTTTTACCATTACTCACAGAAAACTATAGTACAGGTACGTCTCACAATATGAGAATAACATGAAACAGTTCAATATTTTTGTCACTTATTTCAGAAATTAAAACTAATATATAGTTATTACACTCATTACACAGAGTGTCATATTTCAAGTCTATATTTCTTGTCATTTTGATGATTTTGACTTACAGATAATAAAAATCAAAAATTCAGTGTTTCAAAAATGTTGATATTGTAAAAAAGTTAGATACTGGAAACTTATGGTGTCACACCTTAATCAGCCAATTAACTTAAAACACCTGGAGAGGTCTCCTGAGCCTCTAAGTGATCTCTTAGACCAGGGGTCTTTAATTCCAGTCCTCGAGGTTCGGTGTCCCAAACTTTTATACATGTCTCTGCCTCAACACACCGTAGTCAGATAATCAAGTAATTGGTCAAGTCAAGACAAAGCTTATAGTTAGAGTGGCTCATGTTACCCTGAGCTACCTCTATAGTTATGCTGCTATAGGTTTAGGCTACTGGAGGACATCAGGGTCTATTTCTCTCACTGATTTCTATTGTTCTCCAGTTTTGCATTGCATTGCATTGAAATGACTATTGTCATTTCAGCTTTTAACTTTTTGCTCTCTCTCTTTTTTCTTCATAGTAGGTACACCTGGTCTGGCGTTCTGTTAACTGTGACATCGTCCAGAGAAGACGGCTCACCCGCTACTACCATCTAATGTAGAACAGATTACTGGATCAATGTGTGCTTCTGTGCTGTTTTGTCTGTCTTGTTGTGTCTCTGTTCTGTCTTCTGTAACCCCCAGTCTGTCGAGGCAGATGACCGTTCATACTGAGCCTGGTTCTGCTGGAGGTTTTTCCTTCCCGTTAATGGGGAGTTTTTCTTTCCGCTGTTGCTTCATGCTTGCTCAGTAAGAGGGATTGCTGCAAAGCCATGGACAATGCAGACAACTCTCCCTGTGGCTCTACGCTTCTCCAGGAGTGAATGCTGCTTGTCGGGACTTTGATGCAATCAACTGGTTCCCTTATATAGGACATTTTTGACCAATCTGTATAATATGATTGAATTTGACTTTGTAAAGTGCCTTGAGATGACATGTTTCATGAATTGGTGCTATATAAATAAAATTTAACTGAACTGAACTGAATTAGCAGGAGAATTTGACTGTATACTGATTCTGATGTGTTGGACCAAGGACACATCTAAAAGTTCCAGGACACAAGACCTTGGAGACTTGAAATAAAGACCCCTGTCTTAGGCCTTGTACACATGTAGCCAGGTCATAATAAAAATGAATATCTCTCCCATGTCATTTTTAAAAATAACACCATAGACATGGGATCGCTTTCAGAAGTTTTCATCCATACAAACGCACACAACTACACCCTTGATTGTTGTTTTAAACATGCCAAACACACAGGGGGAAAGAGGGTGGGGGGTGGGTGGGGATTTCCCGCTGCATGTACGGAGAATGATCACAGACTACATGGAACATAGCAACAGTCTACACTACCGTAGAGCAGGTGACATTCCAACATTTTTCTGCGGAGACACTGAAATTTTCAGCGAAAATAATAAATTAGAGATTGCCTACATTCCCTGAAGGAAGAATATGAGAATATTATACTAGAAATGTCATCAAAATGCATATAACTGCAGATGCTTTCTTTAAATGTTGACTTTTCCACATAAAGTACAGGGAATGTTGACAATTGTCTTTTTCTTTTTTTGCTGGTAGAAACGTAGGCTCAGTAGACATATTGAGCCAAATTGTGACAACAATTTTTTTTTGTGGACCAATGTGGATATTATACGTTTTTTAGTGAGACTGGGTTGGAAAAGGTGCACCACCAACAGGGATAACTGCTGCCTTTAGAGCATCATCAAGCAAAATACATTTAAGAATTTTTAGGAGCTTCACAATGTGTGGACTGATCCTACACCTTGGTTACAAATGCATTCCACGTGTCAAGCTACTCCTGTACCAGAGACATCATCAGAAGCATCTTACCTGAGCCAGGGAAACAAATCTGTTTCCTTTGTGGTCCAAAGTCCTCTTTTCAGAGGAAAGTAAATTTTGCATTTAATTTTAATATCAGTGCCCCAGAGTCTGGAGGAAGTGCCGGGAAGCACAGAATCTACCTTGCTTGATGTCCAATGAAAGTGGAAAGTTTCCACAGTCAGTCTTGAACCAGTTTGGTCATTGTTGGTTCAGTGACCATGGTGTTGCTGTAGTTGATTGTCCTGCAAACTCGCCTTCTATCAAAAGTTGCTGTCAAAGCAACCTGGGGTTCCATTTTACCTCATCAGTTTCACTTCGGCACTGCCACAGGCAAATCGCCTCTATGCCACGCCGCATTGATGCAGCAATTCATGGAAAAGAGCCCAGAGTATTGAAGTGCATAGAAATGAGCATACTTATCAAACATCTGATATTTCTGCTTAATATGCAGTTTTTTTTATTAGGTTTATGCTCTGTGCTAAATTTCATGGACACCAGATTTGGCATTTTTCTTATTTGGAAGCCACTGTCATCAAAATTACAAACAAAGGCTGGGAATGTTTCACTTTGCGTCCGATGAATTTATAAGAGTTTTACTTATAATTGACAAAGAAAAAACACAGATTTTTTTCACAATATTCAAATGTTTTGACCATGGTGTACCATGCTGACGACTTCATTGTAAATATGAACCAAATTATCACAAATGCAAAGCTAATAAGCAACAATAGTAGTTCAAGCTTATTCATCTTCTCATAGAAATGCTTGTAATATACTACCTTTATGTCTGGGGTTGGAAATGGCATCCGAGTATTATATTAAACCATACTTAATTATTTTCTAGTTGCAAGATTGAAAACCAGTGGGATTTACCAGTTTTTGGACTTAATAGAGAACCACGGTGGTGAAGTTGCTAGCATTGCTGCCCTGCAGCAAGAAGGTCCTGGGTTTCTGCATGATTAGCATGCTCTCCCTGTGCATGTGTGGGTTCTCTCTGGGTACTCTGGCTTTCTCCTATAGTCCAAAAACAAGACTGATAAGTGTACCTTGCTCTCGTCCAATGCCTGTTGGTTAGTAATAAAAACTATACCAACAAGCACTTTATTTGGTACACCTTGGTAGTACTGAGCTGGACCACCAATTTATACTACAAAACTCCTTCATTTTGAATTATTATAGATCAAATGAAGATGTGTGCATTTGTTGTAATAAATGGTTATTTGATATTCTGTTGCCCTTCTATTATCTCAAACCAGTCTGACCATTCTCCTCTGACATCTACCACCAGCAGCGCAGTTTTGTCCACTTAACTGCCCCCTATTTCATATTATATATTACTTATATTCTCTTTTTTGACCATTCCAATCTGTCATGTTAATCTGACAGAATGTGGTGTGTGAAAATCTCAAAAGATATTCAGTTTCTGAAATACACAAACCAGTCTGTCTGGCACTGGCAATCCTGTGTCACAACCCATCTTTGAACCTTAGCTTGTAACAAGTTGAGTAACAGGATCTCCCACAAAGCCATCATTACACGCAACCCATTTTGCAAGTGATAACCCTGACAACTGTTCTCAATTTATTTCTGAGCAAAGCAGTTGTTCAAGCAAACCACCCAGTGACTGATTTGCTAGCTGTTCAGCTTCTAGACTCTCTTGCGAAATGTTAAGAGGCAAGTCAGACAGAGAAAATGCGTGCAACTCTGCTACGCAACGCTCTCCAGAACAGAATCCGCTTTAGTACACTTCAACGTGTAATGGCGCATGCAGCAAAAACTTCAGGAAAACTTAATTAACTGTCATCAGGCTGGTTTCTTATTAATAGTACACACGTTAAGGAAATTGCTGGCAGTTGTTTGTAAGCCAAAAAGCATGCTCCTGCTTCTCCAATATCCAAAATGAATCAGATTTTTTCTGTGGGCAGACCTGGACAGAGACTCTGGCTCCTAAACTTATACAGACTTTCTAGTTCTAACAGTAACCGGTCCAGTCGCTTGTTGTTGTCTTCTTAAACAGAGTTGACATACTGGCGATTATTTTGTTTTATTTATTTTGTTTTATTTTATGATTAGGTTTTATATTTAACAGGAAATTGTATATGCACATTGTATGCAAAATAGACGTTGTGTACATAAATAATCAGAGTTTTATTTTCACGATTAACATATGCACTTATATGTTATATTTCATCAAGTCACAGCTGGTGATTGTATATCTTCCATTGATTGAAAACGTTGCTGTTACACTGCTCCACAATCAGATTTCATTTGCTGTAGAGGACAAAGACAGAGATGGCCAAAGGCCTCATTTCCACATGGCTGACCAACAAGTCATGCAATACGTGAAAGGGTAAATGGTGGTACTTGCCATTGTGTGTTCTCTCTTCTCTTATCTTCTCTTCTCTCTGGCCATTCTCATTCATTTCTCTGAGGTGGGCTGTGCATCTACATATCATGTCTCACAAAGGATTGTGATACTCCTTACAGCTCCTTAGCCCCGTCGATGGACATTGTGGCGTTCCTATGCTAAAGTAGCTATGAGAGGAAGCATACAGCCTCCTTTTCCTACCTCCTTCCTTACTGACTGCACTATCTGAACAGCCCTTATCATGTCGACCGCTGACACACTTCCACTTTAGCTGAAGAGTCCTTACCCAAAAGGCATTTTCAGATGCAGCCTTCCTCTCCATTTTGCTATTTGCATGCTCGGTATGAGGGATTGCTGCAAAGCCAACGACAACACAGACGACTGTCCACTGTGGCTCTACGCTCTTTCAGGAGAAGTGAATTCTGCAAATCAATGACATTTGCTGAATTTCCTTTGATAGAAAACCATTTTTTTCCTGTATGATTTGATTGAATTGACTTTGTAAAGTGCCTTGAGATGACGTGTTGTGAATTGGGTCTATAAATAAAATTTTATCGAATTGAATAGTAATTTTGTGCCAACACGTGCGTACATAGAGTAACACTGTATTTTTCATTGTTTCTGTGCTTTTCACGGGTGCTGCCATCTCGGCATCCTCGGCGACTCAAATAATGCCAGAATATTTGTAACTGTTTGTGTTATATGGCACATTTTACATGAAAGTTTTGTTGGACTTTAAAAAAAAATGATTACGTATGCAATGAATGACACACCAGCATACAGATGAAAAAGCTATCAATTTACCACTAATGTAAATTATAAGAAAAAAGCCGCCAATTTGTCATGACACTGCTCTTTGGCTGAGACGAAAAACCTCTTTACACATAAATTTAAAGACAATTATCTATATGATTTACCCACTAAATTAAATTAAAGTTCATCTGTTGTTGTATGGGTGTGCTGGTAGGAATGACAGCTGGTGCCCTCCCTCCATCTCTGGTTAGAAGAGAGAGAGAGCTGTGGCAGTCTTCAGTCAGTTTTAAGATCCTGGAGGACAGGCCAGGCGCTACCCCTTCAGGCTAATTGCTATGGCTAATCAGGACCTGCAAACAGTAAGGACAAAGCAAAGAAACGGACCCTGTGAAAAAGAGACCCTCACACTGACAATAACTTCAGTTTCTTTACTTTCATTTTCTGATGCTTGGTTTGATCTGAAGCAGGTCCTCTTCAGTACTTCTTAATCACTAAATATATTGAGTTGCTGCAATGTGATTGGCCGATATACTATTTGTGTTGACAAGCTATCAAATAAAATAGTATTCTATTCTAAACTATGCTATTTCTCATCAGTGCATTCTGCGAGCGTACAGTACAACAAAATAGTTTGAAGCAGCACTGTAATCGGACAACAATTTAACAATTTAAATACAGTAAACCAACACAGAGCAGTTTCAGGAGCAAGAAAACTGTTTAGCAGCAATAATCTATTGCATAACAGCAAAAACGAGACTTAAAACTGTTAAAAGGAGAATGAAAATGAATAATTTAAAACACTAACAGTATAAAACAGCAGTAGCTGGGGTGAATGGGGAGCAAGAGAGTGAATATTTCTGTGCAGAAATGAAAAAAGCGAACCCAAATCAGTTTATGTTTCTTTTGAGTATTTTGCAGAGCATTTGTTCAGTGCAGCCAAGGCTATGAGAAAATAATTTTTTTTTTAGCCTGTTTGTGTGTGGAGGGATTTGTACCTCATGCCAGATGGCAGCAATTCAAATAAGTGGTGGCATGAATGAGTAGGGTTCTTGCAGATGCTGTTAGCTTTCTCTAGGCATCATGTGTTATAGATATCCTCCAGCTTTGGGAGTTGAGTTCCTACAACTCTGTGCACCAGAGATGATGCACTGGAGGGCCTGTCTGTCACCTGCAGAGCAGCTGAGAAACCCTGTATAAACGCACTTTGTTAAAATCCCCTCAATGGAGCAACGTTAGCAAGTTATGAGCATCTCCTGTGGCAGTCTGGTGTCTTTTTACATCCACATGAAGAACAGTCACCGTTGCACTTTCTTCACCTAAGCAGTAGAGTTGATGATCCATGTGAGGCTCTCTGAGATTTGCACTCCCAGGAAACTGGTGTGTCATCTGCAGCTCGTAGTTTCCTGAACTCGTTGAGCTGCTCCTTTGTCTTCTCCGGGTTGAGATACTGGTTGTTCTTTAGGCATCAGCTGCAAGGTTTTGCATCTCCGCTCTGCACGCTGATTCGTGGCTGTCGATCAGCCTGGTAGTGGTGGTGTCATCAGCAAACTGAAATTGAGCTGAAGGTGATGGGATGCAGTCATCAGTGAAGAAGGCATAAAGTATGGGACTAACAACAATAATAAAGTGATAATAATTGCTTTATTATTGTTGTAATAATAATAATACATACTGAAACATTCACTGTGCTTGACACAAATTGCAGCTATATTGGATTTTCAGGTTGGGGTTGGAGGGATACCTTCATCTTTGCCTCTTGACTTCAGAGAGTCATTCAGTTTATTTTTCCAATATGCTATTTGAACAATTTTACTTTAAAGCTGCAGTAGAAAGACAAAAAAAAAATCTGATAGGTTTGTCTTCTTGTTACAAAACATAACACGAAGAGAAAGTTTAATTTCTGCTGTCTTGGCAGTAATACAGTACTTGCGAAATGTAGTATTTGGATTATGTATCACTTGTCACAAGTTTATGTTAACCACTCGTCTAGACAATGAGTCCATGTGGGGATCTTCCAGTAAGTATGTGATTATATTGCATCGGGAAGATCTCTTCTGTTGAGGGTGACCTTTGAAGCGCCAGATATGCTGTCTTGCCACAGCGGCTTCAAAAGGCCATCATCTCACTCTCTCAGCAGGTCTACACTTCTGTCTGCAAGATAATAGAACAGACTTTTAAATGGGATTGTAAGCTGCGCCTTAACCCTCCCAAGGGCGCTTGGAAACTGGTTGCCATATTCCATTTATTAACTTAAGTTCTAAAATGAGCCCATTGATGAAGCTTCATTTCACAACAGTGAGCGAGACGCGCCAAGGAGCAAGACCACTAACCTTTTAATCAAACAGCCGCATCTCTGCCTCTGTCACTAAGCTGCCCTGAAAATCATAATAGGGGCTAACTCTTAATCAAGAGGCCTCCAGAGGAGGAATTTAATGCGAGCGGTGGTGGGTTTCAGAGCAGGAATCATCGGGAGAGGAGAAAAGCGGGCTCTAATTAAAAACACATTAACTGGTTATCATGAGTTGACATATTTTGCTTGATCTTATTTCCTAATCAGCAGTAATGAACAAAGTGTTCTCCATCCACTGGGTATTACACGCTACATTTCAGTGAGCAGTAAAATTAGCAGAGGGTCCCGGAGCTAAGCTAAACCCAGGAAGCAAACTCTGCTAGGTTTGATTGCAGTTTTGTACTGTACTTAACAGAATGCTGTCTCGTCTTTCGATTCTTACTCAGATTAGAGATACAGCTAACCCCAAATTAGACACTCATACAAAACATAATTTTATATCTTTTTCTTTTCATGCTTTACAAATAATTACTGCAGTTAACTTTAACCACAGCTGCTGTTGTCATGGGAGCTTTTGATTACGAAGGTTCACATTTGGTTTTATAAGATAATTAACTGCATTTGGTGCAGAAAAAAAAAGTTTTTAAATGTTAAGTAATGTGGTGATATCTTGCATTGGAAATACAATCATTGCTTTCATACAACAAGAAAGATGAGATACTTGTGAAGAACTCAAGAATTATATGATTTCTAGAAAGTGCAGGTGCCTTGCAAAAGCAACAAGACCGCTTAAATGTCCCACATTTTGTTACATTACAACTAGTAACTTTAATGTACTGTATTGGGATTTTATGTGAATAGACCAACAAGGCAGTAAATACCTGTAAAGTAAATTGTTTTAATACGTAAAACAAAGAAGATCTGGATCCTGTTTCACTGGAGAGTGCGGAAGTTCATGTGGTCCTTTCTGTTGGCATCCCTCATAAATGATTAAAAAAACAGCCATGGCTTACATTTTCTAGGGCAAAACTTGTTATCCGTGTGCTTAAATATGCTATTTCATCCTCCAAAAGCTCCTTTGTTTTCTCTTGTTTCGTTGTTGATGTTTTGTTTATGCTAGTCAAGCTAGCGTAGTTTAGATTGGTGATTTTAATCTAAATTTCACTGGAACTTTATCCTGTTTGCTGCCCAACGTTTCCTGTCTGGCTTGTGAAATTCAGGAGCTTGAGCTTGAAATTGATTTTACAGTCAATTTATAACACAGCCTTTCAGTTGTGCTAATACAAAAATATGGATAATCGCCAAGCTCCCTTTTTGTTGATTGCATTACCAATTTCGCTAAGTTTAATTAACCTACCTCAACATACCTCAATCCACATCCACCGACTCCACCCCTCCCCCCTGCTTCACATCATGTCCTCCACAACCTGAGGACCTCACCCCTCCCCCTACTGTTACCTCTACAGTGTCCTTCACTCCTGACCTGGTGAGAAGACAGCTAACCAGACTCCACTCCGGCAAAGCTGCAGGCACTGATGGTGTATTCCCCAGGGTGCTCAAAGCTTGTGCCCACCAGCTCTGTGGAGTACTTAGCCTAGTCTTCAGCCTGAGCCTGCACCTCCAGAGAGTCTGTGGAAGACGTCGTGCCTCGTTCCTGTGCCAAAGACGCCCGCGACCTAGCGGCCCTCAGGACTACAGACCGTTGGCACTGACGTCCCACATCATGAAGACCTTTGAGAGGCTAGTCCTGGAGCACCTAAAGCCCATGGTCAGGCCCTTCACTGATCCACTACAGTTCGTCTACCAGCCCCGCCTGGGAGTTGAGGACGGCATCATCTTCCTGCTGAACAGAATCTACACTCTACACAATCTACACTGGCGGGCACTGTGAGAATTATGTTCTTTGATTTCTCCAGTGCTTTCAACACCATCCGTCCGGCTCTACTGGGTGAGAAGATGACAGCGATGCAGGTGGAGGCCCGCATCGTGTCCTGGATTGTTGATTACCTGACGGGCAGACCACAGTATGTACGCCTACAGAACTGTGTGTTTGACAGCGTGGTCAGCAACACAGGGGCCCCTCCTCTTCACCCTTTTCACCTCAGACTTCAACTACTGCACTGAGTCCTGCCACCTTCAGACGTTTTCTGATGACTCAGCAATAGTTGGCTGTTGAAAATGGTGATGAGAGTGAATATAGGACTGTGGTGGGCAACTTTGTCACTTGGACTGAGCTGAACCATCTGCAGCTCAACGTGACAAAGACTAAGGAGCTAATAGTGGATCTGAAGAGGACAAAAACACCTGTGACCCCTGTTTCCATCCAGGGGGTCCCTGTTGACACTGTGGAGGAGTATAAGTACCTGAGAGTGTACTTTAACAATAAGATGGACTGGACTAGGAACACCGAGGCGGTCTACAAAAAGGGCCAACTGTTTTTCCTGAGGAGGCTGAGGTTCTTTAACATCTGTGGGACGCTGTTGAGGATGTTTTATGAGTCTGTTGTTGCCGGCACGCTCTTCTTTTCTGTCACATGCTGGGGCAGTGGGCTGTGGGCTGCCGACAACAACAGACTAAACAAACTGATCAGGAGGGCCGGTGATGTTGTGGGGAGGAGCTGGACACTCTGACGACCGTGGCAGAGTGGAGGATGCTGTCCAGGCTTTAGTCCATCTTAGACAATGTCTCACACTCTCTCCAAGACACACTGGCCCAGCAGATGAGCTCCTTCAGCAGAGGACTCCTCTCACCCAGATGCACCACAGAGCGCCACAGGAAATCATTGCTGCCTGTGGTCATCAATCTTTACAACGCCTCCCTCAGTGATTCAGACACCCCCCCCTCTGTAACTGACATTTATGCATTCTTTGCACTGTTCTTGCACAAGTCACTATCACTTTATTTGTCTATAGTTTTATATATATATATTGACTTATGTATGTATATATTTATATTATTTTGTGTGGAATGTTGTAAATGTATATGTATAAAAATGTGTGTATATCTGGAGCGTGTAACAAAAGTAATTTCCCTCTGGGATTATTAAAGTATGTCTGATTCTGATTCTGATTTAGAAATTGTTTGCTGACTGGTTAGCATCCATCTTATTGGGTTTCGATAAGATACAATACAACAAGGTATTCGTTCACCTTTATGACACTGTTCTGTCTACAACTGCCCCCACCCCAAAAAAAATAAATAAAAAAAAAATCCCAAAACTAAACAATAAAAACATTGTTAATAGCTCAGACACCCTACGGATCCCAGCCACCCTATTTATAAGGGCTCTCCCTTAGACATAATAATAATTCTTAATATTATTAATAAAACATATGAACACCATATGATTTCTGACTTTATTTGTATGTTTTGAAACCATGTTTCATTTTACTTCCATACAGCAATTATGCTGTACTTTGATAGTAAAGATGGTATACTTTGTCCCATACCAACCAATTATTATACATGGAACATATTTTTTATATATATTTATGCACACAATAAATAAGATGATGATATTGAACATGTTTGTTATGTTTGTTTTTAAATGGAGGAACTTGCAATGTTGTAATAGGTTCAAACCCACATTAGGAACTTGGGTATGAAACAGTTGCGACACAATGAAAATATCACATGTGACTAATTATGTGTTTTTTTTTACAAAAGCAGGGTTCCTGAAAACCTCCACGGTTTTTACAGTAAACTTAAATTATACAAATAAGCAGTTTTGAAAACATTTGCATTTTCTTTCTGTTTTTCTACAATGTGATTGAAATAAATATGTATCTTGAAAATGAAACTGCAGCTGTATACAGGCAATGGACCAAATATTTGACAAACATCTTTGCACACTCTATTTTTATTTCTTATTAGTTTCATGTCAGCTGACAGAACAGATCATGATCTGCCAGTTGTAATTAAACAGCAGCCATTCAGAGACCCTACCGTAGGCTTTTATAAGCTTGTTTAGTATTTTTGTTTTCAATGTATCAAAAAATAAAAGAGGGCAGAAATTGGCAGGACCTGACTGATCAAATGCAGAAAAAAAATCAATGTATTTTTTAATATATATATATATATATATATATATATATAAAGTCATAAAATGACAAAGGCAAGTGCAATATGTGCTGACATTGGAGTCCACATGTTGGTGAGCTGTAGTGAAGTGAGTTTTTGTATCTGAGCAGTGCTACACTCAAGTTCAATTTGAAGCCTCCAGCTTTATTTCAGTTTAGGCTGCAATTTCAGTTTGATTAAATAAGAAAAAAAAGGAGTTACACTCTGCCATGCATCTTCTGTAGACTTGATCCTCTAATAGCAAGGTCTAACATCTGTAGAAATACCTTCCCTGTTCCACAATGGGGAAATTTGGGCATGACAGTGATAAAAACAAGTAGACAGAAGACACCGGATTAACACACAACATGAATTAAAAAGACAAATGCTAAATTTAAAGTTAAGCTGTACAGTAGAAGAAAAATACTTATAAGGGATATTCAGATAAATATGAAATGTTCAAGTAAAAAAGAAAAAGAAAAACAGCAGCTGATTATAGAAAAAGTGTGCAAATAGATATTAGCATCCAAGAGACAAGAACCAGTGCAACCATTAGCTTGTTGTAAACACTTTTTTAGTTTGTTGTGAGCAGCAAAGATTATAAAGTCCAGTTTATTGTTAAGGAGAACACCCAAACGCTTATAAGAGCCTACTATCTTAACAATAGTTTCCTGGATGTTCACTGGTGTCATGCCTGGGTCTGCAAAGGTCCACCAAAAGCTCATATGTTTTTTTCCTGCATTTAACCTGAGGTGATTCTGCTGACACCAGTCTACAAAGCTCTGGATCCACGGTCTGTACTCTTCCTTAGTAGGTCTCATCAAGACGACTACAGGTGGCACCGTAGGAAGTTGATTGGAGAAGTCTGCAGTGTAGAAGGTGAACGGAAACAGTGCTAGGTAACAGCTAAAGTGCTTGAGAGGAATTAAGCTAGTCTGTGTTTTCTTTAAAAACAGATACAAATCCATGCTCAGAAAGAAAGCAGTTGAACTATGTTTATGTGACACTGTGTGTTTTTGTTAGGACCACGTGTACACATTTTTAATACCTCAAAGGTTTGTGCAAAGTTGAGGCAAAAATTGGAATACCTCCTCTGAGGCCTCTAAAGTACGGTTTTGCCAATGTATCCAATTTAATTAGCTTTACTAGATGCTTTGTGCTATTTATTTATTCATCTGTAGAGAGGTTTGAATTAGCAAGAAAGGATGGTGACATTAAAACGTTTGAAATGCAAATCCTCATACAATTCTAATTGCTAAACTGCTTGTCACACTAGTTCCCGCTTCTCCGTGCAGTTTTCTTTTATCGGTCACACAAAGCAAACAAAACGAAAAAATCCTAGGTTGGATTTGCCGAGGAACAAAATATCTGGACAATGGCAGCGTGTGTCATTGTTTCCTAGGGAGTAGAGAACGTTTTCGTGATTCAACGGCTGTGTTCGCTGTACGTGATTTCAGAGTGATCACATGAGACACTGTACATGTGGGAGAGGGTCAAACAAGCTCAGACTCACGCTCCTGCTCCTTACATGCACCCAATCCACTCCTATCTAGTACCTGTCACATGCTGGCTGCAAAATGGAATTGACTATTGATTTCCCCCTTACCACAGGTCAGTTGCGCTGGCAGGCCATAGCTGACTTGCCGAGGGCCTCGAGTGGGACAGCAGGAGGAGGGCAGCATATATGGGAGGAGGAAATACACACGACAAATCACACAAGGACATTTGCTCATGGTTGCTAACCACCTCCTTTGCTGAGTGTGTGTGAAGGGCGGCAGTCAGAATTGCTTTAAAAGAGCTGTTATATTAGATGCACAGCCTGACACACACACACACACACACACACACACACGCACACGTGCGTGCGCGACTGGGTATAACCTTGATAAAAATTGCAGTAGGATTTATTTGGAAAAGAGGGGGAAATTAGCTGTGGATTGGTGGACTAGAGATAAAAACATTGGTCAGGATGCAACAAGCTAAAAAGAAGCTTTACAGTAAGCCACGCAAACACTGAACTCAGATTTAGTTTTTAAAATGTGTAAAAATACCATTTTTACCAGCATGATACCTAAACCTGGATTTCGTTTTTCCAGCATAATCTTTATATGTAAGGGGGAACAATTAAAATCAGGAATAAAGACATAAGGTCCCCCATAAAAAACAAAACAAAAAAAACTAATAAAGCAATCTTAGAGCACAGCTGTGTGGACTAAGTTTAATTTCATTGTTGCCCCTGTTGTGCCGGCAGATGTAATGTGTATGTGTGCTGCACACTGGAAACGGTTATATTACCAGAGTTGATTCATATTAAAGTAGCATCCCATACAACCCAGTCTAACAGCCCTTACTTTAATATGATAAAAGGTGGTGGGAAACCTCTAATTAGCACAGATTTCTTTGCATAACAATTTCACTTAAATGTTTTCAGAGACTGTGGTAAATTGCTAACCTGGCAAACCAGATTCATAATGTTTAACACTCAATGCCTGCTCCCATCAAATCTGATCGGGGGAGGAAGGGACATTCAGAAAAACCTTTGGTTTTAGCCAATCACGGTATCAAATAAAAATGTAAGCAGCAGGCATCATCAGAAACCACAAGTTATTCATGCAAGACACGTTTATTTGGATGTCATGTGATTGCAGCAGCTACGCATATGTCCTGCTGCGCTGCCTTGTTTATTTTGGTTCGGCTGTGGGCTTAGCAGCTATTGTTTTCATCACAGCTGTATGTCCCGCCTTAAACCATAATACTGCAACGTGATTGGTCGACTCGTGCTGGGTCACTTCTCAAGGGGTTGATGCGAGAGTGGGACAAGATGGATTCTCGTGTGTTTGTGAATGCACAAATACCTCAAGAATTCAGTTTGCTGGCAAGGTTAGTAAACTGTATTATCTGACAGTGTTCTTCATTGCAGTCTATCCACAACTAGTTGACAGTAATATTTAAATAAATGTCCATTAGCAAGTTCCAAAGAAACCACATGGATTTTATGGCCACAGTAAAAGTTCTGGCTGGATTCTGATTGAATATCTGACCACCGTTCTTGGGAGAATTGTCTTGTTGGAGCACCAACTTAAATCCAAGCCACAATGTTCTAGCCATTATTACAGTTTAATACATTCTATATAATACATCATTCAGTTCAGTTTTTGAAATGCACACATACCAAAACAGCAAAACTTACTACTGCAAAACCTTGAGCAGTGGCCACAGAGCTTAAAACTTGCAAAATACTGAAGGACATTCAATCAAATATTAGAGATTAATTAAAATGTATAATGTTCATTCTCTGTGGCTAAACAAACAAAAAGTAATTCAAACTTGTACACTCAACATTTTATGTACAATAATTTGCAGAAAAAAGGTTCAAAAATCACTAAAGCCCCAAAATTGACTTCAACATTTTGCTTATTACAAGTGTATGCAAACTTCTGTATGCCTTCAGCATTGAGTGCATGATTTGATCCTTAAAGTACAATGTATGCCTTCCTACAAAGTGGTCTCACTCAGTCCACAGCTGTAAAAACAGTTGCACACAAAATCATTAGCGCTGATTTATTGCTGGCATTTTAATCATCAAAATTGCCCACAATTCACTCTCAACTCAGTGCCACATTTTGAACACTGGTATAAAAACATCGATCGGCAATTATTTTTCCAGCTTAAACCAAAATTCCCTCTCTATGACACAAACTCAACATTGAATTACCAACATTTGCTATCAGGCGAGAAACGATTGCTTCATTCAAATAATAAATTAAACAACCAAGAGGAGCCAGAGGGCTGCTACTGCTGGTGCTGCTTGTGTGGTCTGCAGGGATATTCATTATTTTCAGCAGCTCATTGCTAAATGTGCCAAGTGCAGCTGCCAACAGGACTATAGTGCAGAACTATGGAGAAATTCATCTCATTTGCTACGTTCAAAAAACACAATAGTAACCATTATTTAGGACAGTATGAGCAAATGTGGTTCTTGTGTATTCACATTTTGCAGACATGCTGCTTTGTGTAGCAGACATGATAAAGAGCCAGTCCCTTCCCTAACTTTTTGCTAGTCTGGATTGCAGACAAAGCCTCTAGGACAAAAAAATCTGGTAAAGAACAGTTTACAATAAACCCGGGATAATTACAGCATCTGTAAAAATAGAAATCTCGGAAAAAAGGATTTAGTGGGAACACAAAATATTTTTTGGAGGGTGGGGGGAGGGGGGGGGGGGGTGGAGGTTGGGGCAATGTACAAATGTAGCAAACATTGAGTTGTTTTGCAGAAATATAGAAAGATAAATGTGCTCCACTTCGAGCGTTTTTGCAAAAGAGGAAATACCCTTTAAAGTTTGTCTAGATTTACTCACTTAACCATCACAAATGGAATAGACAAAGGCAAAGTAGGGGAAATAAAATTTTAAAAATGTGTGAAAAGTGTCATTTAGCCTCTTTCACTCTAAAATAAAGTCCACTTGTGTGTGTTTGTTATCGAGAACATTACTGAACGTCAGGAAGTGATGAACAATTTTTAACCAAGTTTATAAAACAATTAGCCTGGCAAGCTGGACTGATAATGTGTTGCACTCTAGCTCTGCACATTAATCTGGGACTGCTCCTATTGAATCTGTTTGGGGAAAGGAGGGACTTTCAGCAGATTTCTCCGAGCTGACTGGGCGAAATGACAAATGTTTTTGTCAATGACAGTATTAAATTAAATGTAAGCAGTCATCATGAGAAACCACAATATGGTAAGCTAGTCAAGGCACTTCTTGCTGTTCTACTTTTAAAGAAGAAATTGTGGATTCTCTTGAAACAGATGTGATAGCAGCAGCCACGCGTGTCCTCCTGCACTGCCATGTTTACATTGGTTCTGCTGTGGGCTCAGAAGCTCCTGGTATGTCCACGCTTAAACCATAATACTGCAACGTGATTGGCCTGAACCATTCTTGGTTCAGGCACAAACGGTTTAAATCGTAGTAGTACAGTAGTACAAATACCGCGATAATTCATCTTGCAGGCAGGGTTATAAAACAATATCCTATTCCCCCAAATGCTCCCCGGGTGCTGCACGGTGGCAGCCCACTGCTTTCTATGGGAAAGGTGAACACATATCATTTGGATGCATGTTGCAATGACAATCCAGATGATTATTGTTAGAGAACTATTTTCAGAAGAAACAGGTAAGCAACTCTGGAGGAGCTGCAAAGATCCACAATTTAGATAAGATAATCAGTTAACAGGTAACAATTTCTAGTTGTGTATTCCATCTTCATTAAAGATTTTAAAAAAAGCTTTTGTTGAAAGTGCTTTTTCAAAGCTGTAAGAGAAGGAGCAGGCATAAAACAACTACAAGTTAATGCACTGGAGCTATAGAAAAGTTACAAAAATACAGCTTCATACAAAGGGTAAAGGATAAAGGCACACAATCCAACTCATGCTGGGTTAAAAGTGAAGGAGTAAAGTGTCCTTTTAAATAAGTTTTAATTATTATTCCACGTTTTAGGAGCCAAAACTGCAAAGGCTCCGTCTTTTCTGGTTTTATGAAAGTCTTTGGGACACTCAAAAGCATCTGGTCAGCCAACCTAAGAGCACACAATGGTGCCAGAACATTGAGAATTTTAAAATTTAAGATTGAACATGAAGTGGGTAAAGAGATCCCAAAACTGCAATTATGTGCTCTTTTTTACTTGTATGCATTAGAAGCTTTGCAGAAGCATTTTGTTCCAGTTGCATTTGTGAAACGGAGGCCTGGCTCAAATCAAAACTGTTACAATAAGCCAGGGGCGAGGTGATAAAATCATGTCCCACTGATAAGCACCATCTAGACAGGAGGGACATTATTTTTGAAAGTGGCTTCAACCGAAAGAAAGAGAACTTGACCACAGCGGTGGCATCGGAATAAAAATTTAGGCTGTCTTTTTATTTTATTACACCTGAATTAGTGAGGCTGTTTTTTTCCCCAAGTGGGACAAAACTGAGAAAACGAAAAGGGATACAGCTGGAGTCACCATATTTAAAAAGCAGAACCTCAATTTTTTCATTAAAACTAAGGAAATTCAGTGTCATCCATTCTCTGTTAATGAAAAGATCAAGTAGAGGCTGAACAGAACCCTCATGTTTTAAAGGGGAATAAACTTTGCTGTCATCAGCATCTAAGATGGGATTCAATTCTTCCCAAAAGAACAGCACCAAGTGGTCGTAAATAAATAGCAAACAGGTGAGGATTATGAATTGGAGCCCTGAGGTTCCCCTCAGCAAGTGGGGCAGTAGAAGTAAAATTTTACATGATGATACAGAAGCTCCTGTCAGAGGTAGGAGCTAAACCACCGAAGAGCTGAGCCAGTGATGTCCACCCACTGTTCTAATCAGGAACGATGAAAAGTTGTGGTCAGAAATCTTTGCCAAAAAGAAAAAAAAAAAAAGAGCAGATTTAGAAAGAAAGCCAATATAAGTACAAATTGCAGTAAGTCATGTTAAGGACACAGTAAAGATGAGAGCACTACTACCTTCTGACCTTATTGCAGGTTGTGTGCCAGAAAAGAAATATTACAGAATAGACTGAACACATCATCCCCTTGGTGAAACAGTGGTGGCAGCATCATGGTTCAAGTAAGGATTTTCCTTCAGCAGGAACAGGGAAACTGGTCAGAGCTGATGGACTCTGTAGATGGGGGTCAACTACAAGGAAACCTTGGAATATAACCTGTTGGACGCCACAAAAGACTTTCTATAAAGGCTGAGATCGATGTTCCAGCACAACAACCCTAGCCAGAGTAACAATGAAACATCTTAGATTAGTCCATTCTGTTTCTATATACATTTTATTTTTTTTATAGTGCACACATATTTAGGTTTCTCTTACCTGTTTTTTACTCTGAGCCTTGCAACAAATTTTTGCTCAGATGTACATTGTCAATGTGCAGTTCAATGCTAGTTTGTCAAAGTCCGATGCAATGGAATGGCGAACTCCATTTAAAAAAACTGATGTTCAAACACTGTCCATTAAATCCAGTTTAGCTTTTGCCACTAACCCAAGAATGGGGAAAACTTCAGTCCATACATATGCAAAGACTGCAAACACTGGTTTTGTTTCAAAAGTTGGTTCTGCAAAGGACTGAAGCAGGGATTCTGAGTGAAATGCAAACCACATTTCAGGGTTTTACCTGTGAAAGAGGGAGAGAAACAAAACAAAAACATGTACTACTTTCCTCACACTTCAATTATGAACTAGTTTTTGTAAGTCAACAAGATTAAATCCTAATAAAACATTTGCTTTTTAAAAAGGGGCCAAAGAGTGAAAATGCTCACTATGTGCCAACATGCATGTTGCCTTCTGTCCTTTATATACACTGAATAAATTTAAATAAGTACAAATGTTTAATTTTTATTCACAGAATCACATTTTTTTGTCCAATTCAATAAAAAAAAAAAAAAGTATCTGGGACCTCAGATACAGCATATTTTCCCTAATGATTAAGAGTATCAGTACATTTCCTTCGGAAAATATCCTGCCATGGAGTACACCTGGATAACAACAAAAGGAGGAAGATCTCCCAATAGTTCACAATTTGTATGTGAAAACCACTTGTAAACATGGAACATTCTTCTGAACTCTTTTAAAAACTGTTTTTTCTCCTGCACGGTACATTCTTATCACTGCTGCACTTTATATTGTAATGTTACTTTATTTAGATTGCAATCTCATTACATTATTGTAAGCTGTATGCAATGAAATTTCATTTTGTATGCACTCTGTACATACAAAATGACAAAGGATTTTGTATGTACAAGTCTAAAAACAAGTCAGTCTGTATGTCAGGAAACTGCTTTTGGCACAGATTCAGTTTAACATGCAGAACATGTTTCATCAAATGAAGCCACTTGCTGTACTAAATATAGTCCTTGCTCGAGCTCGCTTTTCTTTCCCTCCATTTTAAGCATTTTAGCTTGCCTGTCATTAAAACAATAAAAACCTTTTGAACACATTACAAAGCATTATTGATCAAGGTTAAGGTGGCGCAGCATCTCAAAAGCACAGCTGTGCTAAACAGAGGTTTTTCTATTCTTTTAGAACCTCGGCTCAAAATATTCCACGCAAGCTTTAAATTAAACCCAGCGTCACATCATGGCTTCAGACTCAATGCCCTCTGCTGCCAAGTGGTCCTCTTGTTCTCCCTGCCCAACCCGATGTCCTTTGTGATGCATTGCTGCTTTTGTCGACTGCCTGCTGCTCATTCACAGTTGATTGCTTTACTTTGTTCTGCCGCTCATTTCCTCACTCCCCGTTCCAAATGACTGCTCATAGACAGACTCCCTCCCCGAGCTCCTGATTGATTGATTTATGGGGGTCGATCGGTGATGACCTTACCCACCTGCCACCTCACATGCTCAAACTCTGTGTGTCAAGTACAAAAGATGCATTTCTTGGATTTTGATTTGCTTTAAATGAAGCCAGACAACAAGTGAAACATATCACTTATAGACCATTTAGAGAAATTGGGATATGCACCATTGGTACTTGCTGACAGATTGCTAACAGACTATAGGATTTGTCAAAGGCTGACCTTCTGTTAAACAAACACCTGTGTTAAAGCACTGTGAGCCAAGATGATTTGTACCCATTAGAACCAATAGATGGCACTCTGGTAACAGACTTCATTTAGTCATTTATAATGGAAAAAAAAAAAAAAAAAAAAAAAAAAAAAAAAAAAGCATTGACAATTTGGAAGCATTTTTATATTCAAGAGAGAAGGTGTGATATGACTTGTTTTGGAGTTACAGATGAGAAAGCAACAGCACAGGAACTTGTACAGATATATGGGCGCACATAAATTTGCAGCAGAGCCTAAACACTTGCAAAAGATACGCGACATCCCCCTTCCCACACAGAGCCCTCAAAATGCTAGCCTGTTAACTCGTGTCATGGTGACACTATCTGACAAGACAGCTGTGCTACATGTCAGGCCCTTTTCTTCACACTCATTTCAAGTGCGCCTCACTTTGTTTTTCCTCAAGCCTTGAAAGATAGCGTTACCTTGAACAAGTGGCCTCCCACCGACTCTCCTGTCCAGATACTGAGGGAGACGCTGAGGACGCCTGACCATCTTCCAAAGGCCTTGCACCGGAGCCCTCCCATGGCCTCTGCGCAACAGCTGAACATAACCCAGGTTCGGGGCTTCCCTTTTGGGACCAATTACACTTTGGTAAAAAGGGCGACCCCTGCTCAGAAGTGGGACACTTCCAGTATAAGGCTTGCCACGTCTATTTGGGGCTGACCCATCTCCAGCAGGTTCGTGCTCCCTGTGGATGAAGAGAGGTTGTTTTCTGTGACCTTGCTCGTGCTGATTCCTTGAATAAGGATGGCTAGGGGCCTTGTTGAGTGTTGGTGGGGCAACATGCATGAGCTCCTCTGACATTGACTCCGACCTGCTGACTGACGGATCTTGAGGAAACCGACGCATTTGGTCGGCTGTGTGTCCTCTTGAGGCTTGCGCGTATGGGTCAGAGTTCAACATGGACCCACCAGAGTCTATGGGGGAAGCTCGTCTATACGGAGGGTGATCAAAGTGGGCTTTCACCAACCGATCCTCTTGGAAAGGGTTCACATTAGATTCAACATTAGCCAGGTTATCATACTTGAAAATCTTGGGATGCTGCGAAGCAGAAGCTGGTGAAGAGAGATCAGGGGCTCCATGGACTCCAGGATACTCCAAACCCAAGGCAGCTGCATGAGCTGTAAAACAAATGCAGGTCCAGTTCACAAAAAGAAAAAAAAAAAAACCTCCAAGCAAGGCACAAGACAAAGTTGGCCAATTCAGCACAGACTCAATCCAAAAGTCCTATTCATTTCAACACAATCATACAGCTCCATCAATAGATTGAAAGTTATTTTTATTTTAATTTAAAAGAAAATAGCTTCATTACAAAGAAAGTGATGCATTTCAATCTCTTAATTTGCATGAATATGGTTTAAAGCCAATGAAAATTTGTTTAAAATTATGATACTGCACAAAAAAATAAAAAATGTTACAGCCTCGTCGATCATGGAGACTTTCGAGTTGACAATTGAAAAGCACGCAATCATTCACACCCTCCACACAGAGGAGAGGCCACAAAAGGTCACTGCTCAACAAACTGGCTATTCAGAGTGCTGTACGCAGTGGTAATGAAAGGTTGAGTGGAAAGAAAAATGTTAGAATAAAAAGACACAAGCAGTAGGGATAACTACCGCTTTGAGAGGATTGTAAAACAAAGTCCATTCAGGCATTTGAGGGAGATTCACTATAGCTGGAGTGTTTCCTGGGCTACAACTGTTACATTCCTCGCTCTAGATGTCTCCTTAAGTAGAGACTCTTGCAGGAATGGCTTACCTAAGCAAGTGAAAAGGAATCGGGCCCCTGTTTTTATGTCAAGTACATTTTGCATTTCATTGAGAAACCTTGGTCCCAGAGTCTGTAGGAAGAAAGGAGACAGAATCCAAGCTGCTTTAGGTCCTCTGTGATTCTCTCTTTCCACAGTCATTCATGATATGGAGGGGCCAAGTCATATTCTGATGTTCGTTCATGTCGTTTCCTCCCATAAAACTTTAGTACAGTCTCTCTACCAGGGCAGGTTAGAGCACTGATAAGATTTACGGAAACATTTGTTTTCAAGCAGGGCTTAGCATCTCTCCCGACAGCCAAAAGTACCAACACAAGGTTTAAAGAACAGGGTATAACTGTGCTTGACTAGCCAGTAAAAATCCAGCTGACCTGAAACCCATAGAGAATCTATGAGGTCCTGAGCTGAAGGCCATTATTAAAGCAACCTAGGCTTCCTTAACATCTCAGCAGAGACGCAGGGCGATCGCCTCCAGGCTGTTCCACATATTCACAAAAGGAGCCCAAACTGAGACTGAGTGCATATACTTTATATTACATGGACATTGTTTTCAGCACACCAACCGTTTTGTATTGTTTAGATTTTTTTGTAATATTTCATTTAGGTTTCCCTTTGACTACAAGACAAATTATCAATATGAACAAAATCAAATAACTAAAATATATCACTAAGTTTGCAATCTATATAATGCACTGAATTAACATTGACTCAATGGAATAAACCAAGGTTTTTTTATGTTCCAATCTATTGAGATATAACTCTACACTCGTTCAGATCCAATTCACATAGTCCAGTTTAATTGGATCACACATCATACAATACAGTCAGATTCAGTTGACGACAACATGGCGATTAGGCAAAAGTTGTCCAAGGAAGCTAAGCAGACTGCATTGTGTCATCCATTTTGTAGCGGTCCTCTCATCTTGAGAAAGCATGTGGTAACAACACTCGATGTTAGCCATGTCATTTTAAAATGTCAAATATACCCACTAATTGGCAATTATCAGTAAAGGCAATTATGGCTAATTACATACCTCTTGCTGTTTTAGCACAATATGCACCTCCGGCTGATACAGACTGAAGTAGAGCAGCGCTGGAGACAACAATGGAAAATATAAAAATAAAACAGCACTGAGGGTAACAAGCACAGCTGTGAATGATGATTGTTGTTATATTAAACAAAAAGATACCTGAGCAACCACCAGAGGCGGACACATTTCTGGACTCTCACTGTAATCATCATGCCAGCAAAAAATTTTGCTGACTCACTTTTCACTCTTGGGATGTTTTTGCAGCCCCTCAGACAACCTCAAACCTAAAGCAGG
This sequence comes from Fundulus heteroclitus, assembly GCF_011125445.2. Lineage (NCBI taxonomy): Eukaryota > Metazoa > Chordata > Actinopteri > Cyprinodontiformes > Fundulidae > Fundulus > Fundulus heteroclitus. The sequence goes on from NC_046363.1 coordinate 34,249,854, forward strand.
GCTTGATTAGCTGATTACAGACAGCTGCTCATCATGGCAACTGAAAGCCAACCACAGAATCCGAGAAGCCCCCCCCCCCCCCCCCTTGTCCCCTAACCATAAAGTCAGTGGGTGTGTTGTGTGTGTTTGGGGGGGGGTTAACAGTCTCCATGGCTGCAATTATTTGCTACTGCAGAATCCAGCCTGCCAACTGGTAAACTTCAACTTCTTTATATGATTAAGGTTTTGAATTAATTGAAATCCAGGGTATCGTATCTTGACAATGCATAAAATCATGTTCTATTGTCGCATTTCCCTGTCTGAAGCTTGCCTATCATGAGTACGGTGCTGTTTAGTGCAGTATGGCCAAGTTTGAATGTTGCCATAACTGTCTCTTCCCTCCCATGTCTTCCTGTTCTTCTCATCTCTTTATATTCCTTTGAATTTTATAGAACTACTGTCCTTTCCTTTCTTCCTTCCATTGCTTTTGCCACCTGTCTTTTTTTTGTATTATGTCTCAGGGTTTTAGATTTTTAGCTAAAAAATGCAGGATTTATACAAGATTCTGTAACCGTGTCACATCACCTTGGATGATTATACCTTAAAAATCAGGTTTCTAATTAAACTTTCTAACTCATCGGACCCAAAAAAAAAATTTAAATGGCACTTTCTGCATGATCATTATCCAAATTATCTCATTAGGTTCGGCCTCTTTCATTTCAGATTCAAAGAACAACACAGCGTGCATACATCAGTACTTTTTCAGAGACTTCTTTAAAGTAAGCACACTTAACAGTCTTACATTGGAGATAAACAAGGAATAGGCTGGATTCCTACAGCTCAGATAAAGTAACAGTAAAGACGTTAATGGCTGTGAACACATTTATAAATTCAGCTGAAACATTATTTCTGTCAGGAATGACAAGCCTGACATGAGCTTGATTCAATTCTGTAAATGGACATTCACCTTTACCATGATCCCATACAGGGGTAATTAACAGGCATGGGCTTTATTTAAAGGGTTCTGTAGCAAATAATGGATTCCATATCGGTGGCGATGTTCAACCAAAGAAGTGAGTCCGTCGGATTTTGCCTTTTCATTTCCACAGACTCTTTGTGCTCCCATCCACCTGAAATTGTCGTTTTATGATTCAGCCAAATTAACACATCCTTTTCAAAGAACCAGTTTCTTACAACAGAACACGCTTGTGACGTATCAGGCTATTTTGTGTATATGAAAACCATCTGCATCCACATTGGCTCTTGTTTTATTTTATCATACGTTTAATTATTTTGATCATGTCACCACTTTAGAAAATAAAGGAAGCAATACAATCCCACACAAAACCAAGGGCAACAACGACGTGTAGGTTGAAGCAATGCTCATTTCTTATTCTCTTTGCCTCTTATATTTTTTACACAAACTGGTACGAGTGCAGATGATAATCCTACTGAGCTCAAGATCTCATTTGCAAGGGGAACCTGGGCAGAAAGTCTGCAGCACACATCAAAAGGGGACACAAGTCAAACACATTTTAAAAGATAATACAATTATAAAATAAATACATAAAATACAATTTAAAAGCATTTGCATTTTGGTCTGAAATAAGTTTAAAAAAATAAAATCCGCTATCTCAAGTTCTGAGTGGAGATGATTCCATACTGTAGGAGCTATAATGCTGAATGCTTGCTTCCCTTTTTATGTTCGTGCAAAAGAAGAATTTCTAAAATAGTTTTACTGTGTAAAAAGAAGGAAACGAAACAGGGTAGCTTTTTATTTCTTGGTACTAGTGATTTCATGTTTTATTTGTAACATGAAAATTATTTTTTTGCTTGTCATTACTGTTTTTTGACAACCCCAAAAAGCAACAACTAAAAAAAAAAGAAAAAGTGCACTGTTCTCTACCCATTTTGCTGTGCTTCATTCAGCAAGTTTATTTGCATTAACAGCCAGGTTCCGAATCTATTATGAAACATCTCAAAATATTCTAACACAGAGCATAAGAGACCATTTCCGCGGTCCTTTCTTAAAGAGAACACCGTGGGGCAGTGGAGACTGTGCTGTCCTCTGTGTCCAGAAGTGTCTCTTAGCCAAAGAAACGGTCGTAAGGGAGCCATATATCACACAGCCAGTTCCATGAACCGAAGACAACGCCATGTGTCAGACCTAAAAAGGCTCTTTGTGCTTGTCCTAAGTGGATTTTAATGTGAATGCATGCAGCTTCTACAGAGTTATGTAGCACAGGAACTTTAATTTTTCTTCCCTCATTTCAGTCTTTCCCTTTTAGCTTATGATAGCTCATAAAACTCAGAATGGCATTATTAAAATATCCTTGCTCTTGACATCCAAGGGTCAATCAGAATCTTTATACATTTTAGTTCTTTAAAGAGCTTTGATTGTTATGCAAAATAACATTTGTATTTTGATCAACTCTTCCTCAACAAATAATCTGTAGCTTTGAGGTAGGATTGTTTGTTTTGTTGATTTGTCATTAGAAGACATTAACTGATATTACCCAATGTTATTTATGCATCAGATCGAATTACTTTTGTTGATAAGTCATGAGATAGAATTTATCTTTGATAACCAACTAAATTGGTTAAACACTACTGAGCACCAATATCGTAGTAGTGGATAAACCTAAAGGAGCACAATACCAGGGAGAATAAGGATCCTTCAATCAGCCCTCAGACATAACCTTTTCCTTTAACTAGAAGACGGTCTGTCTGTTTTTAAGAGTAGACTCGACTTCTCTTGAACTTTGCAGTTTGACTTGTCGGTCCCTGTGGAGTTCCCAGGATTGAGAAAAACACATTCACTCATTCAGACAGTATAGTACACACAGTGGTGGTGGCACGTCCATCAGCGAGGTGCCTGCGTCGGCTTCGTGTTTGTTCCAGGAACACTCAAACAGACATTTACCTCATGTGGAAGAGGTTGAATTGCTTGACACGCTGCCTCCGGAGGCAGTTGATGGTAAACAAGGTCAGCGACGGACTATCAGTGCTCCACCTCTTAACCCCAGCCCCCATCAGTTGCCTTCCATCATCACCTCTGGGCCTCATTTGTGAAGATCAGGAGACCTGTAGTTTGTCTCTGCAGACAGAGCGCGTTCACTGGACTGCCAAATGAGCAGTCCAGTGAACGCTACAGTGTTTCAGTTCCAGCGTCTTTCAACCAAGAGGTGCGATTTATAGCTTTGCAGTGAGAATCATGACAGACCAACTCGCATTTGTTTGGGGCTGATTTCCTAAACTTGTGCAAATATGTATCAGAATCAATTAGGCCCATTAATATACAGTCCTCAGAGGATTCACATCAAAGCACACGATCCAATTAGGAGTGTTTACTGTTTAGATTGAAATGCTCAGCGTTGCGCTCTTAAACCCAATCCGCATATCTGTAAACAGTGCTTGCCAGAGTGTTTTTACCAGTGGTTTTGTGTGTGTGTGTGTGTGTGTGTGTGTGTGTGTGTGAGTGTGTGTGTGAGTGTGTGTGTGAGAGTGAGTGAGAGAGAGAGAGAGAGAGAAATAATGATATAACATATGCTGCAATGTAATCTTTCAGATGGCTTTGTACATTTATTTTGCACATTAGTATACCTTAAAAATTGTAGTTCACTATTTTTAAATGTGGAACAATCTTAAAAATAAGGAAAAAAAACAGTGCACATGCATAAAAATTAAGGTTTTATTTCCACTGTTTTCTAAACCTCACTCTTTAAATTCAGTTATGCTGAAAGTTTTAAAGCCGGTAAAAGTTTCGGACACTGTTTCTTTGGTTTAAAGTTCTTACATTAAAAGCGGTTGACAATGTACAGTTCTCTGATTGCTACAGCTTACTGAACAGTGTACCTCTTCGTCCGTGTAAAGCCTGCAGGACCAGAAACACATTCCAGTCTGCATGTCTTCAACTTGTTTGGCAAATCAGCTGTTTTTGGTAAGCCATCAGTCAGCTGTGTTTGAGACGACAAAAACAGAGGTCCACCTGTTACGAAAATGTAAAGTAGAATGTTTCTGTTTGTGAAATACACAAAAAGTCATGACTTGGAAATGGGAACATTTATTATGTGGACAGTCTATTGCAGGCTCTGCAGATACCACTGCTAAATAGCTTGCTGGCAACAGCTATTCAGGTTCAAGCCAAACTCGTATAGCACTGGTTTGCTCACTATTTTGTGTTGTTTAGCAAATATGGAAGTACTTCTTTGTTTTTTTAGGGGGATTTGATAACTGCACATGTCAGAGTGGTTCTATTCTGAATAAAGCCAGGTGCATATACATGCACATTATGATCGGATTGATAGCTTGTGCGCTTATATAAATGGTACAATCTGATTATTTAATCCAAATATATTTTAATCGGATTGGGAAATTTTATTTATGTAAACATAGCTGCTGTTGGACAAACAGGGCAGACTGAATAATTCTATGGAAAGTTGTACTTCTTGAGTTGTCACAGGAGGTGCAGTCTCTGCTGGGTCTTCTCAACTTTGTTTTATGCTATTGAATAGAATTATTATTACATGATAATCCAACCTTAATTACGAATAAAAGCAGTAGTAGCAATTTTACATATTTGCTCAAATTTTTTAATGAATTTATTATTTATTTTCTCTGCTAAATGTGACTACATGAAAACAAATAATTGCAATAGTGGTTTATAACTGCAACAATGATATCCATTGTGATTGACTCAAGGTTTTCCTCACGCTTTATCTTGTTTTGCATTGTCACAACTTCCCCACCACTTTTTTTTGGAGCTGAAGCATTTTGTTGAGTAAAATTTAAATGTTTATACAACAAAGGGAAGCAGAAATCCATCAACAGACCAAATACGTTATTTGAATTCAGAGCTTTAATGCATGGGACTTGAAATAGGATAATCTAACTCATATTTGAGTCAAGCAGTTCTTAGCAAATGCAATGCCACACAAGTAGATATTGCAACTATCCTTATGGTTCATTCAACATGATATTTTTTTAAAGTTTGTTTATCATCAGAATGCCATAGTAACTTATGGCCATTCAAAACATGCATTTTACAAATATCAAGTTGCATTGCCAAATAATGGAAAAGGAACCCAACTACTGCAAGTTTAAAGGGGCATCTGATCAATATTATTTTACATTTCCCTGAAAATGTTTAGCACTGCCCCTATTATCACTGGCACTGTTGTCAAAGTAGGAGATTGGTAAATCAGGAAAAAAAAACAAGGTGTCAGAGCTTAACTATGAAACCAATTAGCTGCCAGAAAGCTCTGTTTAAACAGCAGTTATGTGATAAAAAACTAGAGCATTGTTTTTTTTTTTTTTATTTGCACTGAAATTTAAAACACTCTTGTAGTAAATTTACGGCTGGTTGAGTAGAATGAGGCTTTGGCATTCAATGATCTGAAAAAAAAAAGCTAATTTCATTTCTGATGTCATGTGTGAGACTGTTACTAGCACAGCCATAACGTACAGAATATATATTTAGATGTGTGAACTAGCATGGTGTAGGCTAAGTACATGTTTAAAATTCAAGCTCCTTTTCCTGCACAGTCGTGCTGTTTTAATGCTGCCTACTCGTTCCCTCTCTTAGCGGAGAACATACTGAACTCTTTGAGCTTTAGGGCTCAAGCTGCCTCTCAAACAGGAATAGCAATCAGCGCAGGGAGCAAGGGAAATGAGGATATGAACACACTCAGAGAGATCAACTGATTCTTTAAAGCAAATAGTTAAAACATGTTCTAGATAAGATATCCAAAAATGGCGGAGACTAAAATGTGTGCAAGAGGAAGCAAACAATTTGTTTCTTTTTACCAAATAGGCCAGCCCTTCAGTGCAGCTCCTGTTCACATGACAGTAGGTTTAGACTTCTGCGGGCTCCAGGCTTGCTGAGCCTGTGATTTGAGACGACAATTAATTTAGGCCTTTCTGGAACATTTCTCTCTCATCTTTTAACCAACATACACTGCAGCATGCAATCTGTCCCCCCCGCCCTGTTTTTCAAAAATTAGAAAACTTTGCAAAAACAAAATAAGCCCAGCAGCATAATTAACTATGACACTGCCGAGATTGCTCCTTCAGATTCCATTCCAATTAGGAAAAGAAAGTCGTCAGCAAGTATTGTTTGTGATATCCCCCTAAAATGCCCCGTGTGGTTGGTTTCTGCATGAGTGAGGGGACTCTTATGGAGGCCACAGTCACTTGACAGGCTTTGTTTAGTGCTATGGTCTCCATATGATGTGGCGCCATCCCAAAACATCTTTCTGCTCTGGGCTCAGTGTCAGGGATTAATTAGTTAGGGACTCAAGCAAGCTAGGAAAGAGAAAAGAACAGAAGAATAAATTAATCAGTTACCCTATCTTCCAAAAAGTAGTTTTGAATTCTGAGAAATTTAAGCAATTTACATTTTTTTTATAGTACAGTACTTTCTGGCAGCCAGACATATTTAAGTAAATTATGTGTCTATAGAAAATGCAATAGTCATTCAACCTGATTAAGTTTAATTACATGTCGGGGGACAGAAAAATAGCCTTCTTCCTAGGACATTTGTCTTTTATTGTTATACAAGTGTAAATAGAGTGCTAAGTAATGGGGTTTAGTTCACACACAAACAAAATAATAGTTAAAAAAAAAACTTGTCAAGTCTAATGCTGTCTCCCCTGAGGTAGCCTGCAAAAGTATTTATACCTGTAGAAACAGCTCAGATGGTACCATCTGTTAGTTATGCACTTCACAAATCTGCCCTTAATGAATCACAATCAGTTTTATTTTCCCCCTTGTGCTTACAAAGCGCCATGGAAGAAGTATCGTTGGCAGTTTTCAAAAAGCAAACCTGTGGCAGAAGGTGTTCTGGTCAGATCAGTCAAAAACGGATGTTCTGGCGGCCTACATGTGAGTAGTGAAAGCAACATTCCAAGGGGATGCATTTTATTCAACAGTGATAGTGAAGCTGGTCAGACTTAAGGAGAGATAAACAGGATCATCTAGAAGAGTTGAGACTGGTACAGTAGTTGACCTTCCATCGGGAAAACAACCCTTAACTTACAGCCAGGGCTACAACTGAATAATTAATATCAAAGCATATTCATGTGTTAAAATGGCTGTATCTAAATTTAATTAAGAAAATATGGTAAGAATTGAAAATTGATGTTGCAGGCGCTGACTGACATGCATTATTTTGAAAGGAAGAAATAGGCAGGAATTTCATCCTGTAGCTGTGAAAACCTGGAAAACACATATCCCAAACAACAGTAACTGGAGCACAAGTGGTTCTTCGAAGTACTGACGAAGGGTGGATGAATAAAAATGCACACAGCAGATCCTAGACAGCAGGAAGTGGGCATCAGCACCATGTGACTCTGTGAGAATGGAAAAGGTTTTTCTTACTGGTATAATAAATATTGAAAGCTATCACTGGGAACACAGACTTTGAGTGAAATCACCTCCTACATATTTTTTGTTATTACAGAGTCTTCATTGGTGTAAAACATTTCCAGACTCCTATATTCTTAAAATGTGTCTGACTGTCCACTATTTTATACTTTCCTGTTTCTGTGTCTTACCATCTCCAGGACAAGGCATTAATTATGTGTCTGAAAAGAATAACAAGACAGTGATGGCCGTTCCTTTTGGACAGAATACATCAGCGATGAACACTGTAATTGGCCACAGTGGTGTCACATTTTAACAGCGAATAAATCAAACAAACATGGATGCAGTCGGTGATATAGCTTGCCATCTGTTCTAATCCTTAAAACTCGGCTTATGTACAGATTAGGTCCATGGCTAAATCAGATGTTTGCTTCTGAAAGAGATGAAATGAACTCATGGAATTGAACCAGCAGGGAAAAGTAACTCGGACTTATCTTGGAATGTCTCATAATGGGAAGCCAGGGGCAAGCATTAGCTGGCTGTGACAGGCTGTTATTCAGTCATAGGCCCGTGGGTGTAAAGCCTGCTGGTAATGCCTGTCTGATCCATTGCACATCTGGAAGTGCCCTGCAATCAAAGCCCTTCTGCTGTTGTGGTTGGTGACTATTAACTTCTAAAGACTTTCACACTAAAGCGTCACCAAATGATACTGTGATCGAAAGAGAGATGGCGTGTAGCAAGGTTAAAATAAATGAACGCTAAACAGACAAAGGAAATTTTAAATATAGTTGTATAGCAGCAAGAAGATTGCCAACACAATTTTTTTCTCTTTTAAACAAACATCAATCAGAATCAGCATTTTTTGGCCATGTCTGTGTGCACAATCAAGACACCTGACTTTGGTTATAGCGTTCACAGTATACAGACATTAGGTATAAATTAATAAATAGTACCTGAAGGTCAAAGTCTTTAACATTTGTGTCCAGGATGCGTGGGGTCTGCAGAGATGTTAGCTGCCCTTTTCCTGACCCAAGACCTGTACAAGTCATGGATAGAGGGAAGGTCAGCCTTGATAATACCTCTCTCATACTTGGAAAAATAATTTAAAGCTAAGAATATATCACAAGGACCACGGAAAAGTGAATAACAAATTAAACTAAAATAGTGCTCGGCAAAATGTACTCTGTACCCCTGAACCCTTTCACATTTAGTAATTTTTTTATGTTATAAATTACAATTATGCTTCCAGAGGAGCATTTTTGCTAAGTGCAGGAAAGGACTGCCTGTTTTTATAGTTCAACACTCGTAAAAAGCTTGTTGTGTATTTAATGAAAAAAAAAAGGTTAAAAAATAAAACAACTGGACTGAAGCTGAAGACATTTTAGCCCCATTTACACTACCCTTGTTAAACCGATCCATGCCGAGCTCGGTCCGAGCTTGGATCAGTTAACTAAGCCGAGCCAAGCCGAGCAGAACCATCATCCAGATTCACCTGGAACTGTTGATGCAGAGTTTAAACTTTACAATCGCAGAGCATTGCTATGGTTTTCTTTCAACAAAGACTTTTATTTCAGACTCTCCCACATGAGCTAGGGATCTCTGTAGCTCATCCAGAGTATAGACTACCTGGCTGGCTTAAGGCTGACCTGCCACTTTAGATGAATGACCATGCTATTTGTCAGCTGTGCAATAGATTGTCTGGTTTCAGATGATGGATTGAACAGTGCTCCCTGAATTGTTCAATGGTTAGGATTATATTTAATAAGCTAACCCTGCTTTAAACTTATCCACAACTTTATCTTTGATAAAGTGTGTTTCTTGATCAGAATAGAAAGACGCTATTTACTAATTACGCGACTCATGAAAGGTCACTGGTACAAGACTTTATTTAGAGGCACGATGATAAAGGATGCTGAATACAGATGCATATCAGACTTTAACATTTTTGTGACATTTTGCCTTTCACTTCACAATACACTATTTTGATCTAACATATAATACGCCGAATGCTGGAGATAGGCACCAGCAACCCCCGTGACCCCATCAGGGATTAAGCGGGTCAGAAAATGGATGGATGGATGGATATAATATGCCTTATAAAATACATTGAAGTTTGTGGTGTTAACCTAACAAATGCAGAAATGTAAAAAAAAAAAAACTAGTCCAAAGATAAAAAAAGCACAAAAGATGCAATCAAAACAAAGACACCATTAAAGATAGACCTTAAAATGAGAAAATAAATGTTCAAAATAAGGAGCTGTGATGGTTGATTCTGGCACTAAAGTAGCTGCTGTATAATAGGGCAACACATTGATTGCATCCATTGCATCAAGACTAACATACATCACAAATTGGGCACTCATATTTTTACACACTGCATTTTATTCAGAAGTCAACACTCAGGTATTACCATCCCATCTTTGATACTGCAGGCAAACTGTTATTTCTAACAAGCTTCATCGATTCAATTATTATACGAAATTAGATGTTTTCAGCTGAGGGCTTCTCTGTATGAAATGGAATTATTTTTGCATGCCTTCTGAGAATGCCTAACATGGTTGCCATTGTCACAAAAATAGCTATTCAGATTTTCTGTTCTCCATCACAGCTTTGAGCCTGTTTTTCACATAGCTGCTGTGTGGCAGGAAAGAGGGATGGGATGGTGGCGGATGGGAATGGGCAGGGGGATTTTTCACAGTTCTCCATATGTTGTGTCATTTGGGGGTTTGCTGGTGTCTGTGCATGCTTGGCAGGTCTTGGCTTCTTTCCTCTGTGCATGGTGTTTGTGCAGCCCCCTTTGTCTGTCACCGCACACCTGTCCCTTAGCTTCCAGATTTGGCAGAAAACTTAACACTTTTATGGTTCCTGTTGATGTAGGGATACTGTAAACAAGAAATACTGGGGGCTTTAAATAAGAGGAATTACAAAACAATTTTATAATAACTTTTACATTTTGTAGCTTAAACTATAAAGGTTGATGCAACAGAGCTTCTGTGACAACAATATAAAACATATTTCTTCAATGTAGTCCTCCCAATCTGCTTACACGTATCTGGCAGATGTCTTCCACTTCAGAACACTGAGGTTGCCTAAAACTGTAAGTACTAAACAGAAGAAATATTCAAGAGAAAAACAGGAATTAATCGGTAACACAACACCACACCTCTTTAAAAGGAAGGGATTTCTTAAATAAAATGTGCACTTTGTCTTTGAAACTTGTGTGTTGCTGGCTTTTACCCTAACCTTAACCAAATATTTAAAGCAGCACCTTGTAACTGTTCGCCACTAGGGGCACTAGACCAGTAAATTTTATGTTCAGAGCCCATGAAGGCCATTGGTAACATTGTACTCTCGCAAAATTAAACAGTCTCCCTCTGTGTTTTGGAATCTGATAACAAACCACTTTGGATCAGCAAATTGAGAAGGCATGAAGTTACTTGTAAAGACAAGCTACATTCATCCCTCTAGAGCATAGATACATGCCAAGTGCTGTTTATTGCCCTGAAAATCAAATAATATATCTCAAATTAAGTTTTGAACCAAGCTAATATTTAGTGAGTACTGCTTTTATGAAGTTTCCAAGCCAACATGTTTTGTTGTGCAAAACATGCTTTACATGCCCAGAACAAACGCAATTGACCTCACAGAGATGTATGATGAAGGTCATCATCTACAGTGAAGTCCTGTTCCAACATGGACTGAAAAAACGTTACAGAGAAGGAAGCGATTATTTTACTCTTGCAAAAGCAACATGAAAAACAGATTACAGTTGACAAAGGTAAACAAGGACAAAGACCTTAATCTTTGAAGACATTGTGAACCTGTGAAAGATTTGCTCAAAACCATTAGGAGAAATAAGCGAGAAACTTTGGGTTGACAGCACCATGTTGCGCGGGTGTTTTGCTACAGGGAGGGTTGGTGCACTTCCCAAAATAGATGCCATCTTGACAAAAGTACAGTTTATGGAAATAACCAAGAACATAAGACAAAATTAGTACCCTTCATACCCTTAAGCCCTAAGTGGCTTACGGGCATGAAGTGAGTGTTTTGGAGCGCCTATGACAAAGCCCTGATATCAGTCCTGTGGAAGAATTGCAGGCAGAGCTGAAAAGGTCTGTGTCAGCAAGGCGGCCTTTAAACGTGACTCAGTTTCAACAATTATTTTAGGAGAAATGGGCTATAGTTCCAGTAAATTCTTGTCCAGAGCTTGTGGAAGGATACCAACAATGTTTAGCACAAGTCATTAAATTTAATAGGCAAATATACTGCAAACAACAAAAAAGGATGGAACCTTCTGAATTTGAAAAAAGGCTTGAAAAAAAATCTAGAAACAAAAATCTCTGGCATTTAGCAACTGGAAAGGATTTTAGTGTTCCCACTGATAGAACAAATATGGAAAGCGTGGTTTTAATTGAAGTCAGACAGTGAATAAAGTGTTATTCGTCTTTTAAAACAGTGCACTGTCGCTTCATGCTTGCTCGGTATGAGGAATCGCTGCAAAGCCATGGACAATGCAGACGACTCTCCCTGTGGCTGTACGCTCCTTCAAGAGGAGTGAATGCTGCCTGTCAAGACTTGATGCAATCTACTGGGTTCCCTTAGATAGGAAACGTTTTGACCAATCTGTATAATCTAACCCAATCTGTATAATCTGATTGAATTTGATTTTGGAAAGTGCCTTGAGATGACATGTTTCATGAATTGGCGCTATATAAATAAAATTGAATTAAATTGAATTGTATACAAATTCCTGGTTTAACGTTATCCCTAAAATCTAACCTTATTTATTATTTTATGCTGTGTGTTTTTTCTTGCATGTCTCTATAATAGCATTGATTATTTAACACTTTTGCCATGATGCTTAAAATAGTTTAGTTTGAAATAGAGTGACTGTTGTTTTAGCTTTACTCGCAGCAGCTTTTGTCATATTCCCCCCAGTGGTGCATAAAACAGATCTGTGGACCATCTGGAAGGCAGCCCTTTAAACTTTTCACAGGCAGTTCAGCATCACACTCTGAGTGTTTCCGCTCTGCAGTCAACACTCATTTGGTTGCGCTGAATAACACAGATTTAGGTTATTTAATTGGCCGGTAGTCTTGTGGTTAAGAGAGACAGGACTGCAAACACAGCGGAAACCGAGCACAGCCTCACAGGGTCAGTGTCTTATCTGTGCTGACAGGAGATGTCAGGACCGCTGTGAGACTCGCACTAAACGGACTGATGTTCTGAAAATCAGCAATAACACGACAGAAATACAGCTTTTTTTAACGTATCTCAAATCTTTACGCCTAAACAACCGGTCGGGGGCAGATTGGCAGCTCAAACAGACCAGTCAATGGCAACAGTACGGCACGCAGTAGGGGTGGACAAGCTATACATTACAGATGAATTATACATTTGACTCTTTGCCACCTCTGGCAATCACCAGAGCAGAACTCTGTTCCATTCGTGCCTTGGCACAATATGTGCTGAATGAGGGCATGAGAAGCTTCCCTCCAGGTAAGTCAGCAAGTACAAGGTCAGTGTGTGAATCAGATCCAGCTGGGGAAAGTTGCCCATGAGGGGATGTAAACAAAGTAATTCCTTGATGAAGCGGATGCAAAATCTTTGAGTGCTGAACAGGAACTATTTTAAAGTGTTCAGTGACAATTACCAATAACAGGGAGTCAAACACATGCAGCTGGTTAAAAATAAATAATTTTAGCATCTTCTTGGGTATCTTATTAGCTAATTTATTTGCTACACATTACCTTTGGTCTCAGTTTCCCGTTAAACCAAACTGCTATCATATAGTCTCATTTTTGAAGAATTGATATTACTCAATGAATTACCATCAGCAAATATCCATACAAAAGTGAAGTGGTTATATATAATAAGATGAAACCACACACAGCCCAACCTTTGACAACCAGAAGCATAGAGCACAGTTTGGCAATCAAACACTTGTATATAAATGGTATTCATTAAAATCTAGAAATCTAAAATACCCTTTGTTAATCAGGTTATTTGTCACGATGCTTGGAAATACAAGAATCCCCAAAGAAAAAAAGAAACACTTCAGATGAGAAATTCAAAATAGCAGCTTGTTCACTGTGAGCTTGTGTTTGAAGCAGCAGACAAAAAAGAGAGACTTGCTGAAGTAGTTTAAAAAAATCAGTGCAGACAAAGGGGGAGCAGAACTTGATTGCAGAGCGAACACCATGATGCCTAAGAGTGGAGCCCAATCATAGCGGCTGTTCTGGCAGCTGCTGTATGATAAATAATTTCAAGTTACCCCCAAATAAAAAAAAGAAATGTCAGCTGCCTTTCATTATTCAGCTCGGCAGTTTTTTATTCAGCAAAGCTATTTTTTTTTAAGTTTATAAAATGAAAATACTTTTGTCCCTCAACTCAAACCACTGCAGTGCAACCTGGCTGGTGTTGTTTTTATTTTACGTCTGTCTAATATGGCACTTTGAAATATTACTGAATGTTCAAACCGGGACTTTGAACTCTCCTTTTTTATTTTTTTGCTCTTAACTGTTAACCCTGTTTCCTGTCTAGTTAAATTCTAAAGAAATGTTTAACTAAATCTTTTAATGGCTTCAAAAAAATTGTGCATGTGATTAGGGCTGGGCGATAATACAATTACAATATATATCGATCGATAGACGATAAGCGTACAGGAATGCTCTGTCATCAAGCTCCGCCCCCTTCAAAGGGTTCAGAGAGCACACATTTTCTTTTCTTTTTTAAAAACGTGCACTTTTGGTAAAAAGTTGGTTGAATAAAGGGTTGAGTTTGAATTCATTGTTTGTGTGTTCTGTATATAAAAATATGTCGCTAAGAAATAGCATAAAATGGCCAGGGCTGCACTTTAGAATAATTATCAATATCGATCAATATGATTTCTATTTTATCGATATGCTTTCTTTTTATATCGTCCAGCCCTACAGATTTAAAAAAAAATTCAAGATAATAAATTGGTTTTGAGCAGGTAATCTTGGAGTGTGGTGGATGCTCACAAAAGCTGTTAGGAGGAGAGAAATAAGGACAAACTGAAATGAAAAAGGCTGAACCTGTTTCTGTTGATGTACCAGCTACCCAAGTCAACGAGGTTCAGCTAACTGCAACAGGATGTTAGAAAAACAACAATGGCAAAACACAAATACTGTGTCACAATGTTGGGGATCCATCCCAGCCACATGGAGAAACAGGACTGTACTGCACTCAGAAAAAAAAAAAAAATAGATGGCTAAAGAACTCTGAATCCCAGAATGCACAGCTCCTGGGAGGGAAGGTCTTCACATTGCTGGATATCCTGAGTATTCTCCCTCTTTGCCCTCAGCTTTCCACACGCTGGACTGAGGACATGCACTGAACATCTTGATCGTGCTGGTCGAGAAAAAAGACTTTTGAACTCTTTGAAGAAAAAATCTTGGATCCAAAGTAAGGTCCAGTCTTCTACTCAATTTTGATTGAACAGCTGTCTGATGATCTTAAGGTATGAATAAAAAATAATCCAGTTACATCTATTTAATGGGAATACTAGGGAGTTTGTTTTAGTCAAATTTATTCTTAGCAGGACAAGTGCAACAATGTGCCTGATTGTTTTGCCCTCCTGGGACAGGAACCTATGTCGGATGTGTGCATAAGCACTGCTCACTTGGGGTACTGGACCCGTCTACCAGGTATTTCTTTCTCTTAAAGGGCTATACTGAAATTAAATTTCACCTATGGGGGACAAGTAAAGTCAATTGAATTCAATTCAACGTTTTGATAAAACATTTTTAAGGCTTTTCAAGACATCTTTACCAGGGATGCCAATAAGAGCTGAAGGTGCTGTATACAGATTCTCCATACAAACTAAAGTAAGAGCAACCACCAGAAAAAAACAAAAAAAACATCCATCCTGCTTTAACTGAATAATTGGACATTGCCTACTATTCTACATCAGATGTGCTGACAACAAAACCTGCTATTTGAATCTTCACTCTTATTATAGTGGATTGGATGCAACATAATAACCTTTCCTGCAAGCTGAGTTCTCGTGGTATGTGTGAGATCACAAACACATGAGAATCCATCTTGTCCCGCTCCCACCTCAATCGTTTGTGTCCGAACCAAAAGCGGTTTGGTCCAGTCACATTGCGGTATTATGGTTTAAGGTGGGGCATACCAGCTGTGATGAAAGCAAGAGGTACCAAGCTCAAAGCCGAACCAAAATAAACAAGGCAGCGCAGGAGTATGCTGCTATCATAACTGTTTTGTCAGAATTCACAATTTCTTCTTGGAAATAAGAACAGCAAGAAGGGCCTTGACCAGCATAACTTCTTGTGGTTTCTCGTGGAGCCTGCTGCTTACATTTTCATTTGATACCGTGATTGGCTGAAACCAAACGTTGGTAGGCGGGCATTAGTTCTCTCCAAGCTGAGTGGCTTCAGCCAACCAGCTTTGAGAGGTTTGCTGAATGTCCCTCCTTTTCCCAAACTGATTCAACGGAAGCAGGACCAAACTGAAAATGTGCAGAATGTAGAGTGCTACACATTATCCAGATGGCTTTCTAGGTTAGCAATATAACACTGAAAAATTAAATTAGATTTCTTTGTGACCTTGAAGCTCAGATTTCACCCATTAGGACATTTTTCAAACATAGGAACTGATGTAAGTACATCAATTGCCATGGTTAACAGATTTGGTGATACAGATAGACACTTCAAAAGAGATTCCTCCTATCCTCTTACAATTTCTGGGAAATTCAAGCAGTTGTTGATGAGACATCAGTCTGAGCTAAAGTGTCGGACAGCGCAATGCACAAGCAACTGAGTGAATAATCTTTTTCATACCGCTGCATAAAATCCTTTCACACATTTGTTTGCACAGAATAATCCCCATTCTCATCTGTCTTTCAACGTGATTAGCTGTCATAGGAGAATTTTGATGTTTTGATGTTCCTTTTCTGGGTTACAGACTGAGTTTGACAGCATGCCACACTTCTCTTCAAAACGACGCAGGCAATTGTTTTTCATCAATAAAGGGAATAAGAGATTCAATTTAAACAACTGGATGTTAGATTTATTCGGCGAAATGATGGAAAGGTTTTTTAGCACACAAAGCATCAGTATAAAAGCCAGCTGCAAAAAGTGGGACCTGTGACATTGGCTTCAAGTGCAGTTAATGCTGAATATTTCAGCCGGTCTTTTAATGCTGAAGAGCTGTGGGGTTCCCCAGAGACCGCTGTGATGTGCTCTGATTCAGAATGGGGATACCTGCACTTTCACATCAAGGTGGGTACGAGAGGTATTGATCTAGGGAGGAATCCATCTCACTCGCAGAGCCTGGGAGTGTATTATTCATTAGTTCATCTGTCTGTCTGTTTATTCAGACACATATCCGCTTATCAAAGGCCTTTCTCTGTCACTAATTGAAATCATCTTGAATTTTTAATTTGCCTCCGCCGCTCTTGCCGGGTGACCCCGCTGATCCAGCAGGTGTAACACAGGGGTGTGATAACCTTTGCCAATCTCCTTTCATTGACTGGTGATTATAAAGGAGAACTAAAATTGTAGACGTGATTACAATACATTTAAAGCTTTGGGTGTTAAACGTACAGTTGAAAACAGACATTTACTTACACCGTATGAAAATAATTGATATTTAATCAGACTACATTTCCTATTTTAGGTCAATTAAGTTTTAACATTAGTATTTAATCTCTAATTATTCAGGCATTTGTTAAATTCCTGAATAAAGAGAGATGTTTTTAAGAGAATTTCCTCAAATTCAGATGTTTACATATATCACCATGCCTTTAAACTACTGAGGAACCCCCAGTTGATGGTTTTTTTTTTCTGTTAGGTTAATTCACAATATTTCAGCAAAATTTACCAACTATTGTATTTTGATTGTACACCAAAAAGCTAAAGAAATCAACAAATATTTCGGGAGGGCAATTTTGGACCATCACAAGTTTGGCTTATACTCGAGTAAAGTTTTCAAATGCTTGAAATGGAAATAGGCTGGAGCTTCAGACCCTTGAAAGAGAGCTGTTTTGCACAGCTTATTGCATGTGGTTGTACTCTGTAACTCCAGGGTACTTAATTTGCCAATGTTTCAGCCTAGTTTTGTAAAATACAGCAATAACAAATTAGTAAACATAAAATTATGGTCCATCTGTTGGGTTTCTGCATTGTTCTCACCAAGTGAAAACTCAGCTTCAGAACCAATCTCAGCCCAAAATGGTGATCTGCACCACGTGATCTACTTTCAGTAATTATCTCCAGTTATTGCATCCATGGTTCGGCTCATCTTGGTTCTGACGTCACATGTGTGGCCATACAGTGGAGTAAAAAATGAATGCTGTCAGAGAGGAGCTTATTTCTATGCTGGTGTTGTGTCTGACTGTTAATATGTGTCTAATCAATGTTAAACTGGACAAATTCACTCACCTACGGTATCTCTGGTGTTTATTTCCAACTGACATTACTTATACAAAGCATTTCCTGTTTTCACCTCGGTATCGAGACTTCAAAGTAAAAGCATACATGGAACGTTATGAACGTTACAGCTGGTTCAGACACTTTTTATTTGTTTGTTTTTACAAGCCCAGCTGCTCCAATACGACGAGGTGCAAATGAGACAAAGTGCTTGAAGGTCAGCTGTTTTACACAGGCACAATGCTGTTTAGCATCACTTTGATTTTGATGTGGGGGAAATATTTGACTTATAACTACCCGGCTATATGCGTACAAGGCCTGAGATCACAGCTGAACTAAGTACAATGGTATCGGTGTTTGAATTTGAAGAAAGTAATAAAATGAAGGAAATTATTCTCTTATCATGCTACAAACAGAAGAAAAATTGTATTCCTGACTAACCATTTCCACTGATACATTTTTTTACTATTAGCTAAGTATGAAAATTAAATGAATAGTTTTGAGCATTAAGGAACATTAATGCTTCAGTGAAACATTTTAAAAATCCCTTGAATGTTTTCACATTTATCACAATGCCATGAATTCGAATGTATTTTATTGGGATTTTATTGGAAGTCTTTTGGTTTGTTAGAGAACATGATAATCAAAGAGCTTAATGAAGCACAGAGAACAAAGCATGAAGGCTAGGAGAACGCTGCAGACAGGAAGCAGGTTTTGGGGTTTAAAACAATCTCCTTTGGACATCTCATTGAGCTCTCCTCAATCCATCATCTGAAAAGCAAAAGAGTATGGAAAAACAGCAAACCTACTGAGACATAACTGTCCAAATAAACTGATAGGCTGGGCAAGTATTGCAGCAATCAGAGGAAAGCCACAGGACATCCCATTTGCTGTTTTCCACTGGACAAATTGGGATCACAGCAAACACGTAGAAGGTACCATGAACATACCATCCCTACTTAAAAGCATGGTGGTGGCAGCATAATGCTGGTGGAATACTTTTCTTCAGGGAAGATGGTCAACATCGACGGAAAGATGGATGGAGCTTAGCACAATGTTGCATGCTATTTATGCCACACTTTTCAGATGTCTCAGTTTTGTTCCACTTCACAGCCATGCACTATGTGGTGTTGGTCATTCTTGCAATGACCCAATAAAATACACAGAGATTAATGGTCGGGATGTCACAACATTTGCAACAAATTCAAGGGGTATGAATACCCAAGACAATGCGCTGTACGTGACATCACACTTTGGCTCACAAGCAAATCAATTAGCCCCCAAATTAGCCAAAACACTAAAGAACAATTCAAAAATTAATTTATTCTTAACATGCTGCCAACTTATTTGACACTAGCGGGTGTTAAGTGTTATGATCCAGGAAATCCCTGCTTGGAGCCATTTCAAACCTTTAAAACACTAATAGTATGCAAGTGCTATTTGACCTGTCTATAATTTACATGCCGTGCTGCATAAATATTCATAAATGCTTTGTCACTTTAAGGCTTAATACTGTCTGATAGGGGAAAAAAATGCCTGTATTGTAACTGCAGGGCTAGCTCCTTGTCAGATTGTGATGTCTGACGTCTCTCTTTTTGGTTGTATCTGATTAAAAAACATAAATTCATCTTAATATTTTCATCTGCTCAGTGATGCCAGAGTTTGTTTCCTTCAAGGAAATGACCCAGAACATTTGATCTGAAAACTTGGAAAATGTAGATTAATATTCAGTAAACGGATTTAGTATTATACTTCCCATCTGGTTTTGCCTTATGTTTTTAATTTATTCTTTATTAAAAAGGTCATGAATGAGGTAAGATTTTTAGTTCTACACAAGACACATAAACTAAATGCATGAGGCTGGATATTGGTATTACAATACATTGGAATCCCGGCGTGTTTTCACATTTAGTCAAGCATTCCCTTCAAATGGACTGGAAGTAACAAACAAGCTCTGTTTCAAAAGAGGATTGTCTATTATTAATGTAGCATATTGTCACCTGCTGCACCTCGCCTTATGCTTGCGGGAGCAGCGACTCTTTCATGTGAGTGAATGCAAAATAAAGCGCTGATTAGAAGCCAAGGCAGTTAGCGATCAAAAAGGAAATTACTTTTCCTGTGAATGAATTGCATATCAGGATCAATTAATGCTGTGCTGTCTTAATTAACTCGCTGCAGATGAGGAATGAATAGCCGCGGTGAGGGGAGCGAGCGGGGGGGATCCTGTGCTGAGGTCTGTTTCTGTGGGAGGAGAGCTGATGTTAAAGCATTATTTGATCATAAGCTTGGTAACATTTCCTGCAAAATGGGTATAAAAAGAAATTTCTAATCTTTTTCATCACAGGAGATTTTCATTTATTTTTCAGTGTTTTAATAGTTAGAATTAATATTTTTGAGGGAAATTGACTGAGTTAAACGCAGTTCAGTCTCAACTAAAATACAGTGATCAGATGCGAATTTTCCTAGGAACAAAACAGGACAATAATAAAAATGGATTTCATATATAAAGTGAACAAATTAAGAAATGTCTGGGTGTATTGGCCTCCTCTGTCAAACCTTGGTATATCTTTTGATTCTGCCATGTCGCTAGAGTGTCACTCTCACAGATTAATCAAAAAACTGCTTATTTCAGCTAAGAAATATTTCTAAGCTTCGAACTTTGGCATCAAAGGCTGAATTAGAGATGATTATTCATGCTATTATTTCATCTCATCTTGACTATTGTAACAGCCTTTTTAAATGTTTGATTAAGAAAGATCTTGGCCGTCTGCAGCTAGTGCAGAACGCTGCTGTAAGACTTTAAACCAACACAAGAAAAAGACAGCACATTACCCCAGTTTTAATCTCTTTACATTGGCTACCAGTACATTTTAGAGTACATTTAAAATTTTTAGTGTTTACTTTTAGAGCCCTGAGTGGCCAAGCTCCAGCTTATATTACCAAGCTTTTACAACCATATTCCCCTTCTCTTAGCTTGAGCTCTTCCAGCCAAAGGCTGTTAATGGTTCTACAAGCTAATTTCAGGACCAGAGGGGACCAGTCTTTTAGAGCTGTGGCCCCCACACTGTGGAATATGTTGCCTTTAACTTTACGCTCTATTAAAGACCCACTTGTTCCGGCTGGCTTTGAACTAGTTTTTAACTAGTTTGATGCTACGATGTTGCATTTATGCTGTTTTATAATTATATATTTTTATTAAGTGTCGTTTTATCATTGTTTATTTGTGAAGCACTTTGTGGCTTATATCCTGTGAAAGGTGTTATATAAATAAAGCTTACTTGTTTACTAAATATGATTAAAAAATGACCTTGAAAGTATTAACAAAAATCACAATTTCAACATATTAAACATTTGAGTTTTGTCATTACAGGGCCTTGTCATGATTAACACCAGACAGCAAGAATAGAAGAAAATAACTAGAACACACACAAAGAGGCAAGATTTAATTTGATTTGTAGGCTTTAGTGAACACCACGCTGAAAGAGTAATTTTGGACAGATTCCAGTATAGAATATGACAAATTTTCATCCAGTCCGATGGACCTTTTCCCTGAGGAGTACAACTCAGATGGAGCAGAAAAGGATGAAGGTCAAGCAGAGGGAGCGTTTCAACTCCAAGTGGTCAGTCTTATGGATTTGAGCCAGAATATGACTCTGATTATTCACAAGCCAGAGTGAATACTAAAGTAAATTGAGATGCTAAAGCAGAGAGTCATGAATATACTGATCATCTTCAGAACCTTCAGTGGTACAAAGCTGTTGGTGTTTCATACTGAAGCATTACATTTCATTGTTCTCTGCGGATGATTAACCCTCATTAATGCCACATTCTGCAGGTAACTAGTTAACTTGTTACGTGCCAGTACAGCAGTCACCAAGTTACACGCAAATTCAATGTACTATACATTAAACATTATACAAAACATACAACAAAGGGCTTCATTGTTTGGCTTGTGCATAATTTCATCAAGTACTGATAAAGTACCTCAGAAAGTGCTTACCGCTGAGGCTGGATTAAAAAAAAAAATAATTCTTACTTTTTTCCCACTAGCGATGTTGGTAGGAATAATGGTGATGGTAAAGTTTATGCAGACCATGTGGAGTCATGGTCGTGGGTAGTGGTTGAATGGTCCCATTATAAGCCTGCCTGGTTAGCGCTCCTTTTTGGAACTTGTAGCAGATGATGTAGCTCTTTTGCCGGTCCCATCCGCATATATAGTTGATGCTAAAATCCTATCTGGCCATTGAAGTCTGCTTCAATGCTTTATTTGCTGCCAGAAACCTACAAACGGTCCTCACGTATGGCTCAGGGTTTTTGCTGCAGCCTTTCATGAAAACAAGTAAACACCACTGAAGACCAAATGTGATTCAAAATGTAAATAGTCTTATTTTAAGGCCATTATTCATACTTATCAATACCAATAATAATAGAAAATTATAAAAAGCTTTATTTTCCAAGTTAATCCACACTAAACTATTAGGTTTACAATGAACCAGAACTCGATGGGGATTATATTCAGTTTCAGATTTTTCTGGCTCATATGCAAAACAGTACAAACATTTTCATCCACAACAGTTGGATTTAATCTTTCAGACGGGAACTCAACCTTATCGTGCACGTCAAACGTGAGACTTTTAAATCTTGCATTTACGTACGCCGCTCTCATAGCTCAAATCTTGAGACATTTAACAACACATTCTCACTCTTAATTAAACCACACCCTAAAGAAAGTGGAACAAAGAGCTGACTGAAAGTGTGACACAATGAAAGCAGGTTTCTATGCTTCCCCTCCACATTCTGCCTTTGGGACAACAAGCAGCAGCCCAGTCGCATCGGTAATGCTTCCAGGGCACACGCTGCTGAGCTGGTGCTCCCTTTGCCCACCTGCTCATGGTGTGTTCTCCAGAGGAAGGCCTCCCATTGACTCTCCTCACGCACCTCCATGATTTATGAGCCATCTGTCGCATCTGATGTTCCTGTCGCCTTAGACAGGATGTTCCCGGCTGGCACTCTACATAGCTCTGCGTGGGCTCTGCCTGGGTATGCCAAGGTCCACTGTAATTAAATTACAGCCAGTGGGAACACAGTGGTGCCCGTTGCGCAAAGAAATCTTCAGTGGAAGCCACAACAAAAAAGGAATGAGGATATTTTTTTTATTTTATGTTTAGTGTATAGACGACTGTGTAATCTAAAAGGGGAATAAACATCATCACTATGAATGTAAAATAGTAATATAAAACAACAAGTTGAACAGAAATGCATCCAAATTCATTGCATTTCATTTGAAGAGATAGAGATTAAAAGAAAAATACAGTAATAAGAAAAACAACACCAAAACACAGTCTCACAGCAGTATTGTTAAATTATTTAAAATGTTTTCATCATTCTTTTCTGTAGGGAGTTGCCCATCCGTCCATCCATCCATCCCTGCTTATTCTTGCAAGGTTGCAAGAGGGGTAATGCTTATCTCCAGGTGACACTGTGCAAGAGGCAGCTAATCCACTACAGGACAACACAGAAAAAAATAACCATGTCTCCCTAACACACATCCATAGCCAATGACAATTTAAGGCAATCACTGCACCTAAAAGCTGTCTTTTTAGACTTTGGGGGGAAGCCATGTACCAGGAGAACATGCACAAAGACCCCAGGGCAGGGATTCAAACCCAGAACTTTCTTGCTGCAAGTCAACAGTGCTAACAACTGCACCACCATGCCACCCAAGAAGGGGTGGGCAGGAGTTAAATTCATAATTTATTGCCAATTAATGGAAAGGCAAAATCTCTTCTGTGTTCTCAAAAAAAAAAAAAAAAAAAAAAAAAAAAAAACTTAAATTAAACCAAAAATTATTCATATTCCTGGCAGGTTTTAGGCTTAAAGTAATTTTTAACACGTTTCTTTTGAATGTAAGCAATACTGACATTTTGAAGGGGCCCAGCTTGGATCTGGTAGAGAATTTGTAAGTGAGCTACAGATTACAGTAACATTGCTAAAGGAAAATGAGAACAAAATATCAGTTGAAGATTGCAAAATGCTGGATGCAGATAATAAGGGTTT
Organism: Fundulus heteroclitus; assembly: GCF_011125445.2. NCBI lineage: Eukaryota > Metazoa > Chordata > Actinopteri > Cyprinodontiformes > Fundulidae > Fundulus > Fundulus heteroclitus. Next base: position 34,273,667 of record NC_046363.1, read on the forward strand.
GATTGCTGTAATACAAATAAACATTTCTTCCACTGATAATTAAAAAGGGTGTGAAAAGTATGCAATTTTTTGATATATGTATACTTCTTTTATATTTATATATTTTATATTTATATTTCTTTCAAGCGGATACTCCTTTTAGATTGATTTATTATCTTTTGAGAAATACCTTTCTCATTTCCTATGAGAAGCCAACTTCTTGGTTGTATAACACAATTTAAATCATAAATCTGCCAGGGCAGTGAATCATGTTTGGCTTATCTGTAATAGGCAATGTTCAACAGATCCGAGTGTGCTATTTGTAATTTATGATTATGGGAGGTTTGAAAAACAAAAAGCAAGTTGTTTATTCACTAAGCACTTAAATGATCAACAATCCAAATCTAACCCGAAAAGGAATGCAATGGATTACTGGAGGATTTTTTTAATGCTTTTGTGCCAATGTGATGAAACCTCATAAACATTGGATGGTATTTGGGACCAACCGTCTTCTCACCAACAATCAGTTTAATTTTTTTTGTGGTGAAAAGTATCACCACAGTATCATGCTGCCATCACCATATTTCCTAGTATTGATGATGTGTTCAGGGTGAAGCACAATTCTACTTAAACTGAGAGAAAGTAGGTTCAGTTTTGTTTAATCTGATCAGAGCACTTTCCAGGAGATGCTTGCTGTGTCTCATATGTGGCTTGTGGAAAAAGTGCAATTAAAAAAAAAATGTCTGGTTTTCTTTAGACAATGCCTTTCTTCTTGCCACTCTTACCTGATAACCAGATTTGTGGCATGTAAAGCTAATGGCTGTCATGTCGACAGTAGAAAAAAGCCACAGCTGAGGAAGGAATCAGGCCAGATTATATCCATGAGACACAAACATGATATGAGAGGACCAGTAAGCAGTAGGTGGAAACATGGCTTTGTCCTGCTCAGGACAACACGCAGCAGGACACGACGCAATGTGGTGGGATGTTACAAGACAGGACTAGGACGAAAACAGAACCAGCACAAATGCTACCCTCAACTGCTGACTTAAGATATTTTTTTTTACCTCAGGCAAGTCTCCTCAGCTTTACATTGAAGAGGGTACACAGTTTTCTTATCTGGCTTAACAGACAGGTCATAAAAACGTTTAATTCAGCAACAGCTGCTGGAGTGGTGCCACAATAGATAAGCTACCAAAGAGCACATTTTTTGACCTACTAAATGTTGTGTGGATCCTTAATTCTTAATAAGGATTTCCAGGCATATAATACAACAAAATCAATTATAGTCTTGAAAAAAAAAATATTGTTTTTTTATTTAAACAATCCTATTGTATCGTTCCTTTGACACTTCAGGTCACTCTCATTCTCACTGAGTGGCCAGATTTGCAGGGTTCCAGATTTGGATAAAATGGCAAATGAAACAATCAGCAAACAATATGAAATTACTTAAATATAATTAGCTGATGCAAACATACAAACATGAATGAAAATAACAAAGAAATACCCGATACTTGTTTTAAATTTTTTTTTTTTTTTGTCAATATGACTTAGACTTTCTTTATTGTCATTTTGTAGCACAGAGTGCATACAGAACGAAATTTCGTTTTTTCATACAGCTCAGAAAGATTGCAGTAGCTCTACAGGATACCTTGCAGTGAATTTACAGTACAGGATAAGAAAAATGCAGTGGTAAATCACAGTCAAATACAGGATAACTTTCAATTAAATTTCGGATAAAGTGCAGCAGTGAGCAGTAGGCAGATTGAAATGTAAAGACAATGTAAGCAATGTAAACAATTATGCAGTAAGGTGCAGCAGTGATTTAACAATAGACAGTTGCATTGTAAACAGTTTTGCAGTACGTTTCCGGAAAAAGTGCAGCAGCGATATTGAAGGATACATACAAATGTGCAAATTCGCGGGTCGTGTGTGGTACACAGTCCGTTTTTATACTTCAGCAGTTCAACAGTCTGATGGCAACAGGGAAAAAGCTTTTGCAGAACCTGGTGGACCTGCAACGGATGCTGCGGAACCTCTTTCCAGAGGGCAGCAGGGAGAATAGTCCATGGTGGGGGTGTGAGGGGTCCCTGATGATGTTACGGGCTCGAGACACACAGCGCTGCGATGAAATATCTTTAATGGAGGGAAGAGGAGCCCCGATGATCCCTTCTGCTGTCCTCACCACTCTCCTCACGTTCTTCCAGTCGGAGGCACTGCAGCCTCCACACCACACAGAGAGACAGCTGGTCAGAATACTCTCTATGGTGCTTCTGTAAAAGGTCGTGAGAATGGGCGGGGGCAGGCGGGCTCTCCTCATCCTCCGCAGAAAGTACAGTCGTTTCTGTGCCCTCTTCACCAGTGACGTGGTGTTCATAGTCCAGCTGAGGTTGTCCGTGATGTGCACCCCCAGGAACTTGGTGCTGCTGACCACCTCCACAGCTGAGCTGTTGATGAGCAGTGGAGCTAGAGTTGCATGAAGAAATTTTTTTCATTGTTTCTGGAAATGTAATATAACCAAGGAGTTTTGGATGGATGTGATCAACAAAATTTAAACAATATAGTCTAAAAACATGGCCCTTAGATACAACAATGATAATTTTACACTTGTATCCAAAAAAAAAAAACCTTAATGTGAGATCCCATCAACTTAAAATCATAAATTTTGTAGTGCTACAGGCCTAAAGGTTGATACCTCGTAATTGGAAAAAATAAATCAGACTCTCCTGTGATTGGTGCTTGTATTAATTATATGGGAATTCAAATTCAAATCACTATTAATTGCAAGACTGTTTATTGTTTTCATGCAAAAAAAACAAACAAACAAAAAAAAGATATCATTATTCTTTATGAAAAGCATTGAGAAAATAATAAAAAAAATGCAAAAAGCATAAAAACCCAAACAATTAATTTTTACATGTGACTTTGGTCAAGGCTTTAATCATTTATAAATATTTGCAGTCAGTCTTTGACACCCATTCAGCATGAACATGATTGTCATATAAATTTTGGGCTTTCGATAAACCATCTGAACAAGTTGTTCTTCAGGCTCAAATGATCATACTGGAAATATCAGTGTAAAACCTTAAAACAATGTACTCACAAGTTTGTTCCATTACACACAGGTTCAGGGCTATACATACACCCTACCTGTATTTGATTAAATGTTCCTTAGCTAGTTGCTGAAAAAAGCTCACAGTTTTGAAACCATACGAAATTCATATCATAAACATGGCTGGATGTCTAACAATCCTAATCATTAAGAAGAAATGTCTGTTGGTTGGTTTCCTGCTATCCACCCTGTTTTAAATAAATAAATTAATAAACAGTTTTAAATACAATTTATTCATTTTCTGTAGAATAAAGGTTGGGGCTTTAAAAGAGCCATTGTAGGAGCTCAGTGTTAGCGCTGCCCAACCAGTTCTGATTTTTGTTTGGAATCATTGTTGAAATTATATATATATATATATATATATATATATATATATATATATATATATATATATATATATATATATATATATATATATATATATATTAGGGCTGTGCATAAAAATCGATATAAAGATTAATATCGATATTTTTAAAAACGATTTAATATCCATATTCTGGCTTTCAATATCGATATACCTCCCAACCTCTAGGGGGCGTTATTACAGCGCAACCATTACAGTTCACAGCGAAGGAGAGCAAGTGAGACGAATTTGTGGAGCGGCCGACAAGATTTTAGAAGCTCCTTTGTCCCTAAAATCAGATGTTTGGGCACATTTTTGGTTTCTGTGACACGTTAAATGCATTGAAGCAAATGCACTTTATTTTTCTGTTAATATGTCTGTGATCAATAAATAGAACATAAACATAATATTTGGCTGATTTTGGTGATTGAATCACTGAGCATTAATTCAAAGTAATAAATATCGATATTGGAATCAAAGCAAGCTGAGCCATGTATCAAGAATCGTATCGTATCGTGAGCTGTGTATCGAGAATCGTATCGAATCGGCTCATCCTAGATGATACCCAGCCCTAATATATATATATATATATATATATATATATATATATATATATATATATATATATATATATATTTATATATATATATATATACATATATATATACATACACACAACTAAGACCCAGCTACACATAAAGAACAACAGAGACAGCCTAAACCAATTTTTGTGACACCATGTTGTATTGTTTACTTCACATGGTTTATCACAGCGCCACCAGTGGGGTAATTGAACCCCGACCATATGTCCAAATATTGAGTGACATTTATTCAAATATTAGTCAGGTGTATAGAAATATCCAAGATTCCTTGTGTTATTTATGCCCTGTTTTTTGGTAAGAGAAAATTCCTAACTACTTAAAACAAGTGCACCTTTTCCTTGCTTTTAAAATTCCTTAAAGTTGTATGCTGGACTATTATCTTAGCCTGGAAGAAAATTGATTCAATCGCATCATTAAAAGCATGAATTTTAACATGACATGATAGCCCCTGGTTAATGCATAAGGCATTCTTACAAGAATAAAGAATATTAGTTCTATTTATAACATTACATGTTTCAGTTCTGTATATCTTTATTAATCAAAAGACATAATACCTTCATCATATTCCTCAGCTAATTTGTTACTTGTTCAATGTCTCTCAAAATGTCCCATAAAAATATCACTAGGTTATTTCCATATAATGCTACAGAAAAACAAAATATTTAAAATAAAAAGTTACTTTTGATTATGCAAGCTAACATCTGCTAACCATGAAAACAGACACTAGATTGATAGGTCCACCTGTGCACAGTCAAAAGCTATTCTCTCAGGAAAACTAGAAATGAACTTCAACAGCTTTCCCTGTGAAAGTTGGCAGTGTTTAGCTCTCATGCTTGTTTTTTTTTTATCAAACTGGAATGTTGCTACATATGTTGCTATTCATCCGAAACATCTTGCAACATCTATGCTTCTGTTAAAATTCTCTTGGTTCTCACAGCAGCCAGAGATGGCTGAAAGAAAATATACATTTGGATAAATACTAAAGTTATGCAACTTAGTAAGAAATTAATGAGGATTTAGGGATAAATCTGGCAGCCTGTCCAGGGAGAACCCGCCTCTCGCCCATTGAAATGCTGGAGATAGGCACCAGCACCCATCGCGACCCCATGAGGGATAAAGCGAGTAAGAAAATTAAGGCATGGATGGACATTTGTACAAAAACGAAAACTAAAAAAAATTCATCAGATCAGTTGTTTACAAATATTTAAACTTACAGATGCATTTCGCATGACAAACATTATTTATTTCATTATTCTCATTAAACTCATAAAATTTATTTTTGATAATTTGGTGATTCACAGGTTGTGATGCTGTTTTTGGCAAGTATGCCTGACAAGCACAACTCAACAATGTGCTCAGCATGAGCGGAGGACGAGGCAGTGTACCACTGAGATTGTCATATTTTACACAAGGGAGGTGAGCTGGCTCCGTATGAGGCGCGCGAGCAGGGATGCATGCAGCTTTATTGAATTGATGTCACCCTTACACAGATGTTCAGCAAGGTATTTGCAATACATGATTTATTTCATTAGTATTATTGCTCAATTACAATTGTATTTACCCAGCTTGTCCTGTGCTGCAGTCTGCTTGCTGCATTTGGAGATTGCTTGGAATTTGACAACTCCCGAGTTCAGTTTAACCGAGCTGAGACCTGGGTTTTGCTTTTTTGGTTTGCATCATAGTCTCTCAAGCTTCCCTCTGCTGATAAGCTTTATGAAAATGCTAATTTACTTTTCCAGCAGGATGTGGCATCTGTCCTAACCACCCAAACTACTAATGTCAAATTAAACGAACATGATATCACAGTGGTTAAAATGACCAACAAATTCACCATATGCAAACCCCACAGAGGATCTATGACCACAATACCAATACTTTTGGAGCTTCATTTCAACATGCTTCAATCGACAAAAAGAACATCCATCCATTTTCTAACTCGCTTTATCCCTCATGGGGTCGCGGGGGTATATATATAGGTTATTACAGGCCTATGTTTTAAATTATTATAGGGCTTATTGCCCTATAGTAGACTAAAAAAAATAGACTGAAAAACAGCTTATTTTCTTAGGCTGTAAGGTCAAATATCCCATTGTAATCAGACACTCACATCCCATCTCACCTTCTCACCTTTACACACACACACACACACACACACACACACACACACACACACACACACACACATGCACACCTCCTCAGACACACACAAACAAGAAATCCAACATGCAAACCACCACACTGTAATACAGAAGCTGCATCTAATCATTACAAGTGCATGTATTTAGTAGTTGTCAGGGAGAATAATGGGGGGGTATTTTGTTCCGCGGCATGATAGGCAGAAAAAAGGGTTCCGTCAGAGAAAAGCCAAGCCCAAATAAGTGACTTCAGATGCAAAAACAAGCCCACCAAAAAAATCACAACATGACTCACAAAGGTTGCAAGCAACTTTAGAGGAAAACAAACCCAAAAGGGTTTAAGATAAGCGAACTATGCAACACTGAAGATCACTTACACACATAAACACCCCTGCTGACAATCCTTTAGACCACCAGCCCATTTCATAGACTGTTTCAGCACAAGTGTGCAGTGTGTGGTGTGTTTGCGATTAAAATAATGAGGGATGTCATGGATTATATGATGATGTTTTCATTCCGCTGAGAATAAGCCAAATAAATGTAGCCTACATGCACACACACTGCAGTCGCTGGTATTAGGTCTGGACTTTTAATCGCTGGCTCAATGCCACCAACAAAAGGTAGCGAGCACACATCTATGACTTTGGTCATATTTTCCACAATAAAGTCCTCATATCCAACATTGACATTTCTCAGCATTCCTTCAGAGTTTAGGCAAATGCATAAAAACTCTCTTGATATGATCATGATCACCATATTGTGAGTCATTTCGGCAGGTGCCGACCCAGCAGTGTTTTGTCATTACTTTAAAATGTCTGTTGAGGCGATATGCAAGACAGATATGTTCACTATTTGACTCGTACAAATAAACTATTCAAGGTTTACAGCTCAACGTTTGTCAGAATCTAAAAGGTGGGAAGCATGTGCACTGAGCTGTTCCAAACAGCAATTTTGACTTTTTGCGAAAAGCGTTATCGATGCACTAATTTATCCAAAATGAGCCAACAGTACTGAAGCTAAATGGTTTGTTTTTTATTTGTCATATACAACATATTAATTTTCTCAGTGACTAAAATGTGGGCTTTCATTTGCTCTAAATCACAATAATCAAAAATAAGATGAATAAACACTTTAAATATATCATTCTTTGATGAGTTGTGCAAAAGAGTGCACAGATTGTCCAATCTTTGGAGAGTGACTGAGGTTGAGAGAGATGGCCTTCCCCAGTAGCTTCAGCACTTGGCAACAAGACCCCCCCCCCCCCCCCCACACACACACACACACACACACTGCTTATTCGCTGAATGACACCTCATTCATCTAAGATCACTAAGTCTTCAAGTAGAGTTGCTTCGTTCTCCTCACCCAAAACACCAGACAGGCTGGTTCTGTATTGATGCTATATTTATAAGTAGGTAGCTGTGGAGTGAAAAGAGAGCGTGCGCCTCAGGTCTTCTTTCCTGCTCAGTGTCAGCCCACAAGTTCACCTACGCACAGGAACTCAGGTTAGATGATGTGAGCTGCTGTTTTGATCCAGGCTGACAAGGATCATGTATGTTTAATGTGCAATGACATACCTGTATGTGTGTAGTATAATATTTAAGGTCTAATGAGGATAGGAATTATATATGGCATGTTGCCTTGTTGATGATCCCTGTATGTAACAGTAACTTTTATACTAGTGAAACAATGGTTAACCCATGTCAAAGAAACCACATTGTACAGTCATCCTTCAGTGAATCTAGCCTTACTAACAGAAAACATCCGAAGGCACTGTTGCAAGATGAGCAAGATTATCACAGATTGCAAAACAAAGTAGCCATATGCTATACCTGGCTGTTTGTCTGAAGAAAAATTAAATCTTGTTGCTCTTCTTGTGATTTTCTTTCTCTAAATGTCATGTTTTATAGTATTCCTTACACAAACTTGGAGCCAAACATGTTTTTTTTTGTTTGTTTTTTTTTATTTAGAGTTGGAACAAACTTCATTGTCACAGAAAACAACTACTTTAGAAAAGGAAGGGGCACTATAAGGAACATCCTGACTTATCATTAATAAATGCTCAAGTAGTTTTCCCTGGAGATCTTGAACCATTACTCAGCCCTTAGTAGTTCTATGGCTAGGATGATAACTCAACTGACCATTGAAAAGGAAATTGAAGAAGTCACTGCTAGTGTAATTTAATTTAATTTAATTTAATTATGTAAGACATTCTATAATTTTATTGCTGGAAAGATGCACTGATCAGAATCTGAGGGCTTAACTTCAATCTGCAACTATTTTTAAAGCTTTGTCCTGCCAGCACCAGTTTTAGCCGATACTGATGTTTCATTGGATTTACAGGTGGAACTCAGAAATCCTGGCTTCCGATCAGGAAAAAAAATATAACGGCCGATTGTTGGATCCAATATGGCAACTCCTCACATCAAGAAGAGTAATCTGTGATTAAAACATATTTTTTCTTTTACAAGGCACAGTTGTAAGAATGTGTCTAATCTCACATGTAACGGCTGCAACTCTGAACTGTACAAATTAAAAGTTGTCTTGGCATGCGGAAAGTAATTTTTTAAAGGATAGTCGTAAAGGGTACTACGAACAAAACAACAGCCTTCCTGGCCATTGCCATATCGGAATCTTAACCTTTTGTTTTTTTAGTTTTATTTTGGTATCTTGACTTCTCCGACTGTGTTAACTGGGACACTGTTTACTCGGGTTTACCCCATTCCTAGCTCCTATTTTTGATTTACGAGGCATTTGCTAATGGAACATAATTTCTCTGTAAAAATGGTAATAAAACAACATACAATACAGGGGGCCTTTCGAACTTTCCTGCAATGAGTTGTCATTATTTATGTTAGGGGCAGTGGCAACGTCACACTGTGTGCAAGGGAGCAATCTGCATAAAACTGAGTTTTACTTTTAATACATTTTAAACCTTGCATCTCTATATCCACATTAGAGATTAAAATGGCTAGAACCACTAAAACCCGAGTGCCTATATGTATTAACTAGAAGAGGGGTGTCAAACTACATCCCTCAAAGGCCAGTGCCCATGCTCCAACACGCCCGAATCAAATGGCTAAATTTCCTCCTTAGCATGCAGACATATATAGCCGAGTCATGCTAGTGACCTTTTTATTTAATTCAGATTTGTTGAAGCGGAGACGTCTAACAGTAGCAGGACAGCAGCCACCAAGAACCGAGAGAGACTGGCATATCAGCCCTAGAGAATGTGGATCCCTACCTAAACTCTTAAGATTTCCAATAGGCTGGCAGTGTTTGAAAATCCACTGTTTCTAATCAGACTGGGGTTAAACCATAGAAAAAAAGTTTAATCACTAGTTCAAATATTGTTTTTGCTGTGATGTGGTTTATAAATGTGCCAGAGACATGAGTGACGTTTAATGGAAAATTACACGTTAAATCTCCTACACGCGTCCTTGTTGCCATGGCAATACCCGCTTCTTCTTTAGCACCTCACTTTTTTTTTTTTTTATAGAAACGAGATAAATCATGCAAGATGCATAGGGCTTAGCAGATAGACTGCTAAAACCATAATTTGTTTGGAAAATCTTATTGAACTGTAAACAGTAATTGAGTTGAGTCTGGTTTATGGCTGTGTCTATATCTTTACTTTGATTTTTGTACAAGAATTCAAAACACTTGTGTTTCCAAAGGTAGTTTATTGCCCAAAGAGGTCAGAGCTATTTGGGTGCTATTGAATATTGAATAATAAAGCTTTTTTTATTTAGTTTGGGTTTCATGGTTTATGTGAGGTGTGATCAGTTAGATGCAACACATTGTTTCTGTTTAGTAATGCAACAATAGAAAGTTTTTTCACATTAAAACTTGTCAGAAAGGAATAATTGTCATGTATAAGCTGGGATAGTAAGTTCAACAGAACGGCATATCCAAAGTTAGTGTTGAAGAAAAAGAGATGTTATGATTCAATGAACTTCGTCTCAGCGCCTCTTTGTTGTCTAGCCTGAGGCCTTATGAGAAGCTCCTGAGGAAACATCTGGCATATCAAGGAGACAGTTCTCCCCGTCTTCCTCCTCCACATTTCCAAAACAAGTCCTTGAACACTGAGTGCTGATGACTGATTATAGTTTCTCTTCTCTGCACAGCAATTTACACCAAGAACTGTTTAAGGGGAATCACGGTAATTAATTTTGTCCTATTTAGGACATTTAGAAATATCACTGTTGCACTGACGTAGATGATTTTCCCAAGGGCAATTTCTTGCACCATGGGCATAATGAACTTGATTTCTGCTTCATGTTCACCTCTGTTTAACTCCTTTGCTCTGGAAAAAAAAAGGCTATGAGTAAGAAGTAATAGTTTAATGTCCATTACAAAGAAAAACTCTTTTGAAGTTTGTCAGAAACTATTCCTGGCAAATTTTGTTCTTCATTTTACCTTCCTGACTAAAATACATTTATGAAGACAGCCAGAATGATGCTCATCCTGACCTTAAACCACAGGGTGCTCAACCTACCACAGCTCAATCACCTTTGTTAGACAGGACATACATCAAACATTACTCTGTAACTTCTTTGAAAAGGCTGAATGGCCAGCACTGTCACACTCATTTTATAAATTATAGAGCAATCTTTTACAAAATCCATTCAAAGTATTTGTAAGATTATGATAAAGTTTGGCTTTCTCATGTGTGACTTTTTATCTGAATGAGCTGCAAGACAGCTAGAGTGGCTGAATTTTTTATTTAAGCTTTGATAGTTTTGATGATCATGGGGGTATTTCTAATTGTGTTACTGAATTCATTTTCTTGTTGTTTCACATCTGATATCTTCTCAAGAAAATGTATTTCAATCAATGAACCATTAAATACCATTTCTACTTGTTATAAAATGTGCAAAAATAATTCCAACATGACCATTTTTCTGTAAATCCACTAACTGAAATTCCGAACGTTTGTGAGTCTGCACATTTTCCGAGGGGGACTTTAAGCATTAGCTGAATGGATCAATGTGTCGCCTGCATGCAGAGATACTGACATGGGAGACAAAGTGCAAGGAAACTCCCTGAGGGGACAGCCCTAGAGCATGCTGAAAATCATCTTCAATATTGTCTTCCATGAAACAGCAACATATAATAAAACCGACACACTATTTCAATGAAAACATGTCATGCATGGGGGAAAAAATTACAGAAAGGCACGGACATACATAGTTTGCCCTTGAGAAGAAATGGCAGTTACTGCTGTCGTCTTCTGTGTTTTCACAGCAACTGAGCTCAATCATTTTCACTTCACTGCATCTCAGTTTGTACATTTATGCTTCATTTTCAAAGAAATATATGTGCTTAAACTTAGTAGTCTATACAAACTAGCACTTTTGGGATCCATACTTAAGGTATAGTATGTAGACTACTCAAATCATCGTTTTCATCAGTGACAGAAGATTCAGGCAGGATAAATGTTATCATCAAGGTCGATTTTTTATAACCAGCTTCACCATGGTGTTGAGTTGTGTGACCTGACTAAAACAAATTCTGTTCATGTCAAACACACAATGGAGCTGTGACACTATATTAAGTCAAGGCAAGTTTATTTATATACCGTAGCACCATTTCATACATAAGGAAATCCAAAGTGGTTTACAGAGATCGAAGAAAAGACAACAAAATATTAAACACCTTTAAGTTTTGCTTAAAAGGAGAGCTTTAATATGTGAGTCACATAACTTTTATAAAATGAAAGAAATGTTTAAAGCAGATTTAAAATGCCAATTTTAATTCAACTTGAATTAAAATCTAAATCCAAATTCAAATTTAATCCTCAGTCTGACACTTCAGTTACTCATCACTGATTGAGCAAACAGTTCAGTTAGTATAACTCTTGGATCCAAAATGTTTCAGTCGTGATTTAAAGAAACCAGCAGTTTCTTTTTCCAAAACTTAGGTTTTCAGAGAGTTGTTCCAGACCTGAGGAGGACAACTAAATGCTGCCTCAACTTGCTAATCAAGTCTATCTATTGTCTTTTAGACCAAAAGCCGCATTGTAAAATAGAGTATTTTACAAAAAATCAAGAGTGGAGAGAGTTGAATTATCTTAACTTTTAAAATTTATTTCAGTGATTTTGTTATTCAAAAGGGACAACATACATTAAACATATAAACAAGTAAAACGTAAATGTACCACAGTGCATATAAAAGTCACATATCCAATCACTTTTAAATCTGTAAATGTGTCAAGCTAAGAGCTAGCAGTGCACTCTTGTTGATGCTGTTATCAAGCAGGTACGAGTTTAAAAGGAAGTCAAAAAAGGCACAGAGATGTGAGACGCTATCTGACAGAAAACTTTACTTCCTAAGTAATGCAGAGGTGCATTCAGATATTGAGAGAGAGAGAGAGAGCTAGAGACAGAGATGTTCAGCAGGCAAACAGGAGGGCTACACAGAATATAACAAAGTTGCTAGCAAAGTTTTGGAGCTTTCAACCTCCGTTGGTCATGGAACATGGTGGGTTTGGAAATATTGCCAGCCTTTTGAAAATCTCAGACCAAAGGGGTTAATCTCTGTCGGTAAAATAAAGATTGCCGCTTTCGTACTGATAGACATGCTTTCCTTTCTAATCGCTGCTATAAAGGCAGTTTAAAATGTCAGCTCCATAATCATTTTGTGTTTCTTTTAAAGCATTTTGTAACTCTCACACAGCCTGATGTCACCGCTGCACCTAATGTAAATAATTAACGATAAATTACTGCTGTCATGATCCTGGTGTTTGAGTGTGAGTTTGTGTGTTGGTGTGAGAGGCTCTCTGCTGGAGGCCGCGGCTGCCTGCTGCATCCCGCACACCCATTTATAATCTCTTCATCTGGCTGCTAGGGTTTAAGGAGCTGTTGGATGACAAGATTTTGCTTGATGGTCAGTGTTTCATGGCAAAATCAAGTCCAGGTAGCTCCTGTTTAGACTACTTGAATTTCTACCTTCCTTTGTGGAAGATTTTTCACGTTTGTCTGCATACCTCCCAATTAAATTCAGTTTCCTTGCCTAACCCGGATGTCTCCAGCCAATCTTCTCTATGACAGCCCCCCAGCAGTAGGCCACAATGTTAGAATGAAACTTTAAAAATCTAGCTATTAAGTGTAAAAGGTGATTTTGCTAATTCATTTACTGGCATTCAGTTATTGGCTTTTGCCATTGACGCACGATATTTATCAGTCAGAATTCTCTTAAAACATTTGTTAATCACTTATGATTGCCATATTGCTAATAAAAAGTTTAATTGGCAATGAAATGTGGGAAAAAAAGTTTTGAAAATATTGCTTTGCTCTTTAGCTTCATTTCACCGTCCCCCAGAATGGATGGTGACTGCAGGTTATAAAGTAATTATCGATATTCCACAGTTCAAGAAAGACAGAAATAGGTCCACCCCCAAAACATCCTCACTTGCGTAGATAATTATTGCAGAGCCGATGAAAATGTCCTGAAAGTATCCAAATTTTGAATATTTTAACTGTGACATTGGTTAAAGTCACAGCAAGCCCTGAAGGAACCCTTTTTTTTTTCTTTCAGCCAAGAATGAGGACAAGAGCTCCAAGTGCTCCACTGACCTCTGTAATCGTCGGGTGGCAAAAACCGAAGCGCCACTTGCTTCAGGTGTTAGCAATTAATTCAGGCTGGGCCCCACTCCAGACTTTTGTCCCCATTTTTACACTAAAATATCCCAGTCCTCGCCTCACCTCGCCTCATCCACCGGCCTTAAAACCACTCAAATAAAGCACACACACATAGGGCGAGAAATTTGGTAGCACACCTGGTAAGGATGTGTAAAATGCCTCAACATAATAATAATAAAAAAGATCTTGCAGGAGCTCTGAGGAACAGTAAAACATTATAACCTTTGATAGGAGTGCATTTATTCAATGGGACAAGAGAAAATTCCAGATCAAGAAATATTGATTTTAATTGACATATCACAATTATCTAAAGTGTTTGTATCCCTTCTTTCAATGGGCCAATTCCAAAACACTTGTTCTTTTCCTGTTGCTGTTGCTTCCTAAGAGTAAGCTTTACAGATTGTTCTATACCCCCTTACCATCCTACTCACTGTGTGGGATAGCAAGAAAAATATGGGATCTCTTCTAGCAGACAATGGAAAAAAGCAAAGTTGCTCCATGTGATGTAACATTTTCACTCCATATTAACATAAACTCATGGATTATTAACATAATCCATGAGTACACTATACACTATAAAATACACTATATAGTATATATAAAAGGTATATAGTCTATATACCTTTATCTATTAGGAAAATAAAATATTTTTTTTAACAAAATCAGCGGTGACTCAAATGTTGGTACCTTTATTTATAAAAGGGTACAAATATATATATATATATATATATATATATATATATATATATATATATATATATATATATATATATATATATATATATATATAAAATCACCGGTGATTTTGTTTCCTAATAGATAAAGGAGCTCGAGTTAAAGGTTGAATTTTCTATTTTGTGAGTGTAAGATTAAACTACTCCAATCATTAATTTACTTTAATGCTTTATGCATGTTTTTACCAGGGGGGATGATAAATTCATCCATGTCTGTAGACATCTTCTTTACAGTCCTTTTGTTATGCGCTAGTAAAAAGAAGAAAAAAGGGCCTTTTTCTGAACATGGGGTCCTCCATAACTTTTGCAATTTTGATTATTTTCCAACAATGCAATTAACATTTTTAACAAGTTTTTTCTTTCCTTCTTTCAAAGTTACCCAGATAGCACACTACCAAGACATGTTCTGTTTCAGAATTTCTTTTTAACTACCCAGGTGTAACTAAACACATTTTACACCAAAGGAAATACATCTTTCAGGAAAAGGCCACATTCACAGCAGGACCAAACCTTTAGCATTTCGGATCCAGCATCTGAAGTAAAGACCACATTTGCTTCACAACTAATACCACCTCTGAAGCTGTTTTCTCAAACATGCGCTTAATTTGGGAGTAAGAATATCGTGTATACTGCTGTGGTTAAATCTGATCGTGTCTTAGTAGGATTGTGTTTTCCTGCAGAAACAAGCAACTTGTTTATGCAGCATATCTGGTCAAGCGCTTTTGTGAATGTTAACCGACAGCAAACGTGAGAAAGATGAGGTTTGACTTTTGTGACAAGGGTGTACCGAACGTAAACAATGTGTGCTCAGTGGGCAGGAAAATTGATGATAGCGTCTATCTGTGGGTTGTATACCTGCAGTGCTAAAGATGTCACTCTCCTGCCTGGGACAGTTGAGCACTGGTGATTAAAATGGAAAAAGACAATGAATTTCTCCTCAAAAAGCAGCCGTTTTCAAATTCCATCTTTTCGGCCAGCGTCAAAACACACTGCTCCGAATTTTCCTGACTTTTGCTTTTTTTTTTTCGCTTCCCTACTTGCCAGGCGTGTCCCCGGAAAAGACATTCTTGCTCCAGTTTTATAGCACCACGTTTTCCCCCTCTCCCAAACAGGATCAGTGGGGATTAGTTATAAGGGGGGAACAGAATCAGCAATCACAGTGACATGTTGGCTTCGTTTCACCTGCAGATCATCTCAGAGCATGCATGCTTGTGCTGGAGACAGATATCAGCTCACAACATCTAATACACCTGCAGAAATGTGGATGACACCTGCATGAAACATTTTTTTATTATTATTATTATTCACTTCATATTATGTTGCTTGAGAAACCTCTAGATGGCACTGTGCAGCTGTTTGTGAATCACTGCACAGACAATTGTTAGGAGTGCTTGTTCCTGGTGTTGTTTGACTTGCTGGATCCATTCTGAGCGGCATCTCAAACCTTTGTTTTCATGCTAAGCTACCGTGTTTTTGCATGCATTTCGTTTTTCATAGCCAGTTTTGCTTTAAGACAAATGCTCCTCTAGCCGGTCAAGACATCAGTAACAGATGAGTGGAAAATTTGAGCTCTCTCAAAATTTTTGTAAAACTAGCTTTAAATTTGTTCTGAATTTCGCATCACAATATTCATTTCAAAATTGCTGATGAACACGTTGAAGCTTAGGATAAATAACCTTGATTTAACCTCTGGCAACATACCCAAAGCTTAGATTCAGCTCTCATCAAGGTCACTGCATTAGTATCCCTGGGAGCAGGATACGGTTCCTGATCTGTTTCCACTTAAAAAATTTGATCCCATTCTACTTATTATACAGCCTGCTAGATGTGACCCCCCTGGATACATTAGTCACCCCTTTGCAGCCCCTTTGTCCCGCTCTGGATGTCACACAAAGGACACAGAGGAGCACTACGTGCAGAGTGAAGGAAGCCTGAGCCACCATATTGTCTCTGCAAGTGAAATTAATCATCTCTGGCACTTGCTGAGAGTTTAGCACATATGAGGGGTATGTCTGTGGTGTTTTTTTTTCCATCTGTTATGAGGGGAAAAAATCATAAACAACAGAAACAAAGAGTGGATCTTTTAAATAATTCAGATGATGTTATTAAAGCTCACTTCCAATAAGAATTACTAATGTGTTTCAAGCCCAACTGAGAGAGAATTCAACTTTATATTTATTCAACCTCTTTAGTGTTTTTAACACAGCTCAGAGGTCTTATTTTACTCAGCCTCAGCAACCATATTTATAGGAGCCTGGTCCAGCAATGACCACATGTGTATTAATACGCATACATACATTATTTGCATTAAATTATCTTCTTAATCTAATTAAACATACGAAAAATAATGCAGTATGGCAATTGTTAGTTTGTTTAGGTTAGTGTCAGTTTGCTTTGACTAATAGCAGGAAAAGCAGGGCGAGCTCCAGAGTTTCTGTTTTTCCGAGAAACCCCTTCCAGTTCATGCATGGCGTTCCTTACAGCTGCAAAAACTATAATGTTCTTAAACGTCTAATTATAATCACAGAGGGAAGTCCTTAAGCAGTGGTTTGTCTGTTGTTCAATGCTTGTTAACTGTGTTGTTTGCAACCTTTTGACGGTAAGCGTAGATTTGCACATTTAATTTTAACCATGCACGATTAGCATGTGTACAGCTTTCAAAACACTGCGGCTATTCAGCAGAGGTTAGTGTGAGAATACATGTGCTGTTACACGTCTAGCGTCGGTCACATCTTTGTGATGTGCTCATCTTGCCCACCCTGATAAAATCTCTTATACATCTGCTTTTCATTTCAATGGCATTGGATGTCACTGATGACAAAAATCTGTTGCATGAGCGCCACAGTGCTCACACACCATGTATAACGTGCATTCGCTACTGCAGCATTCTCATAACTGCTACACAAATATCACAACAATAACCCAATATTAACACTACCTAATCTTATGCAATGAAGAAGCTTTGTCTGCGCTGGTAACAATTTGCTAACCTTGGCATGAAGTGCTTGAAACTGCAGATATCTTTTATATACAAAATAACTGCAACAAGTTTGCAGTCAAATTGCAGAGGACAATAAAGTGCCGTGAAATGTGAAAGAACGATATATAAACAGTTTGAATAGATGATTTAAATAATAGCTGCTGTGTTTTTTTTGTTTGTATGTTTTTCTTTGCTTAAATTGTGGACATAGTAATATCTTCACATGAAATGTATTTCTGAATTTAAAATTTTTACTGAATTCTTTTTGTTATAGACATAGCTGTAAGTAAAGAGCAATGGTAATTAAAGCATCTAGTCATGGTGAAAATCATATCATATACAAATAAACGTCCCCCTCTCCTCACTTTACCACAATTTATTACACTCAGCTCTTATATTTATTTGCACTTGAAATGCTAAAAACATCATACAGAAATTATTGCTAAGGATTATGTAAATGTGAAATACCCTTCTTGTTTGTCCACATCAGTAACGCCCATAAAGTTCAAGGAATGTTTTTTTTTTTTTTTAGTTTCCTGAAGTTCTCTCTGACTAAATAAGGTACGATAGCGTTTAATGCTGGGGCTTGGTGACGGCTTTTAGACGCTAAGATCCCACAAATCCATCTCCAGGAAAAGCAAGGGTAAAAAAACATTTTGGTTGTTATTGTCAATTCCCAGGAGCTGTGGCAATGCTAAGACTGCAGAGGATTCTGATAAGACAGCAAAAGAGACTCTACACCTTATCTCACTAGCACAGTCCTTGTTCACTAAGAAATCTCCCTTGCTGTACGTGGAAAAAAACTCCAAGAATTTTTTTTCCCTCTTGTTTAATTACTACAATCCCCGTTTTTTAAAAATAATAATAATATAGTCAGTCCCGTTAAAGGAGAAAAGAAAACGTTGACAGTGATATACTAAAATTTGTTAAAATATTATAAATAAAAAAATGTCACTTTAAGATTTTGTTAGAGAGGCCTCTCTATAGTTTTCCCCCACTGATCTTTCAAAATACAAAATCAATTATCTGAGTTCATAACCAAGTGTCACGGCTGCTGCTGATAAAAACATCTGCATCAAGCCAACAAACAGAAGAATGGACTCCGTATTTAGAAACATCTCACCAAAACAATCTCACTTTATTAAGGAAGACTAATAATGGTGCCCTTTTAGGTTGTTCATGCTGGTGCTGAGGGTCATTAAACCCAATGGGATAAGAAAAAGTGCCAAGCAGCCCAGCTGGGAGTGTGACAGTGACAAAGTTACTGCTTGTTAACAAAAGTAAAGGGGCTCTGTCTAAAATCTGATCTGAATGCAACATCTCAGACACAGGATTTTATGGGTGTTAGACATGAGCCATTGACATATAAAGAGTCACCTTGCTAGAGCCTTGAATTTGTCCGGCTCACTGATCCGGCTGCACTTGTAACACCACAGGAGCCTGTAGTCATATACCGAACATCCTGCGGCTCTACAAAATGACACTTTAAAAATGGAGGCACACTCTTATCTACTAGCAGTCTTCAGTGTGAGTGACTTCGTCTGTCAAAACTAGGTATAGCTCATTGAGTATATTATAGCTCATACATTGGCTGCTTGCACACATGCATGCACTTGCAGTAAGTCATTTTCGGCAACACGGTCTTTGAAACAATCCGTATAATGTTTCACTGCTAAAAAACCCTGTTGTAGTTAGAAAGAAAAAAAAAAAACATGGACGGGAATCTGTTTCTGCTGGCAACCCGAGATCCTTTTCACTCCTCCTCAAAATTCCTGGAGATAAGAGCAAACAAGTGGGTCAAGCTGGGAAAAGATTGTATTTTCGGGGAAGCCTACATGTTTTCGTCAAGATTAAAGGGAAGTGGCGCTGTCTTATGCCCTCTAGGCTTTCTTTCAAATGCTCCTCAAGTTTAAAAAAAGGATCATCCTAAAGGTGCAGTATATATAAAAGTCTACAGACATCCGTTAAAAATGTCACTTTTCAAATGTAAAGAAAAGAAGTAAGATAAATCGTCTTAGAATATTTTTCCACATGTAATGTGACCTACAACATCTACAAAGCTTTTAGAAGAAGGGTTAGAGAAAAATGTCTAAGATAAGATATAAAAATAGGATTGAAATAAGATTCAGAACACGCCTACCATTATTTAAAGTTGCCAGCAGCCTTTCAGCCAATGCTTTTGCAGTTAAAGCCATCATCAACAGAAACCATCCATAACATCTGAGGGATGCATTGTTAAAATGTATCAGAGGAGGAAAGATACAAAATTATTTTCATGGCATTATATACAACATTGATCTTACAAAACGGAGCCATTAATAAATGGTGAAGATATAGTTTAACAGTTACTTTACCAAGAACCCTCCAGAATGTATTAAAAGATGGGAAGAAAACTATTTTTGGAGCCTACCAAAGGGGCCTATAATAACACTAAAGAGTTGTAATAATTTTTCTTAAGTGCTTGCTCTGTTTTACATGTAACACCAATCTCTTATGTGTTCTTTGTATGTCTGAACTATTGGGTATAGTAGCAAGATGGACCCTCTTAGAAAGTATGGCATCCAAGCAATGATTCAGAAGTCTCCCAAAGTCATATGGGAAAACATTTTATGGTTTCATGAATTGGCCATATTTCATAACTTCCAAAATAGTATGTTTGGTGAAACATATGTTTTTTTCCCAAGACCCCCGGGATGTGGTTTGCTCAAAGGAGCTGGAAGCTTTGCATCTGTGTTATGCAGTCCAGGGTGTTGTCATCGAGGAATATTTTTGCTAAGACAGAGTTCTGCTAATGTCTACGTTTTTTTGGGTGGAGAAACAGCAGTTTGTCTGTTATGTTAGCCAGGGAGTGGAGATTAGCCAAGAGGATTGAGGGCAAGTGTGCACGGAGAGCCTATTGTCAAAGCCTCACAAGCGCGTTGATCATTTACCTCACCTACAAATCCAGTTTAGAGCTGCTGTGTCACCAACAAAGATTTCAGTTCTATGGGTCTATAAAAAAATAAACAAATGTCAAAAGAGGACTATCTGATATGAAACAGTTTATAAATGGCAGTGTTGTAGTCAAGTCACTATGCCTCGAGTCCGAGTCCAGGTTCGAGTCTCCAGTGTTCAAGTCCGAGTCAAGTCCAAGTCATAAAAAAAAATCTGAGTCGAGTCCGAGTCAAGTCCACCACTCATCCGAATCAAAGTCCGAATCGAGTCACTATTGATCAAGTCGAGTCCTTATTGGTCGAGTCCAAGTTCCGCACTAAAGTAAGCATAGCCTACATGTTTTTAAACAAAAAAAATACACATAGCTGTGGTGTCGCAGTTCATAGGCACATCCTAATGGCGCCGCTATGTGATGTATGACATGAAGCAGTAACATTCCATTGCACTAATAATTTAGATATTAAAATCATACACCAAATAAAATTCTAATGACATATTAAAATTATAGCCTAATGATATAAAAAAAGTTGAGTCTTTTTCACAATTTCCGAGTCAGAATGATCTGAATGTAGGAGTCCAGGTCCAAGTTTGAGTCATCAGTGCTCAAGTCCAAGTCATGAGTCTCTAAATTTAGCTAATGACTCGGACTCGAGTTCGAGTCTCGGACTCGAGTACTACAACACTGATATATGGTAAAAATGATTGGAGAATTTAGCAAAGTGCAGACTAAACATACAAAGCCACTGAAAGCAATTTATAGCAAAGCAACCAAGGCTGCCATCCGTGGCGCCATCTTGGGAAACATGCTGAAAAGTAAAGTCATTAAGTCCAAAAAACTAATTATTTGCTGAAACGCATTTTGATTTATAACAATACTCAGTCTTTTAGAGTAAGTCTACTGGCATTGCTCATCTTCCATCCGTCCAGCCATTCATTTTCTATACCTGCTTGTCCTTGCAGGGTTGCCGGGGAGAAAGTGGTAATCTCAAGCCATCACTGGGTAGGAGTCAGGGCACACCCCTGACAGGTTGCCAGTTCATCACAGGGCAACACAGGTAAAACAACCAAGTGATTTTTACACAATCTTTATGCAAAAATGCACACAATATGCCAGATTGTAGGGGTAATGTCCAGTGCTCTGTCCTCTTTAGATCACCCCAAAAGATTTTAATAAGGTTGAAGTCTAAATCCTGGCTGGCCCGTTTCTAAAAACTTAGACGTACTTCTAGAAAAGCTATTCTTTTGTTGACTTGAATTTATGCCTTTGGTCTTCATCGTCAGCTTTCAAGTGGATGCTTGAAGGTTTTGTTGCTAACAAAAAGCTGTTATTTAGCCTAACTCCCTTTTGATTAAGGTACCACTCCCAGCTGAAGAAAAGCAGCCCTGAAACATGATGCGGGCACCATTATGCTTCACTGCCAGTAGGGTGTTATTTTAATGACGTACAATTGTTATATCAGTGTTTTTAAAAAGAAGGCTTGGGTTCTCATGTCAGATTGTTACAGAAGTCATGAAGCCATCACCTGGAGTCCTTTTTTTAAAATAAACTGCAAACAGTTCTATTCACAGAGGGAGTTCCAATAGTACTGTACAGCAGTGAAAGGGCACTGCCATTTTTTTTTTTACAAACAACGCTAGAAGTACACACCAGAAGTCTAAAGAAATTGGCATTGCGTCATGTCTTTGATTTTCTAGCAGTCCCTTATACCGAGCATGCATGTGTTGACAGTGGAAAGGATAACACACCTTTAACAGGAAGAAACCTCCAGCAGAACCAGCCACTGCGTGAACAGCCATTTTGCCACGACTGACTGAACACAAAAATGGCACATAAGCAGTGATACAGGAGTACTTTGTATGTGAGAGAAAAGTAAAAACATAATGGCAGTAGTAGCTCCTATAGTGGCTTCATCTACAAGAGAAACACAGCTAAGCAGATGAGCTCGGAGTCAGTTTTCATGTCTAAAGGATAGAAAAGAGCACATACAGTTAGTTGCAGTAAAGGTTCAGTTTACGTCTGAGGACACTGTGTCGGAACAAGGCAGAGGCCTATAGTAGTAGGGACCAAGCCCTGCATAAGCTGCCCAAAACAAACTGACCAAGGAGATCAGGGCAGCTATAATTAGCTACAGCAATAACCTAAAACAAAACAGCTTCTCAGCAGATGACATTAGTTTGGACTGGCCTGAGAAACATCCCCATCTACAGCAAATGATCCCCTAAGCTTGAGCAGAACCCTCATCCGGTAGACGACCATAACCGTTTCTACTGTGGGTTCAAAAAGCAGCCGTTGACACCTCCCACCAACTTTTCAACATCTGACTGTGACTCAAAAGTTCTACATCAGTGGTCTCAAATTCCAGTTCTTGAGGGCCAATGTCCTGCAACCTTTAGATGTCTCTTCTTCAACATACCTGACTCCAACATAAGCTCATTAGCAGAGCTCTGCAGAGCTTTACTGCATGCTAATGAGGCAGTTTAGCCATTTGATCCAGGTGTGTAGGACAAGGGACACATCTAAAAGTTGCAGGACACTGGCCTTCAAAATTTGAGTTTGAGACCACTGCTCTACGTGGACCAATGTCCCTCCTCTCCACATCCCCTGCCTGGACAAAAGATACCTGAGGAAAGTGTAAATAGACTCTTTCACCATCAGAAGACCTCTTCAGCTCCATGACCTAATAATGCCTCCTCCTCCTGCCACCCTGTGCTGCCCTTTTCCATTGCCATTGTCTCCCTTACACTACTCTACCAGCCCTGCTCCATCTCTACTCCAATGTACTCCTGTTGGTTTCCCACAGACCATATAAGGCCAGAGTGTTAGTACACGCCTCTTGGGCTTTAAGCCCCACCTTCAGCGGTCAGTGTCTTGCACCCTGCTGCTAACTGAACTGATCAGGCTTAACAATTAATGCACAGTTTCTCTCTGCCTGGAGAAGTATTTTGTGTGTTTGTTTGTCTGTGTGTGGTTTGTGTGCGTTTGCGTGTCAGAAGCGGAGAAGGTAGTAAGACTGATCTGCTCCAAACTGCCTTATAGAGGTAAAATTTTGGGCTTTTTATTTTTATAGGCTGATTTTGGTGGAGTAATCTTGGGTTACATCCAACTTTTCTCACACTTCCAGCAATTCTCTGGAGCTACATGAGGTTCCCTTCTACTTCACCACCATCATCCTGGTCCTCAAGAAACATACTCTCACAGCCAACCAGCTGGTGGTTGGCAGAAGATTGCACAAGGACCATCAGCATCTATGACCCCAGGGGTTTGTTGTCTCCCCATTATTTTCTTTACACAGATGACTGCACCTTAGTGGACTCGTCTGTGAAAGTCATGAAGTTTGCAGAGGATACCACTGTCAATTACAACAATGAGTCTGAATACACGCAAGAGGTGATCAGCTTGTCCACTGGTTTTGTCAGAACTACCTCAAGTTTTGCTTAACCCACTCAAGACTGTGGAGATGATGCCATTCCTCAGTCTGTCTTGTGCACACTCATCACTTGGTGGTTTGGCTCATCCACAAACCATGACAGGGCCAAACTGCAGCACACAATCAGGTCTGTAGAGAGCTGACCTGTATTCCATCCAGGAGTTGTACAAGTCCAGGGTCAGGAAATGGTAGCTAAACTATCTGCAAACCTCACAAATCATACACAAAAATCTTTTAGACTTTTATCTTTGGGTTAGCGCTACTGAACGCTATTTCCAAAAGCAAGCTGAAACAGAGACAGTTTCTTCATCTAAGCTGTAGCTCTGATGAATACTTAATAGTCCCAGGGTCCCCAAGTCCATATTGTGTATATTTACACTAATTCAACTTTGTCTTATAACATATTAACAAAAACAGGTTCTATTTCTAAACAAATGTATTTATAGTTATATTCAAAATGTTTTTACATTAAAAGCAAAGTGGAACCAAAGTCAAATTTCTGAGCGGTAAAGCTTATTCTAATTCATAGCTGTTCATACTCTGTAGGTATTATTTTGCTCCACAGTCATTTCATTTGGGTTGTCTGATTTTCCCTGAAGATCTCTAAGAAGCCACATGCAAATCTCATAATCAAAGATCTCCATAGAACAAACTACTTCAGGTAAAACATCAGATAACCACAGGGGGAGTAGACATTTTATCACCAGGTGTACTGACGTGAAGTGCTTCCATTATTTCCCCCCTGTACTGACACTCGAGGTAAACACGGCTTATGTTGTGTTTTCACAGCTTACACCGCACTGCATGTGGTTCCAGGGTTTTACATATATTCATTCACAATCCTATTCAATGCCGTGTCGTAACAACAGCAAAAGTTAGAAACCCACAGCTGTTGCACATTTAACAGCACTGTTTTAGAAACTGCATGAAAGGGCATCACAACGCTTCGGGCTTAATGAACTACACAGGATGATTAGAGAAAATCACTTAAAAACATACAGCTTACACTGCAGGCACTGCTGAGACTCTCATTTAGTCATTATTTGATAAGCAGATCAGAAATGTGATTGGTTGTTCCTTCTTGGAGGGATGTGTCTAAGACTGCAGCATTCATTAGTACCCCTACCCCCCTCTATCTTTATCATTAAAGAAGGCAACTGGAAATGGGGGAAAAATGGTTTTCAGGTGTCTGCTTGTTGAACTCTGTGAATAATTTTAATTGGATGGCAAATAGCTACCTGCTGCTCCATATCCCCCTTAGAGAGGATAATCTTAGAAGGGGGAAAAAAACAGACAGTAAGCACAGACATGTCTTTATCATGCATGTCTTTCACCACTACTTGCTATCCTTTATGATCAGTTTTCACATACAATATGATTTGTTAATAACTGTGCTGAAGACATCAAAAGGACACCTGTCCTGTTCTATCAGCATCACTGTCGCTGAACATCAGTCCAAAGAGCAAGACAAAAAAGGAAATAGAAAAAAAAATGTGGTTGCATCATAAGTGGCTTGAGGTAGCCCACAACTAGAGGGCAACTTGTTTTAAGGATGACTGACTAACAGAACAACTGAGCAATACCAACAGAATCCAAGCAAAAGATTAAAAAAATGTTTTGTACATACTATATGCATTACATACATTCCTACATACATACATCTCACAGATTGGACTCCATGTTGCTTTTGTTTTAAACACTCCCTTTTGTTTAATGATGCAACAAAATTAAATCAGCAGCATGCATGTCATTGGTTTTCGATTACAACACCTAGCAGTAAATAGTTTGGCTTGTAGAAATACAAATTCTACCAAATGAGTGTTTGTTCTGGTTAGTGATGTTGAATTTCTATCATTTTGAACACAACTGGGCAGACATAAAACATTAAAAACAGTAAAACAACTGAACTGAAATCATTGACAATATAAACTGAGGCAACTTGCTGTTGCACATTATCTAAGTCCTCTGTGGTTACATTTTATATTAATGTTTTATATAAGTACATACAGATGAACCTGTACCCAAATAATTTTGGTGTTAGACCTGAAACTGACTTATTTCGTTGAAGGTGAGGCCATCCAACACTCGAGATGCTGTGGTCCTGGGTTGGTGGAGCTTGCCTTGACAGATTTTGGTCAGTGAATCTAAAAAGTTTACAGTTAAAAATTTATCTAGATTATATCCATGGTAATCTCAATAATTTTACATAAATTGATGTTTCATATATACCAATACTTCCATTTTGTCAAAATGTGTAAAGTTAAAAGGTACACAGGCACTTTATTTTAAAGTTTTTTTTTTATTTATGTCAGTAGCTCATTCTGGTTGCATACAAAGTTTTTATGAAAGGTTATCAGGTCCTGCTGCCGTATTAGTAGTTATTTAGGTGTTTTATGCTTTGTTATTGCTCAATTTGTTAGTAAATAAAGCCCTTCGTGTATATTTACAACAACGGAAGTCTGACACTACACATGTGCAGCAGGGGATAAAACAAGGAAGGGGCTAACAGCTATTAGGATATCTCAGCGAAGTAATGGAAACAATGAAGAAAGGTCAAAGATCCACTCTAAAAAACAACAATAAAATGTATGATTCCAAGAGAGAAAAGACTGGAATAGTGCTGGGAATACAGTATGAACGTTGGATGTTTACTGAATCGGGAGCTAAAGCTACCTATTCTCAGATGTAACTGCAGAGTTAATTGACGTGAGTAAACGTCCTTATTAATACTGTGATAATTGTAATAGCAATGTTACGAGCTGCCGCATTACCGCGAGGCATTGTAGAGGGCTCAGGCTCGGTTTGGTATTAATTAGTAGTGTTTTATTAGTCGCCATCTGGCTTTCTGATAGTTGTTCGATACTGCCTGTAAATGGCACCACATCTATTCTACTCATTGCGCCTGGTGCTGGGTTCTGTTTTGCGTAAAAAAAAACTATCAAAACATTGTCAGGATGGACGTGTGGTGTATATAACCTTATTTTATCATGATCAAACGGTTTTTGGTCTTTCTTTATAAGCATATAATGTGGCTATATACCCTTAAACATGTGCTATTGGGAACTCTAAGTGGTGGATAGTGCGAAGGGACAAGGTAGCTGTTTATGTCTAAAGCATATTTTTCCATGTAACATCTAAAGCAGTGGAAGTTACGTTATTCTGTTACAGTAATATTTATTGTGGAGAGAACCTCATGCTGCAACATTTTATGGTTTAAAGGGGAAGATAAGGTGCTTTAGCAGAAACAGGAAGGCTAACTTATGTACACAATGTTGCTTATTTTAATTGGATTTTTGACCTCTAGACCAGATTAAACCTTTACTGTCCCATGTCGGGGAAATTCAGGTGTCAGGTCTATCTGACATGGAGCATAATAGATTTGGAAACGCTCACTGCCTGTTTGAAGACTTTGACACAAGGTAGGATGATGAGTCCTTTCAGCTACTCCCTTATTCAGGAAGTGGTGGCTTAGTGGTTAGAGCAGTGAGCTTGTGATCAAAGAAGGCTGCAAGTACCCAGTTCAAGCCCCGCAGACTGCCACTATGGGTCCCTGAGCAAGCCCTTAACCCACACTGTCAGCTGCCCTCTGCTCCCTAAGGGTAATGGGTTAAATGCAGAAGACACATATTGTTAAAATGTACAATTGCAATGACAAATAAAGATTTCATTCTTCTTTTTTCTTCTTCTTATTCATGGGTTGCCACAGCGAATCAGTACAACTTGCATTCTTTATAGTCTTGGCTGAGTTTTTATGCCAGATGGCTTCACCTGAACCAACCAGGATTCAAACCTGGATCCCACGCATGAAAAATTCAGACTTACTCCACTATACCGCAAAAGACCTACAGTGCAAGACTATTCACAAAATACACAGAGAAGACTACTTAGAGTTAGCAGTGATAACTGCACTGTGAGTTCTTTCAGCAAGTCATTACAACTTGCACATAGGCTTGGCAGAATTTGTACGCTTAATGCCCTTTCTGACACAACCAGGGTCCGAATCTGGGTCCTTTGTATCAAAGATTCTGACTTAGCCCGCTACATCACAGAGAGAAAGCAATGGTAACTGCAATAATGGAGGTAATTGCTAGTTATGTTGTGTTTAAAGTAGCAGTAGGTAACTTTTGTACAAATATATTTTTAGCATATTTGTTAAAACGGTCATTATGTCCTGACAGTAAAATATGAGACAGATAATCAGTGAAAAAAAAGCTCCTCTGGGTCCTCCAAGAGGTCCCACTGCCATTTGCAGAAACGCACCTCTCCCAGACAGAAACAACCAATTAGAGCCAGTAGGAACGTCTGGCACAGCCATCAGGGGGAGAGCTGTGGAGGGAGTGCTGGAGATAACAGAAAGCAAGGGGGAAGGACCTGTAAGGTATGCTTAATCAAATTTTCAGGCCAAGTTCACAGTTGTCTCAAAAAGCTCTACTGCAGTTTTAAAATGTTCTTGACTTAATTTTATCATTACTATTTTATAATGGTAAACTGAATTTTACTTTTACTTTATTTTATTAATTTAAGCAACTGTATCTAAAAGAGCAATGGAAATTTTTATATGATATCAAGATCATATGTGCAGGTTAGAAAAAAATAAATGTTACAATTCACAGACAGCATATGCTTGTTCTGAAACCTGTGAAAAAAGGTGACCCAAAATAATAAAAATGCTTAGTTTCAAATGCTACAATTGGCCATGGAACAGTTAGGCCGTGGGCCAGAATCTGTACGGTGACTTTTCGTATGAACTGTCAGGGGGCAACTTTCTTGCACCGGGATAAGTTGCTACACATAGCAGTGATCTCAAAACACCAATGTTCCCACGTTTTCACTTGCACATTAAGAAGTTATAGCCGATAAAAAATCTAAACTGTGGCGCTCCAGTCCAATAAGTCACGTGATTCGATTTTTGCTGCTCAGCCAATCCGATCGCTGTATTGTCAGCTGAGCGAGTTTACCACGTCATCATGGCTGCGCCCGTAAGATGGTTGTTTCTGTTGTGTCTGTTTCCAGACGAAGAAAGCCCAATAATAGCATTTTGTGGCGCCACCTGGCAGAGATCTTGATGGCAAGAAAAAAATAAATAGCCCAGACCATCCATCCATTCATCCATCCATCCATCCATTCATCCATCCATCCATCCATTCATTTTCTAACACGCTTATCCCTGCGTTCGCGAGGTGCCGGTCCCTATCTCCAGCTGTCAATGGGCGAGAGGCGTTGTATAAACTGGACAGGTCACCAGTCCATCGCAGGGCAGAAATAGTCCAGACTTTTTCCCAATTTACTGTGATATCACCAAGACCTGCTGCGCTAGGATAGCACAGGTGTCGTTGTGCCAAACGACTTATCCCCGCCAGAATTTGTATTCCCTGCGCCAAGAGCGCATTCAGCTGGAAGAATGAATCTAGTCAACTCCGCCTCATTTCCAACCTATTAGGCGTGGAAATGAGGATGTTTTACTTTTCTTAACGAAATATAGCAATGGTGTCGTTACATTATCGTTCATCCATCCATCCAGTATAATACGTTATGAGAAAGAAAACGGTCATTTCCAGATGTGTCACGAAAATATTAGCTTTATGTTATTAGATTGTCGAATGTCTGTCTGCTGAAACCAAAATCCACCTTCCTAAGTCCATCACAGCTGTCTGCTGGTTCTCTTTTTTTCTTTTTTGGTAGCTAAACCCGCATGAATAGATTATATAAAGCGGATTTCACGTGTGATCAAATGAACACTGAATAAAGGCACAGCCAAAATTATCAGATTTAATAAGATTTTAATTCAACCAAGAACCTTATCGAGATATTAACCGTATTAAGAAAACGAGATATGTCTCTTTTAAAAATAGAACAACGTATTAGGAGTTTAAAAAAAATAAATTTCATTTTACTAGAATGTGATGTTTAAAATATTTAGACTTCACAAAGCTGGAGGTTAAAACTTTTATTGATTTCAAAAATACAATACAAAATTCTACAAATTCCGAAGGGGATAACTCGTTTGGCACAACGAGTTTATACAACGCGTCTCACCCATTGACAGCTGGAGCTCGGCACCAGCACCTCGCAAACCCAGCGGGGATAAGCCTGTTAGAAAATGGATGGATGGATGGATGGATGGACAGATGGTCTGGGCTATTTATTTTTTTCTTGCCATCAAGATCTCTGCCAGCTGGCGCCAGAAAATGCTATTATTGGGCTTTCTTCATCTGGAAACAAATGCATACAAACATCTTACGAGCGCAGCCATGATGAACTGATGAACGCGCACAGCTGACAATACAGCGATCTGATTGGCTGAGCAGCAAAAATCGAATCACGTGACCTCTTGGACCGGAGCGCCACAGTTTAGATTTTTTATCGGCTATAACTTATTAATGTGCAAGCGAAAACGTGGGAACATTGGTGTTTTGAGATCACTGCTATGTGTAGCAACTTATCCTGGTGGAAGAAAGTTGCCCCCTGACAGTTCATACGAAACTTCTTAAGGAAGCGTCCTACAGATTCTGGCCCACGGCCTAAGTACACTAATGCTATTTGAACAATGTCTGCCTTATCAGTCATAATTTAGGCTTTTGTTTGGACATTCTAGACTAATCATGTTCCACTTCTCAGCCGTTAGCCACCATCCAATCAGCTTAGTCACCTCCCACCCACCAGGCACCTTAATTGGTTCCACCTGCTGCCTACACTAATTAGTCAGCTCTGCTCACCTGTCACTCTCCCTATTTATACCTGCCTCACTCATCCACTCCCTGCTAGAACGTCTTGCCTTGTTTCACCACCTGCATGTTGTTCTCAAGTGACTTCTCATCGTTTTCCCTCGGACCAGTCCTCACCCTGCCCTCGCTGCTCTGTTTACTAGTGCTTGTGTCCACTAGTTTCTGTGGTTCGCTCTGCTCACACTGAGAACATGTCGACGGCTTCAAGTCTGATTCTGTCTGCAGCTTCTGATTAAGTCTAGTTCTCCCTGCAGCTTCTGATCAAGTCTTCAATTCTTCAGCAAAAATCAATCTCTTCCTGCATCTCCGGGTCAGTTCTGATTCTGTCTGTAACCCCACCTGTATCATATGTTCTCCTGCCCATACCTACCTGCCTACCTTGTTATCTTTTCTCTTTTAAAAATAAACATTTTAAAAGCTCCTCAGTGTCCAGCTAAAATATCGGGTTCCCTGTGCACCATCCATTACATGATAAGAATATACGGAAAATCAACTTGTAACAGGTCCTTTTCTCAGCCGAATTGCCACCTCAAAAAACAAAATATCTTTTCAAAGAGGAAGACATTTAGCTTGCATTCTTTTCAAATTAAACACAGGTTAAATTTTACAATTTTCGATTGATAAATTGTCTCATGTTTTTGACAGAGGCTTGACCTTATGCTCATTATTTAAGTAAATGGCTGATTGAAAATAAAATACTTACCTTCAGGTTAATCAAAAAATATTTTATTTGACCAAAGCTTCAGCAATAAACACCAGTTATGCCTTTAACCTCTTAAGACCTGATCATTTTAGTCTCAACACAGGTTTTTTGATATCTAAAAATGATCGGTTTCTATTCAAACATATATTACATATTTTCATATATATTTTCTTCTGACAGATTTGTAATTTAGGTTTGCAACTGATCAAATAAATACAATATGTTTCAAAAGGGAACTAATGATTTCAGCCTTTTTCCGTGTGTCTAAATGCCTATGTTTGGACAAAAAGTCTCAGTTCTTAAGAGGTTAAAACATATTTAAAAAGTAGACAATATATATTTTGGACATACTTTACATTATCAATGGAAATGTTCTAAACTGCATTTTGTAATAGCCAGAAAAGGGATAGCACGGCCAGAAATCATATCGAGCAGACATGCATATGTTCTTAATAGTTAACATATATAACCTAGTAACTTGTTTGCTTGCTGTTGCATCTTACCAACATATTACACCCCAATAAAGCAACAGTTGACAGTAGCGACGTGTTTAAAAGACCATTTCCTTCTGAAGCGCATTGTACAGTCTACAATTAAGATTTAGTGTTTCTTCAGCACCTGTGTGTTGTTCATATCTGCATACAAAACACCGGTTAGAAAAAAAAAAAAAAAAAACAGATATACATGTAAAAGTGATCTGGAGTTGTGGTATGACTTTGCACAGGCTGTTCATTTGTGCTCCATACTCTGGAAGGACAGATTACATACAAATGTCAAATGTGTAGCAAGGCAATGCAAGATTGTTATTTTTCTATGGCATCATGTTATTGAAGCGCACCTCATTCAATGCTTTCTCACTCTGACACCTCTGTTAGCCATGCAGCCCCATCTCCCATACACAGCAAAAACAAATCCTTATCAAAAAACAAAAATGCTTCCATAAAACCAATAGAAAGCTCATAAAACCCAGAATAAACTTTTCCTGAAACAACATAGGCCACCACCGCCAATGAGATTGCAGCCATTAATTTCCTACTTCTATTCTATACCTGAAAAAACATTGTTTACCCATTTCCTTAGAATATAGTGTAGAAGTTTGTGTTTTGTTGTGACTTGGTATTTTCTTATGCCAACTTAATATTAGTATTTTCATTTAATATAGGTCTGATCATTTTGGGCCAGTTGAGTCATAAAATATGGGCTAACGGATAAAATATGACAGATTATAAATTGGAAAAGTATGAGTTAATTTGTGAATAATTTCATGTGTTGGGAAAACACTGCAACGTTTTCAAAATGTCGGTTGCAAACTTTCCTTGCTGTGTGGATGTTATTCCTTTCTTAATCAATTTTAATGCTGGACCTCACTGACCTAACAGCAAAGGGTCAGGAAGATGCAGGACTCAGGGAACTACACAAACCGAAAGGAGAATTCTGAACGCAATCAGTCTATCACAGGGCCGA
This sequence comes from Fundulus heteroclitus, assembly GCF_011125445.2. Taxonomy (NCBI): domain Eukaryota; kingdom Metazoa; phylum Chordata; class Actinopteri; order Cyprinodontiformes; family Fundulidae; genus Fundulus; species Fundulus heteroclitus. Next base: position 34,306,449 of record NC_046363.1, read on the forward strand.
CTCAGTGAGGCATGATAAATAACAATACAGGGAGTGAATCTTGAAACACCAAGTAAGCTAGCGGTCGGGTTTTTGCCCTGAAGTTGAAGTAGCCAGAGAAAACCCACACAGGAAGGGAGAGAACAAGCTAACTCCAAACAAATTGGCCAACACAGCTGGGCTTTCTCAGCACCTCCCCACTGATTGCACAAAACATTGCTTACCGACTCAAACTTACATGCCATGAAGTCGTGATGATCAAAAAGCACCATATCTATGAGAGTAAAAGTGTAACAAGATCATTCTGTACAGATGAACAGTCTGCTTGGATCTCTGCTCCTCTGAGCTTTTACGTGTAAAATAAAAGGCGGGTGTTAACCCAGAAGACGGGAGGCTCAATGTAAACTCCACTCAATGTTGGGGGGGGGGGGGAGGGAAAGTCTCTCCTGATTTCTCTGTACTGCTTTTGAGCCAGAAGCTTGACAGTTTATTGATCTCCCTCTTGTCTAATCAGTAGCCTTGTCACATTATAACAAAGGGGACCTGGTCAAAAAGAAAGCAATTTACTTCAGCCCAGTGAAGATTGCAGGGCAGGGTTTAGTAGTTTTCTTTCCCTTTCATAGACAGCCTTGTGCAGGTAGTGCGGCTCGACTTGAAATCAAAACAGTGTCTCAGCGTATTCAGTCTGGCAGGTTGAAACTCCAGGGCAAAAAACACTCTAACCGATTGTCCATCTTAACGTCAGCCATGAATGCTGTTATTCAGTCCAAGCAGGCTGTGAGGATGAATGTTAAATGAGCCGCAGAATTTCACAATGCAGGACAAGTGCTGACTGTTGCTGCAAAACAGAAAAACAGTGATAAGTAAACCTGGAATTAAATTAAAACAACAAAGAAAAGGAGAACAGTCTTCGGTTATAATGTGGTTGCTCTATTCTTCTCCATACGTCTTTGTTGTGTGACTTACAAATTGGTGGCTTTTTTCTCTGGGGATTAAAAATACTTGTTAGGTCAAATGTCCCATTAGATAATGAAAATCTGTTGATGGAAGAGAGTCCTCCTGAGGAGGAAGCATTATAATACATGTTATGTTAGAGTATGCAGCCAATATATAGGTTTGAGGTGACAGTTTTGCTGTGAAGGCTGGCCTGCAGCAAACATCCATACACAAATAAGGAATTTAATTCACACTATATTGCATATATTATGAGAGAAACAAACCTGCCAGAAAATGGCTATTTTCCTTCTTTATCTGGTTTCTGCACTAGCCCTTTTTCATGTTTATGCCAGCAGCTTGGTAACAAGTTAATATTTGATGCAGACCCATTTTTGGAATTAGTTCAAATTTTATCAAAACTAAAACCACAAACAATTACAACCACTTTACGAATCAGACCAATAGAAAACAAACAAACAAACAAAAAAACATAACTTTGAGGTGAAAGGAATAGGACACTTGATCACAAATCGGCCATTAGTTGTTAAAAGCAATATGTGTGGGAAAACTAACACTGCCCATTCCCCTGAATACACATTCCTCATTTTGAAAAATGTTGGTGGCAGCATCACAATTTTTCTTTAGCTGGGACAGGGAAGCTGCTGAAAGCTTGAGTTAGATATCTGAGTATCTAACCTAACTCAGTTTAGTTCAGCCTAGTGAAGCTGGTGCACTGGTGGCTCTCGATGTACGGGGCTGGGTGTGTGCTGGCTCACTCCTGGTGGCTCCTTTGCGGGTCCTTAGCTCCCTGGCTCTGTCAGGGCTTTATTGGGGGGGGGGGGGGGGGGGGGGGGGGCATAGCATAGCTGGCTTGTGATACTTTTTTCTGTTGCTGTGATTGTCCTTGCTATATCTCTTTCTGCAGTTGTAGAAGCAGACTCCAATAATGTTATTGTGTACTCTATTTTTCCTTTGCTCTATTTTGTCACCTTTTCTCCCTTTTAACATTTTGCCTCACCTTTCTCTCTTCCTTTGTCTTTCACCTTCTGTTTCCATTGAATTTGACATAATCCCAAAATAATAACCAATAACATTTATTGCATTCATATCAAGCAAAAGCAGTAATGCTCCCTTTGTGAAAGTAAATCTGAAACCAATTCTCAGCGCTTCACTGCAAGAAAGGACACATACAAAAAGATATTCAAATAAATGAAAATAAAATGTGAAAGCCATGTCCTTCTTATACTTCACTACCGTGCACCCATTTCTGTCATATAATATCTGAATAACATAAATGGAAGTTTATAGTTTAAACATAACAAAATGTTGAAATGGTTTAAAGAGTTAGAGTACTTTTGCAAAGCACTGCATTTAGCTGGTGTGAGTAGAAACTAGCTCTGTGGCTTATACGCTACAGAACTGTTGGGATTTAGAAGTGATTTACTTTTGCATCCCTCAGGTCATCACTGGAGAGTCTTGTTTACAGGAATCCAAACACTCGAGTTGTAGTTTACAAAAGCATCACAATGACACTGAGGGCAGTCGCTATGCAACCGAGGGAATCTATGCTTTGCTGTGACCCGCCAGGTTGACCGAGTCTTTCTAGCTCTGTAAGCAAAAAACACAAGAACTGAGCTGACACTGCACATTCAAAAGCCACAAAATAAAAACCTTTTCAACACAAAAATCTTTCTCCTCAGTGGCTCCTGCATTTGTCTGTGCTTCCCAGTGTCATATGCTCTCCTATTAATAGTGTTACAGAGCATCCTATTCATCACAGCCTCCTCAAAGCCTAAAAGAATGACCTTTAAGGCCTTATTTTCAGGCTTCGGATTTAAAAGTGCTTTTGATTTCTGTGGCTTGCCCTCCAGCTTCTCTGGAGTCCGTCTTTATTCCTCTGGGAGTGAGATCTTTTTGGACTTTGGGTTCAGAGAGCAAATGCTTAGGGATGACTAGAAAACCTAATAAAGCTAGTGAGGTGAAATCTCCAAGATGAATAAAAAAAAGAAACTACAAGGTCTAATGGTCACAGGCTTCTATGCATGTGCTGTTAGGCTTAATGCAAACTGACAGAACAGAAAAGCTAAGAGAAATGAAATTGAGGACCTTAAGACCATTTTCGTCTTTGCAATTGCAGAGCTGACCCTAAAAAGGATGAAGAGAACCAGAAGTAGGTGGTAAATATGTAATTTATCTATAGAATGTCTTTTTTAACATGCTAAATCAACTACAATGTAATACATTTCATTGTAGCAGCAGAAACAAGTAATATTGTCGATATATTGAATAATATGCACAACATTTGTGGTGACTTTAAGAGAATAATGCATAATGCAAATGGTCCCAAAAGTGGTTAATTTTTCTTGTTAGAAAACATAGTACTGCTCGACAACAAAAAAAAGAAAAAATAAGAAAACATCAGCCAAAAAAACAAAAAGGACCAGCAAGAACTAAAATCTGGTTGTTATATTAATACTTTCTAAATTAATTACAGCTCAAGACTTGGAAGCTTAGTTAAAAAAAGTTTGCCTGTGCAGAATGTCCTTGGAACCCTGTAGCTTTCCTGTGTTCACAGTGTCACACTTTTAAACTCTGTTTTAACCCACCAACTCACATTGTTTTTTAACATCATCCTTAATTAAAATGACCCACCCTAAGTGTTCGCAGTATGCTGTTTTATTCTAAAAATACAAAACTTGTGGCCAAAACCATAAAACTAAGTTGAAGTACAGTTTAGATATTTTTGTATATTGAAAAGGTCAAAGCCACAAATGCAGTTTTGTCCCATTTTTCTTTCTCCTTGAATATGTTTAAAAGCTCATGAATGTGGTTTATGCAGTTGAGAAAAATTAAACAATATCCTCAAGTCTGTGCAATAACTACAAAAACTGCATTAAAAATACAATTTTAATCAGTGAAAAATAATTATATATATATATATATATATATATATATATATATATATACGGTGGCTGAAACAACTGAAAAATACTTCATTTTCATTTGAATATAAAATCATCCAGAAAAAAGTTTCCAACTGAATTTATCTCTCTGAATGAGCAGCCCATCGCAGAGGTGGATAATCTCAGCTGGCACAGTGATGATACATCCTCCCCTCTCTACATAGTCAACAGAACTCTACCTGAGCTTGATGGAAAAAGTTAGCATCACCTGCAGCGTATGTTGTCTGATGTAACTGCCACTGACTGTACAACAAACATTTCAAATTGGAGGTGTTATGGATATTAATAATTATCAATTAAGTGAGCACACCACTCATGAAAACAAATGATGCATCGTTTGTTTTTAAGTTATTTTAATTCAAAGGCATGAGCGTTTGAATGTCTCTGTCCCCCAACGCAGTCAGGAAACAGAGCAATGAGAAAAAGAACACACTAACTTTTATACATTCTGGGTTAACAAAGAAAGTGGGAGTTATCGTCAGAGGAGTGCAGCCACTGGTACGATCCAGTTCCTATCTAACTCAACTCCTCTCTGTGTCCTTGGATGTGGAAACACAATAGTGAATCTGTGAGCATTAGAGCTTCTTTCACACGGGAAATATGCAGGTGCATCCAGACAAGATATGATCAGAGTTACATACATCAATAAAATTTTCACAACAATCCTCTCTTCTGATGCTGAAATCATCACATAATAAAGAAAATTTTCAAACACTGTGAGCCTGTAATAGTAAAAAAAGGAAATTGTGTAAAAAAGAAAAAAAAAAACATAAGCAAAGTGAAAGATAAAGAAAATAAAATAATAAAAAAATAGTTAGAAAGAAAATGTTAAAACATACATCTTACTGAATTTTAAAATACTAGAATGCTGAACATCAGTATCAACTCCCCATCTGGCTTGGAGTTATTACATCATTATAGCATTTTAAGTAATGTAAAATCCATCTTCATCAGTACTGTCATCATCTTTTAATTTAGAAACATCATACTTCTCCAGATTATGGTCAGTATAAACAGAAAGCATGTCTGCATCATTACTGATCTTCAGCATAGTGGCATAAGTCATTTTCATTACCGTTCTCTTAACAATTGGAATAATACAACATGAAAGAAAATTCAAAATCAAAAAGAAAATAGATAGAATTCCTCCAATCTTTATTAACCAGGAGGTCCAACCACCAGAAACGAGCCAAGACACAGGATCCCAGGATGAACCAGTATTTTCTTCCTGCTGGATTGTCAGCAACTGTTGTAATTTATCATGGATATTGGTCATGTTGTGAGACACATCAGGAATAAAAGTGCAGCATTGTTTCCCAATTATGTGACAAACACCTCCTTTCTCAGCTAGTAGGTAATCTAGAGCCAGTCTGTTTTGCAAGGTCATTGTTCTGATAGCCTGTTGTTCCTTTGTCAGAGAGTAGAAACCTTTTTCAGTTAAAGCAGTGACATTTTCTAACTCAACAGACAAGTCATTGGTTCTATGTGCTGCATTAACAACACCATAATGAGAAAATAAAATACCCAAGATCCCTTTTGCTGTTTAAGCCTTGCCTTCTGTTCCAGTAACAGGTAAATTGAATCATACTGGCAGGTAGTAAATGAGCTAAAAAGTACACTCCAGACCAATCAGCAGGCAGATACAAATATGATCTAATTCCACACATCCAAACCATGTTCTTAAGACATGAAAATACATCTCTGCTGGGAAAATTTTAAGTTACCTGTACCATGCAGTTTACTGCCATCTGGCAAAGCTGTAAGATTAAGGGTTAAAACACAGCGTGCTGGAAATGAAGATCCTGGAATTGTATAAGGGTCATATCTAACCACACATGACTTGGAGGAGTGACTTCTATGGGTCATCGCACATGAAGCAGGTATGATTACTTTACAATCTACAGTCATTCCCTGAAAGTCAGGTGCGGATTCTTACTGCACTAAACAGATGTCTGGATCGCTTATGGGATTTCTACTACCTTGAAACCTGTAAAGAGTTTCTGTTATGGCACAAGTTAAATTAGTCACATCAGAAAACTTCAGTATCCTTTCGGTCTTATGGTGTAAAATGGTCTCTAACCTGTTAGATTAATGACTAGGGAAAAAGGTTGCTAGAATATAGGCAGTGTCAACAGAAACAGGTACTAACAATGGTTATTATCAAAAGCATGTAGAATCAAAGAACAAACATAACTGTCATTTCTTGTTTTCCGTGCAGTCTGATGTATAAGTTGTCACTAGATGTTATGAGCATGATCATGAAAGTCACTGAAGTGATGGGTCTCTCTTTGAGTCAGCCGATGGGTATGATTGGTGTGATTACTTAGTTTAGTCACAAATTGTTCGTGCTGTACCTTTTCTTCAGTGAGCACAGGAGTGATAAAAATGAGTGTGATGCCAGTCACTAGTTTTAAAAACTTCAGTCTTCCATACCGCTGCATGTTGATCTTGGCTGCAGAGTCGATTGTCCTTTCTTCTGGTACTCAGTACTTTTTTTTTTTTTTTTTTTTTTATAAACGGAATCGAAAAAAACTAAATAAAAATCCTGCTGCCTCTCCAGAGTGGCTCTGCGCTTCACGCTGCCCTGTTACCGGCCTGGTACAGGTGGGCGGTCGTTGGAACCCTTTGTAGGCAGAGGGTTCGGATCCGGATGCTGCTCAGGTGGTGTTCCTTTGAACGCTTTGCACTGTGTGGCATGGATCCAGGTGTTCCTTCCTTGGACCTTCATGGCATTGTGGGTCACCAGCAGGATCTGGAACGGACCAGTCCAACGCTTGTCTCTCCAGTGGCTCCTTCTGGTATCTCGGATCAGCACCCACTGTCCTGGCCTGGAATTGGTGCAGGATTTTATCAGCCACTGGGATTAATGCAGCTCTCACGGCCTGATGGGAAAGAGAAAAAAAAACGTGACAGAACCTTACAATATTCTAACATTGAATATTTAAAATGAGCAGTTATTATTGTGGATAAGTTAGTATTGGGTCCTCCTCCCCTGTGCTCGCAAAAAGAATTTCAAAGGACTTAGATTAGCTCTGGATCTATTTCTCATCTGCATGTACAAGAGAACCAGAGGTTGCTTTTTTTTTTTTTTTTTTTTTTTTTTTTTGTAAACTTTTCCTTTTCTACAGCTACTCCTGATTTGGATGATAAGCACAATATGTTTTTAATTAAGGTGGTGTGGTGGCCTAGTGGTTAGGGCAGTGCGCCTGCACCCAGAGAAGGATGCAAGTACCCGGTTCGATCCCCAGCGCCTGCACTCTAGGTCCCTGAACAAGGCCCTTAACCCCTGATTGTTCCCCAAGCACCGCACAGTGGCAGCCCACAGCTCCCCAAGGGGATGGGTTAAGATGCAGAAGTAAATTTATCCACTGTGAGATCAATAATGTTCAATTATTATTATTATCATTATTATTAATTAGAAACTCAGAAGTTTGCTGATTTCCTGCAGAGATTTGTTTACTAAATATGTCCCATTATCACTGGAAATTAACTCCTGGACCCCCCAGCATGGAAAAGATCTCCATTAATAAGGCTTTAGCAACGGCACTGCTGTCTGCGTGTTTCATTGCAAAAGCTTCAACATACATGGAAAACATGTCCACGACCAGTAGACAATATTTATTTCATTCAACAGGTGTCAGCTTAATCAAATCCATTATCAGATGTAGCAATGGAAATTGTAGAGACGTATGTGCAGTTTGTGGCTGTGCAGGAACCCTAGACGGGTTGTAAGAAGCACAGATCAAATACTTTTTGCAGTAATTTTTCAGCTACCACTGAAAACCCATTTGTGTACCAATATTTTTTAACCATATCCAGCATCGCCTCTCTGGACGCATGATCCAATTCATGTGTCCATACCACAGTTTTTCCTTCCACCAACTTACAAGCCTCAGTTAAAGCGATGAGTTGAGCTGTTTGAGCAGAATAGGAGTGCTGTAAAGGACCTGAGCATAAAACACCTGAGTCAGAACACACAGCAAACCCATCTCAGTTTAAACCTGGAGCAGAACGGGAGGAGGAGCCTTCAACATAAAATACGAGGTCGGTGTTAGACAAAGGGGTGTCTTGTAAGTCAGGACGAGGGGTACAAACAACATTTAAGACAGCTGCGCAGTCATGACTTTACTCATCCTCCTCTGTAGGCAGAAGTGTGGCTGTGTTTAAAATACTGCATCGTTTTACAGTGATATTAGGCATGTCCAATAAAATTAAGGAAAGTTTAAGCCACCTTGCTGCTGATAAATAAGAAGTCTTTTGTTCCAGGAGGATGATAGAAACAGAATGTGGAACAAAAACTGTCAGAGAGTTGTAGCCAACAATGTCACGTGACGCTAACACTACTTTCTCAGCTGCAGCAATAGCGCGCAACAACCAGGTAAACCAGCTGCAACAGTGTGAAGTTTACTGGAATAATAGGCCACAGCTCGCAATTTGTCACCATGAGATTGCAACAAAACAGATGACATGAAACCAGATTTTTTATCCATCATTTAAATAAATGGTTTGTCAGAGTTTGGCAAAGCCAGCACCGGTGCAGAGGACAAGATTGCTTTCAGAGCAGAGAAAGCCAGTTCTGCCTCAGACGTCCATATGATTTTACCAGCAGCTGCTAGTCCCTGTCCGTGAATTAAAGCAGCCAACAGAGATTCAAGCTTGGAGTAGTTTGAAATGTGAGCTCTGCAGTAACCTGTCATACCCAGAAATTAACTAATTTGTTTCTTTGTGATTTGTTTTAGGATTTTTAGAGCCACTTTGATCCGCTGAGGTGACTACTTTTTGCTTTTATGTGAAAGAACATGGCCAAAAGATGTGACTTCCTCCTGCACAAACTGCATTTAGATTTTGAGACTGTATGGCCTTTTTAAAGAGATGTTAAAGCTATTTCAACATGTCTGTCCTGCATTGATTAGCTGATTCGGTACAGATTAACAAATCATCAATGTATTAAATGAGAAAGTTTCCACAAGTCAAAGTCAAGTCCGTCAGACACAAGGGGAATACTATGTAAGTCATCTGAATCATTATGTCACTGTCAGGTGTCGCAGCATTTACTGCTGAGACAAGATGTTAAGGCACAGGAGCAGCTGGAAGCTTCCATTCGTATGCATACAAAGATTTATCTAGGGCCCAAAGTACTGCAGTAAAGTCAGAGTCCTGAGTGTAAACCGTCAGTCCGTCAGAGGTTGAAATGATAATGTCCAATCTACACATCATAGCTCTATACATAAGATTTAAAAGACACAGAGGAGACACCAAAAGAAAAATGCTTCAGCTTCACTCCCTGCGGAGTGAAACACTTTAAAAGAAACAGAAAAACTTTCCCTAACTGAAAGCTGAGACAGAATAAACATAACAGCCACTGAGCTTTGGCTGTTCCTTGATACATTTAGCAGAAAAGAGTGAGTTGCACCCGATTCAACAACAAAATAAATTTTTTCACCTATTACCAGTATAGAAAACATTTTTAAAGGCATTTTTTTTTTAAAGGCAGGGGTCTATGTGTGGAGATGCGTGCCTGTTGTAACAGCTGTGGCACATTCTAAGTGTGTGATGGCCTCTGTGAGCAAACTATGTGGATCAGTAGAAGCAGGTACCATTTCAGCATTCAAACACAGGTGTAGCGGTGTGTGTGTGTGTGTGAAGCCTCACGCCCCTTGGCAGGTCCCTTCTCAACGAGGTTGGCCTCCGGATCCAGGGTCCGATCCCCCACCTGTCAGTTACCGGCACCAGGCTGCTGCGGTCCCTGCGGGCAGTCGTTCTTCCAATGTCCCAATTGTCCACAGTTGCGACATGCATCAGAACGAGACCACTGTCCACAACTACAGCCTCTGCCCTTGTGTGCATGGCCACATCCACGATGGTTAGATCTTCCTCGTTGAGATCCATCAGAAAACAGGATTAGGGCAACCTTGTGCAGATCAGTGTCTCTTCTTTTTTTTTTTTCCACTGATGACATTACTGCTGAGCAGAGCACGTTTCTTTGAATCAGCCAGATGCAAAACTTGACTCCAGTCTCCAGACAAAGTTCACTTTCTGCAGCAACCTTTGTCCTTCCTCTCTGGGATTAGGGAGGAGGGCAGCGCTGGCCTGGATGTTAGCTGCAGTCCTTGGTCTAAACATGGGGTTCATTCGCTCCTGTCACCTCCAGCATGGGGAATTGATGAATCTGTCCTTGGTTTACTCGCTGTTTCCCATTTCTCTGGCATGTGAAAAACAGAGAGGTGCGAATAAAGTCCAGTTCTGGCTTTGAGATGACTCTTGTGTCTGCTCTGCCTTGGGAGTGAATGGGTCTGATGAGGGAGGGATCCTCCCGTAGTTTTCCACCCGCTGCTCCGTCAGAGCCGCCCTGCTTGCTGAGCTCGCCTCGCTCCCCAGCCTTGCCTCAGTCCGCATACTGTTGAACAGGTTGATGTCTTCTCGGAGGGGGACAGGAGTCCAGATCCGGGTCAGCCACCTGGAGGGCCTGCAGCTCCATCTGCAATGGAGCATATGGAAAGGAGGGTGAAGCATCACATGTCTATATGTAATTTTAAACAAGGGGTCATCAGCAGCACAACCAGTATTGTCATGTCTGTTACCATGTCACCAGAAAAATATTTTCCCCTGCCCTCTGTTTCAGTTCAGAATTTAGTTTTAGCATTCATTGCAGCACTTTAATAATTTTTTCCGCAGATCTAAATCCCTGTTTATATATGTATATATAGATATATATTATTTTTACTTTTTACCTAGTCTCTCTCCATCAACTGTTTAACCTTATTTGACTGATTTATAACTTATAAACTTATAAACTGACTTATAAACCTATTATACTTATAAACTTATAATAACTTATTATAACTTATCTTACCAAATGAAAGCACATTAAACACAATCATCTCCACTTTTCCCCCCATAATTTTATGTATTGGAGAGTCTGGAGGAGGGGGAGACACCCCCGAGGCCTTTGAGGTTCCGGAACCCATTTTTTTACCACAGGCGGCACGTCTGCCCGTCCTGGCTTTCTCCTTTATGAGGTGTAGAAATGCTAAGACCACCCGCAAAACCCTTTGTCTTGCTTGGTCCTATTGTTACCAATAGACCGGGTCCTATTGTTGCCAATAGACCAGCCCTGTTCTCCAGACAGGGTCAGGCCCTCGCGCTGATGTTCCCACTCCACCAACTCTGCAAAATTAAATTAAACAAGTATTAGGAGATGATGGTTAATGTACAATAAAATGGTTTAGAGTAGTGTCTCACTCAGAAATCATAACAGAATTTTCTTTGATTCGGATCCGATCAGCCAGGAGCTGCAGGCAGGTTCCAGGACTCCCCTTTTTTTTTTTTTATGTAGGTGGACTGAAGATAGGTCTTCAGGCTGGCCAAGCATCCTTATCCCTCACCATGCAGTCCTCCTGGCATGTCGGATCCTGCCGACAACGCCAAATTGTTATGGATATTAATAATTATCAATTAAGTGAGCACACCACTCATGAAAACAAATGATGCATCGTTTGTTTTTAAGTTATTTTAATTCAAAGGCATGAGCGTTTGAATGTCTCTGTCCCCCAACGCAGTCAGGAAACAGAGCAATGAGAAAAAGAACACACTAACTTTTATACATTCTGGGTTAACAAAGAAAGTGGGAGTTATCGTCAGAGGAGTGCAGCCACTGGTACGATCCAGTTCCTATCTAACTCAACTCCTCTCTGTGTCCTTGGATGTGGAAACACAATAGTGAATCTGTGAGCATTAGAGCTTCTTTCACACGGGAAATATGCAGGTGCATCCAGACAAGATATGATCAGAGTTACATACATCAATAAAATTTTCACAACAGAGGTTTGCCTGATCATTGTTTAGTCTGATGGTACACTGGATATTTATGTGATGAAATACTTGTGGTGCTGCATGTCCAGCAGTTTTATAGATCTCATCCTGAGGAGTGTAGCAAATTAATTAGCTATAAAAATATGTTCATATTGTAAATACATATACACAACAAATTCACAAATCTACCACATCTCTAGTCAAACTGGGCACAGCACTGCATTTCCTGTCTTCACCTTGGCATTGAGACTTCAAAGTAAAAGCATACATGGGACATTATAAATATTACAGCTGGTTCAGAGGCTTTTTATAAGTTTGTTTTTACAAGTCCAGCTGCTCCAACATGGCAAGGTGCAGCGGAGAAAAAGCACTTGAAGGTCAGATGTTTTACACCGGCACAATGCTGTTCAACATTGACTTTATTTTGAATGACTCTGACTGGCTGACACAGGTGTAAAACTTGCAGTACACTGCTCCCTATGCATCCGGCATGTTTAAAGCAACTTTCAGGGGACAATTGACACAGTGTGGATGAAAACCATTCATCCATCCATTTTCCTACACCCTTTATCCCTGTTGGGTTCACGAGGAGAGCTGGTGCCTGTCTCCAGCTGTCAACGAGTGAGAGGCAGGGTACACCCTGGACAAGTCGCCAGTCTGTCGCAGGGCAACACAGAGAGAGACAGGACAAACTACCATTCACACATACCTAAGGAGAATTTAGAGAGAACCTAACTGTGGGAGAGAGCCAGAGAACCCGGAGAGAACCCATGCGTGCACAGGGAGAACATGCAAATTTCATGCAGAAACACCCAGGGTGGACTCGAACCCAGGACCTTCTTGCTTGCGTAACCCACATCATATTTAAATTTTAATCATTTATCTATTCATTAACACTCAGTTTTTCTAAATAGATGCAAAAATTGTCCTTAGATGTGAGTGTATGTGAATGGTTGTTTGTCCTGTTTGTCTCTGTGTTGCCCTGCGACAGACTGGCGACCTGTCCTGGGTGTCCCCCGCCTCTCGCCCAGTGGAACGCTGGAGATAGGCTCCAGCACCCCTCGTCACCCCATGAGGGATAAAGCGAGTAAGAAAATGGATGGATTTCCAATAATTTTTTTGTAATTATAATTCACAAAAACATGAATGTATAATCTGCTTTTGTTCCCAAGGGTTGAATAATGAGTACATTGGTGTATACTTGAACTATCACCTGTCTTCCCATCACTAAAAAGAGGCTTCTCTAATGTAAATGCTGGTGAAGAAGACATCGAGTAACACTGTTAAACTAGACTGGGGGAAAATTAAACTCTTAATTTTCCTCTGACTTCACATTAGTGTAGAGAATCTTTTTTTTTATGAATTTGGCACGTTTTTGTTGTTGATTTTTGCAAAGGTGCCATAGTGAAAGTCCTCCATATAAATCTGACAGGCGGATCGGACTAGACGATAGAAACATAATTATGGAACTGACATCCGGTCTTGAATGACAAAGAGATGGATTAGAACAAATGAAGGCTGCCTGTCGATAATCCCATGAGAAAATGGGAGTCACTGGACCGTGAACAGGTTTCCAAATCAAATGTAATGGAACAAGGGGCATGGGTTCAGCAGGGAGGCGACAAAGGCTTCAGCTAGATGGGATTTTCTCCTCATCATGCATCACATAGCAAAGGCAGTGAGGTCAAGACCCTAATTAGATATAACACAAGACTTTACAATGTTTAGAGCTTAGTGTCTTAGAGCTTTATCAACATGGATTTTACCAAAAATGTAGTGACATGCAGACATGACACACTAAGGATTTTTTCCCCAAGTGTTTTCATTCATCTTCAGGCATGATAAGAAAATTAGAAACAAATTTTCTATAAACACATTGTTTTCAAATAGCTTTAGACATATCCACACAGGACCACTTCCATTTAAACCTTTGAAATTTGTTGTTGAAAATATGTTAGGTATTATATACTGTGTGAAAAAGATACGAGAACAAAAGTGTCCTCATATTTTTTTATTCTGTTTTTAAGTGTAATAAAATAAATTAACCTTGTTCCCTGGATTGCAGTTTCTGCTGAAATAATGCTCTCGAGATACTTGATATGTGGATTTGAAAACATTTTTGTGCACTTAAATTGGTTGGCCAGCATTTGGCATTGTATGGAGCAATACATTTAATACGGTGAAATTACTTAAATGCAATCGGACCTCTAACACCCACACATACAAAAAAAAGGCTTTTGATTAGCTATATCTGTAGGGACTCTTTTCATGTAAGGGTTGAGGGTTTGTAGATTAAATAAGCTGCACATATTTAACCGGCAGAAATGTTTAAACTGACTCTATTAATCTACAGTTGTGGTGTTCTTGATGACCACCGTTGCTTCTGTCTCCAGTTTCACACATTAGCCTAAATTAACTGGATTTCCGGGCACAGAAAGTGGACCTTTAATGAGACAGACGGAGATAATCAAGTAGAGGATAAAAAAAATAAAAAAAACTAATGATCATCTCTGTTACATGGGTAACGGTAAGTGAGAAATTGTCCATTCATAGAGGGAAACATTGCGTGAGATTGGATGTCAATGAATATCCTGGATGTCGCCAGAAAGAGTATGAGGCAGAGCTGCATAAAAATTTCACCAGCATACAGCTGGTTGGTAAATTAAACCCATCATGTCTTCCCCTTCTGCGGAAGACAAAATGTCTTTGTTTTTAGGCTCGAGGCACAGAATAAAAAAAAAAGAAGTCATGGAAATTTACATAGAAGATGTAGATTTTATTAAATTCAAACATGCAAATTCTCTCCACACATGGGCCACTATACAAACTTTAATTTCCGTGTTCTTCAAGTCAACCTATTATTGCCTTTTAGTTTAGTTAAGGACAATAAGTTCTCAGAGTTACAGTCATGTTCAAATCTTCTGCATGTAGCAATAATCTTATCAGGAATTCACTCACAAGGCGGAATAAAAAAATCCTAAAAAGTGCTGCACTGATGAGGGTGGGAGCATAAAATGTGTCTCCGCAACAATTTCACATCATTTGACATTTCATATCATTTGGTTTGATATTAAGAAGCCTGTGGCATTATCTTCAGTTCAATGCCTTTTCCAATTTAGGACCCACTGCCTTCTTGATTTTACCCTCATTTGTAAATGTCACTTAAGTGGAAGTGATGGAAATAATCTGCAGTGGTGTAAAAATAGGAAGATACTAAAAAAAAAGCAGGATTACAAGAGACAGTGAAAAAAGCTTCTCGGTGAAAATCATGAACATGTGTGCTATTTGATTTATGATTGAGAGTTATTTAAAATTATAGCCAAATTTGTTCAAAAATAATGCTATCTCAAACTACTTTTAGAAAAAAAAAGTCAAATTATTCCTGGTGTTTGCTTGAAATTGAAAATCCATATACAGAGAGTGCTAATGTTCACATACGCGAGGACTACATCTTATTCGCTTCTCTTTTGATGCATATCTCCCCCAAGAGATCAGTAGTAACAGCATTTTACTTTAAGTAACTGGAATCAGTTGCAGTACTGCATAGTAATATCCCTGTGCATTCCTTCATGAACAAAAACTCCTCACCCACAAGTCGCCTCTGCTTGATGATGTCAGACCAAGGCATGACTTTCCATTATTAGGCTATTGTTGCCAGGTTTTTCAGTCAGTGTGTCATGCGTGTTCTCTTTCCCAATTTTCCACAGTCACAGCATGTCCCACAGGGTTTTGCTTTGCCCTTCCCGTCTTAAACAGGGTTGGGGTTAGAGCTGGCTATTATGCGGCACATAATTGCACTTCGTCATGGTGCAGATTGTCCCAGTGGGGAGAGCTGCAGCGAGGGACATTTTTATTTGAAGGGGATATACTAACAGAATAGTACCTAGTCATTGCAAATCCATCTTACCATCCCCAGAGCAATGTTGTGCATTCAAGCAGGAATGTTTTCTGCAGATATTCATTGTGTGAGCATAGTAGCAGATGCAAATAAGAGGATTGGGAGTCTCCACAGGATCATAATTGGTTGGAGAGCTCATTAGACTGCGCATAAGAATGCCTGAAGGTGATCATGGAGGTATGTTTCACTCCAGGTAAAATGAAGTGATGGAGTGATGTGACCCCAGTCTATAACCAGGAGGGACCTCTCTGCAGCAAATGTAGTTCACAGCAGCTGCCAGACTTCAGAGATAATGGAAGGTTTCTGACACTCTATGAATGGTGTCTTTCTGTACAACTAATTTTATCTATGTCAATTATTTTTGTTTATTTTACTATACATTTTGTTCCGTAATATCATCAGAAATAAATTACATCAGTCACATATAATGAAATACACCGTAATTCTAAACAGTGAATGAAATACTTTGGTATGTAGCTTTGGCAGTTCATAATGTTTGGTATATGTACATATACCAAGGACAGTAAGGAATATAAATAAATAAGAAAATAGTTTATTAAGACAACTTACAAATCAAGCCTGTCTTTTTATCAAGAGGAGCAAAATCCCAAAATATTTTTCTTTGTAAATTTTATATTAATACCCTCAAGATTTACTCCTTTATCATTTACACGTTGACCTGCTGTCGGTGGTCAGAGGGCCCTGATTGTGTGGCAGCGCTGCTTCTGTCAGTCAACCCCAGGGCAGCTGTTGCTACAATGTAGCTTACCGCTGTCAGGGTATGAATGTGTGAGTGAATGGGTGAATGACTGAATGTAAAGCGCTTTGTGGTCCTCAGGAGTTGATAAAGTGCTATACATGTACAGGCCATTTTACTATTTACCATATTGGTTTTCTCCTTTTCTTAAACACAGAGACAAGTAGCCTTGTCTGTTAATCAAAAAGTGCGCTGTTTTTATAAAAGTCCTGTTGTAACTCAATTGTGTCTGTTTAGTTGTTAATTGGTGTCGAAGTTGAAGAATTTTGAGGTATTTCTTCATTATTCCACCAGTTTGTGCCACACACCAATATTCCTGTACAGTAAATTTTACTCTAATCATAATGCTTCCACCTCCATGCTTGATAGTTGGCTTAGTGTCCTTAGATGTAAAAGTAACACATTGACTTATCCAAACCCTTTTTTGGTATTGTGGCCAAATAGCTCAGTTTTTCCTCATCTGACCATAGAGCTTTCTCCACAAGACATTTGCCTTGTCCATGTGGTCAGCTGCAGGTTTTAGTGATCCTTGGAGGCATTGATATAAAATCAGGCTTTCCTTTCTTGTTCTGCAACCTTTCAGTCCATATTAATGTAATACTCACTTCACTGTGGGTGATACTGGCATTCCATTTAGTCTATGATACAATTGAGCCTCTATGGTTCATTTGTTGTTCCTAAACATCCTGACCCTTCTTGTTCATTGGAGTTGACAGTTTGGAACAGATGGTTTTAAAAATTGGACACATATAGGTATTCCAACAGGGCAATTATCCCAAACAGGCAGCAAAACTGGTTTGAAATATAAAGCTGGACAGCATTGAGCTTTTGGAGTGGCCTCGACCTCAGCCCAATTGGATATTTATGGACTATGCTTAAAAGCTGGATCATTGCAAGGGAATGACCTCCACTATTTCTGCCAAGAAGAGTGATTAAATATCCATTTATAATTATAGCAGCGCCTTACTAATCACCACAAAAAGTCCATGGTGTCTCAGGGAGGTTTAAGCAGATATTAGAAGGGTTGCATGCACATATATGTGAGCCTGTGTATGTATTGTTGAACCTCATTGGATTAGAATACTGTATGAAGCCTTTACAGGACATGATGTTTTCAATCCCTGGGTGCTACTTAGTAATAGTTAAACTAGTAAGCAAAGTTAGTAGCCCATAACATCTAATAGTTAATATCTGAAAATCAATCAATTCTAATTGTAAGTTTAATACAATATTTGTCTATTCACTAAGACAGCCAATATCCTGAATCACCAGTAACTTTTGTAGGGCAAAAGCCCAGTTGGGCTGCAGATCTGATAGCCAACATTTGCTTGTTGATCCCCATCCCTTTTGGCAGAGCATGATCAGAGTTAGCTACAAGACAGAGCACTGACTGATGGATTGCTAATTGTCTCCTTGGTAAGCAGCAGATGCTCCTTCACAGATGCTATAAACAAATTAGATTTGCACATCAAGGAGACGTACAATTTGTGACCTTTTTAGTTTACTAACTGTGTGCAATATCATGCAGTTTGTATCAGTAGACAATGCAATTGCAGGAGCCTGAACGCAACCTTTACTCACAGAAAATAATTATAACTTCTTTGTATTTGTAACTGCTGTGTACAAATGTGATCTTATTTAAGCACAAAATAATACAGTATATCTTTGTTTTCACACACAGCACATCTGAACCAGTTTTGCAGTGTTGCACATAAAATGCTTGTGTCCCTCGGTGGTGTAGTGGGCTAAGTCCATGTCTTTGATACTTTGGATCTGGGTTCAATCCTGGATGCATCAGGCACAAAAAGTTTGCCAAGTCTGTGGGCAAGGTGTTCAGACTTGCTGTGGCAAGGAATAAGTGAACAGCCAGAAAGACTCCTGTTAAACAAAAGTTTTGTACTTTCATTGTCATCATTCAGTTGTGGCACAAATCCATTTTTGGTGAACGGGAAGGAAAAGGAAAGAATTACTTTTTCATCCGCCTGCTTTTATACCCATTCTGTCCTGGTCTATTTGAGCTATGCTCAAGAACGAGAACATCAGGGAGCAGATTGTACAGTCCTTAATAGACATTTAACACAAATAAATAGATAACCATCCATATTTACACCTATAGTCAGCTAAGAATCACTAATGTAACGCAACTATTAGATGAGAGGTGGATGACATGATCTGTATAGGATGAATGGACTTAACCTTGAACATTGAGTGAAAAGCTCCATCATAAACTTGCTGCTGTTCTGCATCAACAACAGTCAATTGAGGTGTATGCACATATAAATAATTGGTTGTGCATACACATAAATTCTGTTTGTTTTTATCCATATCTTTTCCCCCCAAAAGTCTGTATATTATAATTAATGTCTGTTCAATCGGTGTGCTTGAAAGCAAAGTCAAATTCCCTGTTTGTGCACACAATCTTGGCCAATAAAACTGATTCTTTTTCTTCTCTTCTTCTTAGACATAGTTCAAAATCCTCCAATTTAAATTAACAGTATGACAAGAGAAAATCATTACAATACTAATATGAAAACTACTGCAGACCTCTGGTATCTCAGTCAAAGGATTTAATCCTCTGTCTCCCCCACTCTTAGTGACTGAGATGAATGCATTTTGCATGTAAATGATTTACAAATGTGCTTTTCTTCTCTTACTATCAAAATCTTAAAATTGTGACTTATTGTAAGAAAGAAAGAGCAGGAAATGAGATGCAGTGAATGCATGCAATCAGTTTCCACCACTGCTGCCAGTTCTTGAAATGGCTCGGCAAGAGTTTTTTATCACAGGCCATTCAGCTGCTGCCTTTATTCTGATGAAATGTGCTGATTTCCTCTGTACTGTGTTGGGCATTTGTGTCCTCGGCCTTTGGCTGATCTGAACTTTCCGGCAGCTGGAGTTGTCTGCAGCTGCTCCACCCTCTGCCCTCAGACATCCTGATAACTAAGGAGTCAAACCAATCATGTCTTCCCTCCACAAGTTAAATGCATCTTGTTAAAATGCTTTTACTAATGTCTCATTTCTGACTAAGCTTCGGATGAATCTGGGAATAACTAACTGACTCCGGGACATGCGCAGGCCCCCAATGTAACTCATAATAGATTAGAGTGCACATGGAGTAATGGAGTGATTGTTAAATCTTTACTCAGTGTTCTCCTTTTTGATCACAAGAGAATGTAATTGATTCTTTAATAGTCAGGTAGTTAGGTGTGTTGTGTCTGTGTGGTATTTCCCCAGAGGGTGGGATCTTAGCAGTGTGTTAGAACAGCTCGCTGCTGGTCATTCAACCTCTGTGTGTCAACCTATGTGGTACCTTTAGCCCTTTGTGTATTGGTCCAAGTTTTCTCCTCGTGTCTCCTTTCTCATTCTAACCTTGGTCATGCTCCCTTTCTCAAACCTTCTCATGCCATGACCTCACGGATGGCTACTTCATTGAAACTAGCCATTAAACGTGACCCTGATAAGGGCTGCTTGGTTGGATCGAGAAGAGTTGGGTGATGCAATCGGATTGTAAACATGAAATTTCAAAAAAATTGATTTGTTTTCAGAAGTATACATTTTACATCCATACTTCTCAGAGTAAACTTTCCTGTTGCAGTAAATAATGCATGGTTTCTGTTTAATGTTATATTTCTTTTAAGAATGTACCACAGTTGGAAGGATGGCATCATGAAATCAAGGATTTCTGTTCTCTTTTCTTGCTTGGGTAAGAAAAATATGCTTTCTGTACTCAAATATGTGTATTGCCTCCAGCCTTAAATTTTAGTCTGTGCATTTTTGTTTGCAGAAGTCAAGCTTTGCCAGAAGTTAGGAAGAGCCACACCAAGCCAAAGTGCCCTTGAAGCTGTTTTAGCACCTTCCCCACAGTTGGCTTCCTGCAACCGCCCAGAGACTGCTGCATAGGAAGTTAAAGAATTGTAAACCAACAGAACCTGTCAATCAGCATATATTCTCCCACAGACTGGACAGCAGAACAGATATGGTGCTGAATGTCGCTGACATTCTGAGTCAAGGTTTATTCTGATTTGTAACTTTATCTTCTGATTACCTTTCAGAGGGCAGACCATCTCAACATTTAAGCTACTAGCTGTCAGTGCGCCATTTAAGTTTTATTGTTTAAATTATACATTTAAATCTAATAAATAATTTCTAAACAAAGCACATATACGTTCTATTTTTCATTGGCAAGTAATCCAGGTGAGTAAGTTGCAGGACTTCTTTACTTTGCTGCAGACTGGTTTCCCCAGAGATGAGCTCAGGAGTAGTTTCAATGCGAAGCGCATATAGGGTCTATACTGAGAGGTTGAACGTCCAGCAGACAGCTCTTACTATCCAGGTCTCTTTGATGAACTTGATGTAGCACAGGGCCGACAGGAGGGGCCTGCTCAGCTCAGCCCACAAAGAGCTTAAAATCTCTTCCTCAGCTGAAAAAAACTAAAATCCTACACAGATATACAAACTTCCCAGAACTATGAAATCTTGTAAATGTTTTAGAAAATCTTTTAGATAGGTTGTCTCATGTTTCTCTGCGTTAGACCTACAATAAACCAGCCCCTGTCAGGGGAAATAGAAAGATCCTGAGATGAGATGATATTGAGTTCTTAAGAGGACATTTTAGCAATATTTTTTGGGAAACAACTAATCTTTTTTGTTTGTTAGAACTAATGAAATCTGTTTTAAATAATCTGTGATCACTTTGGAGAAATTTGGTTTAGCTTAAACTGGGACTTATGGTGACCTTATTTATATTTGCATAAAAGAGACACTTGGCTCAGCCACGAAACACTTTAATGATACTATTTTTACATAAAGAAGGCTTATACTTTTAAACATATTTAAAGTATCAATTCTCTGTGTGATTAAAATAATCATTAAATATCAAACTTCAGATAGTCTTTCATAGATCAATAAGTACAAACATTGCTGAAAAACTATGGAATTTAATAATGGTAGAAATAATGACTCTGCTTTAATAGAAAATTAACCTTCAACAATAATAGCTTGCTTTAGGACATGCTGTATAAATAAATAAACAGACATCTGACATAATATTATGAGAAAACAAGCATCCTTTTCTTTTCAATGTAATAATGGAAATAAAAAGTATCAGTTTTACAAAGACAATAAGGGTGTGTTCACAGCCTCCACATTTGACACACTTTAAATGGACCAGAGTTTGATTTTCTCCTGGGTCTGGACCTTTTGTGTAGGTGTGAATACACTCAAGCCCCTTGAGTGAACCCTGTTCCAGACCAAGACCCAGATTTTCAGGTTGTCTCAGGCCTAGTCCACACGTAGCAGGGTTTAAAAAACAAAACAAAAAACAAATATCTCCCCTTCACCGTTTCAGCATTTTTTTAAAATACGGCACAAGCATGGGGGCAGTGTACAGCTAAACTAAAACTTACAATATGTCAGCCAATTGGAATCCTCTGAAACAACCACAACTTATATAACGTTATTTATATATATATATTATACCGGTGTATATATATATATATATATATATATATATATATATATATATATATATATATATATATATATATATATATATATATATATATATGGAGAGAGAGAGAGAGACTGAGAGAGACTATATTGGTGCTTGTTGGTTGAAGCTTTTTGATGGCAGATATAATTTGAATGGCTTTAGATTTTAAACTTGATTTTAGAGAGTCTAAATAGATATTAACTGAAGATAAAAAACTAAACAGATATCTCTCTTAATTATTCATTTGTTATTTTTTTGGAAGTAACCAAATCCATTTCCAGTTAATATTTTCAAAAATGACCAGAAAAATGCACAGGAATGTTAAAAATATATATATATTCTTATGCTTTTGTTGCGTTTTTTTTTTTTTACTAATAGAAGTATAGTTATAATCAATATAAACTGTACTTGGATCAAAGCATGGATGCTGACTGTCATATTTAGTGAGGTGATGACTGGACCAAATTCTTGTGGGTAGTTGACGATTTAAATATAAAAAACGTAACAAAGCACAGGAAACAGATGATAAAAAGGGTTGCATAATGGAGGATCTAACAAACTCAGAAAATGACCAGGTGGCTTATAGAGAGAGGAATAGATGAGAGAAAAATTAGGAGAAGGTCATCAGATGGTTACGAGTGACAGGTAAGAGCAATGAAGGTAGAGGGAAACTAAGGAGAATGAAAGCTGAGGCAGACAGGGAGAAATCAAAGGTAGAAACTCTAAGCAAATAAATAGGAAAGAATTAAGGACCCACAAAATGGCTAACCCTGGCTTCGCACTGATTACATTCCTTGTGCGCTCTTTCCTTCCACTGCAAAATGTGCCATCAAGCAATTTAAACTGGATCTGTGTAGGATCCTTTCATGCATCCAGACAGACCTGCCCCCTCCCTCCTTTACTATGAAATAAAACCGGATCCGCTTTAGACTTCATGTGTCTGACTCCCAGTCTGGCTCATCTGCTTTTTTTAAATGGACTTGTTTTGCTCCGTCATCCCTCACAAATAGACCCGATCTATATTTGACCAACGGGATCTATGGCACCATTGTCATACACAGAAAGATATACAAAAGTGTAAAAAATAATCACATTTATTACTCAGGTAGAAGTATAGAGACTAGGTTTTGAAAACACTTCTGTAGACGTTGAAGTATCAACACAACCTTTTTACCCATTTGAAAATATAGAAGTACCAGTTTCAAAACTACTTAAAGTATAAAAGTAATTTAAGAAAAAAAATGTCATTAAGGACAAAAGTATGGACCACCCACACCTGCTGTGTTTAGATTTTGTTCTAACTGTACACAGTGATGTATCAGGCTAAAAATCTTTTATACTGCCTTCAGTAACATAGTTTATACAATTTGGCAATGTTCAAAAATTCTAGTTGTTAGAAACTGTTGTAATAGAATGTATTTAAATGTGATAAAATTTAAAAGAGATTCTGAGTAATCACAGCGGCGACCTAAACGGTTAAAGAGAGACAACAACAAAAGTAAAACATTTTTACCCATTTTGTTGGGATGGGGGGTAGGGCTGTGCATAAAAATCGATATAAAGATTAATATCGATATTTTTAAAAACGATTTAATATCGATATTCTGGCTTTCAATATCGATATACCTCCCAACCTCTAGGGGGCGTTATTACAGCGCAACCATTACAGTTCACAGCGAAGGAGAGCAAGTGAGACAAATTTGTGGAACCGCCGACAGGATTTTAGAAGCTCCTTTGTCCCTAAAATCAGATGTTTGGGCACATTTTTGGTTTCTGTGACACGTTAAATGCATTGAAGCAAATGCACTTTATTTTCCTGTTAATATGTCTGTGATCAATAAATAGAACATAAACATAATATTTGGCTGATTTTGGTGATTGAATCACTGAGCATTAATTCAAAGTAATAAATATCGATATTGGAATCAAATCAAGCTGAGCTATGTATCGAGAATTGTATCGTATCGTGAGCTGTGTATCGAGAATCGTATCGAATCGGCTCATCCTAGATGATACCCAGCCCTATTGGGGTCGGGGGGGGGGGGGGGGGGGTTGATATTTTTTTCATTCTTCATTCTTAAAAATGTTTCTCTTTCCAACTGGGTATGAGAAATACTTCCACACAAATGATTGAAAAGTGGTGGAAATGTTTTTAATGCTCTTTAAAATTTTCTCAGCGAGGCCAAAGTTGGGTCTGTTTGAGTTGACTCAAGAGTTATTCAAAAAAGTCATTACCTTGCAAAGTTGATATGTTCTAGCAAACATTCTTGATCTTTTTCCAGGGAAAGGTTTACTTCCTCCTTTGGTTTTCAAGTTAACATGAAAGTCAACAGGAAATTGGGTACTAAATCTATCAGTGTCACTTTTCATCAAAGCCTAAGCCTTTTTAATGTGGCCTAATGGTGAACTGAACCACTCTATGGTTTGGGAACGGTTGCATCATAATATATCAGAACCCATTAATCTCCTAAGCCAATTGAACTGAAGATAAAACACAGTCTAGATCAAGTTGGAACTAAACACAGCATAACTTATCTAATATTTTATGTTAATTGCATTGACAGGATTGAAGTTGGTTCAGATGGGTTATCAGAGCCGGATGATTCAAACATATTGTTCTGTGAGTCATCCTGCTACATATTCAGCCCTAATCACCAGACATACCATCTTGTGTTCGTGTACCTTCCTATTTCCCTTTTCACCGTCTATGCCACTGTGTTCTTCATCCAACCTATCAGGAATTGTATCCCACAGTTATCGTCTTCCATTCAATTCACGTGAATACTTTAACCAGCTGTATTTCTTCAGCTGGTAAAGTATAGGTAATTAGGCTGGTGAAATAAAAAAAAAAAATACTCCAAGTTGTATGTGATATGTTTTGGAGTCGGCGGTAGAGACACAAAAAACTGATTGTTTTTCAATTTTAATTGTGCTCAAAGGTAATATGTGTACTGTAATAAATTTAGGTCAAGACTATTAGCAAGAATAATTTCGTCAATAATCTCTTGAATAATCAAGTTTCAGTTTTCATTAAAAATTGAGAAGGTCCTCTGAATGGACTGTTGCTGAAATGTGTCATCTCTTCTCCAAGACAAGAGAAACTCCCCTGTAACTGCGTGAATCTGAAACTCTCCAGACTGAAGAAGTCTCTAGGAGAAGAGACGGAACGTTTCAAAAAAGAAGAGCCCATCCAGAGGACCTACTCAATTTTTTTTTTTAACTTGGATTATTGATATGCAGAACATGAGGACACATACTTTATCTGTTGCTCAACTTAATGAAATGTTGGTACATTTTTACAAGAAAAGAGCTTCCTGTTATGCTTTGGAGTGTGAGTTTGCTGTTGCTTACTGTTGTTTTCCAGTGACAGGTTTAGAATGATTAGAATGGTTACTCTCACACCTAAGAGCAGTCTTCTCATTTCTTAGCCAGGTTTATGAGGAGCTGTGCGATGACCACTTGGTGCCTGATTGTCAATCTATACTGGTACAGTCAAGCCAAATATTAAGTTTGCAAGTTTTCTTTGAGATATCTCATGTTGTTCTTTTCTTCAGATCTACCCTGGGGAACCTTGTACTTGAGCTCTCCTCAAGCCCTTGGATTCCCGAAGATTCCTGGGCCAAGAGCATAATCTTATTGTCCTCCAGTGTCTTTCAAGGCCACTTAAAGCTCTTCCTAAACTTGCCTGGAGAACCTCACCCTATGTTGTTCCCTGCAGCTTATTCCATTTGTCAGTTCTTCTACCCGCCCGCTCTCCAACTTACCACCTGTCCTCAAACTCTGGCACAATGGCAGCCTCCACTGGCTAAACAAGACCCACCACCCAACCAACGACATCTATGTGCCGTCGGTTTCTCTTAAATCAATAAGCCACTCACATTATTAAAGCATGACCTCCATTATACCTGTTACCCTACTAATCTCATCTCTTCTCCTTTCCTCAGACAAATATAGCTGGCCAAAAACAAATCATCATTTCACCGAACAAATGTCAAAACTTTACTAGGTAATCCAAGTGGTTTCTGCATATGGGTAAAAAAAACTATCCACATTGAGATGCAGAACATGTAACATTCAGTGCCAACAACACTTTAAAATTCAGGATTATAACATGTATACAAATAGAAAGTGACCTAGGTTTAGGAATAAAAATATGCAAAGGCATTGATGACATGCCATTACAAAATAGACAGGTTCTAAGCGTTAATTCTTTGAAGCAACTGAGAAGAGCCGATAACTATCAGGGAAAGTCATATCCTCAGCCGTTCCTGCTCTGCTTTGTTGAGAGTGTAGGCAGTTCAGGATGTTGCAGGATGTTTTTTTGAACAGCTCCATAATTCAACCAGTTACATGCAAACTATGAATTTGCAGTTTCTTACTTAGACAAAATAATGGTTTTCATGTAGCCCTTCAGTGGAGAAATATGTCATCTGCTTTATAACCCAGTGATTTTTATTAACTTAAGTATGAGCTATATAACTTTAAACTTAAGAAATAAATGAGAGGCTGTAATTGTCACTGTATACGAAGTACAACAAAAACCGTGTGGCAGCAATATTTTTTGTTAAAATTGAACATTAAAAGAACACTCAGCCTCTAACTCAAAAGCCAACTCCAAAAGTTGGCTTTCCCACATTTCATAGCAAAAGCATGAAAGCTAGCAGAACTTTCACCAGTCTAAATAACCTACAACTTAAAGGTATAAGTACTGACAACTCACTCAATAATTTAAAATCTTCAGGTCTTCACAACTGAAAATATTTTTTTCAGTCCCAAAATTTTTTTTTCTTCTGCAGTGTAGTTCCTCCAGCCAGGTCTGGATTATCCATAAGGGCCAGTGGGCCAGTGCCCAGGGGCACCTACCATGGAAGGGGGGGGGGGGCTGCCACATGACACATGCTTTAAAAATATATTTTTCATAAATTGCTATATTATTTACTTGAAATTGTTGAAAGACCATGCATTATTCGTTTTGTGAACACTGATGTAACAATAATAATAAATGATAAATAAATCAAGATTTTTTTGATTTCAACTTTTTAAAATGAGATATTTGAATATTGCTCACTGCTCATATGCTCATATATACATGTAGTTGTGTAAGTTAGTAAATAGTAAATTACATTACAGAAATCCCCTTGATTATGTCTGATGTTTTTGACCGGAGGACAGCATGGGTAAGGGGGGGAGGGGGGGGGGTGCTTTGAAGTATAGTGCCCAGGGGCACCACATTGTCTTAATACGGGCCTGCCTCCAGAAATTTCTGGATCTACCCTGGACTCTCCTCCCAGTCAGACATGCCCATAGAAACAGTGTAGGCAAGGGTCCTGGACTTGCTTCTTCAAAT
The DNA here is from genome assembly GCF_011125445.2 of Fundulus heteroclitus. Classification (NCBI taxonomy): domain Eukaryota; kingdom Metazoa; phylum Chordata; class Actinopteri; order Cyprinodontiformes; family Fundulidae; genus Fundulus; species Fundulus heteroclitus. Next base: position 34,333,632 of record NC_046363.1, read on the forward strand.
TTTGAGATGCCACATAAAATTAGTTTGGTCTCGGGGTTCAAGGAGGGCCAGAAGAACATGTCTATAAGCCTTCTTTAATTCCTATGTGCATGCTGATGCTGTTTATATGGCTAAGGTGTTGCAGAAAAGGGAAAACAAAGTATTGCATGTACTGTGCGGCCAACTTAGCTGTATTATAGTGTGAAGCTGTTAAAAACAAAAGCGCTGAAGGAAGATATTAGAAGGCAGGAATTTATTGATGTCAGAAGAAACAGCTGAAAAAGTGCAATAAAATGTAACACAAACTACTACATAGTGAACAAATCGGTGTGTTTAATAAAAGTATACACTCAGAAAAACACAATAGTTTCCATCAGTCCAGCTTATAGATATGACAGCATGTGTGTAGTTCATAGTCGATGTGTTGATTTTACAAAAATATCCACTAAAGGTCAAGGTGCCCACAAGCCGTACAGACCGGCTTAGGAGGAAAAAGTGTTTAAACTCCACTCACGTTGCTCTGTAGCATTCAGGGAAAAGCTGCACACAATACGGTTGTCTCAGAAGATGATTTTCAATTTCCATCAGCCAAGTATTAAATCATTGCACTGCCAATATTGCTTGCCAAGTTGGAGTGACAGAGAAACACTACTGCTAAATCTTCTGTTTGTAGTACAAGAAATGAAATAGTCACCTTCCAGTATGTCTTAATCACAGAGATTAATTTGGTAGTCAATACTGGAGGAGAGCACAGTGTGTGTGCGCATGTGTGTGTGTATGTGGGGGGTGGGGGGGGGGGGGTGCAGGCATCAAAGTAAAAAGCTCCTTAAAATAATTTCTATGCATGACTTTTGAAGATCACGTTTAGTGCAGAGTAAACTAAGCAAGGGAAAGGGAAGCAGAGGCCTTAAGTATTTTGTGAATGTTGTGGATGTAGAAGAAAAAGTAGCTGCACACAAAACAAAAAGAAGAATAAAACAACTAAATCAACCTGCAGCACACCTATTTATAGTAGCAAGGACATAAATGGTATATACTGTACAACAATGTAGATGATAGGAAGGAGACAGAGGCAGAATGATGGGTTGGGAAGAGGAGAGACTCCGTTAGCAACCTTCTGTTAAGATTTGGCAATGGACAATCTGCTTCATCCACTCCTGTCTCGTTACTGTGACACTCCAGCCCATTAAATAGAATAGATTATTGATTTTGCTCTCTTCGCCCGGTCTGAGATTTTCCACCAGACTCTGTGTGCTGTAAGAGAAGGGCTGAAGAAAAGCACAAGTCATTATGTGTACTGCCAAACAATGATACATCACTTAACCAAATGGGGAGGGCGCTATTGAAAAAAAAAAAAAAAAAAAAAAGAAAACTTGTCATTGCAGCTATACAGTTCTCTAGAGGCTGTGGGTTGTCATGGTGCTAATGCAGAAATTAAGTTGAAACTCCTCATGAGGCATAATGATTTAAACGAGACAGTGGTCACTGCAAAATGCCCAGGCTGTTTTTTTTATCGATCTTGTGTCAGGAAAGACAAGGCGAGCCAAGCCTGTTTTATAATCGACAAAGGAGGAACTGAAAAAAAGTCCCTGTTCATCTTCAGACTATGCCGGGTATTGAGTGATGACATCACACCCCAGGTGCCCATCACAGGACCATTCACCTGGCTCTGCTCTCCATAAGAATTGATTTACTAGTCATATTCGACTTCTTCTTCTTGTCACTGAATATTTTGTTGCAATATCTCTGTTGCCCTGAACTAATAAATGCTTAACTGCTGTAATACCCAACTGAATTCCCATTATATAGATAATATGCCATATAGATGTATTTTTTTTCCAATTAGGTAAAACTTAATTTACTGCATTATCTTATCAAAGCATTTTAATCCAATTATTTCACCCCAAACTCTATCACCATATACTGTTCGCTGTCAGTATAGAACAAATGTGTGTATTTCCTGAAATAGATCCTTAGGTAATAATGAATTTGAATATTTTCTAAACTCTAGATGGAAGAAATTGCATATTTTCTGCCTTATTAGTGCTAGTCAGTGAACAGTGGGTCAGAAGAATCTGATCTTTTAACTCTGCTCCTGATATAACTAATTAATTACCAATCTCCACTGTTGCCAAACTAGTCAGCAGTGGTGGCGAGCAATAACATGTTTTTTTTGTTTTTTTGGGTGTGCACTAAAGGTTAGAGATGACTAATTATAAGTTGAACATAAATCTGTCCCATGGTCATTAGGGTTCTGATGGATTTTTAAGTATGGTCAGGTTGGTCTACGTTTCTTTGTTTTGCTGCACGCGCCACCATTGTCTCCTGTCTTTGTTGTGGTAGTCTGAGTCCTTGTACACTTGTAGCCGGGTCTACATGTGTACAAACACAATTTTTAAAAATAATATCATTCACACAGGATGGTTTTTAGGATTTTTTTTTTTATCCACACAAACTTGTGTAAATTCCCCAGTTTTAAATGCCAGATGCATAAGGGGCAGTGTACCACAATGCTAAAACCTATGTCACCCAGTTAGTCATTCAAAATATAGTTGATGTTCAACAGCATTGTGCCTGTGGAAAACAGCTGACCTTCAAGTGCTTTTTCTCCTTTGCACCTCAACATATTGGAGCAGCTAGTCTTGTAAAAACAAACAAATAAAAAGCCTCTGAACCAGCTGTAATGCTTGTAATGTTCCATGTATGCTTTTACTTTGAAGTCTCGCTATCGAGGTGAAGACGTGTAGAGGTAATGTCAGTTGAAAATAAACACTGAGAGATGCAACAGGTAAGGGTCTAAGGGACAAAGACCTGCACCCAAGGGAGATTTTTAAGTAACCAACTAGAAACCAGCATGAAGTCACATGGAAGCTAAATGTTGACAAGCATTCATACACTCTCACTTGTCTATCTGTCATCTTTAAAACATAAAATTTAGGAGTCCTGCACAAAAGAGATTGCCCTAAATAAGCCCAAAATGCAATCAAGTCAGACACATTTCATGAGTGATCATATGTGATAATTACAATTTATTTCATAAATTATGTTTACTTCATCAACACTTTCTTCCCACATTTTTAATGGGGTGGTGCCCGAGTAACCCCCGTTGACAAGGTGTCACTGCTCTTCAGTAAAAGAAGTAGGTAGATGCTGTCTGAATAGTCAGTAAGGCCCCGTCCACAAAAATATGGATTTGGCTGTATCTGACTAACTTCTTGGTGGTATAGTAAGTCCCGTCGAAATGAAGCAGCTGCTAAACCAACATAATTTGAAACCTGCTCCCAGAGTGGGCAAGTTTGCCTCATGCGGCGTCTTCATCTGGACACTCCTACCCACATAACTGGCAACAAACTGCCATGTTTGTGCATACGAGCCAAGGTAGACTTCGCCTCTCCCATGACACACATGCGCTAACACAAACAACAACAATGGCTGACTTTGGAGTAGCAGTTACATTTCAGACACCGTTCAAATTAAACATTTTGCTCCTCCTGTCGTCAGTCCACAGAAACAAAACTTTTATCTCTCCTGGGTTTATTGTTTTTGCCCTGCTCTTCTTCCTTCCTCTCCCGTCTTTACTTCTGTGGGAACTCACTGTCATGGGATAGGTATTACAACACCAATTACGGCTCCTCTGGTCTTCTGCGGTTTTATCTTTATGCTCAAACTTTTCTGTGCGGATACAGAATCCGTCTCTGTGTGGATGTAACATAAACGTTGCTAAATGACATCACCTAATCTGGTTCATGTTATTGTAATGAAAGTAGTAGGATAAAGGAATTATTTTTGAGAAAGACAAAAAGTGAATAACTACGTAATATTATGTTTGTAACTACAAAATAAGTTTTTCTCATTTTTTTAAAGTATGGATTCCAGCCATTTATGCATGTTTAAAACCATCAAAAGTGTTTTTCTTTTGGATTAGAACAATGACATTTGTTTACAAACCAGAAGTCTCCCCACAAAAGATATATCTGAGTTTGCTGCATTTTTGGTTAAAATATGTTTGTCAGTCAGTAAAGTAAGTGGAGATGGTGGGATTTTCAGAAATTTCACTCAAGTAAGAGTGGCGTTATTTCAAAATTATTTTACTAAAATATTAGTAAAACTTATCGCACAGTAAAACTACTCCTAGAAGTCTACTTTTTTTCAAAAAGTTAATTAAAGGGTAACTCGCCCCCAAATCAACTTGTTTTTGCTAATACGGTTGTCTTATAGTGTTGTCTACATATTCTGGCCATTATTTTGACAAATTATAGCATACTTGTTGAAATCTTGTTTGTTGAAATCTTGCTTTTGTGTCTAAAACCATCAGTGTCGGTGACTTGCATTAAATTTCAAATTCGTATTGCTATTGGTTCAAAGGTTTTTGTGATGGCATTCAGTTAGCTTAGCATTCAGTTAGTTTATTTAGCATTCATTTAGCTTTTACAGATAATCCAGACTATAGCCAGACCTCACCCTATAGCCAGTCACAAAAATAATCTGAATACTGGCTAAAATAGATAGGTTGGGAACAATGTGTTGTTCCACTATCTTCTTTCATTGTAGTTCTGTCATGATGTGTGTTTGTCTGCCATTACGTCTCCATTATTATCAAGCTCATGCATTGGAGCTGTGAGCCTGCTTCACCACTCTGCTGCGATCAAGCTCATGCTGGACATGTTTACCTGGTCCTCATAAACTCTCTGCGGACAACAGAAAGGCACCAGATTATTGAAAGCTTTTGTGAGTAGATGTCCAGCGTCCCTTCGATGCCTGATCTCCACATCTTGACCTCCTTTCATGTTCCTTGGATTATCTCTGCCTTTTCTTTGCCCTCCTCGGGTTTCTACTGATCTTCTGATTTCTGAACCTTGACCTACACCCTGTACAATGACTACGAGCCTTGCCTTGCCCAAACCTGTCCCCTGGACTGTGATCTAGCCTCAGCCATCCTGCTTGACACCCCTGCAGTGAGTAAACCAGCTCTCATCATTGCCTGGTTTCCTATTTGCTCCTACAGAGGACCTCTGACTGTGTCCAGGTTTTCTCTTTTAATTAACCTTTGAACAGTAACTTTGTTTCTTTTTAGGCCATAACAAGTTCTTAAAAAGAAATTGGTATTGGCTGGGCTAAGCTTTACAAAAGACAAAGATCATAAGACACACACAAAATTCTCATAAATTGATGTCAAGGTAATTATTAACAGGTATTAACAGATTTGCACAGCATCCCTCTGTGGTGTAGCAGGCTAATCCTGCACCAGGGTCTGAATCCTGGTTGTGTCAGAAAGTTATCTGACATTGAAAACTCTGCCAAGTCTGTCTGCCATTTGTAAGCATTTTCCATGGGTTCTCCTGAATAAGGGAGCAGCCTTATTATTATTATTTTTATTGGAGGACAATAAAGCAACATCACTTTAATAAAATGTCTTACCAAATGCACTACTGTAAATATCAAACTAAACAGTCGACAGTAGAATTGATAGGATGGTAAAAATCATCTTATAACTTTATAGCTGAGTCTCGTGAAAATTTGAAAGAGCTTTTTTTCTAATACTTTGCAATGGCTAGTTGTGTTGCAATGCCAACCTGAGTTTATCATTAAACCAAGCCAGCTTTTGTTGAAGCAGAGGGCAGTAGGAAGTCCAAGTTTCTTGTGCTGAGAAGGAACAGCAACATCCATTTTGTTTAGTGGGGGGTGGACATTCGCCAGGCGGATAGAAGGGATTGGACCATGCAGTCCCTGCTGGCGGAGCTTGACATGCGTGCCTGCACGCTTCCCACGTCTGTGTTTCTAGTAAATCCCACAGACACCTGATGCACATCCAACCAGGATCTCAAAAAAAAAAAAAAACACTTTCTGGATTGATGAAAACCAGAGAAGATTGCTTCAAAGTGACTGCAGTATGGCAGCAAAGTACAGATGAACTTCGCAATTATTATTTTTTTAAATCACAAAGCACGAGCAAACATAGTACCAAGGGGACAATTCGCAGTGCCATCTTGTCAATAGAATCATGTTTTGCAAATATCTGCTTATTTCTACCACACAGTTCAGACATTTATTCACAGTACAAATGTTTCTAATTGCCTATTATGTTTTAGGAATGAGACAACAGGCTTTTTTGGCCTAAATATGATACTGTAGCTTTAAAATAATCCAGTTCCTATAAATTATGACAAAATAACATTAGTGTGTGTCTTGAATAAACATAATGATGTAGCTACGTAGAAGGGACGGTTTATTGATGTGTTGAGGACTTTATATTATGGTACAAAAACACATCTAAAATCACTGAATAAATGGAGTCCTTTCAAGTCAATCTATCACCCTTTGGTCTCATTTTTCTTCTGTTCATTTGATTTAAGTTAATGCCGAGGCTTTTTGACCTGATTTCTGTTCATTAGTCTTTTTCTTTTGGTTCTTTTAGAACCGTGTCAATGGACTCCTTTCCCTTCACTGACTTGTCTGATAGGATTTAGTCTCTTCTGTGGCGATGTAATCTTGGTTTCTCAGCAACTGTGATTCTGGCCTGTCTCCTGATGATATAGCACATCCTTCTAATCTCAATGGTTATACGCCAAACTGTCAGCATTTGGGTAGCATAGGCGTAATGCCTTAGTCATGTTAATTCAGTATGTGTTGTAATGACTGATGTAGTACTGAGTAAACTTTCAAATAATTGTTTGACCTCAAGTGTTTAGTTGCAAAATGTTCAGAATTATGATGAATAAAAATGTGCAAATACTCTTATGAGCAGCTTTATTTAGTAACTATTTTTAACCTTTTGATCTGTATGCATCAGGCACTTAAAGAAGTAGAAAATGAAGGAAGTGACAAAAATACAACAGAACAAGAGAAAATACAGAGAGAATCATAATGCAAGCCACAATCTTTCTGACCACAAGCAATTTCCTCAGTACTGTATGGCATGCATTGCAAAATGTAAGGTAATAGATTTTTTATGGCAGCATTTCACTTTTTCTCCTGTGTTCCACTGCCACTACCTGGGGTTGCAAACGAGCCCGACTCATTTTTACGGTGCAAATCCCCCAAGGAAAGCCTGTGGTCTGCCTCTGGCTTATAGTAAAATGCCACCAGTAGTGAGTGCTACAGCCTCACATTCGGCTTCCAGGCATTACAGCTACAAAGCCCAACAAAGCATCCCAGAGGCTTGGGATTGAGAAAATAATGTTAGCTGCTCCCACACTCCAGCACTCCCAGCAAAACCAGCAGGTCACATTTGTTGGTATTATGGGAGTGGTGTTTGCATATCCACTCGAAATGTTCCCAGAGTGCAAAGAGGTGGAGATAATGTGAGCAAATGGCCATCTAGCCATCCATTTGCTTTCAAAAAAAGGAAAGAAAAACACATTACCTTTCTATCTTGACATTTCAAGCTAAATTATCAGAGAGTATTGATGTAAATGAAAAATCATCAGTATGTTGTCTTGAGTTTTTCAGGTGTTTGCCCCTTTAGAAACAAAAAATGTGAGTATGGAAAAACTCTCAGTCTCTCTTGTTGATTAAATGTCACAACAGTAATGAAACATTATTATGTTCATTCATATTTAGCTAAAAATTGAGAGAGGCCATAATAAGCAATCCTGCATTCAGTTAAATGGTAATTGGGTTGAGATATACTCTAATTCAGTATTAATGCAATCAGTAACATTCAGAATGCCTGAAGCTTACTTAATGGAAGACCCAGCGCAATCATTCTTTTGATAGTGGATAAATAATTTCAGCATACATTTCATTGTTTTTATTTTGAATGTGCATTTCAATTAGTCATTTGCTTGATTTACTGAACCTCCAAGAAAGCATGTTTAAAGGGATAAATTCAATCTAAGTTTATAATACAGCAGCTAGAAAAAGTATTCACACAATTTTAACTTTTTTATGATACCGCCACAAATCTGAATGCATTTGATTGGAATTTTAAATGATACACATGCACAATGCAGTGCATACTTCAGAAATGTTTTGGTTAACAAACATGTGGAAAGTATGTTATTTACCACGTATTCCCTGTTGGACCATCTTCTTCCTGGTCTTTGTGTGTAGCTCCACTGATCTTCCTATCAAAACTGAACAGAAGGTTCACAGAGCATGATGCTGAAAACCTTATATTACAGTGATGATTGGTTTGTTGAGGGCGAAGTGTGTTGTTACCTCCCACTGCAAGTTATATTTAATCAACACTGTAAAGTGCAATTGTTGTTGAGTCTGATTATTAAACCCAACTCTATATATTTGCTGTTTCCCATAGTGGTATGTCACAAACCACACATGGGATTTCATATAGCTTTCTTATGACTAATACTACAAAAAATTATCCCACCTGAGTTGTGGATCTCTTCAGCTCCTCCCAAGTTACCACACCTTTAAGGCCTTCACAGAGCTGCTGCATTTATCTGTATACTGAGAATAAATTATACAATGTATTTATAAATTAGGTGACTTCTATCAACAATTTGTGGTAATGGATTTTATTATGGAGGTTTGAGAGTAAATGCACTGCACACCTTTCAGATTTTTATTTGTGAAAGATTTTAAAAGCTATGTGTAATTCCCCCCCTACACACACACACACACACACACACACACACACACACACACACACACACACACACACACACACGCACACACACACACACTTTACAATTATGCAATACTTTTTTTCATAAGATTTCAATAAAATACATTTAAGTTGGTGGTCGTAGAAAGACAAAACGTGAAATGATTCAAGTGGTATAAACACTTTTACAAGGTACTGTGACAAACAAAAACTCCCAACATGTTTCTTTTGTCTTAATAATCAAATAACCTATTTGTGTAGGTTTGTACCTTTTATAATATTTATATTGCAACAGTGCTTGCTGCATCCTGACATGTTGACAAATGCTGAGGAAGCTCACTGATCTAATGAAGTGTTTTCTACCAAATTATTGCTGAAAATCAAGAATTACTTTAAAGGCTCCTCTTAATCATTTGTCATGCATTTGATGTCCTTTACAAGGATCCACACGTTGTAACAAGGATTTTATTAGAAAATGTCATGCAGGTTTGAGATATTACTTTTTAAACATTAACTATTCAAACCACATGAAATGAAGTCTTGATTTCTGCCCTGAAGAGTCAGGGAAGGTCCTCTAACAGCAGCATTGATCATTCATGATGCGATATTTTTTGATAAAAGGGCCCCTTTGAATAACCATATGAGAGTGCATAATGATCTGAAAGCAAAGTATGCTGTCTTTTTCATTTACTTGCAGAGTGCCACTTCTGAGAGGCAGAGTGGAAATGAACAAGTATGTGCTTTGGTCAGGTCAAATGGTTTGAGGTGATGAATGACTGCAACAGTTCAATTAAGGAAGAAATACAGAAAACTGGAAGCAACTAGACAGAGATGTCACTTTTGACTGAAGACTCCCATCTCCATGAAAAAACACCTAAAATATTTAATGGAATTTCAACTCTTGTGCCTATTAACGTTGTGAAAGCTTGTGATCAGGACAAAAACTACTGATGAAAATACTTGAAGCATATTTGCAACATGACAAAAAGGTGTTTTGCATATGGAAAAAATCCACATGGGAAAAAAAAAAATAAACAAATTATATAATTTAAAAACGAGAAACATGTTGGAAATCAGTTTCATGTCACTACACAACATCTTATTGATATGTAAAATCAGAGATCTGATTGTTCTATGTGTTCCCAACAGAACACTTTCCTCCCAGGCTGCAAGTTTACTAGAGGTTCCTAGAGTTTCTCAAAGTAGAATATTTTAGAATATTTTTATTTTATGTCTTCTTGTGTCGAGTGAGCCTTTCTTTTTTTCTGTGAGGCAGACACCGTGTCTATGTTCAAAGCAAGATTAAAAACATTGCTTTTTAATAGAGCTTATAGCTAGAATGGTTTAGATTGTCCTGTAGTTATGCTGCTTTAAGTTGTTGCTGAATGACATACTGCCCACTTCTTCTCACTTCTTAACTTTGCAATTTTGCATTATTTGCTGTTATTTAAGTTTTAACATCATGTTCTCTCTCTGTTTTTTTTTTCTCTTCATAGAAACTACATCTGACCTGGTCCTATCTTTTAGTGTTCAACCTTGTCTCTCTCTTGGATATAGCAATTGACTCAGCTTTTACTGTGACTAACTGTATGCATTCTCTTGTATCCAGTAGACTTGAAATCTGGCTCAGAGCCTATCTGCTTTAATGCTTTTCTTTCCTAGGTGAAGCTACCAAAAAAGCTGCTACTGCCATTAACTTTTAAATTTCCTTTAACATTTAATGTGCTGCTGGATCAGTGCTTCTGTGTGTTTTTTATTTTATTTTTTTGTGTGTATGTACGAGCTGTCTTCTCAAAGCCCCAGTTGGCCGTGGCAAATTGACATTTACAATGACCCTTGTTTCTGCTGGATGTTTTTTTTCCCTGTTAAAAGGGATTTTTCTTTTTGCTGTCACTACATGCATGCTCAATATGAGGGATGGCTGCAAAGTCAACGACCGATGTAAGCAAATGACCACTGTCACTACATGCTCATCTAGGAGGAGTGAATGCTATGAGTCAATGAATTGATGCAATCTGCTGGGTTTTCTTAGATAATGTTTTAACAGATTAGAAAAATAAACTGACCATGACTACATGATTGTTTAATAACTAGGATTAATTTAAAACACATTCATTTGACTTGGAATCTGTCTGTATGACTGGATTGATTTTCTTTTTGTCTTTTGATACAGTATGTGCTATATAAATAAGCTGAATTGATTTGAATCAAAATACATTAGCATTCCAATCTGTTCAATACTGTACATGACTAAATTGTCCTGACTAAATTTCACATTTTACTATACAACATATTTTCCATGATACAATAAGACATTTTTTATTATGTGGAACACATGAGTAATGTTTTTCACCCTACTACACATTATAATTTGACGCGTTTTTCATAATACTGCGCAATACTTTCCACATGTAAAACAAAAGTCAAAATCAAACATATTATTATGAAACTTGTTGAGATTTACATGAAAGTAGACACAGAATCACATATGGCTGAATTTATTTATTTGATAAAATATGTAAATTTAAAATGGTATTTGCAACCCATCTTGTTGACCTTCTGCAAAGGTCAGAAAAGAAGCATGGTCTATCAAAGAGTCACAGATGCTCCTTGGAAGAGCATCTTCATTAAATGGGTTTCATGCAATGGTGCCGAATACATTTTATAGGTGGGGGGTGCGTAGGGATGTCAACTTGGACTCTAGTAGGCCTCTTTACTGTAAAGACACATGCTCACTGTTGTCACACAGTAATGTTCACGTGTAGCCTTTTAATCATCATAGGAAGTCAGAAAGTAACTTACAAAAATAATCTTTTTTGAAATAGAAATTATGTAACAAACTGCAGAGCTCAGGAATGAAGGTACTCTTTTTCTACAGAAAGGAGTGGAAAGGTATTTCTCTGTGTTTATCAGCAGTAAAGTGTGTTATTAGGGAAATAAATTGTTTGTCTCTGTGTCGCGCTCTCGTCATCGCCGTTCATGGTTCTGAAAATGCACTGTCACCTGTTGTTGTTATACAGGACATTTATTAGGAATGATGATCATTAATAACAGCAACTGATATGGCAATACTAACCACGACAACAGTAAATACTCTACACTTGTGCAAGGACAGAGTTTGGCGCTGCGGTACAGAAACAAACTTGCCCGGTATTCTTACACGGGAGAATGGTGAGTAAAGAAAACGATTCAGTGGCGCCTTTAGCTGGGCGGCTGTTACAGATCTGGCCCACCTACCTATCATCCTCAGTGCCGTCTTGGAACCAGCACCTGACCTTGAAAGATACTCCATCCATCCATCCATCCATCCATCCATCCATCCATCCATCCATCCATCTTCTTACTCGCTTAATCCCTCATGGGGTCGCGAGGGGTGCTGGTGCCTATCTCCAATAGTTCAATGGGTGAGAGGCGGGGTACACCCTGGACAGGTCGCCAGTCTGTCGCAGGGCTGGAAGAAACTCTTGTCAACAAATCGTTTAACCTCAGGCTCACACTGAATGTGGTGCGGGTTTGCGGTCCTGATCCAGTTCCCCAACTCACAGTGCTCCTAGGGAAACAGCTGCAGCTGAGACCAAAACTTTATCCTGTCTAGTGCCTGAAGTTTCCTGTTTGGCTCGTGAAATTCAGGAGCTTGATCTGGGGACTGCTGCAGTGTCTGGTCAAACTTTTTTTTTGCAAAAGGTTTTACAGCACAGCATGGCCTTAGTACCCGGACCTGCAACCATAACCACAACCGCATGTAACTGATGTGAGTGGATACATTGATTTTTAATCATTTGGGTTCCTTGCAGCTCCACAACCATATTTGTGCTGCATTCAATGTGAACCAGGGGTAAACCTTTCTCAAGTGTCTGTAGTTGTTGTGTACACAAGCGTCTCACTAACAAAAAAACAACATGACATTGAGTCCATATTACATGTTTTACATGGACAACACAAATATTTCTATGGGTTTCACTTGGGAGATTACATGTGCATCATGTCATCTCAAGGGTTTCATAAGGGTGGAATGTTGTAGAAAAGTAATTTACAGGTTTCACATATACAGATGAAATCTTCCACTGGTTCTCTCCATTGTGCAAAATATGATGCGTTTTACATGACTAAAGGGTTTTTTATTAAGACAATTTTTTTTTTGTATAGCGTATTTTTCGGAATATAAGGCGCACTTAAAAATCCATAATTTTTTTGAGAAAATTGATAGATTTTCTCAAAAATTGTGCCTTATAATCAGTTTGCCTACCGACGGAACCGCTCCACTGAGGACCCCATCTCCTCCACTCTTCCCCTGAGATTGGAACACCTGGAGGAGAAGAACACCCATGTGCGGATGCTGTTCCTGGACTTCAGTTCAGCGTTCAACACCCCACAGCATCTGGTAGGAAAACTGGAACATCTGGGCTTCAGCACACCCCTTCACAACTGGCTGCTAGACTTCTTCACCAACAGACCTCAGTCTGTCCGGGTTGGACAGGACACCTCTGATGTCACCACCCTCAGCACGGGCTCCCCTCAGGGCTGCGTCCTGAGCCCCCTGCTGTTCACTCTGATGACACACGACTGCGTCCCCAGGTTCACCAACCAATCACATCATGAAGTTTGGTGGGCCTCATCAGAGATGACAACAATTGGGACTACAGAGAGGAGGTGGAGCAGCTGGTGGGCTGGTGCAGAGACAACAGCCTGATCCTGAACGCGGAGAAGACGAAGGAGATCATCGTCAACTTCAGGAAGAACCGGCCTCGCCACGCTCCACTGCTCGTCAACAGCTCAGCTGTGGAGGTGGTCAGCAGCACCAAATTCCTGGGGGTGCACATCACGGACAACCTCAGCTGGTCTGTGAACACCATGTCACTGGTGAAGAGGGCACAGAAGCGCTTGTACTTCCTGCAGAGGATGAGGAGAGCCCACCAGACCCCTCCCATCCACAAGACCTTCTTGAGGATGGGAGGGGTCATCCTCAAGAAGGTCAGGGGAAGCTCAGGGGAAGCACCATAGCAGCGCCATAGCAGCGCCTCCGACTGGAAGAACGTGAGGAGAGTGGTGAGGACAGCAGAGAGGATCATCGGGGCTCCTCTTCCCTCCATTAAGGACATTTCATCTCAGCGCTGTGTGTGCCGAGCCTGTAACATCATCAGTGATCCCTCACACTCCCACCATGGACTGTTCTCTCTGCTGCCCTCTGGGAAGAGGTTTTGCAGCATCCGCTGCAGGTCCACCAGGTTCTGCAGCAACTTTTACCCTGTTGCCATCAGACTGTTGAACTTTTGAACTCTACCTGGACTCTGCATCACACTTGCATCATTATTTTGCACTACCGACGTTGCCAAACTTTTATAACAACCTTAAATAGTACACAACTGAAGGTCCACTGTATTTTTGCACCATATTGTTTTGCACTGCTCTGAACTTTTTCATTTTAATTCCTTTTGCATCATTATTTTTGCGCCATAAACATGGTTGAACATTCTTCTTCACATTATTTTGCACACTGTTCTTCCCCTGCATTGTTACATTCTGATCACTGCTGCACTTTATATTGTAATGTTATCTTATTCCAATCACAATCTCATTACACTGTCGGAAGCTGTATGCAACAAAATTCCGTTCTGTACTCACTCTGTGCATACAAAATGACAATAATGTTGTCTAAGTCTAAGTAATAAACCGGTGAACCTTGTATATGATTACAGTTGTGCTTACGGACCGATTTTATGTGATACTCTACTCTCAAAAATCTGTTAAAATGTGTAAGTACGACTTTGATTAGCAATGAAACCGCTCAATGGATATTCAGAGACAGAATGCTCTCCCTCTCAGGAGAGAGCTGTTTACGGGGGAGGGGTGGAGTGATACTACACACTTGGGAAGAATATTTAAGGTGCCTTATAATCCGGTGCACATTATGTGTGGACATAGACACACATAGACACGTTATTTCACAGTGTGCCTTATAATCGGGTGCGCCTTATGGTCTGAAAAATATTATTATTATTATATATGACTAAATCATGGGAGAGAACTGGAATTGTATCTTCATAAATGTCACAAGATAGTAAGAATATCTTTGTTCACTGAAGTGAATATTTAACTGTAATTTAAAAAGTGTTGAACTTGCCAAAAAAATAAAAAAAAAAAAATATATATATATATATATATATATATATATATATATATATATATATATATATATATATATATATATATATAATATATATAAATTCAAAATAATAATACTCCTGTACAGCAGCGTGAGTAATTCCTATTCTACAATTTAATGTTAAGGCTTAAACATGTGTCCCTTATGAGAAGCCCTCTGCATGAATATCTTGAGGTCACTAATGCACACTTGGGGATAATGTTTGCCCTTTGCCACATCTCATAACATCCAAATCATTCCAGTGGCACAGAGAAAACAATTTCTTTTTGCTTTCATTTAATAATGGCTCCAAGAAAAGGTCCAGTGCATTCTTGCCTGTAAAAAGAAGCTAATTACTGCCTTTCTACAGTAAAAATATGGCTGTTTACTGAAAAATGACAAGCAACAACTGAGGAGGCAATCCGAGGCAATTAACAGAACCAGTTTTACTGGTAAATCTTTAGTGTCTCTTTCATTGTCAGTGCTTTCTGCAAGCCATATATCAGCTCAGTTAAATAAGAATAATAGGCTTGGCCAACAGGATTTTTTTTTTTTATAAAATGCATGTAGACAGGAGGGTAATTAGGAATAACAAAATGAATAATAGATGCTTGGCAAACAGTAGACCCCTAAATTAACTAAGAACTAAATAGCAATATTCTAACCTGCAAGAATAAAATTATTCACCCCTTTGGCTTTTTACCTATTGTGCTATAATCCATCCTGTAATTTAATTTTTAAACTTTATTTATCTATCTATGGTATGTGATGGATCAGCACGAAATAATTTTAGTTTAGTGAAGAGAAATTAAAATTGACATGTGCATATGTATGACCTAAACCCTAACATTTTGCAATAAAGCCCCTAAAAAGTTCTACAGCAAACAATTATCTTCTAAAGTCACATAATTAGTTAAATTAAGTCCTCCTTTGTTCAGTCTAAGTTACATGATCTACCAGTATAAACACACCTTTTCTAAAAGACCTCAGGGGCTGCAACACCATTAACCAAGAGGAATCACAACATGAGGACCAGGGACTATACAAACAAGTCAGAGACAAAGTTGTTGAGAAGTGCAAGTCAGAGTGGGGTGATGAAAAATATAAAAATCTTTTATGTACCCGAAGCACCATCAAATAAGGTGTGCTTTATTATTCCCAGAAATGGGCAATTATTGAATCCATCATCTTCAAATTGAAAGCACATGGTACCACAATAAGCCCGCCAAGAGACGGCCACCCACCAAAACCCACAGACTGTGTGCATTAATCAGAGAGGGAGCAAGGAGACCAATGGCAACCCTGAAGGAGTTGCAGAGCTCCACAGCAAAGGCTGGAGGATGTGTCCATAGGTCCACAATAAGCCATACACACCATAGAGCAGGGCTTTATGAAAGAGTGGCCGAAACAGCCTCACTTCCTGTTAAAAATAAGAGTGCATGGTTTCTGTTTTCCAATAGACATATGGGCAACTCCCCAAATGAATGGAGAAAAGGAATTCCACCCAGTTTAAAAAATGTGAGGAAAAAAAAAATCTAAATCTTTTCTAACCCAATATAAATGAATAAGTTGGTTTCTAACAATATTTTTTTATAATAACTCAAACTTTAAAAAACTAAGGGAATATTTGTGACTTTATCTGTTCTTAATTGATATGAAAGAACAAACTTGTGCTCAATCAACAGTTAATAGATAACAGGAAAAGGGCATGTATTTAATGTTTCTCAGTCCAGAGACATTTTCCAAAATATACTTTTAAAACCTACAGGCTCAGATTTCTTAGAACCAAATCATCCTGTGAATCATGGCTTACTAGCATGTTCATTGTGTCTTTCAGAAAATCTGGTTTGTCCTCATTGTTAAAATCTTGCTTTTCCTGTTTTGGACATCATTTTAGAATTAGTGATGATTCTAAAATAAAGTATGTATTGTCTTTGAGTCTTGTGCTTGACTGGACTCAAGGAAAGGATCACCCTTTTCTATTTTATTCCATGACAGTTGGAATATTTTCAGTCCTTGTGGTTCTCAAGAAGATGAAAGGCGATGGAAATTTGCAATCAGACAAAAGCTATTAGATTTTTTGTGCTGTGACTAACACAAAATCCAATTTTAACGTTCAATTGATCTTTTGATTTTGACTATAAATTACTTCTACCTCCCAATGCACCTCATATAGCCCAGGACTAATGACCAGTAATGGTTTGTGGCAATACTTGGAACGTAGTAAATTACATTTGGAGTATCTCTAAGGTTGTTCCTCATTTTGAATCCTTTTTGTCAAACTGCTGCGTTTCCAATAACAACACACCACAGTGCTTCAATAAACAACACCACATGTCAGAATCATCAGAATCCCTGCTTAAACTTTACTCTGACCTTTATGACATACTGTGATGTTTTGCAGTCAAATGCCAAGTGACCAGAACAGAAGACCTCAAAAACTAAGACCACAGTTCGGAAAATCGTAGACTGCTTCTTCTTGTGGGTAAGTTTAAGCCTCAAGCAAAAGACAGAAATGTTTCTAACTCGGGAACCTGATGCCACTGTCTGCCTCAATAAAGACAGAAGCTAAAAGTGTTAGTGGTTATGTATGAATGCATTTACTGCTTGATTTGCATGCAGTCTCAGCATCAAGAAAGCATTTTATTATTGATACAATGACATGTTTGTCTTTTTACAGATAAACTCAGGAGTAGAAACCACTCACAAATATACCTGTGTAATAATGAAGTTGATTTTTCAATCAGTAGTTTATATATACAGTACACTTAAGAGGGAAAGATGGAAAAAATTAAAGAAAACACAAAGAAGATGAGTTTGGATAATGGTTCCACATAAAAGTTTGTGTATCTCATAGGGTGCTAATAATGGTCAATCAGCCGTAAGTTATGAGTAAATGGCAGCACATATAAAGTTAAAGAGGTTGGGCATATGCTGATAATCTTGCCTGCTAGATGAATTCTTGCAGTATCTGTGAGTTCACAAACACACGAGAATCCATCAGTTGTTTTTTTTTTTTTTTTAAATAGATCTCAGCCTTTACGTGGAAAGTGGCATACACACATTTCAGGCACCGTTTTGTGTAATGCTTACTCTGGAAACCCCATATTCAAGAGTTTGCGTTTTAAAAGATGTTTTCAAGAGAGTGTAGATGACAGGCAGGCAAGAATGGCTGATGATGGCAGTAACAGATGATAAAGGTAGATGTCAGGAGCTGACCAGGAGATGATGGCAGATGACCAGATGATCGGGGCAGAGACCGGATGACCAGGTGATGACAGCAGAAACAGACAGATGTCCTACTGACAAGTCCTCAGAGAGGGCAGAGAGAGTAGGAAACTTATCCACACAGGCACACCAAAAGGTGGCGGTGCACACAGGCACTAGAACGTGGAGCTAGTTACGGCAAGGCGGACGTAGGCACAGCAGGCTAAGCCAGCAGAGCACATAAACACTGAGGTGCAGATGCAGGCAGTGAAAAGAGATGAGACTGCCTGATGACTGGCTGTGAGTGGCAGGTAGACAGACAGAGTCCCAGGTGAAACGCCTTGATGATAATTAGCCAGTTGCAGGTGAAGCTGATTACTGGCACATAATGGGGAAGAATGAGTCAATCAGCCCCAAAAACAAACAAAAAGCACAGTTCATGACAATTTTGTATGTAGTTAAGGTTGACAAATGAGGTCCCTGTTTAATATAAACAGATAAACAGGGGTGGGAGCTCTTGTGGATCTTGCAAGTTAACCAGGTACAATTTGCAGATAGGAAGTGAAGCATGAAGTAAGTGAAGGAAAGAGGGATAGTTCTAACAGAAGCCAGAAGTAAGTTTTGGATAAGTAGATCCAAGGCACAGAGCAACAAATTAGACACTTGCCATCACAAGGATTACAATAGGCCCGTTTACACTACACCTAAAAACCGAGCCATGCCGAGACCGGTCCGAGCTTGGTCCAGTTAACTGAGATAAATGCAGCCGTTTACACACAAGAGTTATCTCGGTTATTTGTTCCTTGGTTGCTCCTCGCCCCCTAGTGGCGATCTGCGGTACTACCGCTCTTTGGGATTGAAGGCGGGACCGAGCAAATCAAAATGGCGGCACCCGTAATATTCAGGATGTTATTGTTAGACATAGAGTCGGCTTTTGGGACGTGGATAAGACAAATGAACGTCTAATAAGGATTTACAGACGCAGGAAACAACAACAGACGCTGAGGTTCATAAGCAGAGTCATCTCTGGAAACCGTGTGGCACGGTAAGGAAGCTAGTATTATTATGAATGTCTGAAATTTGTCTGAATGGAGTGTGAATCGGGACGTGCAGCCAGACACGCCGGGAAACCCGCTGACAGTCAGCTGACTGTAAGGGGATGACGCGGTCTGCTCATGCGCTCCTCGTTATCAGGGAACCGGGCTAAAAAAAACCAGTCCGAGACCTGGTGGGGAACTGGTCTGCAGTTAGCGCGGTCCGGTTATCGTTAGCGCGGTCTGGTTCAGTCTGCTGACCGTTTACACACAAGAGTTATCTCGGTTACCGAGCTCGGACTAGTCTCGGCTCGGTTAAAAAAGTGTAGTGTAAACGGGCCTAATGACATGGGACGTGGATTACTGCAAAAAGAGTGAGACAATTTATTACTGATAATAGTAGTCGTTACCTTATCTTTAGCTGAAAGATGTCACGCTGTTGTGCAGAAACATGTGGTATATCTTTTAGCGGTGTAAGGTTAACAGCTAGTCAATGGGATCCCATGTTTTTGCTAATTTCAGGAATGTAAAAGTATATAAGTGTATAAGTATAAAATATACTTTTATCCTTGAAATACAACCCTATTTTGAGAGACTTGTCTTTATTTTGTTTAATTACTTGAATTATGCAAAAAATATGTCAACGGTGGCTGTCACTGCATCAGTCAACTTTATCAGCTGTTCACCAGTCCATCAGGATATTGTCTTAACAAGTACAAGACTTGGAATAGCAGACGAGTGTAGTTATTTCTTTAATGCCATTGCATAACTGATTGCCTGATGCCAAAAAAAGTTTTTTTGCACTCTACACAGGTTTAGACTGAGTAACAACTCACAGCAGATAAGATGGACTGATTTAGCCAGCACCCTAAATTAAAGGTAACATTGTGGAGTAACATAGGAGTTGTTTTGTTAAAAAAAAAAAAGTGACACACTTGAAAACATTTTTTGAAAGTGTAATATTCACTTATAGAGCATTGTATCACATTATTATGAACATTCCATTGAGTTGTTTTAAATAGCTAAAGTCAATTAAGAACTTACTGTTGGCCTTCAGACTCACCGTCATCTTTTTACAACAGCTAAAAATAACGGATGAGACTGAATAAAACAGAGACCGGCTTCGGATGAGTCCAGAGAGATAAACTGCTGGGAGCAGACACAGACCGGGGGAACTCGTCCGAGGGAGAAGCAGAGTAACAGAGGCAGTTCAGACAGGGGAAACCGAGATCACAGTCCACACAGAGTCCGGGGTAACTGGCAACAGAGAAGCACAGGGGTGAGCAGGCTCGGCAACTTATGGACAGGCTTGGGTCGAGCAGACAATTCAGGAAGAAACAGAATCCAAGGTCCAGCAACAGATCAGGTCCGATAATCAGACAGGCAAAACAGGAACAGACAGGGGTCAGGCTGGCTCGGTAACGTGAAGCAGAATCAAGGTCAGAAACAGACAGACAGAGTAAAGAATTGCTGGAAGTTCACACCATGGGGATGGAGACGTTCTGGCAGGGAAGTGGCAGAGGAGGCAGGCTTAAATAGGCATGAGAACAAAGGTGAGAAAGTGAGCTAATTAGCCAGAAACAGGCGGAGGTAATCAGGGGAAGGGAAGTGGCTGAATGAGGAAACAAGCTGACAGAAAATAAGTGGAAAGGGACAGAAACTAAACTAATCCGAAACATAAATAACCACAAAGACCAAACCTAAGATAGAAACCCAAACTAGGACTACAGACTAAGACACAGAACTAAAACTATCACAGAACACTGTTATAACCTCACAGAAATTCATTTCAACAAAATTCAATTCATCTCTATAAGCAGTGAGTTGACGAACTGATGAGCTGCAGTTGGTAACAGCCCTCTCCTTATCTGGTGGGTAAGACAATAAGGAGAAGACGTTGCCTCCACACACAGAACCACCAGGTTTCTCCTTTGGGATTGTTGAGCTCAGGATTAGAGATATAGAGCCAGCCGAAGTGGTGAATATTTCCTATTAGGCTACCGTCTGGTCCTTTGGGAAGATGTCTCGACAGGTTTAACTTTTATTGAACCCCTAGGTGGAGCTAAAAGTCATGGAAGGATTATACTTGTCAATGGGCTGGTAATGACTTGAGCTTCCCCTCTAGGAATTGCAAAGCATGATCCCAAGGAGACGGGCATCTAAAATATCTTTTCTAGCCTTCTGCTTATAAGATCAAATCATGGATAAGTGGAAGAACATGAGCAGATAGTTGAAACAAAGAATATACACTTGAAGTGTCCATATTTAACTCAAATGTACTGGGTTAAGTTGTATTTTCAGGTTCCAATTTTCAGCTCTAAAGCATTGGGGAGGGACTGTGTTCCCTGCTGTGATGAAGCCTTTTTCAAATGCTGCACACATGCTGAGAGTTATAAAGCATTTCTGCCCTAACTATGATTTGGCCTTAAATATATGTATTTTAAGTTGTCGTGTTGCAGTAACTGACATTAAAGCTGCTGCATTATGTATAAGATCATCTAAACAAATAATTTAAGTGCATGAAACATTTGTAGGTGCTTGTTTGGGCCATCAAATGAGGCCATATTTCTTTGAGAACAATCATTATCTGTGTTTAATCTGTGCTTTTTCTGTTCTCTTTCTAACAATAGACAAACGTAACCTGAGTAAATACAGAAGGCAGTTTTAAAATGATGATTTCATTTGTTGGGGATAAAGCAACAGTATTCAATGTGACCTGGCCTAATGTGGAAAAAACTATATCCCCACTTGTCAAACCGTGACTGTTGATATGTTTTGGAAAACTGAGTTACATTTTTATCAGCCACACCTGTGCATAATTACTGCCTGACCTGTGGATATAAAAACAACCTGTTTGACAAATGTAAGGAGTCCAACAGACTTCAAACAGCAACTAATAATGTCCCAATCTAAATAAATTTAATGGCAGATAAGAGTGCCATCATCCACAAATGGAGTGGATAAGGAAGGGTGGTGAACCTTCCAAGGATTGGCTAGCATACTCTAAAAGCGCATCCAGGAAGTCACAAAGAAACCCAGAACAACACATAAAGCACTGCAGGCCCCATCTTTCTGAGTTAAGGTTGGTGCTCACAATTCAACAATTGAAAGAGACTGAGCAATCCATGAAGGAGTTTAATAGCAAAAATCATGACGAATGAAATTAGTACAAAGGCTAACTCACATTTTCCAAAAACATCTTTATGATCCCCATAGACTTATGGAAAAACATTCAGTGGACTTAAAAGAGCACAGTCGAAGCCCTGGTATTGAACTCACACCAACTTCTGGAAAAAAAACAAATAAAACAACATAAAACCATCATACTAACAGTCAACAATATTTGTAGAAGTGTGATGATTGGGGGCTGCCTTGCTACTTTGATTGTAACCATTAATTATGCTGTCTACCAGAAAATCATCGTAGAAACTTTCCAGCCAATTTGTGACCTTAAAGGTTTAGTGGAAGACCTTTTTCCGCTTTGAGTTCCGGGGGGGGGGAGGGGGGGGGGGATCATCTTATCTATTGGTTGTCCCACGTCACTGTGGCGTGTTCACCTAACGGCAATGTGTGTTCAGGCTCCTTGTTAGTTTTCTTTTGCTACCTGTGCATGTGCACTTTCTTTAACGTGTCCTTTCTGGCCGTGTAGCATTAAGAATTGCTGTCTTAATGCCAAAGAGCCCAACAGATTTACTTTCACAAGTGGAGCATTACTGCTTTCGCTATAGTGCTCCGTTTGATATGTATATATGCAAAAATCTTCATCAGATATTATTTTGGGACAATTTCACATTCAATGGACACAAAAACCGAAAAGTAAGAGCGAAAGAAAGGAAGAGAAAAAGAGGAGACAAAATGCTAAGAGAAAAGGTGACAAAAATAGACGAAAAAGGAAGTACGACATACGGTGCTATCACCGTATACTCTTAAAATAGGTGAAAGTCATGAGAATATAACCGTCTTATAGGTTTATGAGAAGGCCTCAGAAGAAAGAAATAAGACCAGATTATTTTTGGGAGATTCTTCCATGCGAGTGGAAGTGCAGGTGGCATGGTCTTGTGCTTGCGCAGTTACTCAAAAAGTGACTTGGGCATTTGTTTTACCTATATTGCTTAAAAAATAATCCACTCTACCTTTACGCTTAAGCATACTTGGGTTACACAGCAAGACGATTATCCGACTGAGGGAAAGGGTGGGCACACCAGCGAAAAAAAGAAAAAAAAAGGCCATTCATATAAGAAACCCTCTACTGCAGGTGAATTAAAACAATTCTGTAAAGAAAAAATAGCAAAGACTTCTCCACTGTAATGTAAAAGACTAATTGCCACTTATCACAAATGTTTGATGGCAGATGTTGCTACCAATGGTGGCACAACCAGTCATTAGGTTTAATGGATGGTTACTTTTTCACAGAGAGCCAGGTTGGTTAGCTTTTTTTCTTTTAGTATATCAATTCATCATTTGAAATTAGCCTTTTGTATTTATACATTTAAGTGTGAAAAACAGAAAAAAAAAAAAGATTGCATCTGTAACGGGCAAATACTTTTATGCTGCACAATATTTTTAAAAGGATCTGGCCTCACTGTAGCAAATATTCTTTATGGACCTACAGTTGACAGTAATGGTGGTATTTCATAGTCACCCTTGTGACTGGTGAATTGTCTGTCAATCTAATAAAACACTTTTCTGGATGGCAATGTGCTGTTAACGGAAGTGATTTGGTAGTGCTAGAGTAAGAGCTCAGTTTTGCATTTTCTTCTAAATGTATGACCAACATTCATACGCACAAATTTCATCATGCTCGAAATCAACCCGCACTGACAGTACAACCCCTGATTGTAAACAGTATAAAGATAAATATTTAATGCTGGGAGCATTTACTCAGAACATGCATGTCTGGCTTCAATACAACTTCCATAAGTATCAGCCATATTGATGGCAGATGTTCCCTAGAGCAAACGCAGAATGTTCTCTGGCAGTTGGTTTAAATTCCCTCTCTTCCCATCTTCCCTCCCTCCTGCCTGCCTCCTCATTGTCAGGCACGTCACATTTGAAACAATCCTCAGGCAATAATTGCCATAAACAAAAAAAAAAAAAAAAAAAACCCTGTTTATCTGGTTGGAACAGCAGTCCAAATGAATTCACGCTACCATGGGGAGTGATGGGAATGACGGCAGTGAATGAAACTTTGATATTCTTACAAAAGAATGAAATCAATTTGAACGAAAAACATATTGCTCTTTTCTCTCCCTCTGTTCAGCTTCTTTGATGTTTTTTTCGGGAGAAAAAAAAAACATGGCTCTGACGCTTTTGGGGATACAAGCGGCACACCCTGTTGATAATTATAGATTAGTTATGCACTGGCATTATCAGGATCAGTGTAAGCAGTTTCTTAATTATGTATGGAGAGATAAAAACATAGAACTGAAACTATGAGGAGTGCAAGAGTTTACACATAAACACGCACAAGCGCAAATATACATACACTGTCGTGTTTGCTAAGAACGAGACTCTTGTGCTGGCAACAATTATGGACACAAATGGAAAGTCTGAAAGCTTCATTGAAACAAATTTACAATTAGATGGTCCTTCTGGGTTTACAGTGGGATTCCGGGTTGCCACTGAGGGGGAGAGGTAAGTGAGGCTTGAAGTGAGGTAAAATATTGTTGTTATTGTCAGAGGTGAACTCTTATTGTTGTGGGAGGTGATGGTGGTCCAAGCAGAGGAAAATATCCCCACGGGGTCTGAGGTTGCCAGGTGTTGGTGGTGAATGGCGGCTTGGAAATGGCTTCCTTGTTGTTTTCTTCCAGCGTGGGAATCTGAAGAACGGAGGGACGATGGAAAGAGGACATGTAGGTTAGAGAATGGTAAGGTGTTGGAGTGAACCAGGTAGCTGGCATCAGGAGGGTGGTCAGAGGAGCAGTGAAGATATTCATGGGGGAATGTTGAAAATATTTTTCCTGCAATCACAAGGACCAAGAAAGCAGAGGACTGGAACAAAAGAAGTAAGCATGAATGCCTTGAACTGGTTTCTGCAGGAAGGAAGGCAGCAGAAGTAAGCATTTAATCTTGAGGTAGGTAAAGCCTCATTACCAAGCATCAGCGCAAAACAATCTGGCTTCTTACTCAGTGAATCTGGTCCTCTTTATGCGCCTTCTGATTTGGCTTGATGAGCCACAGCCACAGGAGAACACCTGACATTCACCTCCTCTAATGAAAGGAGGCGAGGGCGAGACACATGCAGACAGCAACCTGCACACTGCTCTGTGTATATGACATAAACATGCTCCTGTATAAAAGTAGCTAGACATTTCAATCCTTTATTTCCTTAAACTGTCATAAAAAGGGCATAAATTAAATACATCTGAAGTATTATGTCAACCATCCTAATCTAATTTTGGGGATAGCTTGGGGGTGGCCTCTTCCTGTTCCAACATGACTGTTCACCCATGTACAAAGGTCCATAGTCACGAATGGCCAAATTGGTGTGGAAGAACTTGACTGGCCTGCAAGGTCTGACCTTCACCCAATAGATCACTATTGAGAAAATTAAGAGCAGAGATTGTGAGCCATGTCTTTTTGTCCAACAGCAGTGTCTGATCTCACAAATGTGCTTCAGGAAGAATGATAAAAAGTCATGGCTGTAGTGAAAATGAAATGTAATCAACATGTGTTAACTTTCACAACCTTTTAATTTTTACCTAATTAATAATTACTTTCATGTCATATTTGTTCATATAAATGAAGGCAAGTTACAGTTAAACAGATTATCCTGGATCTAAAACTTTTAGATATTATATTTCATATGACAATTTTACATATAATGGCATCACTATAAATAATATTCCAAAAAAATATCCAGAGTGGAAGCCAGGAGAGTTCTTTATATTAAAGGTAAAATATATATATTTTTTGGACATTTATTATTCCCTTTCTGCTGCAGCCAAAGTCTCATTTGGTGGTGCCATGGAGTTTGTTGGTTTCCACAGTAGTGATGTTGGGTCCATTAGAAAAGATTTTCACTTTACTTGTTGAAGAAAAAAAAACGACTTGTCAAATCCACAGTTGTGAATTGCTGGATGTTTCAGGAGCAAGCCTCTGAGGGTGGCTTTAAAGTGCACTTTATCACCTTGGGGAGTCAGAGAAAATCACTTAGGGGGATGAGTGCTTTTCCTCTTTTTGAGGAAGGCTTGTGGACAGAAGTAGTGGAGGAGAAACATTGGATTCCATGACACTTCACTCACTCGTCAGGTCACACAGACACTGTTGTATTCTGTTATGCTTTACACCTCTGTCCCCATGGTGACAAGTATTATGATGGATAAAGCAACTATGGAAGCTGAGAGCACAAAGTATTATTACCTAATGGAGTTTGTGCAGCCTTGAAAATCTTGGGATTCTGTTCCTTTATATATTTGAATTAGACCACTAGGGCTTTTTATGTCCATGAAATGCATTCACTACACTGACAAGTGGAACAGACTTGCACAGCTGTAAAAAAAAAAAAAAAAAAAAAAAAAAAAAAAAAGAAGCGCCATATTGGCCAAATTTCCAAAGGCTCCCAGGCGATGGCACCTCATTTGGTGGCATCATTAGACTAAGCCCTTGTAGCTCCCTTGGAGGCGCAAGCCACACAAGTCTGCTGGACCAGTCCCAGGGTCAAAGCACTGCTGAGGGAGCATCTGACTGCAAGACTCTGATGAATGTCAGGAGACTGAAGCCCACCAGCCATCTGGCAGGGTAAAGACACTGTTGGTGAAGTACTATCAATCTGTGTCATGTCCACAGGGTTAGAGATGTGGCACATGACAGTGGTCGATTTATGAAATCCAACAAAGGGGTGGTGGTCTGTGCATGTGTTTGACAATTTGAAAAGACGTTTCATATAAGACTGAGACACAGCTAATTTCAGAGGGCAATAACAAAACAGCAAATAACTGCTGAAGGGAGACCAAAAATCATCTAATAGTACACTGTAAAATTCATACATACTCAAAATGATTTTAGCTGCTTTCCAAGGCGGTTATAGAACGACATCTATAGAGATGCCACCATCCAGTGAGCAGCTGATAGTTACTCTTAGCCAAATCAATGGCGCTGTCGTGTTTAGTCCAATTACAACTGTTCAGCATTTTTAAACTATGACTGCCCAGACAGGGATCTATGATTGTTTATGACCTACTACCTATTACATGCCGTGACATGCAGCCCCTCATGAAAAATCAATACGGTCAAAGTTGCATTGCATAGAGTATATTGTAGTAATGATTAAGAGCTATTTATTGCAGATATGTTTTAAAAATAGGATGAAGTGACTTGTCAGTTACAATGCCCTCTAAAGTAATAAAAAAATAAGGTAATGCTATATAAGAAATACATCATTATGCCTATTTTTAGACAAAGTGCTGGTATAGTGGTAAGGTCATTTGACTCTATAGGACCACCAGGTAGTTCTCATTTGTTTGTGAGTATATCAGCTAAAGGGATAAAAAAAATGTAATGCAATACTTGCTGTGATATGGATGAAAGTCTAATCCTCCAATCCATTTCCTCCCTGTTCAGTCTTGTTAAAATCAATTTAATGGTATTAAGTTATTTATCAGTGTCATATTCTCAAATGAGGTAAACAAGGAAGGGTGGTGAAACATCAGTGTAACCCTTTTGTTTAATAAACTGTGTTTAGTCAGAGCATCCATACGCCTACTAAGCCACGGAAAAAACAAACAAACAGAAAAAATACATAGCCCAGATTCCAAAATAAAACCTTATCTGAAAATACTGGAATACTAATGGATTTTAGACAGAAGTAAAACTGCTGCTAATTGTGTTTTGTCTTCTTCTATTCAAGGTTGGCTCTAGATAGCACCAGACGTCTTACAGAGGTATTTGAATACAACTTTAGAGCTCCACTGATATTTAAAAACTATCTTTTTGCTTGAAAAATCTTAAACAATAAAATTAAAAACTTCTGGCCAAAAAAATCTGCCATGTATTAGCATGATCAATGCTGTGTACTAAACAATGGTAAATGGCTTGTATTTGTATAGCGCTTTAACTAGTCCGAACCCAAAGCGCTTCACACTAAAGTCAGTCATTTACACCCTGACGGTGGTGAGCTATGTTAGTAGCCACAGCTGCCCTGGGGCAGACAGACAGAGGTGAGGCTGCCATACATCGGCACCACCGGACCCTCTGACCACTGCCTGAAGGAAAGAAAAAAGAAAAATCCTGATATTAAGTGGCTTTGTTAAACTAGTGTCTCTTTGGCAAAGGTTAGATAAAAATCAGAGCAAACATTAAAGTCTATTATGCTATTGATTATTTACATACAAATGCTGACATATGGTCTGCAGTACATCTATGTTCAATACAAAATTTCTAATAAAAAGTATTTACATGATAAAAAATAACAAATTATGTAATTTTAAACTAAATATTTTTCAGTTTCCTTGTATATATTTAATTAAAATGTCCTTTACTAATTATTAATTCCTACCTCATTAATCCAGTTAAAAGCATTTATTTACCCGTAGTAATTTCACACCTTGCCATAATGCTAAAAAGCGTTTTGCATGACTCCACTGGGATTTTGAACAACTTACTTTCTGCAATAAAAATTTGGCCTTGAAACTTTGATGGCTCACATTTCACCCCCCAGGGAAAGAACATCTAAAGGTACATTTTGTTGTAATTTTGGGAATAATCACCTTTTAGTTACCTTTATCTTAAATATTAAACTTCAAAAATCCCCAGAACGATATCATGTCTAGCTTCATAAGAAAGCATATGTTCCTTTTACCTCAAAGTGGAGCTTTTTCGTTGTACTGGTGGATCCTTTTATTCCTGGAAACAAGAGAGGAATATATGAGCCTCTCAGCATGGATGAGATGACTGCGGAGATAACGGAGGATAAAATAAATTGTTTTCTGCCATGTATCTTTGTATTGTGAAACATCTTCACAATCATGATATTGTTTTTCAAGAACTGTTGTGGATGAATGGGCACACAGTGATGGTGTGACGTCACATCATTTGTGTCACACATAGTAAATTCTGCCAAGGGGCTTTGGTTCCTTCTTTATAATGGCAGGAGTAACATACTCTTTTTCAAAACATTTAGCGCATATATTATTCAATTAAATCAACGGGGGGAGGTAGAAAGGAATGTAGTGTTATGTGGGAATGTGTGTACAGCGTCTTTTTTTTTTTTTTTTCTGTGTGTGGTGAGTGGGGCACAAGGGAGGGATGGGGTGAATGAGTTTTTTTTTTTTCAGGTATGGGTGTGGTCCGCTCCCTCTCCCAAGAACATCTCAAGTCTCCGCTAGGTGCGGAGCCCATCCCCCCACGTCCTGCCCTCCTCCACTTCGTTGGCGGGCGCCTTGGCCCCCTGGCGCATTGGTTGGCTTCGGGTTTTGGGCGGGTTCCCGGGCCAGGCGCCGGCCCACTCCGGCGGCCTCTTCGCGGGGCCTGGCCCCCCGGGGGGCGGCCGGGGCCCTCGTCGCGGGGGCGGGGCGCCCCTGGGCCTCTGGTCCTCAGGGCCCATGGGCCGGACCACTTCAGCGGGGCTAGCTGCCGCGGAGCCCACGGCTCGTCTCCGCGGCTCTTGAGGGCGTCGGCATTGCGGTGGCTGGGGGATTTCCTCGGGGTCGTCCTCTGCTCCTCCCTTGGGGGGGGGGGGGGGTGTGCAGATATCCTGTGTCGGCCCCTCCTGGGCGACCTGCTTTAGGGACCCCTTGGGAGTCCGGGGTTACGGGTCCCCTGACGCCTGCCTCTGTGCTCGGGGAAGGTGGGTCTTCGGTTCTCCACAATCACTATTCAAGCTATTTCGGGATAATTCTTCACCTAAACTAGTGCACTTTCACATCTCCCACAGGTGCTGGGTCCCGTATTAAGTGTTCACTTATATTACAGTAATCTTATATATTATTTATTATTTATTTATGTTTTTTCACTTTCTTTTTCAAATATCACATTACACATGTCAGCTTACATAACAATATATATGATTAGTAATGGCATCTAGGTGTTATTCGAGTGTATCTGTTGCTTTATGTCTGTTGGTTGTGCTGTTCTTTTTGTGTCTCTTCCAGGTGATGGGAGCAGACAGAGGACGTTTTATCATTCTCTTCCTTTTATCTCCTCTTTCTTTCACCTCTACTCTTTTTTTCTTTCTTTCACCTTTTATGTTCTTCCTTTACTCTCCCGTCAATATAATTTGAAATTCTCCTGTGCAGGAATCATAATCAAGCTATTTACAAGCATAAATCAAGTGAAGCACTATGGCGGAAAGCTGTTTGCCCCACTTGTTAAAAGCAAAATCTGTCGAGCTCTATTGGCTTGAGATATCAATTCCTATTGCCATATTGCTAGACAGGACACTGGGGGAAGGAAGAAAAAGAAAAAAACAAAAGAAAAAAAAAAAAAAGAAAAAAAAAAGAAGGAATGTAGAATTGACAATTCTTCATTGTTACCACAAGATTTGTAAAATAACCATCGGACAACTTAAGTTTTTATGACATATTTACTTGTAAAGTACACTTTTTATTTGTCCTCTTTTCTTGCTTGTTCATTAAAATTGTAGAAAATGTGTATGTTCTTCCTATCAATTGCCGAAGGCTGCAAAATAGCTGAAATGTTACTGAAGAGATAATAATTTTGAGCTATTTTATTGTCTCTTATAGAAAGGTTGTATCAGGAGCACAGCCAGTATCGCTCCCTGACATATTTCCGCCACTCAAAATGGAAGTACATCACAGTGACGTGGGGCACACCCTGGTCAGTTTGCCACATTCAGAATACCTTGACCCTGTCAAGCGTTTACATGCTTGTTGATTAGTGTATCAATCGGCATAAACCACCCAGAATCCAATTTCATTATGATTGAGCTTAATCGGATCATAATATTCCGATTGCCGTGTTTACACAATGCATTTTTATTCCAACTGACCCTTTATTCTGATTACTTTCCTGTTCATGTAAACGTAGCTATTGTTTGGCTACCAACATTCACCACACAACACTAACGCTATCCGGCTAAAAATGTGTAACTTAGCTTAAAGGTGTCTTAAACATGTTGTGGCTCTCAGTCTGTGGCTCAAGTCACTAAATGACTTACCTAATTTCCATAAATGGCCATGTGTCAACATATGACGACATTACCCTTTGCATCACCCGGTTAATTCGCAACAAACTATTAGATGGAAACATGTTTGATTTGCATTTTCTTTTTATAGCATTTTAAAAGTTTGCTGAAAATTTGCATGAGAATTGGATGGAAACATGGCTGGAGAGCATTATACTGTAAATGGTTTTGCAAAACTTTCTAGACTGATAGATGTCAATACTTTGTTTTCTAAATCATGAAATAAAGCATCACTTTTTGAGCTCTTTTAGCCTAGTCCTCCATGTCAGATAGGTTTTTAATAAACATTTTGATTCTACAAATCTGGCAGTAATCAGGTTGTGTAGCTGGTAAATTAAAACAAAATAAAACAGTATTCATCATCATTTATTCATGATTTAACAACGGGAGCAATTGCTTTTTTTAAATAAAGAGTCAGATTGGTTAAAATTGCTTTTTTAACTTAATAAATAAAACCATCATACAAAACTGCTTTTTGTATTTTTGCTGGTGGATTTGGTCTGACATTAACATTTTCTTGATGATCTGAAATGTTTAAGTTTTGGAAATACAGAAGAAATCTGTAAGTAGATAAATACTTTTTCACAATACTAAATGTAAAAAGCCTTTTTAATGAAGTATTTCTATTCTTACCACATTACAGTTTCCCCAGAATGCAAATTGACCTAAATTATTATACATAAAATAACAACGTAAGGGCTATGCAAAGATTCAAACCTTCTTTTCATCTAGCAGTGTGCATGAATTAAAGGAACTAAAGAGACAACTTGAACCACAGTGCCCTTCCAGCAAGGAAAGCAGATAAAAGTAGTAGCAAAGCACTTTCCTTTCTCTTAAGAGTCATTACATACAAGGATTAGAGGACAAATTCCAGGAAAAAGCATTAGCAATTAGAAGTCCAGCAGCCGTCAAGGTATGTAATTATAGGCAATGTGTGTGATTAGGGTAAGAGGTTCAATAAATTACATTAACATACTTTTAAAATTACAAGTAGAGTCTACAAGGACCCTAAAAGAGGCAGAACGTGTGTATCGATTTCCCTTCCTGCAATGGAAATTTATTTGGTGGCCGCTGAGAAATGAGGGGCCATTGCTGTGCTCAGTTGCTGACACAAACAGCTGAAACTCTAAAGAGCAAGTGGGTGCTCTAAGGAAATGTGACATGATTTTTTTAAAGTTTTGTTTAGAGCTTCTGGCCTGTTATTAATTTCCAATTTCAGCACTAAGACAGCAATAAATCCTTTAGCTTGATGCTTATTTTAATTAACCTTTTCACTACTTATAAGCAGTTTTGAATCTGCAGTATACTCACATTAATAAACCTGATAAAGTTTGTTGATAAAGTAAAAAGAAAAAATGTCCTTCATCACTTATTGGTAGGGAGAAAGTGCAGAAAGTTCCCTTCATGTTTGGACATGGTGAATGTAGACAGCCTGAACGGCTCCAGACACTTCTTGATGTCAAAGTTTCAGCTTGTGTGCCTGTGTGCGTGTCCATTGCACAGTTGCCTGGCACAACCTGAAACACAGCTGTTGGCTTTAATCGACTTTTCGGATAGAGAAGATTTTCCAGTCCAGGGGCACAAGCCTTCAAATCGGCTCAGAAGCTTGCTGGCAGGGAAGAAGCCCCATCTCCATGGTCAAATGGCACCTTTCAACCTGTCGCTGACAGGCTGGCTGCAAGAGGAGGTTCAGGGTCCAGGGAAAGGGCCTGGCAGCAACCAGCACGGCAAGTCTTTTGCCGGGGAAAAAACCTAATTGCACAAGGCATCTCCAAACCCTACGGAAGTTGGCAGCTGTCCACACCTTTCCTCTGAGCTCTCTGAGAGGAGAGCATCTCTCATAAATGATGAAATCATGCCGGGGCTCAACCAAGGCTTTTCAAAAAGAACTTCCCTGCTATTTTGTAAACAGCGTCTTTTTGTCTGTTCCAAATGCAAGTTCTTTTATCAAACTAGTAATTAAGCACTGCAAAAATACTTTTAAAAATCTTCCTTTGTAGTTCCACATAATCTTAAAAGAATTGAAGTAAAATTAAACACACATTTTACTTTTTTTTGTAGATGCCACAAAATGAAGATGAGTAAGACTTTACTTTTCCCGGGAAGCTAAATTTGTCAGACTAAAAAAAGAACATGGGGATATTTGTATGGTTCAAATGATTCCTTATTCATAAAAAGCTAAGAGTAAATAAAGATCAATAATTAAATTATCAGTTATCACTACTGAGAAACTAAAATAAAACTAACAAACAAAATAAACAACACTTCTTTTAATGTACATACTACTTATCAAAGAAGAAATTACCAGGAAGTTAATTCTCAAAGATTAAAACTATTCAAAAATCTGAACAATTATCACAGGAGCTTATCAACATTTCAGAAGCGGAAAAAAAAAGGATTTTAGCCATGATATTTTTTTCTTAAATGTAATGCCTAACTTTTATTTAAGTAAAAAGCTAAAAAAAAAAAGATGAAATCAAAATCCCTGGACCTCCTTTGCAATCAACCTATATAGCCAGCACCACAATATGAAGACAAAAAGGTTACTTAGTTAAACCTAGCATGCCTCCACCCTGGGTGCAAACATTTTACTGAATAGATGGACAATATGACCCAAACAAATTGCAATTTTACAAAGCCAAACTTGGGCAATGGTCAATCAAGTTTCTGTAAGTGGTGTATAATGTTCACTGACACCACTTCCAGGGTGAGCTAGTCAACTGGGAGCTAGTTGGCCAGTCAGATAATGACTAGGGGGAACCTGTGAGAGCTGACATGCACGCTCCTATTAAGGAGTCCACAATATCTATTTTCTTTAACCCTACAACACTTTCTACCTTCTGGTGGAAGATCCAACACTAGGACAGCTACATGCACCTATTAGCAGTTTTCGAAAAGTCCTTTTTTTGAAATGGTTACAGGAAACGAAACATAAAAAAAAATCTTCAATATAGCCATAGTTGATTTAAGGCATCTAATTCAAGTCCTTTGGGTTTGGAGGATATGATAAATACATTACCATAAATACCTGCTGTATCACTACCTAAATCTGCAGTTAATTAGCTCTTTGGATGAAATAATAAATTAAGCAAAACAAAATTGTAAATCAGACAGGTCCACTCACTTGCTGTTTTTAAATCTCTTAAAACCCAGTTTGAGATGTTGGTTTTTGTTATTTATTAACTATTTTATTAGCTTGTTTTATTAGTTGGTCATAGATTTATTGTATTTTTGCTTGCTAGATTTAATATGTGAATTGTTGTGTTATATTATTATTGTTAAAGCAGTGTACAAAAAGTGCTATGTTAATAAAGTTGTATTTTATTATTTTGTATAAATACACAATTTACTCAGTCTTAAAAAAGAGAAATTTTTACATACTTTATGATTTGCAGTCTTTGGTCGCCAGTTGCATGGATGGGCGTTTTCTTTGAATACATCTAAGGCTCTACAAGGCAATTTAGAGAAACCTGCATAATAATACGTTTGTTGGTCAATTTCACTTTTGAGGTAAATAACCTCACTGCAGAAACCAGAATTATTATTATTATTTTTTTAAAATCTATAGTTAGAACTGACTTTCTCAATGGCTGTGTTTATTTAATTAGGAGGAATCGGAGCATTTGCTCAGTTTTTCTGAACACTTCAACTCTATCCAGGAGCTTTGTCCATTCTGGTGGCTTGCACAATTGAACAACCTGTAGTTAGGGTGTGCCATGAAGGCACATCCTCCTAGATGCATTCCAAGTCACATGCAAATCAGTGACCCAGCTGTCAGTGTACTGGGTCGTTAGAAGCTATTGCTTGTGTGATTGGAGTACTTGGTCACCTGAATCCTGATTAGACTGCTGATGTAATCTCTTTGGATTGTGTTGGCGGACCGAGCTATAAACACTGGGGAGTTGGAAACACACCTTTGCTCAGTTTGGGCTATTCTTTTTGACCAAGATGGCTTCTTTCACCCCCTGTTTGAACCATCTGTTCTCCCTGTCCAAAATCTGGACATCATTGTCGTCAAACGTGTGTCCATTGTTCTTGAGGTGCAAGTGGACTGCCGAGTCTTGCCGCAAGCTGCTGGCCTTCCTGTGCTGCGCCATGTGTTTTATGTAGTTGTTGCTTAGACTCTGAGTAGTCCACGCTTCATTGGACCACATACACTATACTGCTTAGCTGTGGTTGGGTGTTCTGTCTTTGGGATGGACCAGTTTTTGTCTGAGAGTGCTATTAGCTTTGAAGTTTACTGGTATGTTGTATATTGAGAAAATTCTCAGAAACCCTTGACACATATAGAATGACAATGTTTTTACGTCTCTTTTTGCATCTCTCTGCTTTCTTCTCTTGTGTTTGACGCAGCGTTGCTTTTCTCCCAGCTTTGTTAGCCTACTTAACAAAGGCCCAGTTTGGATAACTACAAGGTTGCAGTTTCCTGACATGCTTGCATCTGACTTGGAATGTGCGTCGGATGATGGGCCTTCATGTCCTTAAACACAGCACGCTGCATTAACGGTTTGCTCAAGTGTGAGCCGCCAGAATTGACGAGAGACTCCTGCATAGGTGTTGAAATGTTATAAGAGAAACTGAATGAATGTCCGTTGCCTCTGATTTAAGCCTATTTGCTGTTGTGATGACCTGGATAACTGATAATTTGCACAGTCATGCTGTGTTTTATTTTCTTTTCTACAAATTAGAGTTCATTCATTCACCCTTACCCTTCTAGTTTAATGTGTTCCAACTTTTTTTTTCCTTCAGTGCAACTCCGTTATTTGTCTTCCAGCTGTCTGGATGTGGGCCATGG